>NC_140772.1:86809879-87477277 GCF_044657685.1 Stegodyphus dumicola | reverse complement strand
ATTTTATCGATTATGAGTGCTGTGAAAGCATTAAAACATTTATGTAATAAATACACAAATACTTCAGAAACATTTTTTTCTCTCTACTGAAGAAAGGCCTGTCTCTGACTACCTGCGAATTTGATTAAGTTTTATCCAAAATCTACGTCAAAGCGTTTCTTTTTAGCCTAATATTAAATTTTACATTGGCATGTTCCTGTCCCTGCTTGATGTTGACAAGGTTCATTCAAAACTTACTGTTCTTATTTTTTATTTTAAAACAAACAATTTAAATGGAAATCCTCAGCTTGCTTTTATTTATTTAAATAATAACATTTGATAATGTGAATTGAGATCTCTAAGTAATTTGCGTATTTGAACCAAAAAAAAAATGTTAAACACTAATTTTGAAGTTTTTGTTTTGGTTTGCTTTATTTTTCCTTCAAAGCACGCGAGAGCTATCTGTCTAGTCTAAAGGGAGGAATGCCTACGTGGAGGACATTCTAAGAAAAACTTACTCGCGCCTACATTATGCACAGAGAAAACCACAAAAATTCCATTTTGAAAGATAAAAGTGTCTAATTTTTTAGAGCGATATTTTCCTAACAATTAATTTTAGCAGTTTAATACAACTGCTATATTTAATTAAGAATTAAAACAATGTTCTTTTGTGATTAACATAAGGTAACTTTTTCTGTCAAAAATAATCATATGAAAATGCACCGAATTTCAGTACCATGTAATTTAGTTCGGAAACTGAGAGGTATCTGTGACATCTTGTCTAAATGTAGAAAAATTTTAATAAGGTTATTATGACTGAAATTTGTTTCAAAATATTCAATATTTCATAACTTCTATCAACCAATAAATGCGATAAACTCCCCTTTTATAAATATGAAACAAGGTAAACGAAATAAATTTGTGGTAAAATGAATTACAAACATTATGTCGAAATGACTGACACTGAGCATGTGTTTGTTATTTTAATAGTAATTTAATTATCAATTACATATAGCTTTCAATAGGAATTGGGTATTTTAAGCCTCTTATAAATTTTTTCTTAGCGTTAAATCTATATAATATGAATCAAAAGCAGAAAATTAGTTAAACTACACTGTCTCACTAGTCATAAGATTATATTACAGAAATATGCATATAAAAGCAAATTAACAATTTATAAACGTACATTAAAATACCGAAACGCAATAAAAATCAATAACATTTATACTTAAAAAGCAACAAAGCCGGGCTCATGTGAATCACTAGAGGCGCCAAATTGGCTATACGAATTCGAAAATTATTTTAATTATTAGGGGAAATAGGCTTCGTCAAACTTAAATCAATAAAATAAAGCAAAAAAAATTGCAAGAAAACCTGTAAATTAATGCAATATGCATTTCAGTTTTATTTCTTATTTATCAAAAATTTGAATTTCCAGAAAAAAATATCTTTTTTCGTCTAACCAAAGCATGGACACAAAACGTGTTCTTTCCTCCGTAAGGGCAAAAGCAGCCCATCTGCTTAATCGCCTCTAGGCGATAATCAAAGGACAGTAGGAAACCATCACTTAAGTGAAACGACTTGTTGATCGCCCTACAAGGAGGGAGGAAGAAAATCTAACAAAGACCGTTTTCAGGACAATTTTGGTTCACTCTAAATGAAAAAAAAATTGTAAACATGGTTAATTTTTACTGCAGTTTTCGAGACGTAAATAGATTTGAATGCGAGCCGCTTGGTGGGTTAATAGGGGATATGATCTCCCCTGACTGCTAGGCAGGTTTCACAGCGTCTGCCCATGCTGAGAATGAGGGTGTCAATGAGTTCTTGAGGCATTGCTGCCCATTCGTCTTGCAGCGCCAATCGAAGCTCCGGAATCGTTACTGGTGGTAAGGTACGAGCTTGCCAAGGGTCTGCCTAAAACTCCCATACATGCTCGATGGGATTGAGATCCGGAGATCATGAAGGCCAATCCATACGTTCAATATCCTCACTCTCTAAGAGCTGTTCGGCAGCTACTGTGCGATGACATGTTGCACTGTCGTCCATGAAAAGGAACTGCGGACCCATAGCGCCTCTTAAAAGACGAACATATGGAAGAAGAATCTCGTTACAATAAAGGGTCCCGTCGACTGAACCTGCGTCGAAGATGTGAAGGTCTGTACGACTACCAAGCATGATGCCTCCCCAAACGAGAAACACCGCCACCTCCATACCTGTCCCTTTCAATGATATTCGAGGGATGATTGCGGCTTCCCCGCTCTCTCCAGATGAGTATGCGATAAGAATCGCTACTCAGACTGAATCTGCTCTCATCTGTAAAGAGTACTCGTCCCCATTCATTGTCTCTCCAATTCCGGTGTTCCCGGCACCACAGAGAACGCCTTCTCCGATGGGCAGGCGTTGGAGGTACACACCGTACAGGGCGTCGTGCAAACAGGCCACCACCGTGCAGTCTTCTGGCCACGGTAAAACGCGATATCGGTCGCCAGTCGCCTGTGACGTGTGTCTAGCGATTTCTCCCGCTGTCTGCCGCCTGTTTCTTCTGGCCTGTAAAGCAATATACCTGTCATCTGCGGGTGTGGTTCCTCGTGGACGACCACTACTAAACCCCCGGATAGCTGTTCCTGTAGTTTGAAATTGTCTCCAAAGTCGTGAAACGAAGCTGTGAGCAATTCCGAACTCTGCAGCCACACTTGTCACACTTCGGCCTTCCTCCAACTTCCCAATGATTCGACCTCGGGTAAAAGCATCCAGATGTCGTCTAACAGATTGATTATTCGCCATTTTTCGCTGAGGCAGCAACTCGGTTTGATTTTATATGCTATACGGCCTGCAATCTCTTTGCCAGAAATACTGATCTTACACCGACAACATGCTTTATACTACTCAGACACTCCCCCATTACGTCTACCTGCATATCTGCGCATGTGCTACCGTACATCACCTTACTTAATCTCCTGATTGGTCTTTCTGTCCGCTCTGCCTCTTCGTTCAGCTTATCAGGTTTAATGTTCCGTCTTACTTTTTTCAGGAACATGAAAGGACCTGACTCGGAACAGAGAGCTTACTAAAGCTATGTTCAATAATTGTGGGAAGTAGACAGGATACACAAGAAGGGTATACAAAACCCTTTATTTTTCTCTATTTACAATAACTTCCGTACTTCGGAATACGAAGACTCACTACTTGTGGTCTAAACGTAAGAATATAAAAATAGAACTAAACTCTAATTTAACTTTAAAATAATAAACGTGGAAGATTGGCCTTATATTAACAGGAAGCCGTATGTAGTACAGAGAACTGTGAACACTACAATACGTTTAAAAATTATCAAGAGGATTAAACCTCTGGCCTGGAAGGCAACCAGCAACTGAGTAAAACTTCTAAGGTAAGCGGCCTGCTTCGACTAACTGCTTCCTCTCTCTCGCTTGGCAAAAAGCCACAACTTAAATACTTGGCGTTCGCCAGACAAACTTTGCATAAATACATTAACGCTTATAATTCTTGCCGGAAGTAGAAAATAAGAAGTGATAGTAAAGATTTAAAATAAAATAAACGTTGGTAAAACTTAAGATCCTTACATACTTCCCGCCAGAGTTAATTAGTTTGAAACTGAGGTCTAAAACGACCTTGTTGAAAACTTTTAGCTCTAGAATCTAAGGCGAGGCCAATCTTTTACAAACATTTTTCGCTAGAAACTAGAAATTTAAAAGAAAGAAATTTGTTTTTACAATAGCAGCTCCCAGGACACACAAATTTTTTCATCTGTACTGCATCTAAACAGGAGCTTTTATTCAAATCTGGTTCCTTTCAGAGATCTGGAAGGAACTAGTTTAATGAAATGTTACACAATGAAATGGCAAGTAACATGTATAATTATATTTCTCTTAACATTCTTATTTCATTCATAACTATTTTAGTTATCTCTCCCCGTGCTCTCTGACATGTGTTGTAAAAGAACACCAAACACGAATGTATTTATGACTATGTGTTCAACACTTCCTCCTACAATCAAAACACTAACGTGTTAAAATTCAACATACCAAGACCTCGTAACACACCCTAATTTCAACTCTAAACCCTGAGGTACTATTCTGAAAGTGGCTAACTCTGAAGTGTAGCGTCAGAGAGCCTAACTACATCATTGAACCTTTAACACATATTCACCATGATTTAGTCTTTTTACAGTCACACGAATAAAAAAAAATTTTAACATTACTTTCACTTTTACCATATCACGGTATTTCTTAACATTTAAAATAACAGTTCACATTGTATATAAGAACATATTAACATGCCGTTAATTTTATACATTTGAAAACATACATTAGTAGTACATTGTTAACTTCTATTCTTATCAAAGCAAGTGCCAATTCTTTCTACATTGAAATAATACATTTCAAAAAGTCTTTCAGACTAAAACTTCTTTCTTGCCAGAATGTTTTAAATAATATTTATACAATAACTTTGTACAATATTTAAGTCTTTACACAACGCTATTATACATCAACTTTAGTTTTACGCGCGAGTAATTGAAAAACATAATACCAAAATCGGTAACAACTCATTTCTCGCCCTTTTGGCGATAAAGGTAGACCTCGCATGAGGTAAAACTTCTTGAAATCTGTCACTTGGAGTAAGAATGAAAGATTAACTTAAGTTTGCAAAATAACATAAAATTTTACTTATCTTTGTGATATTCGGACATTCTTTTCTGGGCCCAGTCCTGAAAGGTAGTGCAGATTGTTGTTTGATTTATCCTCCTTCTTGTACGGGCTCGCCCTTCAGTGCCTTCCTCTAGATGCTTTCTTTTTTCTCCAGTTCGGTCACCCTTGAATACCTTCTTTTTCGTTTCTGCCTGTGGTCTTGGTCGTTTGATGGCAGCTGGTCTTGGAAGAACCGGGAAACTTCTTTCGTGTTCCTGCTTGGACCTCGTTGCTGGCCATTCAAATTTTCCTTGTAACTTTTCCTCCGTCGCTGCTGGCCCTTCCGCAGTTCGGCGACATTTGCTGTGAAGAGTCCTGTCGGATGAGTAGATCTTCCGTTTTAGAGCCGGGTTATAGTTGCCGTCATTTCTCCTGGTTCTCTTCACATCCGTCGTCCTTCTCCCTTCTTCATTCTGGGGGTGTTCGTGAACTCTCTTTTCTGGCCGGTGGATCGGCTTCTTTTTCTTGCTGCCTTCAATTTTCCCGCGGGGAAATTTTCTTTTCACTTGCTCCTGCCTCTTAATGGCTTCTCTTGTACTTGTCGTTTTTCCACCTCTGGAGCTTGTGCCTGCGGTGTCTGCCGTGCCGGATCCTGCAAAAGATCTTTAAAAATTTTCATTTTATTACGATTATAGTAGGGTTTGATTTGATCAATGTTTGCGGAGCAGGTTTCACCATTTCTAGCTTTTAACACTACTACAGCGTGAGTTATTTTTTCTATGACATATGGTCCTTCAAATCGTGGAAAAAATTTGGCAGTTTTATCTTCTGGTGCTGAAGAAAGTGAATGCTTAATTTTTAAAACTTCATCCCCTACTTTATAAGTTACTCCCCGTCGTTTCAAGTCATAATATAGTTTTTGTTTTCTCTGTGCTACTTCAGTATTCTTCTTTGCTTCCTTAATTAGTTTTTCTGTATCACCCATTTTAAATTCTGGAGCTCTTTGTTGCACATAAAATAATTTATCTAACGGTGTTATAATCTTTCTGCCTAGAAATAACTCAGCAGGAGTTTTGCCCGTTGTATCATGTTTTGCGGTCCTAAGGGCGAAAGCAAATTCATTGACATAGTTATCCCAGCTTTTATGAAAATTTTTAACATAACTACGGATAATTTTCACTATATTTCTATTGACTCGTTCCGCTATATTTGATTGCGGCCGATACGGGACCATTTTTAAATGACGTATGCCCAGTTTTTGGCACATGTCTTCAAATATATTACTTACAAATTGAGGACCATTATCCGATATAACTTTTAGGGGCGCCCCGTATTTTAAAATATATTTATTTAAAATAGAATCAGTAACTAATTTCGCGGAGGCCCGTTTTAAGGGAACAATTTCGGTCCACTTACTAAAATGATCAACCATAACAAGGAGGTAGCGACTTTTATTTAACTGACTTTTTGTGAAAGTGCACAATAAATCGATGCCAATTATTTCATTTGGAAATTCGGATTTAATGCTATTTAGAAACCCGGCCGGGCGGAAATTAATATAATTAACTGCTTGACATGTTGGGCAGGACTGGACATACTCCCTTGTTAACTTTTGCAGTTCAGGAAAATAGACTGCCTCGCGTACGCGTTGGATAGTTTTTCGAATACCAGCATGAGAAGCTAAAGGGCTGTCATGGAGCTCCTGCAGGATATTTAATCTATGACCAGCTGGGATAACAGGTCGAAATTCGTTGTTGGAATTCGTAGTTTTTGTATAGAATAATAGACCATCTATTAGTTCGTAATGGGCCGCCCTATTTCTTATCGCCACAATATCTTGGTGGCTAAAATTTTCAGGATCCTTTAAATACTCATAAATGCTTCCAAACTCAGGATCCTTACCCAGTTCGGTTATTACTTTTTCTCGGGATGTTATTGTACATGCTGTGAGCATTGCCACCTTTACGGTATTACCTTCTTCATCTATTTTAATTCTTGATAGGGCATCTGCTACGATATTTTCCTTTCCGGGGGTATGCTTGATTACCAGATTATATTCTTGTAGCTTGAGTGCCCATCTTATTAACCTTGGGGATACGTTTTTCCCTGAGTACAATCTAGTTACCGCCGCATGATCAGAGTACATTGTTATTGGCGCCTTTCCAAAATAGACTCGGAACTTTCGCACTCCTAACAGAACTGCAAGTGCCTCTCTCTCGGTCGCGGAATAGTTTCTTTGTGTTTGATTTAAAGTTCGGCTAAAAAATGCCACGGGCTGCTGATTTTGCGAAAGAACCGCTCCTACCGCATAATCCGAAGCATCCGCTGAAATTTCTAAATTCTCATCCTTTTCAGGAAATTTCAACACAGGGGCTTGCGTTAATGTTTTAATTTTTCGAAAGCACTATTGGCTTCGGCCGTCCACGAGAATCTTGCCTTTTTCCTTCTTAATTTTAACAATGGTTCAGCAATAGCTGCAAAATTTTTTATAAAGGACCTATAATATGAACAAAGTCCTAGAAAAGAAGAGAGCTTCTTCGCCGTGTTTGGAGTCGGATACTTTTGTACAGCGATTATTTTTGATTCGTCTGTCTCTATTCCTTTCTGAGATATCTTGTAACCTAAATATTTTCATTCAGGGGCTGCAAATTTGCACTTTTCGACATTAACTTTTAGACCGGCCTCATTTAATAAAGAAAACACCTGTCTTAAATCCTGTACATGTTGGTCGAGATTATCACTAGTAATAATGATATCGTCTAAATAGATAAATGTGGACTTTCCAAGAACAGGTCTTAACACAATGTCCATACATCGCTGAAATGTTGCCGGCGCCCCTGAAAGGCCAAACGGCATACGCAAAAATGCATAAGTGCCAGACTTGGTTATAAAAGCAGCCTTAGGCACGTCCTCCGGTGTAACCCCTATTTGAAAATAACCAGTCGTTAAGTCTAAAGTCGTCATATATTTGGTGGATGTTATGTTCCTTAGAATTTCTTCAATAATAGGTAACGGATATACCGGATATTTAGTTATGGAGTTTAATTTACGGTAGTCAATTGCCAATCTCCACCTTTTTGGATGTGTCAAAGGATAGTCATTATTTTTCTTACATAAAACCACCGGGCTAGCATAACTACTTGAGATGGGCGTTATGATCTTTTTACGTAGCATATCGGTGATATGCATTTCTATAATTTTTTCCTTATTCTTATCATAACGGTATGCTTTGTGGCAAACTGGCATTGAATCTCCGGTGTCAATACTATGGTTAGTGACCTGAGTAAATCCTGGAATATCACTAAATAACGAAGCAAATTCACTTACCAACTGTCGGATTCTTCCTTGCTCGTCATTAGGTAGGTGGTCAAGATTTAACATCGGCGGTTCAGCCTTTTCTGCACGAACTGGTTTCGTCGTCAGCTTAAGGGACGCTTCATTAAAATCCAGCGTTGCTTGTGCCTCTCAAAGAAAATCTATTCCTAAGATTATATGTGCTTGCAGATTCTTTACTATAAAAAACATCACCTTTACTTGTTCGTCCTTGATACGGACATACAGCGGTACTTTACCTATACACTTACATTTTTCTCCTTGCGCCGCTAACACTGTCGTATTATCCGAATTATATATGCGGTATTTCCGAAAATACTTCCTAAAAACTCTTCTGCCACACAGGAACACTGCGCGCCTGTATCCAGGAGTGCGGTGGCTGGGATATTATTCACCAACACTTCAATCTTCGGAAGAGTCAAATTTTTCACCATTACTGTATTTAACTTGAAGGAAGAGGGGATTTCTTGGCCTTCGGATTTCCGCACCCTCCCGTCAGCAGAAATCCGTTTTAGTTTAAATCCTTTTTCGTTTCCATGCTTTCCTTCTTTTTCCACTGGCCTTGAGACTTTTTTCCTGGATTGCTATTGAACTGTCGACGTTCGCCGGCTATTTTTGAATGCTCGGGTTTCCTTGCCGACTGATTTGCTTTGCTTCCATAGCCGTGTGCTTGAGTTTGCTGTAGTCCTGGCGCACCAAATTGGTTTCGCTGTTGATATTGGCGTCTTCTTTCAATGTCCGCCGGTCTTCTACTTTCAAACTGGATTGCTAGCTCAAATAACTTTTCCAGTGTAGTCGGATTTCTTAATTCAATAAAGTCTTGCACTTGGGGCAGTAACCTCGGCAAAATCACTTGAATTATCTCAGGATCCGGACGGTTTCCATACAAGAGTTTGAAGACGTGAATTTTTCTTAAAATAAAGCTTGAGAGGTTTTCGATTCTTTGCTGATATATACTGAAAAGTTCCGTTTCTAATTTCGCACGATCCCTTACAACAGGGAAGGCTTTTACTAGGGCAGTCTTGAAATTCTCGTAATTATAGGTGGGACTTCCTGCTTGACCCAAGATACTTCTATTATACATTTGAACCAGTTAAGCGCTTGGCCCCTCAAAGCGCTGGTAGCGAAAATAACTTTTTGAAACTCGTGCACGGGGTAGAGCATGAAGTGGTCATCCAATTTTTCCAAAAAACTGGTTACCGGTGAGTTTCCATTAAATGTTGCTTCTGGTTTCATCGAATCGCGCATGGTCTGGAAGATGTAATCAAATCCTTCCAGGGCGGCAGCTGGCATTTCTGGATTCTGAGCCGCTTCTGCAGGCAGCACAGGTTCTTCTTGAAACTCGGCCATGGTTATTCTTCTTCGTTGGGCGCCACTATCAGGTTCAATGTTCCGTCTTACTTTTTTTCGGGAACATGCAAGGACCTGACTCGGAACAGAGAGCTTACTAAAGCTATGTTCAATAATTGTGGGAAGTAGACAGGATACACAAGAAGGGTATACAAAACCCTTTATTTTTCTCTATTTACAATAACTTCCGTACTTCGGAATACAAAGACTCACTACTTGTGGTCTAAACGTAAGAATATAAAAATAGAACTAAACTCTAATTTAACTTTAAAATAATAAACGTGGAAGATTGGCCTTATATTAACAGGAAGCCGTATGTAGTACAGAGAACTGTGAACACTACAATACGTTTAAAAATTATCAAGAGGATTAAACCTCTGGCCTGGAAGGCAACCAGCAACTGAGTAAAACTTCTAAGGTAAGCGGCCTGCTTCGACTAACTGCTTCCTCTCTCTCGCTTGGCAAAAAGCCACAACTTAAATACTTGGCGTTCGCCAGACAAACTTTGCATAAATACATTAACGCTTATAATTCTTGCCGGAAGTAGAAAATAAGAAGTGATAGTAAAGATTTAAAATAAAATAAACGTTAGTAAAACTTAAGATCCTTACAAGCTGATATGCCAATTTTTCGACTTCGTCCTTAATTTGTGCACACCAGTGTACTTCTAGAAATTAATTATTCCGTCAATAGGAACTCAACTTCCTGTGTCATTTGTGTTGAAAATCCTTAAAACATTTGCTTCTGATGGTATTTTATGATTTCTTGGATATGTTGAGTTCTTACTGATGCACTATTAATTCGTCTAACAGCGTTAGAATATAATAAAAATTGTTTTTTAATTGGCTTTCTTGACTTCTGACCAGCGGTGGGACTTCTATGCTGCAGATTTTAAAGAGGAATAGGAATAACAATAGATAACAGATCCATTTTAAGGTCTTTTCTAGTTTTTATTGAATAAAGAATGATATTTGAGCAGGTATGCAGTAAGCTTTGGAGTTTTTTTTAATTTTCCTTCCACATTTGCCCTTGAATTTTCGAGAAAATAATGCAGTTTCTTAGGGTCTCCTCAAAACTAGAGAAACCCTATCTTCAGCACCAACTAATATTCCTTTCAGATATGGATGTGTGACTATTAACTGCGATAATCTGTCCTCTCTTTCTAGGCGTTGTATTCACTTTAGTACACCAACATGAACGGATGCAAAACGTATTTAAAAAGTGCGCAGAAAGAAATTTCTCTTCTCGTAGAAATAAGCTTAAAAATTTTACAATAATACTATTATCTAAACCAGTTTTAAGTAGTCCACAGGAGACATTCAGACGATATTAAAACAGATAAAATTAATATGAGGGTTGCCAGTTGGCAACCAACTTAACTTTATGTTAAAAATTGCTTTGTAGCAACTAATTTGCACACTAAAGTATTTTTAAAACTGGAGTCATCTCAATTATAGTAGTAATATTAACATAGATAATAAGTTGTGGCAAATTGTTTTATAACTACAAGTTGTCATTATAACTTACAAGTTGTCTACAAGTTGTCTTATTTAGCTCATAAATATGCAAGAAAAACCAAACGTTTAAATGTATGTGTAAATGTAAATGCGTTTAAATGTAAGTTTTGAAAATACTTTAAGAAATACTATGAAAAGTTGCTGTTCCGTAAGAAAAAACCAAAGAAAGATGCTGTACAAAGAACCTATTTCACATAGGTGTAGAAACCTTGAAAGAAACCAGCATTTCTCAAAGAATGATACCGTGAGACACTATACATATATAATTAAGAAAACTTGACTGAATATTGTAATTAAAAGAATTATTGGAGTTAACAGGTAGCATCTGGATGTCGTTAAACAAAATCTGTTTAATAAATCTTCACCAACAGGCTTTGTCATGGTAGCACAAATTAAAGACAAAATGGGTATAAATGCGTCATATTTATTTAAAATTACTCATAATGTAAAACTTAAATGAAAAATTATTCTGAGCTTGAAAATCATGCAATCATTAGAGGTTTCGTTAAAATAAGAACTTTTAAATCAAGTATAATTTTAATGAGTTAATTCATTTATATGTAAACAGAAAGTTATCAGATGTTACTCTAAATGCAGGCACCGTTGAACGAAGATAAATAGAACAATGCGGAAACAATGTGATAAACCTGTTCAGATATACATCTTAATGAGATTAGTGTAGAATATAGGTAGAAAACTTTAAATGCAAGGGCATTAGAATACGTTCTTTTTATGTCAATAGAATATACATTTCATTTAGCCATACTAATATTTTAATAGTTTTATGCGCTTTCATTAAATTCAGGAAATAATTATTTTATTTTCAAGTTAGACATTAGAACCTTAATGCAGCTACGTGACAGGTCGTGCAGGGCTAAACAAAGCCGTTGTTATCTGAAACATGAATTACAAGTAACGTACCACTGGATAATGTTACCAATTTTTTGCACTCTTCAATAGCTTACGGACGTGAAGTTTGAAAACTGCGAATAAATACTCCCTATCAGTTCTGTATCCTTTTTGGGGAAAGTATAAATTTTCAGACTAATATTATTCGTCCTTCCATATTTTAAATAAAAAGAAGAGACGAAATTAATGTATGTTTTTATATCCCTTGCCCGTCTTAATGCATATTTTTCCAATTTATTAAAATTCATAACTCTTTGGGGTTCAATATTACATGCAAAAATCTAAGGATAATTTCGAATCCAGGAAAATGTATCTTTCTGACTTCCTCGCACCATGATCTATCCTTTTAGTCAGTTATTATTACAACAATATCTTCATAGTTTTCAGATTTAAAACTTGATTTAGAAAGCGTTTGCTTAAGTTGTTCATACATTCGAGGCCATGTGAGCAAAACAGCAAGTAATACCCAGGACAGTAATAAATGCGAATGCAACTACATAAAAAATAGTTTATTTTCATGTCATGACTTGCGGGATACAGACCTGAAGCCCAATTATGTAGCTATTAAATGCCATTTAATATTCAGAAATTATCCCTTCCAGTTTTCAACTCTCTCGGGCTAAATTTAACAGTTCGTGTGAGGACGACAGGAAAAACGTCAGAGAGTCTCACTATCTTTGTTCAGCTAATTGTAATAATGTAACTATTCTTAGTCTTTTAAGCTGATCGCCAGGTGAAGTTTCTAAAGGTAATCTAGTCTTTTTTAAAGTGAAGTTAAGCGACACAATTCTGAGAGGTTTTAATACTCGAATAAAAGAGCTGAGAGCATTTAACATCATTCCAATAGTTCATTAATAATTCGGAGCAACGACCAGCTGTTGAACTGCTATGTCTTAGTGTGTGCAATAACAGGTGAAATGGATGTAGAAGGAAAATGAATGTTAAATTTATTTCAATGAAATCTATTTTTTTTTCTTACATTAAGATCTAAAGTTCCGTTGTAGATGTGTGCAGTGCTCAGCCGTTGCCAAATATTCCTATCGCAAATACCATTCTGACATTTTTTTTAATAATGATCACATGTATATAGCGATGAGCACATATAAATTCCAGGATTGCGGCATATAGTAACTCATTAAAAGTTATTTGCTGTTATTTTCCAATTTATCATATTGGTGAATATAACTACTAATTCCACATTTCTAGCAATATAATATAAATTTATCATTACTGGCATTCCTATTTTCCTGTAAAATTTTATTATTTTCTAGAACAGGAGAAACTGAAAAAAGCATAAATCGCTTTGCGATAGTCGTTTTAGAACTGGCAACAACAATATGCCCAAAAGATTCAGAATTCTGTGACTGTTTCAAGAACGACCATGGCTTTCATGTTTGGGGCTATCAAGTGCAATCTGACATGAACACATTCACCCATACATACATGCATACACACATTTCTCGCCCCGGTTCTGCTAACAGAACAATACCATGTTTTAATTTAAATTTATATAACAAGTGTATTATATAAAAATGACCTATTGCTATGTTACCGAGTAATATTAGTTTAGGCATTCATTTAACTCTAGCAGTTAGAAAGATGTAAGCTTATAAGTTATTTCTCCCACTTCCCTAGCGTGTCTTCGTGGTGTAACGGTAGCACGTTGGGCCGGTATTCCAGAGGTCCGTGGTTCGATTCCCGGCGAAGGCGGTTGCATATTGTTCATCTTTTCTCCTTCAAGTTAACCTAATGACTCTACAAGCTAAAGTTAAGACCATTCTCTTAGAATTCGGTAAATATGTGCTTTATTACACTAGAAATCAATTTTAAATCTTTCTATGTAATTTATTACCAACACATTAATTATATAATAAGAATCAATTGATGATCAATAAATGTAATATTAGCAAATGTTTGCTAATATGTTAAGTAACTGAAACGATAGTTTTAAATTCTTCGAAGGTACGTTTTAAATTATTTTAGGCGAAGGTAGATCATACGCGTTTGTTAAATTATATGCGATGTATTTCTGTTTCTTTGACAAGTTTTAACAGCTATTTGAATGTATCAGACAATTTAATATGTATCAAAATATTGTTACACGTCGGGGAATAGGAAACAGATGCTGGCAATTCAGATCTGAAGCAAAAGCTTTATCAAAACGCAGCGAGCATCTTCCTAATCCCTACGGAAGCATTTATTAGATATGAGAATACCGAACGCTGAACTTAAGAAGCAACAAATAGTAAACGGAAATTTAGAAAATATAGACTTACCTTCCTAATCCTTTTGCATCGAAGTTTCTGAGCCCTGGATGAAATTATTTCGTAGTAACAAGCCTCGTAGTTTAGAAAGAATATTCTTCAGGGTTTTTATTTTCCTGCAGAAACAGCGTTTTCCTAGAAGAATTCGTGAAGGTCGTTTAACATGTAGATTAGTTTTCTCTTTGAAGAAATGCATGAAATGTGAAAAGTAAGAAAGTTCACTTTCCTCATAAAATAATGCGCCTCGTTTAAGCAAGTAACTAGCTCTAGAGCACGAAGTTTTCTTTCTCTCACATTGCTTTTGATCATTTTTTAAAATCGAATTACACACTTTTGAAAATTAGGAACTTTTTAAAAGTTACTTTTAAAAAGATAACTTTTAAATTTTACCAAGCCTTGAAAGATAACTTACTGAACTGAAGCGAATGATACGCTACATATTTCTACTTGTAAAATGAAACAAGTTGATGGAAAAACATTTCTTTTCGGCACAGTGTGTCCGGTCTGGACACACCTAAAAATTTCCTTCTGTACGCACAGAAAAATTGGATGAAAAAGATTTATAGGTTACTATAGGTTACTCCGAACTAATTTTAGTAGATGGCTGATCAACACAAGCCAGTCCATGTATTTTAGCCATGTTTAGTTTTTTAAGACCCTCATTTTTCAAAGAAAACTTCCAGTTTTTTTAAGGTATAAAAGGAATTGTTTGAAAAGAAATTTCTATGTTATTTTTTGGCTGTATGCTAATCTCCTTATTCTATAATAGTTTTAAATTTTTACATTGAAATCTTGCCGAAAATCAAACGGCGAACCCTAGGTGTGCCCAGACCGGGCTCACCGATAATCTAGGACAACTGAGAGCCTGTATTCTTCGTTTCCCCGCATTTCATCAGTCAGTTCATTAACAACAATGCTCATTTCAGCACTCTTTTGAAAGCTCTATTCAATCAGTGTGCCACTTTGGGCACACCCACAGAATTAAAACGATAAGTGCTATCTTCACAAAATTTTACTTGTGTACTCCTTTAGGCCTAATTAGACTGCCTACCGTTTTTTTAATGAAAACTCCGACTTTAAAAGGTAGCTTGCCGGAAAGGGTTAACTTTATAGACATTACTTACTTTTTCAGAAAATTTTACGCATTCGGGCGAATAATTCTACAAATGAAAATATAATGCGCAATTTCGAATGCAAATAAGTAATATTTTCTAATGAATCTTCTATTGCAGAAAATATCGAATGAAATATCCAGTTCCTGCATAAAATTTCTTTCTAAGACAAACACGTTAATTAACACGTTAAGTTTTTGAAATTATTTTTCATTTGGAATTCGTTTAGGGTTTTCATTTAAAAACAACTTATGAAATTGAATGTTACTAATGATTGAAATTTTATTTGGCGTCTACCTGTTACACAGCTTGTATGTCAAGACAAAGTTAGATGCTTGAGTGAATGCACCTACAGAATGTACTGAAGCATATTCAAAACTTCATGGAACTGAAGTATTCTAATGTCGGGAAATTGAAAATAACTAATTCATCATTTATTGACTGCATTAGTCTTCATACTGTTAGGCATTTTGTTTATATGTAAACAAATTTAGTGAAATTATATGTAAAATCGTAATACCTCTTGTATAATGTAACATACACCTCTTGTATAGTGTAACATTTGTCACCAGATTTTACGAGAAATCGCCAAATATCACGCAATTTGGTAGCTATTTGGCGACATTTGGGTCCGACTGTGTAACTGTAATGATATTCAAGCCTATGTAAATGTGACTTTGTATACCGTAGATCAATGTCGAGAAATCGAAGGCGCTGGGAATTTCTCGGCGTCTGGAGGAAATCTGTATAAAACCAGCGAGAGCATTAGTTCTTAATTTAATTCAGATTTGAGTTCAGATTTTAGCTCGGAATATTGCGAGTACTGAGAGATCACTCTTCCAGTTTATGCATTGAGGCTTTTTATATTGGCTTGTGTTTAACGTTCTTAGTAGTTTGAAGCAGTAATTACTGATTGTGCGCCGAGATTTAAAATACGAAGAATAGCTCTACGAGTACATTTGGGAAACGTTTCAGAACTTTTAAGTACTTCTTTTAGGAAAATAAATTCTATTAAGCATCGGTTCTGTGCGCATTCTTTCCACTGCAGTCACGTAGGCACCTAACAATAAGGTTATTTCATATTATAAAGTTCACCCTCAAGTTCATTACATCATAAAAACTATTAGCTGTTTTAAAATAACTGTTTTCTTACTTAAAATTACTAGCCATTATTATAAAACTTTTACTGAAGCTTTAAATAAAATTTCATAGTTTTCAGTCAAAAGTATAAGATTTTCTTGGAAATCATTGAATTTGTGTGAATGAGGATTCGATTAAATTAGATTTTATGCGAGAATTTCAAATCAATGAAATGCTTACTTTAGGGCGATACACTTTACCACAGGTATTTCATGCATCTTTGAACATGTAGACAGAATGAAAAATACTTGACTTGACTTGTATGGTTTTTAAAACGAAAATTGAAATAGACAGTCGCAAAATATTTCTTACTGAACTTAAATGCATTTGCATCACAACTCTCTTCAAATCTTCAAAACTGTAAACCAATCCTTACCCCAATGTAAACTTTGCAAGAGTAGCATGTTCGCCCACTTAATAGAATGACTGCTATACTGATAACTATACTAGGTAATATATTCTAGGCAAAGTTTGTATAAACACCAATAAGTTAAAACTCTCTCATGTTTTTTGGCATTGGACTACGAAATATTGAAGAGAGACTCAAAAGCGCTTTGCCAACAGATGCGTTTTGTCTGCATTTAGTAATTCCGCATTCATCTGAAGTGCTCACCCAGCACACCGTTGCTCTTTTAACATTTATTTATTCCTGGCAAAGTCTGAATTGTATCAACGGCTGTTACACTAAACACCAGGGGACTCGCACACATGCACAAAAAAGCATAGAATTCTTTAGAATGTATAAAATTTCCTTTTCCCTTTTTTACCATCGCTTGAATCCCTTTCATGGAAGCGGAAAACTTTACACGGGATGTTGCGCTTTGGGAAGAGAAAGGTGAAAAAAAATTTGGCAGTCGCTGTGTGATTGATTTTCGACGTGTGTCCCCGCAACGAAACTGGTGGTGCTAAGATATCTTTTTGAGTAATGGGTACCGGCTTGACCCCCAACAGCCGAGGTTTGGTCAAGGATTGAACTGTAATTCCCGTCGGTAAGACTGAATCCGACATGTTTGGTATAACATCCATTTTTCTGCATTCGATATAAAAGAATTAGTTTACCATACAATTTATATTCAATGTAGTTACTTATTTTTAGGCCATATACTCAGGTCTGAATATTTTTCAATTACTTGAAAATGTGTTTATATATTTTTGGCCAAAATCAAACTGAGCATTTTAGCTCAGAATGTTTTCAGCAGAAAACAAATAAAAATTGTTTCGCAGAAGGATTCGAAGAGTTAAATAGGTTGGCACCAGCCTCACTTATCTGATAAAGGTCAGGCTTGTGCTGACCTTTGTCAGATAAGTGAGGCTGGTGCCAACAACTACTACAACACGATGATTTTTTTTTTTTTTTTTTTTACGTTCCATTTAAATTTTTGTTCACGAATAAATAATTTCAATTAAAAATATAGTTGCAGTGTTTTGAGTTCCCTTTCAACAATGCAGAGTATATATCTTGCACTGCTTTACTGTTTTCGCAAGTGCTATGTATTGGTATCACTAGATCAGTTTCATGAAACGTACATATCGATCTGTGTATAAACATTTATTGATTTAACTGGCATGTAGTTTGGTTAAATTTATGTCATTTATGAAATACATATACACCTGCATGCTATGCAAAATCTTGTGCACTGGTATGTGGTGATCCATAAACATATTGAAGCATTGTGTATCAGTAATCAAAACTGAAAAATATTCTGACTGGTATCAAAGTGATATTTCGTTTCGTTTTTAATCCTCAGTTTAAAGTTCATTTTCCAAACAAAACGGTAAATCACTCTTATCTTTCTGGAAGATAAAATAAATTTGTTTACAGAATTTTTCAAAATTAAAACTTAAGAATCTTGGGATTTAATTATATTAGGCAGTAGAGACATTAGGTTAATTGGAAAAGCCGGAGAGATGAAAAATGAGCAATTACCTTCGCCGGGAATCGAACCACGGACCTCTGGAATACCAACCCGAAGTGCAGAACCACTACGTCACGAAGGCGCGCTAGGAAAGTGGGAGAAATATTATTTACTCCCCTTTTTAAAGAGCAACTGGGGTTTTCAGGGGGCCCAATCACCAAATCCTGGGTGTGGAGAATCCTCATCCAACACCCTTTTAGTTTGGTTGCCACTGTAGAGACATTAGGTTATTTCGAGGCCGTAGCGATGAAAAATGAGCAACCGCCTTCGCCGGGAATCGAACCACGGACCTCTGGAATACCGGCCCAGCGTGCAGCCGGAATCACTACAGCACGAAGGCACGCTAGGAAAGTGAGAGAAATACATTATAAGGCTTAACATCTCGAGATTAGTATAAAGAAGTTCCAGAACATATATTTATATATGACATTATTCATCACGTGCAGTGAAATAAGACAATTTTAGTGAAATTTATTCAAGTTATTTTATCGCTCTTTGATAACAATTGCCTTATTAAATAAACTTACTCTATGTGTCTTATTATAGACTAGGCTTAAAATCCTTCAGGAAAAAAAAAAAAAAAATGCAGCAACGAAAGTCTGTGAATAATTGCAACACTACCATAATCTTAAACGCATTTTTGCATATTTATCTTAACGTTTAAGATTTATTTGTATATTTTAATAAGTGCTACGCAACAAGAAGTATGAATATAAATGCAATAAGACCGTAAATACGATAATTGCCATCTGAGCAATATCTTCTGCGCTGGAGAGACTCTGGCATTTGATAAATCCCTGTTGTAGCACTTTGTATTTCACAAATAGATTGGTCTGAAAATATAAGTTAAGCAATTACACTTCGGATGAGAGTAAGGCCATCCTGAGCGTCCAGGAAAGTAAGTCTGTCCTAGAAATACATTTTTCTGTTCTCTGCTCTTTTTCATCATAGGAAATAAGCATGCTGTAATCACGTTAAACGATAATAATCATGTTTAGAGATACGACAAATTGTATTATCAGCGATTAAAGTATATTACTCACTGAGTGTTATGCAATTTAACTCTCCATAATCAAGTACGGTTGACACAAAATATAGATTTTAGAATCTGACGCGTTGATACTTAAAAAGATTTTCTCTGAAATTCCGCTTCAAAGAAAATTCATACAGTATTTTATATATTATAATTTAAGTAGCTTTTATATATTATATTATATTATATTTATAATAGTATTTTATATATTTTTGTTACATAATTAGATACATGCAAATCTGTTTCGGAATTTAAAATACTCCGAAGAGCAAAATAAAAGAACTACATTACATGTAGCTTAAAATATTACCCTAATCTCCAAAGATCTTAATAATACACATTCAGCTATAAACACGAAAATGCTAATAAAACATGAACAATAGGAAATTCATCAAAAATATCAGTAAACACGAAAACGAAACGCATAGGGAACACACAAAAGGGTATGCCAAGAGGGTGACACACAGTTCGCATTATAAACATTAAACTGATTTTAAGAAATCTGTACATAATTTTCAGTCTTCCATTCATAAATATTAAAACAAATAAAAATGCGTATGCTAGTGCTTAGTAAGAAATATGTTCTGCTTGACTTAATCTTACAATGGTGTATACTACTCTAAAACAGGATTTGCAACAAAAGACAATATTTGCAATTCAATAACTACAACTCATTATTGTTTTGTGGGATATTATATCGATCGGACGATCGCTATAATTGCAAGCCTGGGGGCATTACAATACTAATTTTAATGAGATGAAATTTAATCTCAGGAAATAGCTGATATACAAATATTCTTTAAAACGAGTCTTTCAGTTTATTTTGCCTTTTCAATATCTTTTTGCTGTATGATGCATACACAAATGTTGTTGGATAAAAAAATAACAATATATATATATTAAAATAATAGGTATAAACCTCGATCACTAACAAACCTGAAACGACACATAGGCAAATCTGAAATTAAAGCTGTAGATAGTCACATATATATTTGTCCACATTGCTAAAAATTCAAATTTATTAAACCACCGGTATAATAATATTATCATGCTTTAAATTCTCTATGGATGTACAAATTTATTCATTTTGCTTATAATAAAAAAAAATATTTAATAATTCTTCACATTATTTTTATCTTTACTGTCACATCTCCTGTCGTCGTTTCCCACGATGCAAATTAGTTAACGCATATAAGAACAAAGCTTTTATAGAGACCTTTGAGGTTTCGAACTTTTCATTAAGAAGTACTGAACGAAGATAGACATCTTCTCCCCATGCAAACTTCATCCTCAATGAAAGTCAAGATTTTCTCACTTATGAAAGTGAAAGAATGATAAAATGAAATGAAACTTTCTTTGTGGAGTTATTACACTACTTCATACAGATGTATTTCATTTTCTCCCTCCTCCGGGAGGTTGACTTAGGAAAGTACTGACTAGGATCTGTACTTAGGGAGTCTCGATGGGGTACATAATCAGTCTTCACAGGACTAGAACCTCCATTCCTTCGAAGGGTTGGTTAAGACTCGGCAGAGAACGTGTTGGTACTGTCTTGTCTGTCCCTTGGTTGTGGGGTAGCAACATGGTTAGATTTTGTGGCCTTCCTTCGGGGGTTTGGCTCCCTTCGGTCCCTTTGACGGGGACCGACAAAGTATGGAACCCGTTCTCATGCTTTGTATAAAGCCGAAAGGAGACCGTGGGGTCTGCGCCCGCTGTGAGGGACCCCGGAGGTCGGGCGTAATTCCTGGAAGGCTAGTACCATGATGGGGTTCGTCTCTGGAGTTCTGTATTAGTTTAGCTCAACCCACCCAAATGTCCCTCCCTCCATCCTAGCTGTCCTTCTTAACCCATCGATCTAGTAATCACTCTACCCAATGAGGCAACCACATCAAGGCAGCCGGAAGACAACATGCATTTAGCATATTAATCGGCGGCAACTAGCGAAAAGAGTTAGTTAAACCAGCTTTAGCATTTTATTAGCCTTGTCTTCACGTATGTTTAGAGGGCCTGAGCCTGATTAGAGGCGTAAAAATTTAAAGGGCTCACATGACTAAAGGATTAGCAAAGTCGTTATAACCGAACTTTGCCGTATGATCTACATAATCTTTATCTTTTTACAATTTTACTTGGTGTTTGACATCCAAGCAACAATGAATCATTTTCTAGCAAAAGAGGTATGTACTTGTTAAATTACAATAAAAGGCTTACCAGACCTCTTTTGCATTTCTTTGTTATTTCGTTGTAAATACAGTTTGGTTTATGCGATTAACGTCAAAGCTTCAATGGCTAACTGCCTAAGGTGAAGGATGCCTTCGTGGAGGACTTTCTAAGGAAAACTGGCTCGTCTGCACTTTACATATGGGAAAAACCACGAAAGCCGCCCATGCATACAGCCCGTTCGTGGGATTCGAACCTCGGAGTGAACTACCAGTGTTCAGTGACTTTCCCGCTCGGCCGCTGATGGGTCTCGCTGGGAGTGTATGGGGGGATAATAAGTGATATCCCTGTCTAATTGGAGATAGAATTTAGCCTCAAATACTCAGGTTCCCTACAAACTTATCTCTCACAGCTGCCGTTTTAATAGTCGCGAAGCAAACCTAGAAGGGAAAATGACATTGAGTGTATGTTATAAAGTAACAGTAAATGCAGAATTCCTGCACCAACCAGTTCCACAGCATTTACTAGATAGTTCAAACTTCAAAAGCCTGAATTTGTAATGTTCAGTTGTAATCTACCAGTTCTCATGTGTAGATTCATAATTTTGGGATTTTCGATATAATTGATCAGATGGAACGTTCTGGCAAAATGCTGCCCTTAAGAGTCTCTAAAATCAAATTAAATGCGCTGTCCAAGTATACTAGTTTTGCCATTTTACCTAATGCAATTAAAGCCAATACACTTTCCTCTCACTTAATGGCAGCCTGTACAACTGTCATATAAAAAAACTACTTTTTCTAAATTATGATGTATATTAACTAATGAAATTTAAAGTCTTGAATGCCAATGTTTTTGTCTTTCTTGTCTTCATGACTGGGATTCATAACTTCACTGTTTGATCATATCCCAACTAACAGTTCCGTCTGTATGAATACGCGTACTGACGTCACCATTTAGTATCCAAAAACGTAAATGTTCAAAAGAAAGCACTCATAAAATGAGTTTTACTTCGGCATGTCATTTATTGCTAATTTATCTCATAAATATATTAGGGACTATAACTCAGCGTTGAGAGTTTGCCAGAATCACAAATATATTAATGATATAATAGTATAGTTCTTTGCGTAAACTACATTCCTCATACGCCATTTCAAGTCACAATATCCTTATCGAAATTTTATTTTATTATTATCATCATTAACCCTTTTCTGCGCGCTACCTTTGAAAGTTGGAATTTTGATAAAAAAAAAGTAGGCAGTCTAATTAGGCCTAGAGGAGTACACAAGTAAAATTTTGTGAAGATAGCACTTATCGTTTTAATTCTGTGGGTGTGCCCAAATTGGGCCCACTGATTGAATAGAGCTACGAAAAGAGTACTGAAACGAGCATTGTTGTCAATGAACTGACCTATGAATTGCGGAGAAACAAAGAATACAAACTCTCAGTTGTGCTAGATTATCGGTGAGCCCGGTATGGGCACACCTAGCGTTCGGCGTTTAATTTTTGGTAATATTTCAAGGTAAAATTTTAAAACTAATATAGAATAAGAAGCTTAGCATACTATCAAAAAATAACGTAGAAATTTCTTTTCAAATAATTCCTTTTATACTCTAAAAAATCTGGAAGATTTCTTTGAAAAAAAAAAGGTCTTAAAAAACTAAACATGGCTAAAATATATGGAATGGTTTGTGTTGAGCTTCCATTTACTATAAATAAAGAAGTTTCAGAGTCACCTATAGTAACCTATAAATCCTTTTTCATTCAATTT
This sequence comes from Stegodyphus dumicola, assembly GCF_044657685.1. Taxonomy (NCBI): domain Eukaryota; kingdom Metazoa; phylum Arthropoda; class Arachnida; order Araneae; family Eresidae; genus Stegodyphus; species Stegodyphus dumicola. Next base: position 87,454,153 of record NC_140772.1, on the reverse strand, counting down.
TTCTGTGCGTAGAGAAGGATATTTTTAGGTGTGTCCAGACCGGACACACTATTAACATGTGTCATTTAAGTGCCGAGTTTCAATTAATAGATAAAACTGACAGTTCAAAATTCTGCAATGCAAAGAATTTACGGTTTATTATATTTAATAAATATACATTATTTATATGTATAAAATTGTTATCATATTTCATAAATGTAATTAGGAACACATTTCTACTGTTTTACTTGTCTGAAAATGCCGCTTAGACGGGAAAGTGGTTATTGACCTCTGCAGGAACGATAGGACTAAATTACGTGTAAGACAGGAGTTCGAATTCCGGAATGAATGCAAATTGTTTATTCCTTCATAGGAAGGAACGGTGACCTACCTATTAGGCTTCTCCTTAATAAAGTGATTACTGCTTCTGGCCTTAACAGCAGCCAATGCCTATAATGGCTAGTATCCGCCATTGGAGTGAAGAAACGTTGCCTGGAAATACCTGAATTGCACCTTCCCGCTTGCCGCGCTCCCCGAAAGGGAAATCCTGTACTGGTTTAGACCCAACCAGTACCCAACCAGTGCCATAATTTCGCAGTGACCTATCTTAGAGAGTATTTATATTTTAGTTGCCGTTGTGTCTAGCTGTGGACACTGCAATGCTAAATGATGTTTATACAATTGCCGTAAATATTTATTTTACCCACAAGATATTATTTGAGATTTTCTGATTTCAAAACGAATAAAATCAGTATATAAGTTTTAATGAGTTATAGTTATTTTCTTCAACATGTGTCCAAAGATGGAAGATGGAAGATTTAGTACAGGGTGACAGTTCATTATATAATGGGTAGAAACATGAATGATAGAACATTGTGTTTGATGACCATTCTTTCCGGTTATCAAAAAGGGTGCACTTATTTTCCCTTGAAGTAATACCAACACATCATTGTATTTTATTTAAGGTTCATTTTTTCCTAAGACATTTCTTTCAGCTTACAAGGGGATGTTTTTATATAGCATTTGATTTATGATCTGTGCCCTGTCACTTGAAGATACATTGTGCTTCTAGTGGAACCTGTTCTGAGCTTTATATGGTATTGAGAAAATTTCATCGATTATGGAATTTCTAAGCTGCAAGTCTAAAACGTGTGAAATACTATAAAGAAATTATTTACATCATGTAATTCCTAAGCAGAACACACATGAAGAATTGTATTTCTCTGCATGTTAAGAAACATTCAAATTTTGAAAGGAATTGGATATTTTTATGGGAAAAGCACATTAATCGTTTATTATACTTACATTCACACCTTTCTTTAAAATAAAATTTTAAATCGTTTTAGATGTTTAACATTATTTGTTAGTACCTACTACTGTCGCTTGCCAGACAATGGTTATTAACCGGCATATTCAATAATTTTTTGAAGCCTTTAAATATTCGAACGAGAATTGTGGAAACTGATGTAAGAAGAATCCGTGAATTTTGCTATCTGGAATTGGAAAACAAGCAGCTGTAATTTGTTGCAGAAACTGACGAGATCAATAGTAAAAAATATTTAGATTTTGAGCCAGATATGTTACTCTGACAAAATTAAATTTATTCTTAAAGTTTTAATGCAGGGAAGTCAATTTCAAGCAGAAATGTACATATAATTTTGGAATTAGGCATATGTGTTCAAGCAATGTCTAATGTTGCTTCCAACTTTGAAAGTATTATATTAACAACATTTGGTGGAATGCCACCTGAGAGTTATGCCTGACGGTTACTTGCTGGCTGGGCATTTTGCCTTTATTTCTCTCAGCGCATTCCAGAAATACAGAACAACTCAGTACTGATGTTACAATTAGCTACGTAGCTGTGACGCCAGAAACCACGCTAGAGGAATTTGTGTGCCGTGGTAGGGGAATTTGAAGAAAATTATTTCACCATTAAAAGGCTTTACCAAAACGCATCAGATGAAATTTTAAAAAACTGTTATGCTAATCAAAAAAGTTAATGTATAGCTTCCGCGATTAGCTCGTGAGCTCACGCACCGGGTAATTTTGACTCGATATTTCCAATGGTTCGCGGATATTTTAGGAATTTCTTGAAAATTTAACTTGTGACTTTCGGTACCTTTTTGGGTAATCTAGTAAAAGGGATTCCTGGAAACAGATGTTCCAAAAACAAATTTCATCTGTATGGGGAAGTGAGTCTGGGTCAAATTTAATCCCATCGTGTGCTAACATTCTGCAGTAATTTTACATTATGAATCTAACTGAGTATGAACGGAAGCAGCAGATACTGCAAGATCATCTAGTTAATCCTGCAACAGACAGGGAAATTGATGTCATATCGTCAATGGCTTATACAGAGGTCAAGTCAGAAGGGAAATTGATAGATTAGCTCCGATAGAAACGTTTTTGAAAAATAGTTAAAAATTTTCAAAAAGTGTATTTCATTTCTGAGTATTGTACTAACCGTTTAACTGTCATGCCCGAGATAATCTCGGGCACAGAACTGGTGTTCGAAAATGACACGCCCAAGTATTACTCGAAGTAATTTTTTTTTTTTTTTGAGTGCATCGTATTGTTCTACCCGAATATATATCGGGAGACGTTTATTTCGGCTTCATCACTTTGTCAAACCCGACTGTATCTCGGGAAGCGTTAATGTGCGCTCCATTCAATAGATGACAGCACTTTAACTGAAAATTTCAAAGTTTTCAAAGGTTATAAGTTCCTTGGTTCAAAATGCACGGTATCTTTTTGTTGTAAAATGACGTCCAGTTCTTTGAAACGTTATATAGATGATTTAGACTCTTCAAACGAAGATGAAGGATGTGTGTTTGATGAGCAGTATTCATGATACTTCCATGGTCAGCCTCAAAAATAAAAAAAAAAAAATGAAGATATACTCAAGCCGAAGATTGTTTCTGACTACAGTCTAGCTATGGGTGGTGTAGATATCTGTGATTAGGAAATATCCTTTCATCCAACAATCCGAAAACATCAGAAAAAATATTATAAAAAGATATTTTTACATTTACTAGACAAGGTACTTTGGAACTCATATTTGCTCTATAAAAATGTAGTTGAGAAACGTAATATATTTTTAGAATTTCGAACAAGTTGTAGAAGAGCTTTTACATAAATATGATGATGCAGCTTCTGGACAAAAGAATGTTGGCAGACCCTACAATAGATAACCCTGCCCGTCTTACTGAACGACATCTTATTTCCCATATTCCTCCTACTCCTATGAAACGTGAGCCTACAAGACAGTGCAAAGTGTGTTGTTTGAAAAAGGATAAAATATGGGAAAATGATAAGGAAGGAAACACGATTCTGGTGTAGTGATTGTGGAGTTGGTTTGTGCTTGGAAAAGTGTTTCCAGTTGTACCACACAAGACTGAATTACTGAAATACTAATATGTATTCACTTTTATTTACTTATTTTTTTCATTTATTTATTTTTAGAAAATAATAATTATTTTTTTTTTCATTTTTAGAAAATAATGCAATTTTACCCATGTACTTCAAAATATCAGTTTTTAACTATTTAAGTATATTTTATTTTGTACTAAACATTTGAGAAGATGGCAGTTTCGCCAATACATCGGCAGCAAAACCAGCGAAGGATGGCATAAAACGTTTTGTACTGTGTAATTCTCATACTATCTACAGGATGGCAAAAACAAAACTGGACGAAGAAAAGTGACACTAAATTTACCTTTGTAGTGAATAGCAGATTTTCTCTTCGCTATAGTGTTAATTTCATACCATTTTGTCATATGGTAACTGATTAAACACCGTGACTTTCCTTATGGCTCCTTCTTCATTTCTGGCAACTGTTATGTGTTAATCGTTATATTTTTTTAAGCTTAAGTAGTTTTGCTTATTTCAGTTTTGATTTGTAATTGAAGTTCAAATTTTTTTTGCTGTTTAAAGTGGGTTGTAAGTTTAAATTGCAACTTTTGTAAACTTTAAGTTTTTGGTTAGGTTGCTTTTAAAAGTTCTGAGTTGAAGTTGTTTAATTTTAATTTGAGTTTAGGGACTTAGATTTTTGTTTTTGTTCTAGTTGTTTTGACCCTTAAGGTTGTTTAACTTTAATTTTTATTTTAAAACTTTGCTGTTTCACCTTTGTGTGTTATTTTTTTCTTAACTTTGAGTAATTTAATTGGAATCCCTCTTTCTTTTAACGTTAAACGAATACATACTTTCTGACTGGCGGTAGAAGAAAAATAATTTGATTCTATTTGTATTTCTTTTGGATAAATTGTGTTTAGTCTCAATTGGTGGCTGAGGAAACAGTTATTACAGTGCTGACATTTTTATTATGTATTATAATGTTGCGTAATTAGTAGCTTCATTTTTTTAATTTAACAAAGTCATTTTGTATTAACTTAGTTCAGAGATTTTCACCCCTTGCCCTCTTTCCTTCAGCGGAAATTCTTATCAGCAATTGTACTGCACCCCAAAATTCCTTTCGGCTAAGCGTTCCACCATGTGTGGGGGGCGAAAGTGTTTGATAGTTTTACCATGTGGTTTTCACGAAAAGAGGACCCTGTTTTGCTGGACAAGGCTAGCAGGGTGATGTTCTACAGCATACTTATGGTGGGGGAAAATATACGTTGAGACAGAAGATCTGCATTATCGACTGGGACCCTGGAGGAAGGCTAGTTTCTTTCCCCCTGTTTCTGCCTGCAGTTGTGATGACACATTGGTGTGGCCTTGGAAGTTGAACGATGGAATTGTTGGAATGGCGAGAAACGGCTCCTTTTGGTAGTCGGGAAAGCTTTTCCCGTGAAGATCCAGAGTGTGGGTTGCCTTTTTGGCTTCCTGCTAGTCACCATCTACGCCAAGTTTTCAGAAAACGCGCCAGCTACTAAAACGGATGCGCAGTGTTTTTTCGGGGGAGACGGGGAGAGACGGAGACGACAGAAGAGAGACGGAGAGGAGGAATGGATCGACGCTGACATTTTTTTCCTGAGGCTTGAGGCAGCTGCAGCGACTAGAAGAGACCTTCTTCTATCTTCTGCCTGGCAGACCCCGAAAGTTCGGGAAATATACATCATACTTGATATGCTAAGTCGTGAAGGGAAACTGAAGTGACTACAGATGATAACCTCAACGAACCTTCTTGACGGAATTTGCTGTTTGAGCGGCAGAACGGAGCCACACCGCGACGATGTTGATATCATATCTTGTTTACTTTCAGTTACACTAACTTCTATCTTTTCCTTCCCATAGTTATGCCGAAATGCCTGTAAAGATATCCCGAGTCATATTACCTTCTAAGTCTCAAGATTTTTGTGTGAAATTTCCTTTATGGTGTTGGGGCCCCCACTAACCCCGTTTGTTTAAAGGTACGTTTTATTTAGTGTTCTTCAGCTATGTTCAATAACCAGCCACCACGTTTTAATTGTAACACAATAGTGAATGTCATGACTCTCTTTTTTTATGTTTTGTAATCATAATACATTCCTACCTTAAATAAACGTAAGTTGATTTTATTCTCCTGTTTGTATTTATTGTAATTATCTCTTACACTGGACCTTAAACATAGAAAGGGTTAACAATATTTTCACAACGCAATTATTGATTTGTTTACATATTTTGTTTTTATGTTTCACTATGACTGCCCACAATATTTAGTATGTTATTGTTAAAATATTGATTGATATGTTCAGTTAAGTGACTTATACACACAGTTACCTACCGCATAACACAGAATGAACTTTTTCTCTAGTTGTTTCACAAATATGGTGTTCTTTTGTAATTATTAAGTATGAATTTATGTTGTTTATATAACACAACGAGATGCTTCGTTACCAGAAATGAAAACGAACTTGGCAACGAGTTCGAAGCGTCTTGGCTACGAGATGCTTCGAACGCTATCTATCAAATTACAGTGTATTGTGAAAATGACTTACCGCGTAGCTCAGATATAATGCCAAATAATATCTGTATGGATGACCTTCTATCAGGATCAAAAGATGCTGAAGTGGCTTTTGATATATATATATATATATATATATATATATGAAAAGCCTCCTCAACCTCTTTTGATCATTGCTTAGGTATTGACAGTAATATACTCTAAACGTAAATATAAAGTCCTACCAGCAGCCGAGTAGTAAAATCGTTGAACCCTGGTAGTTTCGACCTGATTTCAATTCCAAGTGAACGGGCTGGCTGCATGGGCGTATTCGCGGTTTTCTTCATATGTGACGTGCATACGAGTCCGTTTCCCTTAGAACGTCCTCCACGAAGCCATCGCTTGCCTTAGCAGATAGTCTTAGTGCGCTTTGCTATAATCTACCAAACCAAAACCAATACTTTAAAGTAAGAAAGTGGCGAACCAATTTCTTATCTTTAAGCCAAAGTGCTATCGCAAACATAGAAGATTTTTATGCTCTAGAATTTGTATCACTGATTAATAATTAGATTATAATTGTATTAACATCTTTGGATTTATGATACCGTTCAGGATGATCCAGTTCCTAATCGTATTGCTAAAAAGCTGATTCAGTTTCAAGGAAAGCTTCTGGCTGTTGAATCTGTCAACATTCCTATATGCATTCATGTAACAAAAGTGCAATTATATGCACTTTGTTATGCGTCAGAATTGCATACTCGGCAGTGATTTATTCACGGCAAGAATTTGAAGGCTAGTATAAAATAAATATTTTAGCTGCGAAGCTTAGAGTTGCCCCTCTTAAGCCATTATCTGTTCTAGACTATTCTGATTGTTGAAGGCAAATATTTTTTTACAGAAATAATCTTCATAATATTCCCTACACAAAATCATCTGCTGGTATAAAATATCTTAGGTGGTTATATTTATATACGCATTTATTTTGACCGTTGCGTCAACGCAACACAAGCGGCTAATGGGTTAAAACATATTTAGAGCTACAGTTTTTTTACTTTGTCTCATTAACGCAGAACTTAAATATCTGGTCATTTTGTGATTTTATAAACCAAGCCAAATTAAGATCGATGTCAACTTAGTTACGTGATTTTTTTAATTAGTTAAAAAAAGACAATAAAAAATAGAAATAAATGTATAAAATATATTACAAGAAACTATTAAATTAATGTAGAATGCATAGGTATGATATGTAAATTGAACTACACTGTCCTGTTATTGTAAATTGAACTACACTGTCAAGTTAGTCCTAATTGAATTTATTTGCATAACCAAATCCTCAGTTTTTCTCCTTGAAATGATATTACGCCAAATGAAAGCACAATACTAAAAATTTCTCTGTCATACGTCAACTCAAAACAATTTATTATATAACTAACAATATCTGAGCGCGGTAGAAATGAAATTTGAATTTTGGTGAAACATATGATTAGGTTACGAATTAATTTTATATGTGGCTTTTAACTCATACTTTTTCTTTCCTTTCTTTCCACCGTCAGCGAGGCAGCCGGTCCACTGGGTAGTTAGCATATCGGTCCGGTAGCCCCGCTGACGGAAATAACTTGATCAACATAACACACTTATATATACATATTGTGCTCATTTGAACTCATACTGTAGAATCATTAGGAATTTTGACGTAGAAATACGAAACATGAGCACTGATCTCGAGGGATTCGAACCTGGACCTGTCGAATACGCGCCGAGTATGCTATCATTACATCGCGGAGGCTCGCAGAAAGGAGGGAGACAATACCTTATATACTCCCCCTTTTAAAGGGCTACTGGGGATTAGGGAACCCGAAAAGCTAAATCCTGGTTGTAAAATATCATCATCAACCAGCCTTTAGTTCGGAAGCCCCTGTAGAATCATTAGGAGTTTAGAAGTAGAAAACTCGAAATATGAGCAATGCCCTTGCCTCGACTTGAACATTGACCTGTCTAATACGCCCCTAGTGTGCTATCTTTACACAGCGAAAGCATGCAAAAAGTAGGAAGAAAACACCTTATAATACAACAAATACATTATCTAGCAAAGGAGGGAGAAAATACCTTATAATACAACAAATACATTATCTAGCAAAGGAGGAAAAAAATTGTATCCCTCATAACAGCTATTTATCATGATTCGACTTTTATTGTTTTTCGCTATTACTCCATGCGCACTATGTAAAAACCGTAGTTTATCAAGGTCCGAAGTTTATCAAGGTCCGTTAAACCGTAGTTTATCAAGGTCATTATTCTAAGAAAAATATATTTCTAGTCCCACATCATTCATTTTCAGAGAGCTCAAAATATGACTTGACCACTACAATCTTTATATAAATCTCAATAATTAAACCTATTAATTTTACCTAAATCTCAGTTATCTCATATAATACGCAACTCTTCTGTTTAAGCACAGCTGATTGAAAAAAAACAAAGAAACTGCACATAAATGAAAACAAAAAATTCAAATTCATCGATTAGACATGGTTTTGTCGATATATATTGAAGTTGCTCGAAATGTTTCAATTCGATGATTTTATCTCCAGATAGGTATACTTATTTGAAATAGGTAGCTCTTGGTGCTACAAGGTTAGTTGTCGAACTAACAAGTTACAGGTGCTTTTCTTAAACGTTGTCTACTTGTTATGTAAATGAACCCATTATATCAGTCTAGTAAATAATGACTTTAAACGTTTGTTTAAGACAAAATGTCATGCAGTGGCTCATCAGGGTCTACCATTTGAAAGTGTCCAGGTTTCCGCCTGAAGAATCTGGTAACATAAGATCTCTTATTCTCGAGCAGTAACTAATAAGACGGATTTTTTCTTCGTCTAACTCACATTTTTCAAAAGTCACTTTTTATCAATCATGTCAATGAGATAGAGCCAAATATTCGACACATACATGTTAAAAAAAATAATAATCCTTAGTGTTTGAGCATCATTATTTTAGAGTGATTTTCTTGTTTAATTTCGTCCCTATTACTACAAAAAAGTGTTTTTAGGTAGGCCTTATCATTCCAGCATACTTTGTGTCAAGAGTTCACGGAGCGCCGAAAGGTATGTACATGATCAGTGATGTCCGCCGAAAACATCGCGGGAAGAACATCGCCGGCAAAAACAACGCAAGACGAACACGCGGTCAAAAAACGCCGTGCGAAAAAACAAACCAAGGTGAAAACATCGCAGTTCTAAAGCATCATGGTATGAAACATCTTAGACGAAAATCAAGCGGTTCAAAAACTTCGCCGTTTAAAAACATCGTCTTCGAAAATATCGTGGTATAAAATAGCACCTATAAATCATCGCTTGACGATAGCATCGCAAGGGTAAATTTTTCAGGCTTTAAAACTTGTAATTTTATATTTTCATAATGATTTGTGAAGATCAGCAGGAATGAGGAATATTTTTAAACTCGAGTCTACCCAATGACTAATGAAAGAGCGAATTATTTTCCGTTAATGTTCCTCTCCAGAACAGCGACCAGGAATAAAATAGCTAAACACGGATAGTTCGACCTGGCATATGAGTTGGCTACATGAGAGTTGCGTGGTGTTTCTAATGTCTACGTCGATCCAAGCCGGTTCCTAAGAAAGTCCTTCACAAAAGCATCCGTTCCCTCAAATAGCGCTAGTGTGCTTTTTCATAATTAAATATTATATTGTTACGTTTTTCTTTTCTGACACCAGTTGTTACGTTAATTTCTTCCTTCATGTTCTTACGGGGTTCGTGTGGATTTGGAGTGAATAATGACAACACTTCTTGATGAAGTATCGAAAAACAATTTATTTAGCCAATATTAATCAAGACCGCTCCAAAGTCACGTTTTACAGTCGTCGAAGATCTACTATGTACACTCGCTGGAACAATCAGCAACACAGCCTTCAGGTTATCAGGCTATAACGGTGGAGACAGCTTCACTGCAAAGCACCAGAGACCAGCTCCCGACTCTGCGGTCGTTCTCTGAACTCCGCGTACTCTCGATACTATCCCCGCTACAACTCGCGATACACTCGACGACACACAGAGCACGGCTCCCGACTCTTCGGTTTAGTCTTCCCCTGAGCTCAACACGCTCTCTCGACAATGCACTAACCGCGATATACTGAGAGACTCCTTCGGTGCACTCGACGACTCGCTGCCCGGCTGTCAACTGGGGATCGACTCCGCACGGACTAACTCGAGACGCACTAACGCACAGTCTAGACGAGGTACTCTCGCTGACTGACTGCGGACCAGCAGGGTTTATATAGCTTTCGGTTTGTGTTCGAGAACATTATGAGCTAAACCGGTAAGAATTCGTTCCAGAAGGTTCTTCATCTGTCCATGGTATATCGCCAATTTTGTCACCACTTGGCGATTTCTCGCCCAATGTGGTAACCCTGCCATCCGTTTCTATTTTATGGCAACCCCAAACTTGCTTTGCGGGAAAGCTATCTCACCGCGCCTGTACATTTCTTAACAATATGTAGATTAAATTTTCTCAAAAAGAAAGTCGGATTAATAAAGGTGAAAGAAATTAAGCTGATAATTTGATAATTAACTAAAAATTTGAAATAGATGTAATCTGAAGCCGTTACTCCTCTTCCAGTTCCTAATCTTTTTTCGATTGCATATTTCATAAAAATATTCAATAAAACATTAGAAAACGTTTAGTTAATGACCTATATTGGTTAACTATGTAAACTTAAAATTCTATTACTTTTTATGAATAGATTTAACTGTCTATTCATTTCTGTTTTATGATGCTTAAGCTTCCTTTTTACTTTTCTAGCAGAAATGTTTTAGTTCAAATTTATGACGCACAAAAGTATAAATATTCCCCATTTCTTTTCGCGCTCATAAATCATTATGCGAATATGCATTTACAGCTTTTAAAGCCTGAAAAATACATGCCTGCGATGGTATCGTCATGCGATGATTTGTAGCTGCTTTATGTTTTACTACGATGTTTTAGAACTGGGAAATTTTTAACTGCTTTATATGCGAAGGGGATGCTTTGTACAACGATATTTTCTCCTTGCTTCCTTGCTTTTCTCCCATGATATTTTGTCTTACGACGTTTTCTCCTTGCGTTGCTTCTCTGTGACATTTCCATCCGCGATATTTTTGCCTCACTTTTTTCTCCTGTAACCATTAACAACTGAAGAACGCAATAATACGAAGCTTGCCATGTTATAGGAACTAAATACATGCAGTTTTCTCTATTACTATTTAAAACAATATCTTATTGTTGTTTTCAAGAGCATTTCGCTTAGTGCCTTATTAGTCAAGTTATTCTGATTTATCCTAACGCGATATGAAGTAATTAGAGGATTAAATTCTTGGATATTAGGCTATCGGGTTACGTTTACCATGCTCACTGGGAATTAGTTCAAAGCTCATAAAGGAGTATAATGAACATTGAGGTATTCACTAGATTTCCAATTATGTGATGAATAGAAAAAATAATACTCTGAAGAAATCGGTATTAAAGATATTAATATTAAGTAACAGGAATCGGCGTACCATGAGTACACTTGCAAAACTAATTTTGAAATAATTAAAACTACTTAATATTATGAATACTAAAAATGTGACTCTGTGGTCTACGAATGCTATCACAGACTTTACAAGATGTCTCTCCGCTGGAGTTCTTTTGTCATAGACGTAGAAGAAGACCTTTTTCCTTCAAAGTTTCCCTTATTCTAATCCGTAGAAAGTCGCACACACTCTTCTTGTAGAGGGAGTCGTCTATCCGACCAAATTTCTTTTCCCCTGCTCTAGAGCAGGATTTCTTAAACTTTTTCGTGTGGAGACCCCCATAAGCATTGCGCAAATCCGACACGCGCGTGAGTGAAACTATCAGTTTATTCACTTGTACTGTAATATACTATTGCAGTTTAAGGTCATTAACTAGTAACATCATTTTAGGTCATTTTTAAAGTAAAATAAACGTTTCTATAATAAAAAAATGCGTCGAAACATCGTCTTTTATTTTTTATCTCCATTGTCTTTATCTATTTTCAGATAGATTATGTAAAACTATTTGGGAATTGTAAAATTATTATAATAAGTTAAAGAACTATCAAAACTGCTAAAATTTTTGGCGACACCCTACTGCATGTCCCGCAAACCCAGTTAGGGTCGGTGACCCACAGTTTAAGAAACTCTGCTGTAGAAGAAGATTTCTTTCCGCCAATGTTCCTTTCCGAAGATGTAGAGGCTTTCATAAGCTTCTACTGCAGAGGAAGCTCCCAATATTTAGGAATTTTCGACTCTCGGATGGATTTTTTTCCTTTATCTGTCCGGATTTTATGAACTTTTTATTTATTTATTTATTATTTTTTTTTTTTTGGTGGCGTTTCGATGTTTATGAATTGATAACAAACTGTTATCCTTTAGAGAACGCCATATTTTTATGAACTCAGAGGAGCTTCTATTTCGTGAGCGTGTCACTTTTGTGTAGAAGCGCTTTTCAAATTCATATAAAAAATTATCTTCCCCCAATGCCATGCTTGTGCATTAATAAATAATAATAATGTAGTAAACATAAACAATATAGCGAATACAAAAATCCGAATAATCTGAATGAAAACAAATCCATACAAAAAATGTTTATGACAACACTTAAAACTGTATTGGGAATTCTAAAATATGCTGCTCTTAAAGATTTTCTGATGTAATATAAAAGCCTTCAATGTGAAACCCGTGAGGTGGTTTTTCGAAATCTTAAGCAGACAGCGAACTTATTATGAGTTTACTCGAACTTACTATGAATTTTATAATAATAAACTTTTATTTTGAAGGTCACAGTCCAAATTTTATCAAGATCGGAATACAAGTTTAGATTTTTATGAATTATAAGCAAATAGACACTTTCTTTATTTCTGTGTAAAGAGACTTCAAAAGCAGACTTCAAAAATTGTGCACGGAAAATCTTCATAAGTGGAGAGAATGGTTATATCGTCGACTTTCTAAGGTAAACTCTCGCATACTCATGTTACCACAAGAACATAAAAACACACAAATACACTGTATATATATATATATGTGTGTGTGTGGGGTGTGGGTGTGTATGTATATACTCAGTGTCTGCCAAAAGTGTTTATACACTTTTAAGAGTTTGCAGAAAAAACGCGGAAATGAAACCCGGAACTGAATTCGAATAAAAAGCCCAATATTTTTTTCCATATTATTTCCTGTGATCTTGAATAAAACCAATTTTTTTAAATTTTTAATACACAGCTTTTTCTAAAATCGAATATGTAAAGAGGCATAGATAAAACACGCCACAAAAGTGATCGTACACCAAAATGTTTTTGTATTCATACGAAACGTTCTGCGACGTTTCTTCAATTTTGCATTCGTGATGTTTAAAAATTGTTTGGCTTTATTTTTTTGCTTGCTTACTTTGTTATATATTATTTAATGTTCAAAAATGTTTAAAATAAAGTAAGAATTTGTTGTCCGGCAAACAAAACTCGACATGACTCAACGTAATCACAAATATATAGTTAGAAAGATCTTTGAAAAATCCACGTTTGATTGTGTAAAGATTTCTACAGAATTGACTGAAAACTTTTCTACTTCAATTTCACTTAAAACGTTTTGAAAAGTACTCAGATCAGCTACATTACATAGGCGATCTGTTAGGAACAAAAAAATTGGAATTGCAAAAAATAGAAAGCTATTAAGGTATTTCTCCCGGCTTTCTAGTGTGCCTTCGTGGTGTAGTGGTTCTGCACGCTGGGCCGGTATTCCAGAGGTCCGTGGTTCAATTCCCGGATAAGGCATTGCATATTTTTTACTTGTCTTGATCCAAAAAAAAAAATACCTAATGTCCCTACAAGCTTAGGCATTCCTTATCAAAATCAATGGTAAATAAGCCCGAAGCATATTGGAATCATGTTTAATTTGCTGATGAAATCAAATTTAATACTTTTGGTTCGGATGGGCGTACAGTTGTATGGAGAAACAAAGAAGAGGAGCTTAATCACAAGACCTTTGTTAGAATGGTGAAGCATGGCTATGAATCTGTTCTTATGTGAGGCTGCATGTCAGCATCAGGATTAAATAATACATTATTTATTGATGGCACAATGAACTATGCTCTTTATTTAAGTATTTGGAAATTTACAATTATCCATCCAAAGTTGGGTACTAAAACAAATTTTATTTTTTATTAGAATAACTATCCTAAGCACACGGCCCTCAACTTTCGAATTTTGGTTGCCTATAATTGTCCACTATAATTATTATGAAAACACAACCATCGTCACCAAATTTAAGCTCAACAGAACACATTTGGAGAGAATAAAAAGAATACGAAGACATTAAAAGAAAAATCGAATTAAAACAGTAATGATGGATGGATGGATGGATCCACATAAACAGACTGGATGGATGCACATTAATGCAGATATTACAAAAAGACTGGTGAACTTCATTCTCAGACTTTTGGAAGCTATCATAAATAGTGTAGGATATACTACAAAATACTAACTACAATATTTACTATATGTAATGTGTGCAGATTTCTTTAAAGCGTACGAAGGCTTTTGTGAGGTACCTTTACTGTCACTTTTTTATTATTGATTTTACAAAAACAAAGTATTAATATGTTCATAAAATAATTAGCGTAGTTTTGTGAAAAGCGATTTATAGCTGTTATTAAAAATGTTCATTCTAAAATATTAATTTTTATTAATGAATAAAGCAATATATCACTGAAACTCGAAAATGTACGAAAAACTTTTGGGAGATATTGTATATGTGTGTGTCTTTATATGAAAAAAGATACAATTTCGTAATATACACTAGTAGCTCAGAAAAGCACCTTGCTTATTTGTAGTAAGAAAAGTAGGCTTTAATTTTGAATTTCTATACAATATTGTTAAATTAAATGTATAAATAAGAAAGTTCCTTTCTAAAAAAAAGTGTTTATAATCTTGTCTAACCTATTCTTTCAAGAATCTTTTACATTCTGTGTCTCGTTAATTTATGATAAAAAATAGTTTTCTAGTTAAATTTTACAAATGTTAATACAATAAAAGTTAAATTTATACTAAAGAATATTTGTTGTGTTTGCTGTGCGGCGAGATACTGAGAATATTACCATTGATTAAGCATAATAATAACACACACTAGCAAGCGTAAATATTACAGTTTACAAATAATAATTTTGTTTTCTAGCCCACTTCAGCTGACGTTAAAATTTATGACTTAAATAACACTGTTTGTTTACAATGAAACGTAAATTAACGAAGATATATATTGTATATATATATATATATATTTAAACAAATTTAAATTCTTAACAAATACGTTCTTATGAAACAATTATATATATCTATATATATATATATATATATAATTACATTGCTCTAACACTTAAAGCAGCAATTCATGTTTCGTTAAGTGAATAGAGATAATAATTTGTTTAATTTCTGTATATTTTGGTGTAGCTATTTATTATGAATTCTATTGTACTTCAAAACTGTGAAAAGTGGAACTTATTCCTTTTCTTTTAGTAAGAACTACTCTCGTATTTTATCCAGAAATTTAACAGTAAAACGCATTTGCATAAAATAGCATAAACCTCTTCAGAAAATATTTTGAAAATTTAGTTTCTCCTAATTGGCAGTAAATTTCCTCTACGGAGATAACACATTTCTGGTAAAATACCTAAGCCGATGCGCGCATTTTATTTATAAGAAGATTGCTGAATAAAGCCGATTTTGTGAAGCATCAATTTAAATGTCTTGATAACAATACTTAGAAAACAGTTCATAGGCTTATAAGCTATTGCTTTTCTTCCTCTGTGAAAAAGCTTATTATTTTTAGAACTGCATATTATTTTAATGCAGAACTAAGTGATAATTAAATTTGCAATGTATTCCTCTATAAAATTTAAGCATTGATGGAATGTAATTTAAAACTAGCTTGCGTCGTATAAATTCTATTTATTCGGCACTCAAATTCTCATAAATCCTCCTACATGAAAATTAACAATTTGCTGGAAAGAAAACAAAAGCGATATAAATTTTATTTATAGTTTTAAAAGGTATACGAAAAAGTGTTTCGATTATAATTGCATCTTTTCATTTCAATTCTTTTTTTTTTTTTTTTTCATTTTCATGATTTCTACTTTTAAAACAATCGTGACAATTGTTTTATGTCACAATGTCAACGCTTTTAGCCCCTATTTAGCAAAAACAAACATTTATTTATGTATATAAATAACCGCCTTTAACCCTTTTCACACGCTACATTTTAAAGTCGGAGTTTTGATTTAAAAAAAAATTAATTAATGAAACTAAATTCCTATAGAACAAATATATAAAAATACCATTTACGTACATATATTAATAATTTATTATTATAAAAGATTTTTCATATATCATCTCAAAGGAACATAAATTTAATTAAGGCGATGAATTATTGGAATAAATATGAGTCGGTGTTTTAGGTATAAGTTATTTAGATTTCTATTGCAGAAAAAGTACTTTAAAAAGTGTATAGAAATATCATTTTGAACCCTAAAAATTCTAAATAGTAAAATTTAAAGTACTGAAAAGATAGCTATTCTTATTGACAGTAATTTATATAATATAAAAATACTTCATTCTGAGCATTTCCTGTATTTACAAGGCCAAATGAAATTTATATAGTGTAGTATTCAGCAATATAAATAAATCTTCTGTACAGTCTTATACAAACGCAGTTAAAATTACTGTCATTGCAATTAAGCAGATATAGCACATATAGTTTACATATGTTTACAAACAGTTTTATTTGCATTAATTTCTGAGATTGAATTTATTTTATTTCTGAGATATTATTGATTTCTGAGATATTTTATTATTGAATTTATTTCTGAGAACATTATTATATTTTGATATTGTGCATCACCTTTCTAAGGCGACCAGTTGGAAAGATGAATTTTTATTTGTGGCTGGTCGTCTTAGAGAGACCTCGTTGTGTGTGGTGTATATGATTACTGTTATTATTTCCGACAAAAGTTTTTTTAAAAATTAAATAAATATGCATATTTAGTAAAAACCCTGTCTTAAAACGATTACCTGCATTTCCAGGTTACTCCAGGTCTTACTTACTTCCAGGTCTTAAAGAGATCATATTTTCATTCTATTAATTTTGTTTACAAGAAATCTATTAACGCCACATAGGAAATTAACATAAACCCATATAAACCGACAAAATATTTATTATTATATTGATACCAGTAAGAAAACCAGTAAAAGTCAATATAAACCAGTACAAAGTTCCGATATTGATGTTGGCCGGATGGGTGGCAATTGATATCAGTAAGAAAAACCCACAGAGCTCAACAGAAACCATTAAAAGTCAGTAGAGACCAACAAAAGTTCTATAGATACCAGTAGAAAGTTTTACTGGTTTCTATGGGAACCAGTAAGAAAAACCCACAGAGACAAACAGAAACCAGTAAAAGTCAATAGAAACCCATAAAATTTTATGGGTACCCATAAAAAGTTTCACTGGTTTCTATGGGGCATTTTTAGCAAGGTCGTGTTTTTTAGTGTGTACGTAATTGTCTAAAAATAATCATTCTGTAGAATTATACTGATAAGAGAGAAAAATGAGATCCCATGATGGAAAATCTGGCAGAGCAAAAATATTTTGCAGGAATTTCTTTTAGTCAAAGGAAACGAAACATCCTTGCTCAAACACCTCTTTCACAATATTACAGATGCAGGCTGAATGGTTGAGGTTAACTCCGTTTGTTCTGCAAGAAGTTGAAACTGTTTGAGAAGATATCTCTTCATAAGTTTCTTCTGAAGAAAGCACAGTAGCGCCCATTAATCAGATTCAATTATTTGAAATTTTTGGCACGTGGCATGGCTTTTCAATGAACTATTTAAACAAAAGTGTTTAAATTATCACTATTACAATTACTATTTCATATTATATTTGCTAAGACTGTTCAGGACTGGAGACGTATTTACTTTTTGTATAAAGATGTTTACATCTATTTTTGTATACGCCTTTTCCTAAAAATATAAGATTTTAGTCTATCTCAAACTCCTTTAATAATTTCCCATATAGACAGAATATTTCGATTATCAGTTAATTTCTTTTTTTTAATATGGAATATGCTAAATCTGAAATAACAGTGTAACATGAGATAAAATGAAAACTAGATTTCTTTAAGTACTTTAGTTTCAAACTATAAAAGGAAATCAGTTATTAGCTCATTGTCACATGCAAAAATAACATAGAATTAGTTCGTCATTTAGTTTAAATCTAACAGCAGAAGTTCAAGATTCATTTAAAACAGGGTGAGAAGATACTCACCGTAAATTTGTGATGGAACCGAAATTAATTCTTTTATTACGTAGATGTTAGGACGTATAAGTTGTCTGGAGTTGTAAATCGTAACGGTGCAGTATCAGTACTGTGGTTACAATGGGAGAATAATGTTGAGTGTGCAGATAAGGAATGAAAGACATCGCGATTTATGTAGTCGGAAATTTGCAGAAGAATGTAATATTCATTTTGATTTTAGTTTGTGGATGACATATAGACTTTCTAGGCATTTCAGACTTTCAGGCATTTTAAGGCAAGTAAAAGAGGTATCACTATCAGTCCTGAACTTGTAAGATCTGCATTGAAATAAATGAAAAGCTACAGAAGTTGTTATGCACGTTTACGATGTTGTTTGACGAGACTGTAGGGCTCAAGTAAATAACACACGAAATTGTTAAAATGCATAAAATGCTCATGCAGAGCAAAACTCTACAGGTTAGACAAAATGAAGTAAACAATCGCAGAAACATATATCCAAAAATGATTGAAAACAAAATAATTACTTTCCCAAGTAATGTAATGCCTAGGCACTTTGAGTGGTTTTATGTTGAAAAATGAATTATTTGATTGCCAAGACGTAAATCATGTATGTTTGATGTCAGTTACAAAGAGCTAAATGGCATACTAAATATTCAATTTACATTTTACTCGTGTTAAAGAGAGTAATTAGGTAGACCATGCACATTGACACCATTTGATTTAAAATGTGTTTATTTTCAGATTGCCAGGGGCTCACCAGCGGCTGAGCGGTAAAATCGCTGAACACTGGTAATTCGGTCCGAGGTTCGAATCCCGCGAACGGGCTGGCTGCATGGGTGTTTTCGTGGTTTTCCCCATGTGTAACGCGTATACGAGCCAGTTTCCCTTAGAAAGTCCTCGACGAAGGCATCCCTTCAATTAGTAGTGATGGGCAACTTCGGTACATTCTTGTACCCGGTACGAGAGTAACGGGTACAGACAAGTACCCGGTACAAAATACCCGTTACTCAAGTAACCGTTACTTTGAAAAGTACCAAAAACCGATTTCAAGTAACGAGTACCCAAGTAACGATTTGGAGTACCGAAGTAACGAAATACCGCAGTACCCTAGTAACGGTTTACTGTACCGGAGTACCCTAGTAACGATTTGGAATACCGAAGTACCTAGTAACGATTTGGAGTACCAAAGTACCCTAGTAACGATTTGGAGTACCGAAGTGCCCTAGTAACGATTTTGAGTACCGAAATATGCAGCTAACGATTTTGCGCACTGAAGGAACTCTGCCATGTCACCACGTGTTTGATTTTATCTTACGGAGTAAGATTTTGAATATCAGAAAACATGTCAACTACGGAAGTGTCTGAGGAGCAGACCATTCATGGACACAAGGAGCGCATATCACCATTTCGCAAATGCAACCAAATACTACTGTCCTCGTACCAAAACCGAAGTGAGCTGAATCCTCATCCATCCTCCAGTAACGAATACCGAAATACCGAGAAGAGACGCATATTTTCGTTACAAAATAACGAATACCGAAAAGCACCCTTTTCGGTACAGAAGTAACGAATACCGAAAAGTACCGGTACTGAAGTAACGAGTACTTGGATGTACCTATTTTCAGTACCCGTTACAACTAAGTACCCGTTACAAAATACCCGGTTCGGTAGTACCGACTCATCACTATCCCTTAGGCAGATAGCCCTAGTGTGCTTTGCCGTATTCTCAATACACCAATACACTATCAGATTGGCAGGGGTACTGTGTCAAAAAGACATTTACCACAAAATCTGGTGCGCATGCGTTTTTTTAAGATTTCCATTTGGATTATGCGAAGCTCACGCTACGTTTTCGAAGGCGATGGATATTGTTTAAAGTGCTTACTAGTAAGATTAATTTTTATCTACCTGGATGAGAAACTAGTCACTAATTGTCCAGACTGAGAAGTACACTGACGATCTGTAAGAAGGTTTTAAGCTTCTAAATAAAGCAGGTATAAACGTAAATGCGGGCAAATATAATCATAAATTCGAAGGTTGAAACGCGTGGTATGAAAATAAACTCAATTAAACATATTCTGATTACACAAAGAAATTAGCATAATTTTTGTAATGTTTTTAATTGAGGGTGTTCATAACAAATTTCACAAATTGCAGATAAAGTTTTAAAAATAAACACTTTTTGACTTTAAAAAGAAAAATGACAACTTTTAACAGCCAGTGGACGCGAATGCAGTTCTTCAGAAATTTAAAGCAGGTATTCAACACCGGTCTTAAAAACTCTCCATCAGATTTTTGTTATTAATGGATGTGTAGAGTCATTAAGATTATTTGGAAGCCAGAGAGATGAAAAAATAGCAACCGTCTTCGCCGGGAATCGAACGACGGACTTCTGGAATACCGGCCCAGCGTGCTACAGTTACACTACGAAGGCACGCTAGTGAAGTGGGAGAAATACCTTATAGGTGATAACTTTTCAAAACGTGTAGAATTTATTCGCTTCTGGCGGACATTAGTTAACACTCTCTTAGACTCATTTTTAAATAAATTTCTATTAAATGTAGGACCCACATTAAAGCAACATACGATAGTGCACAATTCTTTGTCATATCTTTGAGGAAATGTACTCGAGCCTTGATATACAGCAACAGGCGTCGCGTAAGATGGTCTCTTATCGACCACAATGTAAACTGCAGCGGAGATAAAGAGACACAATTAAAATGAACTTTAGTTTTATAAAAATTGTCATTAGCGCTTGAATAGCTACGTCAGTGAACTCATCTATATACTGAAGTCAATAAACACGACACAGAAGGAAAATCACCGGCACCAATTATTTTGAGCAGTAGGCTGATAATATCACTAGAAAAGCGTTCCTTTGTAGAAAAAAGGGTAAAAGAACTTGAATGAATAAATGACATTTAAAACGTGGTCGATGAGGAAGCAGTAATTCGGATAAAGTGTATGCTAAGCAGGAATATTGTTGTAAACGTTTATAAATGCATATATCCCTTTCATTGTACTTTGCTTTTTATGCATTGTTTTATTATTGTGTGTTTTTGTGTTTGGCATAAATTTATACTTCTCTTTCAGGTTAATAATTAAAAAGTATTTTCTATGTGTAATTGGATTTATTGTGGCATGTTGTGCATATAAGATTTCATACATCCAATCATAGATCTTTCAATTTTGAAACCAGTAACGTTTGAACTCTAAAAACAGAAAAACATGAATGCGAAATATAAGCAAATACGCTGCCGATGGACCGTGAACTTGTCACCATTTTACGATTTTGTGATTTTTCGACAACTTGGAAACTTTCTATAACATTAGCGAAAAAATTTTTCCGAAGCCCTACCACCGATTTTTTCCGAAACTTCATGTCCTGCAGCATACAAGAGGCTGTTATACGGTTCAAAAATAATTAGCTAAACTGCGTTTTATTTTTTTAAATATTATTTTTTTTAAATTTCGTTAGTTAAAGTTTAACTGCTTACTATCCACATTTTCTTTGAGCTATGTGGGTTTTGTGTGTCATTAATATTTATAGTAAATTGCAATTGTCAGTTACTTCCCGCTCTTTTAGATTTATTATTTAAAGAAAGAGCCAGCAACAATAATGCCGTTTGTAGGATATTTTCGAATGATTATAACCAGGAAGATGGAATGGCAACTTATAGACATAATGCAAATTATTGGTGACAGTCGGGAAGAAGTAAATACGTGCAAGTAGGCAGAACCCCTTACTTAACCATTGGCCCTAACAAGAAGCAACGGCTAATTCTAATTAAATAGGAGGGAGAATAAAAAAACATCAATGCAGTGAGTGCCGCTGAAATGAACAGCTCCATCGAACCAAATGCCATTAAGATTAGAATAAAAATGAAGAACACTATACCATGAAGCACTAATAAAATAAAAAAAAGCATTTGCTTATGTTATAAGATGCACAATGAAAGCTTTCAATGAGAAAGTATCCACTGCAGAAGTAAACTTTGAAAGTATTAGACTGTAAAATCAGAAATATGAGAACTGTAAATCAAGAAATTGCCCTCATTGAGGATTTTCTGCCTGTAACAAGAGAATTGATAAAGAAATTTAAAGATTAGAAAAGAAAATTCTGGGACCGGTTTGAACTGCAAATTTTTTTTTTCAAGACAGCCGTTTCTGACTGACAACTTGGCTCATCCTGCTATAAGTAATATCTAAGTTCAATCCCTTTGTCCCATAAATAAGCTCTCGTCATAGGACGCGAAGTCATCATTGAAGTATAATAAAGAATTTCGCCTTCAAAATGCAAACTCATTACCGAAGCTTAAAATTCGGACGTTTAATTACGAGAAGAGGCCACAATTACTTTTTTCTTATCCAGAAAATTTTACAATAACGTTTTAATCATCCTCAATGATTATTCAAACTCGTAGCTTGTACTATCGTATTATGGGAAAAATAAGCATGAGAAAAATGTCAGTGCTTGAATTAAAGTATTTAAATTTAAACATTAATCACCTTTCGCAGCACAGGTTACAGCAAGTATTTGACTTAAGCCTAAAGGACCTTTTGTGGTCAATCGTGTAAGAGCAAATGTAGATGTTTACCAGAAGGAAAGAGGGTTCCAAATTCATGGCCAATGTTGATCTATTGAAGCCATTTTGTGAATGGGCGGACATTTCATTAACAAGGAAAGATAGAGCGGCAGACCTTCGGCCATTTAATATTCAGACCTGGAAGAGACTAAACAAAGAGTACGTCTACTGAGGAAGAATAGGAAAGGAAATTTGCGAAGTGCAGAAGAATGGGCCACAAAGCGAAGTCAGAGTGGGCTAGAAATTTGCAAGAGAAGACGGGAAACTCTGCAGAGAGAAGGAGGTAAAGAAGAACTTAAAACAACAACAAAAAAGTAAAGTCCCATAGACATCAAAAAACAAAGCATAGCATCAAAAGTCAATCTCAATGCAGAAACAGGAATACAAGAAAAAACAAGAAGGAAGAAGGCGAACACTACGCGGATGAGCCAAGGCAGCAGCTTAGAGGCAGAAACCAAAGCTGTTGCGGCCTATTTGAAACCAAACAAACAACTCAGTAGAGAAATAGAAATTTCAGATACCACAAATCAAAGATAAGTAAGAAATTTATTTCTATTCAAGTAGAGCTTTATGTTTTTATGCGTATACATCAAGTTGTTAATCCATTACTTACTTTAAGTGAGCTTTTCTAAATTTTGAATAGTAGATAGAATTGCTTACCACCTTTAACGTGTTCACTAAACTTTATTTTTGTGTGTCACCGCAGAGACTGTAGTAACAAAGCTGTGTTTTCCTGCGAGTAATAAGATGGTAAATACTCAGAAATCTTAGAATAAGGCGAAAAATAGAACTTGAATGAATGAGGAATATACAATAGAATATATAATAGATGAGGAGTATATAATATAGGAATATATAATAGATGAGGAATATATAATATAGGAATATATAATAGATGAGGAATATATAATAGGTACATCGAAATGTAGTAGAAATTTATTGTTACTTTAAATGGAACAGTATTAAAAATTTAGCGGTGTATTCTCCAAAATTAGCATCGATATTAAATTAAATTAAAATATAGACATCAGCTTTTATTTTGAAGTAGGTTATCCTTTAGGTCTAGTATGTGAAGTACACTATCCATGTAGGATTCGCTATAAGTAGGATAATTGGTTTTATGTAACACTGAGACACACGCCTGTTGACATAACACAAAACTGGAGAGCGGAAAGATTTATGATGTTTAAATTAAACTATTATGTCAATTTCTATATATATACTGTTTATGGGATTCAAAGCATTTATATTTGATACTAAACTATATTACTTTTCAGAAATCTGGCATATACTATTTGTACATCAAAATGTAGATGTTCTAAGATGGAACTGTTTTAGATTGTAATTACCAATTTTGATTTTAAGTGTCAAGCGCGAATTCTGCAATGTTCTCTAAGTTTTGCCTCAGTCTGAGTTTTAAAATTGTGAAATTGTGCATCAAGTTAATTAGGAATTATGTTATCAGATTATTTAAATTATAGTGAATACGACTGTAATATTTTATGTTCAGTAATTTGTTATTGTATTTATTTTTGCCTTTATTGTCACATCTATTTCCGTCAGCGCACACCAGATTTAAAGTTTCATGTAACGAATAAATATATACTTTTTGAGTTTAAAAGAAAAAGTTACGCAGCCTTCACTGACCGCCTAATGTTATTTTCTCCTAATTCTTAATTTACTTCAACTCATTTTTTGCTTTGTTAATCAAAATGTTTAGTCACACCTTGTCTTGCAAATCTTGCATTTTCATGCTTAAATTTCACTTACTTTGCTTCTCTTAATCCCACAAATAGTGGAGACTGTTTTTGTAACTACACAGATTCTGTAAAATGTTAAGCTGAAGAACTAATAAAAAGATTTATTTTAAATTTTCTTCTATATACAGTGTTAGTTCACTGGAAGATAAGACAGAGTAATAAGTCGCCTGACTGTCTTCACGGAACCACCCTTAGCACTTTAGATTAATAATCAAATTTCTTTAACTGCTAGCACGACTGGTAGATGACAAAGCGAAACCTAAAGACAAAAGTCTTTGTAGTTTACAGCAGCAGCTGTTTTAACTAGGTCTGTTTTTCTTTACAAAGCTTCCACTTATTGTACTGCATTTTGTACTTTATACGATGCAAATAGTGTGGGCGTATACTGCAAAAGATGCAGTATTGATAAGCTATTACGTTCCCAAGAGAAATGCATTAAATGTTCATATGAGGAGTCCTATTCTGTTTCATATCTTCAAAACAACATTCATAGTAGCTTATTATTATAATCAGAAAATTTCAGTGCTATCACCATAAAGAAACAAAAGCAAGAAAATTCAGAATATATCTTAAAATATTTGTAACATTCATTATGTAACTGATATCATTGATAACTGATTATTTATATGGCGCTCATCTAAATAGATTTCTCAGAATGAAATAGGTTGCAAAGAAACTTTACACAAAATATCTGAAAATGAGGAAATACAGTTAGAATAAATGCCTCAAACAGAATACTGTATATTTCTTTTAAGCTGTAGAATAGAGAATCATCACATAGAGTGAATGATGATAATAATATAAATGAGATTCAAAATTTAATTTAGCAAAAGGTATTTATGTCTGAATTTTGATCACTTTTTAATTGAAAACGCAAGAACCGAAAAATTTTATTCAATTTTTAAGAAAAGAAAGAATTTAAAAACTAGAAAGTCTGGATATAAAGCACTGTAAAATTAATTAATTAATTTTGAGTGAAACGGAATTAAAAAGCAGAGGATGCGAGCATGGTAAATGGGGAAAATGTAATTTTAATGAGCTTAAGTTCTTAAAAACAAGCTAAATTGTAGAAAATCTTATTTAACATGTTTCCATTTTGCAAGCTTATTTGCAAGCGTATTTTTCGTGCTTTTTTTTTTTTTTTTCTACGTTACTAAATGAAATTCGAAATGCAAAAATAAAGGACATTTTTTCTTGAAGGTCGGTTACGTTATTGTATATCCTAAGAGCAAATTTTGATTAATAAAAATATTAATTTTATAAAACCATATTTAATATCACAAAACTAAACGTAAACATTCCAAAACATGTTAACTTATTCTTGTTAAATAGTATGCGAATAATCTATTTTTAGTAGATGTGAATACTTTAAAACTCCATCAACCATTAATTAAATTATGGTTTAAATTAAAATCCAGTTACCATTAATTAAATTAATGGCTAGGTCTTAGTACATATTAATTATTAATCTATGATTCTTTTGTAAGGATCTTAAGTTTTACTAACGTTTATTTTTATTTTGAATCTTTACTATCACTTCTTATTTTCTACTTCCGGCCAGAATTATAAGCGTTAAGGTTTTTATGCAAAGTTGTCTGGCGAACGCCAAGTATTTAAGTTGTGGCTTTTTCGCAAGCGAGAGAGAGGAAGCAGTGAGTTCGAAGCAGGCCGCTTACCTTAGAAGTTACGCAGTTGCTTGTTGCCTTCCAGGCCAGAGGTTTTAATCCTCTTGATAACTTTTAAACGTATTGTAGTGTTCTCAGTTATCTGTACTACATACGCCTTCCTGTTAATATAAGGCCAATTTTCCACGTTTATTATTCTAAAGTTAAATTAGAGTTTAGTTTTATTTTTTATACTTTTACGTTAGACCCCAAGTGGCGGGTCAGTGTATTCCGAAGTACGGAAGTTATTGTATATAGAGAAAAATAAAGGGTTTTGTATACCCTTCGTCTGTATCCTGTCTACTTACCACAATTAGTGAACATAGCTTTAGTAAGCTCTCTGTTCCGAGTCAGGTCCTTGTATGTTCCCGAAGAAAGTATAAAGGAACAATTGACCCTGATAGTGGCGCCCAACGAAGAAGAACAACCATGGCCGAGTTTCAAGAAGAACCTGTGCTGCCTGCAGAAACGGCTCAGAATCCAGAAATGCCAGCTGCCGCCCTGGAAGGATTTGGTTACATCGTCCAGACCATGCGCGCTTCGATGAAACCAGAAGCAACATTTAGTGGAAACTCACCGGTAACCAGTTTTTTGGAAAAATTGGATGACCACTTCATGCTCTACCCCGTGCACGAGTTTCAAAAAGTTACCTTAGCTACCAGCGCTTTGAGGGGCCAAGCGCTTAACTGGTTCAAATGCATAGGTAGAAGTCTCTTGGGTCAAGCAGGAAGTCCCACCTATACTTACGAAAATTTCAAGACTGCCCTACTAAAAGCCTTCTCTGTTGTAAGGGATCGTGCGAAATTAGAAACGGAACTTTTCAGTATATATCAACAAAGAATCGAAAACCTCTCGAGCTTTATTTTAAGAAAAATTCACGTTTTCAAACTCTTATATGGAAACCGTCCGGATCCTGAAATAATTCAAGTGATTTTGCCGAGGTTACTGCCCCAAGTGCAAGACTTTATTGAATTAAGAAATCCGACTACACTGGAAAAGTTATTTGAGCTAGCAATCCAGTTTGAAAGTAGAAGAACGGCGTACGTCGAAAGAAGACGCCAATATCAGCAGCGAAACCAATTTGGTACGCCAAGACTACAGCAAACTCAAACACACGGCTACGGAGGCAAAGCGAATCAGTGGGCAAGGAAACCCGAGCATTCAAAAACAGCCGGCGAACGTCGACAGTTCAATAGCAACCCAGGAAAAAAGTCTCAATGCCAGGGGAAAAAGCAGGAAAGCACGGAAATGAAAAATAATTTAAACTAAAACGGATTTCTGCTGACGGGAGAGTGCGGAAATCCGAAGGCCACGAAAACCCCTCTTCCTACAAGTTAAATACAGTAATGGTGAAAAATTTGACTCTTCCGAAGATTGAAGTCTTGGTGAATAATATCCCAGCCACCGCACTCCTGGATACCGGCGCGCAGTGTTCCTGTGTGGCAGAAGAGTTTTTAGGAAGTATTTTCGCAAATACCGCATATATAATGCGGATAATACGACAGTGTTAGCGGCGCAAGGAGAAAAATGTAAGTGCGTAGGTAAAGTACCTTTGTATATCCGTATCAAGGACGAACAAGTAAAGGTGATGTTTTTTATAGTAAAGAATCTGCAAGCACATATAATCTTAGGAATAGATTTTCTTTGAGAGGCACAAGCAAAGCTGGATTTTAATCAAGCATCCCTTAAGCTGACGACGAAACCAGTTCGTACAGAAAACGCTGAACCGCCGATGTTAAAACTTGACCACCTCCCTAATGACGAGCAAGGAAGAATCCGACAAGTGGTAAGTGAATTTGCTTCGATTTTTAGTGATATTCCAGGATTTACTCAGGTTACTAACCATAGTATTGACACCGGAGATGCAATGCCAGTTCGTCAAAAACCATACCGGTATGATAAGAATAAGGAAAAAATTATAGAATGGCACATTACCTATATGCTACATAAAAAGATCATAACGCCCATCTCAAGTAGTTATGCTAGCCCGGTGGTTTTATGTAAGAAAAATAATGACTATCCTTTGACGCATCCAAAAAGATGGAGATTCGCTATTGATTACCGTAAATTAAACTCCATAACTAAATATCCGGTATATCCGTTACCAATTATAGAAGAAATTCTAAGGAACATAAAATCAACCAAATTTATGACGACTTTAGACTTAACGACTGGTTATTTTCAAATAGGGGTGAGGCCTGAGGACGTGCCTAAGACTGCTTTTATAACCAAGTCTGGCACTTATGCATTTTTGCGTATGCCGTTTGGCCTTTCAGGGGCGCCGGCAACATTTCAGCGATGCATGGACATTGTGTTAAGACCTGTTCTTGGAAAGTCCACATTTATCTACTATTTAGACGATATCATTATTACTAGTGATAATCTCGACCAACATGTACAGGATTTAAGACAGGTGTTTTCTTTATTAAATGAGGCCGGTCTAAAAGTTAATGTCGAAATGTGCAAATTTGCAGCCCCTGAATTAAAATATTTAGGTTACAAAATATATCAAAAAGGGATCGAGACAGATGAATCAAAAATAATCGCTGTACAAAAGTATCCGACTCCAACCACGGCGAAGAAGCTCTCTTCTTTTCTAGGACTTTGTTCATATTATAGGTCCTTTATAAAAAATTTTGCAGCCATTGCTGAACCATTGTTAAAATTAAAAAGGAAAAACGCAAGATTCTCGTGGACGGCCGAAGCCAATAGTGCTTTCGAAAAATTAAAACATTAACGCAAGCCCCTGTGTTGAAATTTCCTGAAAAGGATGAGAATTTAGAAATTTCAGCGGATGCTTCGGATTATGCGGTAGGAGCGGTACTTTCGCAAAATCAGCAGCCCGTGGCATTTTTTAGCCGAACTTTAAATCAAACACAAAGAAACTATTCCGCGACTGAGAGAGAGGCACTTGCAGTTCTGTTAGCAGTGCAAAAGTTCCGAGTCTATTTTGGAAAGGCGCCGATAACAGTGTACTCTGATCATGCGGCGGTAACTAGATTGTACTCAGGGAAAAATTTATCCCCAAGGTTAATAAGGTGGGCACTCAAGCTGCAAGAATATAATCTGGTAATCAAGCATACCCCTGGAAAGGAAAATATCGTAGCAGATGCCCTATCCAGAATAAAAATAGATGAAGGCAGGTAATACTGTAAAGGTGGCAATGCTCACAGCATGTACAATAAATTCCCGAGAAACTGTAATAACTGACTGGGTAAGGATCCTGAGTTTGGAAGCATTTATGAGTATTTGAAGGATCCTGAAAATTTTAGCCACCAAGATATTGTGGCGATAAGAAATAGGGCGGCCCATTACGAACTAATAGATGGTCTATTATTTTATACAAAAACTACGAATTCCAACAACGAATTTCGACCTGTTATCCCAGCTGGTCATAGATTAAATATCCTGCAGGAGCTCCATGACAGCCCTTTAGCTTCTCATGCTGGTATTCGAAAAACTATCCAACGCGTACGCGAGGCAGTCTACTTTCCTGAACTGCAAAAGTTAACAAGGGCGTATGTCCAGTCCTGCCCAACATGTCAAGCAGTTAATTATATTAATTTCCGCCCGGCCGGGTTTCTAAATAGTATTAAATCCGAATTTCCAAATGAAATAATTGGCATCGATTTATTGGGCCCTTTCCCAAAAAGTCAGTTAAATAAAAGTCGCTATCTCCTTGTTATGGTTGATAATTTTAGTAAATGGACCGAAATTGTTCCCTTAAAACGAGCCTCCGCGAAATTAAATACTGATTCTATTTTAAATAAATATATTTTAAAATACGGGGCGCCCCTAAAAGTTATATCGGATAATGGTCCTCAATTTGTAAGTAATATATTTGAAGACATGTGCCAAAAACTGGGCATACGTCATTTAAAAATGGTCCCGTATCGGCCGCAATCAAATATAGCGGAACGGGTCAATAGAAATATAATGAAAATTATCCGTAGTTATGTTAAAAATTTTCATAAAAGCTGGGATAACTATGTCAATGAATTTGCTTTCGCCCTTAGGACCGCAAAACATGATACAACGGGCAAAACTCCTGCTGAGTTATTTCTAGGCAGAAAGATTATAACACCGTTAGATAAATTATTTTATGTGCAACAAAGAGCCCCAGAATTTAAAATGGGTGATATAGAAAAACTAATAAAAGAAGCAAAAAAGAATACGGAAGTAGCACAAAGAAAACAGAAGCTCTATTATGATTTGAAACGACGGGGAGTAACTTATAAAGTAGGGGATGAAGTTTTAAAAATTAAGCATTCACTTTCTTCAGCACCAGAAGATAAAACTGCCAAATTTTTTCCACGATTTGAAGAACCATATGTTCTAGAAAAAATAACTCACGCTGTAGTAGTGTTAAAAGCCAGAAATGGTGAAACCTGTTCCGCAAACATTGATCAAATCAAGCCCTACTTCGATCGTAATAAAATGCAAATATTTTCAGATCTTTTGCAGGATCCGGCACGGCAGACACCGCAGGCACAAGCACCAGAGGTGGAAAAACGACAAGTACAAGGGCAAGCCAATAAGAGGCAGGAGCATGTGAAAAGAAAATTGCCCCGCGGAAAAATTGAAGGTAGCAAGAAAAAGAAGCCGTTCCACCGTCCAGAAAAGAGAGTTCACGAACACTCCCAGAATGAAGAAGGGAGATGCACGACGTATGTGAAGAGAACCAGGAGAAATGACGGCAACTATAACCCGGCTCTAAAACGGAAGATGAACTCATCCGACAGGACTCTCCGCAGTAAATGTAGCCGAACTGCGGAAGGGCCATCAGCGGCGGAGGAAAAGTTACAAGGAAAATTTGAACGGCCAACAACGAGGTCCAAGCAGGCACACGAAAGAAGTTTCCCGGTTCCGCCAAGACCAGCTGCCATCAAACGGCCAAGACCACAAGCAGAGGAGAAAAAGAAGGTATTCAAGGGTGACCGTGCTGGTGAAGAAAGGAAGCTTCCAGAGGAAAGCACTGAAGGGCGAGCCCGTACAAGAAGGAGGATAAATCACACTACTATCTGTAATACCTTTAAAGACTGGACCCAGAAAAGGATGTCCGAATATCACGAAGATAAGTAAAATTTTATGTTACTTTGCAAACTTAAGTTAATCTTTCATTCTTACTGCAAGTGGCAGATTTCAAGAAGTTTTACCTCATGCGAGGTCTACCTTTATCGCCAAAAGGGCGAGAAATGAGTGGTGACCGATTTTCGTATTATGTGTTTAAATTACTCGCGCGTAAAACTAAAGTTGATGTATAATAGCGTTGTGTAAAGACTTAAATATTGAAAAAAAAAGTTTTTGTATAAATTTTATTTAAAACATTCTAGCAAGAGAGAAGTTTTAGTCTGAAAGACTTTTTGAAATGTAGTATTTCAATGTAGAAAGAATTGGCACTTGCTTTGAAAAGAATAGAAGTTAACAATGTACTACTAATGTATGTTTTCAAATGTGTAAAATTAACGGTATGTTGATATGTTCTTATGTACAATGTGAACTGTTATTTCAAATGTTAAGAAATACCGTGATATGGTAAAAGTGAATGTTAATTTTTTTTTTATTCGTGTGACTGTAAAAAGACTAAAGCATGGCGAATATGTGTTAAAGGTTGAATGATGTAGTTAGGCTCTCTGACGCTACACTTTAGAGTTAGCCACTTTTAGAATAGTACCTCAGGGTTTAGAGTTGAAATTAGGGTGTGTTAAGAGGTCTTGTTATGTTGAATTTTAACACGTTAGTGTTTTGATTGTAGGAGGAAGTGTGGAACACGTAGATAGAAACACATTCGTGTTTGGTGTTCTTTTACAACACATGTCAGAGAGCACGGGGAGAGATAATTAAAATAGTCATGAATGAAATAAGAATGTTAAGAGAAGTATAATTGTATATGTTACTTGCCATTTCATTGTGTAACATTTCATTAAACTAGTTTTCCTTCCAGATCTCTGGAAGGAACCAGAATTGAATAAAAGCTCCTGTTTAGATGCAGTACAGATGAAAAAAAATTGTTGTATATCCTGGGAGCTGCTACTGTAAAAAAAACAAATTTCTTTCTTTTAAATTTCTAGTTTCTAGCGAAGTATGTTTGTAAAAGATTGGCCTCGCGTTAGATTCTAGACCTAAAAGTTTTCAACAAGTTCGTTTTAGACCTCAGTTTCAAACTAATTAACTCTGGCGGGAAGTATGTAAGGATCTTAAGTTTTACTCACGTTTATTTTTATTTTGAATCTTTACTATCACTTCTTATTTTCTACTTCCGGCCAGAATTATAAGCGTTAAGGTTTTTATGCAAAGTTGTCTGGCGAACGCCAAGTATTTAAGTTGTGGCTTTTTTCCAAGCGAGAGAGAGGAAGCAGTGAGTTCGAAGCAGGCCGCTTACCTTAGAAGTTACGCAGTTGCTTGTTGCCTTCCAGGCCAGAGGTTTTAATCCTCTTGATAACTTTTAAACGTATTGTAGTGTTCTCAGTTATCTGTACTACATACGCCTTCCTGTTAATATAAGGCCAATCTTCCACGTTTATTATTCTAAAGTTAAATTAGAGTTTAGTTTTATTTTTTATACTTTTACGTTAGACCCCAAGTGGCGGGTCAGTGTATTCCGAAGTACGGAAGTTATTGTATATAGAGAAAAATAAAGGGTTTTGTATACCCTTCGTCTGTATCCTGTCTACTTACCACAATTAGTGAACATAGCTTTAGTAAGCTCTCTGTTCCGAGTCAGGTCCTTGTATGTTCCCGAAGAAAGTAAGAAGGAACAATTGACCCTGATACTTTAATTAATGGTCAATCCATCAGCTATTAATTAAAATTCAGTAGCCACTAATCAAATTAATAAATAAATTAATTTAATTAACTATTAGTCCCGGTTATCAATCAAATAGATACAATTAAAATTTTAACCTGAAGCAGTTGAGAGTCCAGTTTGTTGCTTCTGTTATTGCTTCAGAAAATAAATTTAATGATTTCATGATATATTTACTTATCTTCTTCATATTCATCCATTAAATATAGGCCTTGAGTTGTGTTTCATGCTAAGTGAACCTTATATACGTCAAAAATGGTAGAATAATATTATTTTTGTAAAAATAGTGTACAG
Source organism: Stegodyphus dumicola (assembly GCF_044657685.1). Taxonomy (NCBI): domain Eukaryota; kingdom Metazoa; phylum Arthropoda; class Arachnida; order Araneae; family Eresidae; genus Stegodyphus; species Stegodyphus dumicola. The sequence continues at coordinate 87,420,855 of NC_140772.1, read as the reverse complement.
AGTTAAGAATGAGAAATAAATCGGTAGGATTCCGATATATATATGTAACAAATCTCCATACTAATAAATACTTGTAGCAGAGAACACAGTGTAAATATAGCAAAGGTGATTTAATGTAAAATTAATTATCCTTCAGATTGAGCTATTCACAAATTCTGTGAAACAAATGTGTTAAAATTGGAATATCACTTCTTGTGAAAGTAATTTAACAAACATTCTCTATTCCTAAATACAAATTTAAAGTTAATTAAATTTTAAATCAAATTGAATTACAAATAAATGATTAATTATGCTGCGAACTAATCTACAATATAATTCTGAGAGCATATGTAAAATTTTACTATATTCTCTTGAAACTTCTTGTGAAAGAGTTCATATAAATATACGAGCAAAAATATTGGTAAAAATGTGTGTTCTTAATGTTGATCGGTTTGGAACTAGACGTAAGAGAACTTGATGATATTTTCTTTGACGTTACAGAATGTACTGACCGAAGAAATCAATGGTATCTAAATTACTCTCAAAGTCCTGAGTGATTTCTTTGTTATTTCTTGAGAAGGATAAAAAATACTATTTGTTTTTTTAGAAATACCCTAGAAAAATAAATAACATTGATCTGCTTCAAATAGATGAAGCTTTTTTGCCGAATACAAAACATGGATCGTTACGTGCTATCTGATATTTGGAACGAAACAAACCCGTTTACGTATTTCGGTTCGTTACACCGCGCGTTTTCCCGACTGCTTCACGTGTGAGCTATTTCGAAAGTAATACGAAAACCAAAGACTTCCTCTCTTCTCCTTCGTTTTCCGTGACGTGCTTTCTGTGCGTGCGCGTCTTCTGGGTTTTCAATTAAGTTCAGCCGTTTGGTAAAGACTGCAGCTGCTTCTTTTTTAAATTTTTATACGTCAATTTAGCACGCATCTATCTTGATGTTCTACATATTTGTTTTTTCCTCTTCAAGTATTCATAGATTGATTTTGAATTGTTCATCAACAAAGAATACGTATACTGTAGCATTGAATTTCTACAGATTCTAAAAATCACATTTTGATCAAAAAGAATTACCTATTTTGCGAACGGTTTTTCGTTTTATACATAATGTTAGGTTAATATCGTTCTTAGAATTTCTTATTCTTTGTAAGATCTGTATGACTAAGCCATCCTTCCGTTCCCCTGTCATGATTTCCATATTATACATACATATTTTCGCAACCAACGTACTGAATATTCTAGCTAAAGAAGTCATAAACTGGATTTGGGAAGCCAAGTTTAAATTAAATCCTTCCCACCAATGTCCGAAAATCTAGAGTTAGTGTAACAATTTCTTCCTTTCTGAAACTGCTGTTATAAAAATATCTGATGTGGACATCATATGACTTCTTTGTACGTCCTATTAAATTATTCAAATTTTTTGCTGCACTTCAATTAAACGTATTCTCTCAAATTTCATTAGAGATATATTTTTCGTTGAACCGATTCAGATTTCACTTATCTAAAATCTCAAATACATTTTAAAACATTAGAAAAAGTCTTACTATTCAAATTAGAGTTTCGATGCAAAAACAAGTAATTCGGCCAGTGGTCAGGAAAACAAAATTTTTGGTGCACAAAATTAAAAGTTAACTTTCGGTCCTACTGGGCAAAAATGCACTAAACTTAATGCATCAACTGACTTAATCCACTAGTCTACTAAGTGTTTCAAACGTATACAAATTCCGGCCTCGTTAGGCTTAGAGTCAATTAAAATTTAAATTGTCGATAATTCTACAGCTATTGCATTCACATTAACTAAAAGCGTAAAAACGTAACTGGAAATAGGAACGAAATAACTGAATCACTTTTAAAGCAAAAAATACACAATTTATCAACTTATAATAATAAAAATCTGAGCTCACAGAGCCGAGTAACAGATACGGACGCCACGAAAGTATCTTTCTAAATCCATTTTTGAGGTTTTTACTATCCGTTTTGGAAAAAATGTTCTTTATTCTGTCCGTACTTACAAATGTCACGCGATAACATTCTTTAAAGGGATTCGAGGGTGGTCAAAATTAATATTTTCGTTGAAATATGATGCTTGAAAATTTTCAAGATTACAATACTTCTTCTACTTTATTCTCTTACTGAAATTTAATATCTCTGTCTGCGTTACATCAGACTGCCTCATTTGAAATAGCAGTATTTTTGCTTTAAATTATTTTTTGTTGCTTACATACTAATCACTATGCAATGAATATATGTGTTTTGCGTTCATTACTTTACTTTGATGTGCGTCTGTTATGTTATGTCCATGTCATCTGATATTAATATTACCCTACTCAGTTAAACTGAGTATCATGTATGAAAAGGAATATGTCAATTTAAACTATACGTTTAGATAAAATTCAAATTTAAATTGAAATTCGATTTATATAATTTCTTTATTCATTTAAATGGGTACCGAAAGCGGTTCTTCAAAGACAGAGATATATGAGTCATTTTATGAATAATTGAATTTTATTCATCGGAATACCATAAATGCCTTTATTTCATTCATCTTTATCGTTGTTGAAAAAGTATTACTACAAATTACACTAGCTTAACAATTACTTTTTGTGAGGCCTTAAGGCTGGCTGGGAATTCATGAAAAACTGAATTTTGCACTTAAATGTCCGATGCAAAGTGATTCTCATTGTGAACTGTTTTTCTTCGTAGAAATCAGAAGCATTATCGCAGTAGTAATTTTATCAAGTTCTTAGCTGCTTTATGCGGCCTTGAGTTCTAATTAAAAACAGAGGTGTATTAAGACAGCATTCTAGGTCAATTTTCTTCAGATTTCTTTCTCAAATATTCTTGTGTCTCGAAGTAACGAGCAGTATTCATTGTAGCGCCATTCAGCAGCTAATCGATGAGAATACGTCCATGAAAGTAAAAGAACAATAAAATTTCTACTAAAACCTTCAAGTATGAATTTGTTCAGAGAAATATGTAGTTGCACTCATTTAAGTTTGAGAGTCGAATAGCTAGCTATTCGATAATAAAAGAAATGGAATAAACAGGTACCGTTAGGCTTATAACATGCACAAGAGACAATGAAGATTATTATTTTCTCATTATTTCAATAATCATCCAATACCTGACACAGAATGTGACCAAAAAATTAAATACGTCTGATTTCGAATATATGATTGCGAATAGATACCAGACTCAATGTCTAGTCTTAAAGAATTTAGAGATTGTAGATATGTTAATTATTGCGAATAGATACCAGACTCAATGTCTAGTCTCAAAGAATTTAGACATTGTAGTTATGTTAATTATTTCCTACATTTAATACACGATTTGCACGTATTAGAGGTGTACAGCGGAAATGAATGCTGTAAATCGATAAAATAATTGCTTCAACATTAAATGACCAACTGTAACTTTTCGAAATGAAATACTCATTAAACCGCTTAGTTCAACTACGGATATTTAGGTCCTTATGACTAATAATCGTAGAATGCTTTTAAATTATAAATTATCAAAGCATAATTAAATAGATCATAGCGACGCACAATCACTTGCATTCTTCAACCTTTCAAGGAGCTATTCCGAATAGCTATGGGTATGTCCCACACCCACCCAGAATTCCGTATGAGAATATTATGTGAGGGTAATAACGATGATGATAACGATTGTCGGAATAGTAATCGATATAAATAATAAAACAGTACGAGCGCATTATCACTGTGAGAGCTTCGCTCACCTGGAACTGCAGCTTTCAAATTAAATTTGCTTAATGGGTGTGATATGAAACATGGAGAAGGAAACACCGAAACTTCATTCTTAATGCCCCGCAGGGAACTCCCTCGCATAAAATTAGAATTTCAATCTAATATGCTTCGTTGATTTTTCTATTCAAGAGGGAATATGCCGAAATGTTTGGATAACAATGCAAAATATCTCGGTGCATTACAGAATTGTGGACATGACAAAGGACAAGACTTAGCGAAGTTCTAATCATTGTGAAAAGCATAAATCAATAGAAATGAAGCTCAGAACTCATTATCTTTTGCTGTGGATTGAAACCATCAGTTTTTCAAAAATTTCATAAGCTTTCTCCTTTTATATAAATTTAACAAAAATCCAATTTTCTTTCTGTTCTTAGTATTAGTAAAGCAAATGGGCTTTCCATTACATCTTCTGGAAAGTTGAAGAAACTGAATTATTTTTCTTCGCATGGGCATATGGTTATCAACAAAGAACGTCATTTCAAATATTTTGTATAATATATGACCATAGAAATGTAAGTATAATATATGACCATAGAAAGTTCAAGTATTTGTAGCATGAACGGATGTATTATGCACTGATCACAAAATATAGAGACAGTTATCAAGTAAATGTCAAAGAAATATTACGAAAATGCAAAGGAAGACAACAATGATTACGAAATGTTTTGGCAGTTTACTAAAATGCATTTACTATACATATTAGTACATTTTCCCTCTGTCCCCTTGAATAAAGAGCGATCCAAAAATTAGAATGTTGTGAAAAAAAGATTGAGCCATACGTAGTTTAAAATCTTTATGTGATTAAATCAGTTACTTCAAACGTGAAGCAGCGCTAAATATATATAGAATATTTTGATATCAAGTGTTTTAAGATTTACAGTGAATAAAATCTAAGAGGTCTTCATATTACAAGTTTTTGAAATTAAATGAGATAATATATTACTATTTTCAGAAAGTATATTTCATTTTGGTAAGTAGTTAGTTCGTTGTTTGAATTAATTCAATTCATTTTCCACAAAACATTTGTATCACCTACTAGTGTAATAATGCTGTACAATTCTGATCGGGGACATTAAACTTGCTAAGAGAACAAAGCGCGAAAGCTCCAACTGAATAACAAATAATTACTTCAGATTTTTCTGACGCAGCTGAGAATAATACATCTCAGTTTTCTTAATGTTCAGTTTATATATATTATAGCCTTGTACAAATACAATAAATTTACCTAATTAGTTTAAGCTAAGAAATTTATATTATACCCAGCATAAAGAGGGAAGTTAAATTAGCACAAACTCAATAAACGTTAATTATGCTAAACTAACATTCACTTAGCCAGAAGTAATTCAATTAGTGCCACTGTTGGATAACCTCATCGAAACGACATGAAATGTGTACTTAAGATCAAATAAAGTTATACATATATAACTTATCTTCAATATAAAATTGCCTTAAATCATAAAAGTCATTACACGACAACTTTAATATTTGATTACAATCTTAATCAAAGAAAGGTTCCTATCGATTAAGCTTAGAAAAGCAAACAAATTAAGACGATGCCCCATTGTGATCACCCTTATTAATTCACAGTCATTTGCTTTATCCTATTCCTTTATTGTTTTCTGATGAGTCATTGCTTGAAAGATAGCTTCATCTAATGATGAAATGTTGACGTCTTCTTTATTCTTCACTGTGACATGAAATACTTCTGTATTTTCAAATTACTGAGCATCACATTAATTTTAGCATAATCCAATGATATGTTTCTGTCCAGTCAAACTTTTACTTTTAACTTCGTTTAAAAAGTTATCTATACTCACTACAGCAAAATTCGTAACTTCTTTAGAAATGTTTCAACATTAACTTTTTTTCCTTTCAGACCGAACCAGAGAATATATTTTAATTTCTTTTTAGCGTAATAAATCTACCCCTAATTCACATAACCAATGATCAGCAGCTCCTTGCACGCTTAGAGCAATCACTGCCAAGTAAGTTATACATGGCACAAAATTTCAATTTCTCAATTTTACTTTTTAATTGCAAATCGGAAAGTGTTGGGTACTTTTATCTTATTCATAAATTAGTGTGTAATTTAGTGAACATATCTTAGTATATTTTCCCAGAGAAACGTCACTGAGATCTGATGTAATGTTATATCTGGCAAACATATACATATGTGTTGCAATAAAGAAATGTTTCTCGTTTATCTAAAATTCTGTCTACACGTAATCAGTGAAATCCGTTGTGAACACAACAGTTATGAGTAGTAAAGTTCCAATAGTAATACATCAAAATCTGGCATCACACATATATGTATAATGGCTTATGCAAATTAAACTCTAACTTCCCAAAGTGCACGCATAAATTATTGCGCTGAGCTTGATGGAATACAAATAAATTCCAGGATACAACTTCAAGTTTAGTAGCATACATCATCGTCATGTCACTGTTCTGCGACTCTCTAAAGCGACATTCCATGTTCTTCGAATAGGAATACGGTGGTGACAATAAATTATATTCCACTCACAGTAGTTGTGGTTTAGCTTTATTCTAAACCATCAGCTAGCTGATTTTGAATAAAAAATTATATTTCTAGCTTCTTTTGCCAGAAAACATAATATTATCTTAATAAAATAAAACAAACACAATTTTTTTTTTATTTTTTTATATTATAAATTGAATAAACTTTTTATTTCACAGATTAAGTATATCTGATATGTGTAAATCATGCTAATTACGAGTACATCAAGGAAAATGCATGACGTATTTAATTGGTTATGGACCCCTTTTACACATCTTGATCGAGAATTCACTAAACGCATTAATTTGAGATGGCTGCCTCATGCATTTTGATTTGCTTTTAGATTTATTATCGATGCTGTTTTTGAAACATAAGAATGTATCAAAAATAGGTTGAATAATAAATAATATGATATAAATTTGTTCCTTGAACATTTGCGAGTATACTTGGAAATATTACGTAACATATAGGACCCGATTTTCAAAAATGGATAACCAAGGTAAAATTTCTTATAAATGTCTCGCCTGCTCTAATTCTTTTCAAAATAATAACTATGATTTGGATTATATGATATATTTCTTGACATAACCTAAACAATTAGTATTTTTTTACTTTAAAATTATTTAAACAAAAACACATTGCACTTTTCTATGTGGTTTGTGTTTAAGGTTAAAATTTCTTATATGCTTTATAAAATGAAGCTTACACATTTTAAACTAGCATCTTTTATTATGTTTCACCTAAAGAACTGAAATTAACAATTTAGTGAAATACTTATATAATTTAAATATTACAAAGAAGTTTAAGCCTTCAGAAACTGGAAATCTGCCAAATATGCTACATTTGTACAATTTATGATCAATGAAATTTGCAGTCATGTCGGATTTTGATGCAGAGATCCTTGCAATTTGACTGGCTTTGAAAAACCTTAAGATAAGGTTCGATTGTTTCTCTAAAGCAGTTATTCGATTCGATTCCAAAGCAGTCTAATCAGAAACATAAATAATCAATGGAGCAGTCAATGGCGGACAATGGAGCAATCAATGGATCATAAATAATCAATGCGTAGAGATCCTCACTTTGTAATTCTAAGTTAATGCTGGAAGTGAAGAATCTAAGAACTGATAAGCGAATACTCGCTTAAGTTAGGTGACAAGGAACAAGATAGAAGGAAATATAGCCGAAGCTATCAAGGTTCAAATCGAGTTGGCTCCTTAACTTATTTGACTACGAAGCTTAGCAAGAGTCTGAGTACAGCCGAACGTAATAACAGCTTTGAGAGAGAGACAGTGGCCAAAATGGCAGACGCGCGTAAATCAGAAACTCTGATTCTCTCTGCCTCTGTAAGTAACTTCGTGGTTTAAATACCGCTCCTCCTCATTAAATATTCAGCAAGATTCCAAAACTACATTCTGGTCGGAAGTAGTAAGTAGAAGTTAAGAATTTGACAGGCAAGGAACTTTAACCTAAAATTTTAACTGTTAATAAAATTAACGTAATCGTTACAAATGAAGCAATCAATGAACAAAATATCAATGGAGAAATCAATAGTCAGATCGTAAATCAGGTTCTGCTCAGAGATTAAAAGAGTTAAGAATTTTTATGTAACCTACTAACTTAATTAAAATTTTATTGAAATATCCCCTTTCCTTATTGCTCATTCAGATTGCAAATTAGCTTTGCATGTATTTAAGCTGATAGAGTATTTCGCATTTTCGCTAGCCCATGTTTTAAATACGCGCTGGTAAAATAGCTGAGCCAGCGTATTCTATTTAATGCGTACTCTTACATTGTCAAAGTTATTACATTATCAAAGTTTGAATTCACATGACTATTTTGTTAATTTAAAATATCAACAAATGGTTTAAATTTTGTGTGTAGCATAAATTGTGCTTTAATGTTCTGTTTAAGATTAAAAAGAGTATTTAAACCTCTTTCATTTTTTGCGAGTTGTTTAAGACATAACGATAATTCTATATTTGGCTAGTAGGATCTTTAGGAGTTTAGCCTCCAATTAAAACAACAATCCTATATCCGGCACCAAACCTTTTCCCGAAATATGTCACAGGATAACCTCGCTTTTAGTCTGCCCCCCTCAGGACTCCAATTTCCTACAGAACCAGGAAGTCCAATAAAACGTTTCGGCATCACCATGGCCAACTACGGTTGCGATATTGAAATGGTCCAGCACTTTCTACCAAGATTGGTGTTGAGCATTTTAGAGAATTTAGGAAAGCATTTTTATTCTATCCGGTTAGAAAACTGCAAAAAAATAGCCGCGAAATTAAAGCTGAGCTTTCGCAAAGTTATCGGGAAATGTTTACTAGTTGAAACTATTAATAATTTCATATTTAAAAATGTTAACGCCATTAATTTTGAAACATTTTTAGCTACGAAATGTGAACAGATACATTTAAAAAAAAGCAAAACGTAGGCTTTCATCCAAAACATGATTACAGATGTTACTTTAAAGCCACATATATTTGCCAATAATATGCGACAGATAAAGCTCAAAATAATGAGTTACTACTAAATAAATCTTTTGAAAGTTTAAAATTTCTTTATCTTTAGAATCCAAATCATACTAAAAGAGAGTGGACAGCTTTTCAGTTCTTTGATAAGGCGTTTTGAAAAAAATGTGCATTGTTAATTTTTTTCTATTGTTACAATACAAGATTTTAAGAACTTATGGCTCTGTAAAAGAACATAAATGATTCAAAATAACATGCTAACAAACTAAGAATGATCCTAAAGAAAACCGGAAAATAATATATAGAATAAAACAGGAAAAGTTCATTTCTAATGTTATTGTGCAGAGAAGGAAAATCTGAAAAACAGTGTTCACTATTTCATTCATCTTGTTGGGCACAAAAGTTGTGGATTTTACGCTACATAATATAAATTCTACAAGTCACCAACAATTTACGCGTAATAAAGATAAAATCCGCTTGAATGTAAAGGAAAGCGCTTTTCATATAGGTCAAGAAAAATTATATCAGCTAAAAATGGAAAGACCAAAATGGAAATCAGTAATTTAAAAAGTTAGTAATTATTTTAAGTTTAGTGTATTGTGTTATAAAATATTTTTAGAGATAAAGTTTTAAAAGCATGGATGGACTTTAAAAGTATGGAATATTTTTTATAATACAAAGCATTGAACTTAAAATAATTCTTCATGAAATTTGACCAAACACGTGTTTTAATATACAGAGGTAGAATACATAACGTCATCCGCATTACATATGTATTGTTTAGACTAACTTTTTATACGTAGCCCTGTTTCGTATTATATTACAATGACCAATGTAAAGTGAAAACTACCATATGTTAAAGGCTCTTTGGAATCATTTAGTTTCTTACTCAAAAACTCATAAATGATTTCAAAATATAAAATAGATAAGAAAACTAATTCCAAATTCCAATTTGGGGCTTCCAGATGCCCATATTCGAGCGGAGGAATACGTTATTCAAAATTTGATATCTCAAGGTAACTTTATTACAATTTCAGAAACGTACATACATTTATGCAGATTCTTCACTGCTTAATTTAGGCTTCCAGATGCCTATATTCGATTGGTGGTATACGTTATTCAAAATTTGATGCCTCTAGGTAACTTTTTTTTTATTATGCCAGTAACATACATACAATTATGCAGATTCCTCATTACCCAATTTCTTTAAATATAAAACAGGGCTCTAATATTTGGTAGCAACAATTTAAAAAGCGATTGACCATTTATTGTGAATCAACGCAAAATGCCAAAACGGAATTAACATCCCTTCTGGGCAAATAGCCCTTTTGGGCTAATAAGAAAACTAGAGTTCATATCTTTTGACAATCATGAGTCCTTGACCAAATTCTGTGATTAGAGAAGACCATAACACAACATAGTAACCGTTAACTCTAATCTTTGTATGTGCATATGCTAAATTTAGACTTGAGCATTTCGCTTAGGCTTCGAGATGCTGGAAACGTTTTGGTGTCTTTAATTCTCATATAGGAATTTAGGCTTGAGTTGATCTTGAGAACAGGACCTTCAAGCATTCTTGGTCATTCTTAACGATCAGAAAGTCAAAGGGGCGGAAAGTATTGCCTGGAAAGAATCCTCCATTGACTTTGAAAGATATTTAGAGTCATTCACAGAGGCAAACAGAGGAATGCATGTAACCTTAAATGGTAAGTCGTTACCTATTATCCATTCTGCTTCTTCAGCGTCATTTTTCAGCTCGGCAGCAAGTCTCAGGTTTCCAAAAATTATAGTAATAATAAAATTCTCTCAAATTACAAAGCAAAGTATCACAAGGTATGACTGTGCTGTTATCTCGGAAAAGTTCGGAATTACTACATTAATCTACATTTCCGCAAATTTAGCTAGAATTTTTAGCCTTTCAAACTAAACTATTCTCGGCGGCACAGACAGCCCTTAGAGAGTCATGGTCAGCAGTGCCCTGATATCTAATTTCTAGACCGTAAGCTCCGGGATATTGTGCATCTTGCTTGAACAAGTGGTCAGTTTGTCGCAGGACCCCCGTTGTTTAGTCCCCAAGCAAACTTGGTACTCATTTCATCAACCCACTCAAGGGATGAAAGGCTGAGTCAAACTTTCCCAGCCCGGAGATCGAACGCCGGACCTGTTGTGCTGCTGCTAGTCACTGCGCCACCAGGCCTCTAGCCCTTTCAAATCTTTGCAGTTCTATAAGAAATCATGTATGTTATATGTAAGATAAAGATAAAGAGGCTCTGAAATTAATTATATCTTGTATTATATCTTGTTAATAATAATCTTGAATTTACCAGAAAAACAGGCGGAAAAATATCTACCTCGACTTTCTTCGTATTTATTTAGTTAAATCAAAATAGTCCATTTTTATATGTCTTTTAAGAAAATTATCTATAACTAATTCCAAATGAGCAAAGAACATAATTTTCCTCTACTTAAAAATAAAATTAAAGAAGAAAAATAAGGAGAAGAAACGTGCATTCCTAGCAATACAAAATAAGGGAGCACCCTTTTTTTTTTTGACTGAATGTACCATAAGGTAAAACATAAGTGCATTTAATATGGAGAACGAAGTATACTGAATAATGCATAAAAATTCCTCTTCTCCCTTTATTTGTTTTATTCCTAGAAATTAAAAGTGTGTTAACTGAATCGAGTTTTAGATCCATTGCTTTATAGATAAATTTTCTGAGAAAAAGTTATTTCGTGTAGGAACGCAGTTGCATTTTTTCTTAATTTAGCATTCGGAATTTTTAGTTTACATATTATTCTAAATTTGTACTATTACTTTGCCATTTTATCCTACCTTTAATTTTATTCAACGTGTTGAATACCTTAATTTAAGAAAAAGATTATATTTAACTAAAAAATTTATTCACCTTAATAAGTTATAAGATCAAAGATCACTTCGAAGTATTGCTTGGACTCAACCTATTTTACTTCAATTTTTTTAAACCTTGTATTCTCTTATCTATCTTCAATAGAAAATATTTCCGAAATTTGTTTTCTAATCGAAATCTGTTGTCCTTGTTTCATCATTTTCGGTTATTGTCTTAAACTCATTACTAGATTTTGTAAATTTTTTCCTTATATGACAAAATCACCAAACATTATTCTGCAGGGAGATATGTTACCTCTTACCTACTGTTAAGTCTTATTCTTATCTCTTAAACAATGTTCTAATTTTCAAAGTAAAAACTGTAAATAAAAACGTTTTTTATCGTAGCAAAATATTTCATTCATTGTTTATTGATGTAAATACCTAAGAGATATATTTCTTAAATTAAGAAACTCTAGTTTGAAACGGGTGAGATATCAGAGTTTGAGAATTTTTTGTACAAGTATATTCCCAGAGCACTAATTGTGCAATTTGGATGAAGAACATCCCGGTGTAACGCATCTGAGGGTCCTTCACCCCTCTACCTCTACCGCCAAACCACTTGAGTAGCATTTTGACTCGCCAGTATTTTAAATGCCCCCATATACGCATGTACACATATATTATACATTTATAAAAATTAATACCTCTTCCGGAACTCAAACCGTAATCTAATGATGAGGCAGCCAGCATCGCTAGATCCTATCTCGATAAGGGTGGCAAAACCTAACAGAAGTGGGTTTCATAATAAAAGTATTGGTTTTTACACAAATTTTCTTAGGGCATGTTGTGATATAAAATAATATATAACATTGTAGTTGTCATTTCTCAAGTGAATCAAGAAACAGAGATTTTGTTTCCTGTTTCATTGCATATTACCTCACTAGCTCGTAAGAGAATGCTATTTCAATGTAATTTTCAAATTTTGTTTCATTCTAAAGGGCGTATTTAAAGAAACTCTAGTGTTTGAGTATCGTAAAGGGGGCAGCAGTGTTCTAAAATACTTTGGACCGTTTAAACCGGCTAATACCTACAACTGATTTCTTTTCAAACATACCTTTCTTAAAAGAGTTTTTTCTTTGAATTTTACACAGCTGATATATACATGTTGATTCATAGTTAGGCTAAATACTTAATAGACAGGAGAAACTTCCCGTATCGGTTGATAAATACTGGAATTTCTCAAAAGTTTGGTAGTTTTGAATTTATACTGCCAACATCGGAAAACGTTTCTCGGTCTGTAACTTATCTTAACATCCTTTTTCTGCTATAAATCGTACAAATAAATATTGCATTCAATCAAGTATTATTAATTCCTACCTAATTTATTTTTAACTATTATTTTCTCTACTTTTTTGGTACTTCTTAACTAATATTTACAATTATAAATACTACTAATGTAATCCAAAATGTAGTGTAAAAGTATTTAACCCTTTGACAGTTAACTAAGTTGAAGCGCTTCGCGTGAACAGCGTATGGTCACAGAATGACTGACCAAAGAAGCAAGATTTCATTTTTTCTCGTTGCTACCAACGAACGAGGTATGAGGTTTTCTGCGAGTGTTTGACGTATGCAATAGAAATAATTTCCGAACATACGCATGGGACAGCAGTAAACGGCCGGGTGCATACTTGTGTCAATAGCCTATACCGATGGCTTGCACCGAACGCACATGTGTGGCTGTAGGCCACACCGATGGTTTTTATTGGACGTATATACGAGCCCATAGCAGTCAAAGGGTTAAGAAATGGCCCGTGAGGCAAAATTAATGAGAACACTAAACTCTGGTATTTTGAAATGCATTCGCCTAATAAGGAAAATGGGTTGGTTTCAGAAGTATTTCATGGTTTCCCCCATATACAAAGCGAATAGGAGCAATTTCCCTCAGAATGTTTTATGCGAATATATCTTCTCCATGAGGAGAAACTCCTGTGTACTTTATAATAGCTGTTTAAAACCCTTTCGTGGGCCGTGGGAAGATTACTTCCCACCGACATGATCCTGGGAAATACACCTGTGGGAAGCGCAAAACCCACTATAATACACTCATGTCCATAAATTAAGGATAATGCAAAATCAGGCAAAGCAAGAGTTAGAAGCAAAAGAAATTTGACTTATTTGTAAAGCTTATTTATTAAACAAAAGGTAAAGAGCAAAAAAAGATGCTATATGTTTGATATTATTAAAAAAATAGCAATTTTTTCCCCTGGAGCAAATTACAAAAAAAAAAAAAAAACTATTTACAGAAAACCAATATTACACAGTTGACATGATTGTTAATACATTGTATGTCTCCCAGACGATGCAACACAGTCCGTACAACGCCTAGGCATGCTGAGTATCAAATTATCAATCAGATCTTGGGGGATATTACACCACTCAAAAAGCAATGCTCTCCGAAGTTCCGGTAGACATTTAGGAGGAGGTTGACAGGCTGCAACTCGTCGGCCAAGCATGTCCCCCACGTGCTCTACTGGATTCAAGTCCGGTGAGAATGCTGGCCAGTACATACGGGTGATATCATCCGACTGAAGGCATTCGCTTACGATGTTTGCACGGTGAGGATGGGCGCACAATAAACACAAATTGTGCGCCCATGTCGCCCCGAAACAAAAAATCAAACGTACATGCTGTTCCAGAATGACGTCTCGATAGATTTGGCTTGTCATGTTTCCAATTTTAACATGCAGGTCAGTTCTGGAACCCAGAATAATTCCACCCCAAACGAGCACTCCTGCACCACCGTAACGGTGTCGTCTAATGATGTTTTCTTGGTGGTAACGGGTACCTGGAGCTCTCCATAAGAATGTCCAGCGAGAATCAGACAGCATGCTAAACCTGGACTCGTCAGAAAACATCACACAAGCCCATTGTTGCAGTGTCCACAATGCATGCTCTCTACTCCAGGCTAACCGCAGGCGACATTATTACATCTGTAAATCGTACACAAAAGGATGGTACTAAAACAGAAGTACCTTGACCTAAAGCTGTTGCAGTGTATAACGATATCATGGGAGGGGTTGATTGCTTCGATCAAAGAAAAGAAAGATACCAAATAGGAAGAAGATCTGTAGAATGGTGGCATCGTATTTTTGATTTTCTTATTGATCTTGGCATCGTAAATAGTTTTATACTGTGGCAAGTAAACAAGAGAAACAGAAGTTTAGACCAGCTAACATTCCGTATAGCATTAGCTCGTCAACTAATAGACGGATATTCCTCGAAAAAGGAAAGGCCGTCTTGCTAGCTTCCAAGCAAAAAGGTGTGCGGTTCCGGATGATATATAGGCTTAGCCAATGTGGGAAATCATATGCCAGACATAGTTTCCAACTATAGACGATATAAGAAATGTAGCCCAAGAAAAGAGGACCCGCTATATGTGTGCAGTATGTGATGTACCCTTGTGCACTGCAACATGTTTCTCATCTTTTCACGGCAAATAATCGCCTTTAAATTGAATTTTCTCTATGACCATAAAAGGTCCCGTGGGAAGTATACTTCCCACCCCTAGAATTTAAATGTAAACGAAACATTTGGCAAAATAAAATATATTTCCTTAAATGCTATTGTTTAGTTGATAATAAAACATAAAAAAACGGGAGAAATTCAAAAGAGAAATAAATGGCCCACGAAAGGGTTAAACCATTTAGTTACATGGCATTATGAAATAAAAAGCTTTGCATATAAAAATACTCATTATTATTAACAAATGGATTTTAGTTTTAGAAAAAGGAATAATTTAGAAAAAGGGAGCGGTTTGATGATGTTGATAAGTAGCTGAATTTGACATTCTGCATTTGATTTTTTTTTTTTTTTTTTTTTTTTTTTTTTTTAGATTCCAGAAGCCAAACAATTCAGAGTTCAAAATCTGAACTTATATTTTTGAGGAGATTCATTTTGCTATGTAGTTTGCGAACTTCATAAAATAATATCGGAAATGTGTGTCACAAAGAACGTTTTAGTTAATCATAATACATGCACCTACTTTCAGCTAACAAAACTCAAATTTATAACGTGTGTTTGCTATCTCTATAAGGAAATCTCTATATGGAAATTTTATAATAACATAAATCGTAGATTTTTGCTAATGTCGAAAAATATTTAAAGAAAAATTTTTGAAATTTTCGTATAACTGATTTCCAAACTGTATTTTAAGCATTTTCCATTTCAATTTTTTTTTCATTTGAAAACTTTAATTTAATTGCATCTACAATTGTTTCAGTGTTACTGTAAACTCACCTATTATATTTAATGATATGAGGTTCCAAAACCCCAAATAGTACAAACTCAGTTCTCCAAGGTTTAGCTTCAATATATTTCAAGCAATATTCGAAGTTCATTCTGATGCAAGAAGTTCTGAAATTGTTATGACGGTCAGTATTCCACCTTCTCATGGAAAAACTTAGACCTAGGCCGAGAAGCTAATATGACAAATTTCAGTTAGAACTATTGTTTACTTCTA
Organism: Stegodyphus dumicola; assembly: GCF_044657685.1. NCBI lineage: Eukaryota > Metazoa > Arthropoda > Arachnida > Araneae > Eresidae > Stegodyphus > Stegodyphus dumicola. The sequence goes on along the minus strand of NC_140772.1, from coordinate 87,404,738 downwards.
CTAAATGATTAGAACCGTCAGCTTACTGGTGTGTTTCGCACTTGTCCTGGAAGAAACAACTATCCGAATTTAAATATGTAACCCAAAACCAAACCACAAAGAAAAAAAGAAATTTATTGGTTTTTCATTCTCCCTGCAGGTTGCAAAAGAAGGTCTCTTTATCTTGCCAGTTCGCGTTAAAATCGGTATAAAATAATAAAATCAAGCTCCATATTTTGTGAAACCTAATACGTGAAAGCCTTTGTGGAGTTATCCCGAATAACGTCTTGCAGAAAAAAATCAATTTATTAATATTTATTCTTAACTGGTTTACATACTGCCACCAGCTTATAAACATAGCGTACTTGAACTGCCATAAATATTTCAAACTTTTCATTTTTTGAAATCAGCGAACTTATATTTTTTATTTACCTATTTTCTAAAAACCTAATTTTTATAACTGTGTTTTATGAAACTTTTTGGCCGAAATAAGTTGATTTATTAAAAAAAAGAAACTAAACTGAAATTAAAAATAAAACTGGCTAATTATGTATCGAGCAATTATAACTTTAGCGAGTAAATTATTAAATGTTACCTTAACTGAGCATGAAACTGCTGGGAAATACTAATTATATCCAACAATGCATGAATAAAATGCTCTTAAATCTTAACAGACTACTTTTGTGAAATCTATGTCGAGTTTTATTTTAAATGTCATGTGAGAGTTAAGGAAATATATTGGTATAGCTAAAGCTCAGACCCTCAAAATAAATGTCGGAGAATATTAAAATGAATTCGACATACAATTCAATCGTTCTTTTCCAATGCCCAAGTTACTAATCTCTTCGTCACCCGAAATGAGATACTTTAAAAGATTACTGTATCTTTTGTATTCAAGCAAATGAAACTGAATTGCGATTGTTTGAGCAGATGGGCTTAGGAGTCATTTAATTTAAGATGCAGATTTTCACTCAAACATTCATTGTGTTAGCTTATATATGTAAAGACAAACCAATCTTATTTTACTTTCACATAAAGAGGAAAGAATCCAATTTTTTCAGTGTTTTATCAAATCTAATTGAATTTTTCTTTCATGACTCTTTTGATTTATGAAAGCAGCATTTACGAATTTAAGATTATTAGCGAAATAAGGTCATTACATAAAAACATGATACATTTTGGAAAATGTTAGTGAAACGATATGATTTTTAGGGTGTAAAATCAAATCCATTTTTTTCTTTTTCATTTATTCTTTTCTTAAGTTATAACCTAAACTTCTATTGATTCGTAAAATTTTTATTTTGATTAAAAAAAAACACCAATTAAGGGTTTAAGCATATTAGTGAATTAGAGTAACTACATTAAAACAGACTAAGTAATGCAGTCAGGAACATATTGGTCAAATGAAATAATTTTTAGGGTATAAAATTAATCCTTTTTTTCTTTATTTATTCTGTTTTAGGTTGTTAATTCTCTGGTTAACTTCACTTATAAGCTGAATTTTCAGTGATGCCTAATTTCTGTCAGTTGCACAAAACTCAAAATAACTTTTGTTAGTATTTTTTTCGGTCAGATGCCAAATGTCAATATAATAGAAATAAAATTCCAGTAGACACTCAGTTTTCTATTTGTTAACACGAAACAAGAAATGATCTCAATCTTAAATTCATAGTTTTAGCAGAAGTAATTGTAAACAATTTCAGGTTTGCTCATTTTTCCTGAGTATTGAAATCTCTCTTTTTTTTTTTTTTTTTTTTTTTTTTTTCTCTTTTCCAAAATGCACTTACACGAGTTGATAACAAATTGATAACACGATTTTCAAATAAACTGTGTATAGAAAATATTTCCTTCAATCGACTTACTGTCGTCTAAAAAATAATCTGCTGAACCTCAGGAAGACGATTTAAACTGCATTTGTATTGTTACTAAAAATAGTGTAAAACAAACGTTTTCTGCTGCTATAAAAAAAGAACTGATGCTTTCAAATATAAATAAAAACTTCTTTAAAATATATTCAATCACGTTTTTTCTGCATTTCGGTAAAAATAGCAGTTTTATTATGTTTTCTTAAATGCAATTTCTTAAAACACTGAAGTTTTTCAAATTGCAGTATATATAATTGTAATACAATTAAATATTAACTTGAAAATATATTCTATAACAGAGCATAATGGGTTATAACTTTCATGTACATGCATGTCTTTCCATACATAACATTACATATAATACATGAATTTAGCACTGCTACCACATGTTTCATAAGAGATACATATACATCACCCCCAAAAAAACTGAATTAATATAAAAGAAGATATTAATTGCATCCGGTATGTAAAACTACTCTTTCAGCTTAATAAAGTTAAGCATGAATTACTCACTGCGTATTTATTGATAAAGAAAACTAAACACAGATGCGATACTAGTGAGATATCGGATTATGTGTTACTTCTGATAGACTTTTGAATCTTAAAAGTCAAATCTAAATTTGCAGAATGCATGTTTGAAGATTTGGAATGCACTAAAGCTGATCAATTTACTCAAGATAAATATAAAATACTGAACAAAGAGATAAAGGCCGAAAAACGCATATTTTGTCTGCCATTACACAGTAACGTAAAATAAAAAGTTAAATAGGACTTGTAATATTCTGTACTGTGTAATTTAAGTTACAGTTGAAAGAACTAGTAAGTGAATAATCGCTTGAGTTCGTGAGACAGTAATTAAAACTTGGAAAGGTTTAAAAGACCCTTTATTATTCAAATAAGATTTAAAAGAACTCCGTCTTTGAGTTTTACAATAAAGCCGACACTCGGGCTTGAACTTAGGAACTAAGAAATAAAACATAACTAATCTCAACTAAAAAGATACAGCCGAAGCTATCAAGATTCTAACGGAGTTAGCCCCTTAACGCTAATTGACTGCGAAGCTATTAAGGGCTTAAAGTACGGACGAGCATAATAATAGCTTAAGAGAGAGCAGCCTAAAAAGCCGGAAGCGTGCAAGCCAGAATCTCTGATTCTCTTTGACTAAGGAGTAGAACTTCGCGGTTAAATACCGCTCTTCTTCAATTTGCATTCAAACGTGATTCAAAACTACGTTCTGGCCGGAAGTTGTAAGTTGAAATTAAGAAGCGAATGAAAAGGAAGTTTAACTCAAAATTTAACTCTTAATAAAATTAACATAATCCTTACAGACTGATAAAAATTTAATTCTTGAAAAAAATTGGTCTGAAAACAAGAAGCTTTAGAAAACAATTTACTGCATGAATAAATATTATAGCTTAGTGATGCTTGCCAGGATTCAAACAGTGAACATTTTATATGACAATAAATAAGATAATTTTGGTTTGAATGAATAGAAAAGATGAAGTGGTGTAGTAAAAAAAAAAAAAAAAAGGTCAAAGTAACTCCTTCCTTTACAATGTTTAGAAATTAACTGAACCGAGCTATGAAGTTTTCAGTATAGCAAGGCTGCTGGTGGCCGACAGGTAAAACCTAAAACCATTAAATGGAACTAGTTCGATGTTGGTTCAAATCACAGAGACGTCATAAAATAAACGACATAAACGTTTTTGTGAATTTTCCCTATAGGTATTCGTTTAATCATTCCCTATTTTAGAAGATAAAAATGTTGTAAATTTTCACCTGCTTATGCTTTTTTAATGCATTGCAAGCTGCATTTTGGCCATTTCTAGTTTTAATTGTTTCTTTTATTAGGCTAGAATTTTATTGAATTTTCCTTATCATCCCGTAATAAACGATTAAGACACTTCCTATCTTCCGCTCTTTATTACTTTATAAAGTATTTCTCCCGCCTTCTCAGGGAACCTTCGTAGTGTAGTGGTCAGCACACTCAACGCGTAAGTGAGAGGTCCACGATTCGATTCCCGGCGAATTCGTTGCTAATTTTTCATCTTGCCTACTTCCAAAAATACCTAATGTCTCTACAACTTGATCAACTATTAGCCTCATTGAATTTAGCTAGTATTTCAAAATTTCAGAAACAGATTTTTCTGTTTACTATTCTGCTGGGAAATATATGTTAAAGTCAAACGTCTACTGAGTAATCTTGAATGAAGGTCCAAAACAATTTGTACGTATGTTTACGACCAATTAATAATACAGTTTAAATAAAATATCTCACAAATATGTAATAAAGGTTTTTGGCTGCTCATATTAATATACGAGTCAAAACAAGGTTATTTGCAGCTCGCAAAAACAAAACTGAATATTTAATACTTTGCTTGTATATGCATACGCTGCTGATATGTATATATATATATCGACATTATCCGCAAAATGTTAATTTGAAGCATACTTGTATATAAAATTTCATTTTTGACGTTCACGTCAGTTACAACGCCATCTCTCGCTCGATGCCAACCAAAATTTGTGTATTAGAAGAAAATTATTAAACGTGGAAAACTCTTTAAATTAAATGTAAATTTAACTTTTTAAACAAGTAAGCTTCAAATTAACAGTTTTTGGAAATTTTTTTAGAAAGTCGTTTATAATTTTTTTAACAATTATAAAAAAATTTTATTTGAATATGCAAATTAATTAATCAGATTATAATGCTTTAAATCGACTCTTCACGGGGTAATAGTTTAAAATATTCAAACCTGAAGAATTAAGGAGTAAAAATGTCCAGCATGTACCTTGACTCGAATTTCAATCTTGGAAAAAAAATAATCATAATAATATAATATATGCAATTTATATACGTAAGATAAAATATATGTAACTATAAATTATTATTTATATTATCTCTTATCTCCTCTTTTTAATTTGGGTATTTCTTCTCTTTGTTCTAGGTTAGGTTATTTAATTACCGCAAAGCCTCGAGTGCTATCGGCCTAAGGGAAGGGATGCCTTCGTGGAGGACTTCCTAAGGGAAACTGGCTCATACACACGCTACACATGAGGAAAACCATGAAAACACCCATGCAGCCAGCCCGTTCGCGGAATTCTAACCTCGGACGGAACTACCAGTGTTCAGTGGCTTTACCGCTCAGCCACTGCTAGGCAATCTCTCTATTCTAAAATTAGTAATAACGTTTCTTGTCCGCTTCATCTCTAGATCAATCTATACATATGACTTAAGCTGATATCATAAATTTGGAATTTAAAACAAAAACATCTTCTTCATAAGCAGCCATACTGAATTAACTGCTCATTTTGCCTCTGACTTTGTTTTCATTAAGATGTATTTTGCTGCCTTTCTTCCTATAGCAACAAAATCAAAAAAGTAACTGTTCTGGAACAGGCCCGACGATTAATATCCCAAAATTGTGGTCATAAAAGCCTTAACTACAATAAAAGATATATGATTATGCAATAAGATGCAATCTGCTAAGATTTCAAGCTTCTGCTTGATTTCGTATTTAAAATGTGTGCTTCAACATCTATCTGCATTATTTCCACAACAAACATAGTTTATTAAAATCGACAGGATTTAATGTGTAGAAGCTTAAATCAATGTCCTTCAGACCCAATGAGACTCACAAGAGATTTATCACTTTAATCTGAATTTAGATGACAAAGTCTCACATAGGTTAAAGTATGTTTTTTATTGACTCTTTAAATTAACAGAAGTCAACACTTTTGCTACAGAATATAAATTATATATTTGCGGTATTTTAAATAGCATAAAACTGAAAGTTTAAATTCAGTCAACGTAAACAAGGCTATGCACAAAATAGTCTGCCTAAGCTGGCACAAATAATTAACTCTTTAAATGTCGGCTAGAAAATGGCTGAAGCCTCAATAAACTTTGACAGAGCTGGCGATAATACGTAACTGCAAGCAAGATAGCCAGAAGCTGTAACTCTGAAACATCGAATCCTCGGTTTAAATAGACAACAAAGAATTTGCTTTTTAGTGAGGATTACGGAAAAAGGTAAAGTTTCAAATCATAATAACTAGTTAATTAACGTAAAATCGCACAAAATATTTCTATACCTTACATCCAGTCTGAACTTTATAAAATGAAAGTCAGCATAGATATGTACATCACATAACATATGAGGTTTTTAGGCAGGCTTTTCTATCTAGAAAATGGGCAGCACAGAATATTTGAGGATTGCGTCGGACATACGTGCATACCTTAAAAAAACAAGTAATTTCAAATGTAATTAAAAAACAAGTAAGTTCTGTTTGTTTCAAATATTCGCGAAGACATGTAACACTTGGATATTCTTAAAGGTTTTGGTATACAGGTATATAAAGGGAAAGCATCAGGTAACACGAAACACAATCTTATAGTATAAGACCTCTTATTCTTCTGTCTTTTGTGTATGGTTGTTCCCTTATGGGCTTTTGTTTTCAACTCTGGATACAATGCTGCTTATCTTTGAATTTAAAGTCATACTAACTTTAACTTAAAGAGTTAAAAAATACAATTTAGTTAAAAGTATTGTTTATTAATGAAATTTCGTTTTCAAAAATTCATCCCGTTCAAAATTATTTTTTTAAGAGGATCGTAGGAAGTCAAAATGCTGTGACGAGCGATAATTTGCAGTTACTTGCCATAGCGAGAAAGTTTCACGAATGCGAACGACCTCTTTATTGACATGGTTATGAGGAAGTCTCTCTTTCTATAATGTGGTATCCTCGCAATGAAATATTGATTATGTCATCTTAAAGAATGTAAAATGATTCATCTACATAAATTTGAAGTTCAAGTGATCATTGATGTAGACTTAGGATAAACTGCCTAGTCAGCAATCAAAATATATATATATATACTAGCGCAAAATGCCATAGTTTTATGTTTACAGCGATTTATCTATGTCAGTATATGTTTCGCTAGGATTAACATCAGTACGGCTTTTTACTGTGCAATTATAGCATTTTGTGTATAAGGTATTTCTCCCACTTTCCTAACGTCCTTCGTGGTGTAGTGGTTCTGCACGCTGGGGCGGTATTCCAGAGGTCCGCGGTTCGATTCCCGGCGAAGGCGGTTGCTATTTTTCATCGTTCTGGCTTCCAAAAAAAATCTTAATGACTCTACAGTGGCGCCCGAACTAAAAGGGTTGTGGACGATGATTCTCCACACCCAGGATTTGGCGACTAGGTCCCCTAAAACCCTAGTCGCCCTTTAAAAAGAGGAGTATATAAGGTATTCCTCCCAATTTCCTAGCATCCTTCGTGGTGTAGTGATTCTGCACGCTGGGCCGGTATTCTAGAGGTCCACGGTTCGATTACCGGCAAAGGCGGTTGCTATTTTTCATCGTTCTGGCTTCCAAAAAATCCTAATGACTCTACATGTTGATAAATGATTTGAAAATGATACAGCGTACTAATATTATGTTTTTACATGATAACGCTACAGCCTGTATTGCTACAGAAAACTCTAGGAGTTATGTAACTCTTTTTCTCTAGGCGTATATACGGCTCAGTGGTCCCAGTATGTCAAATGTGGTACGTGAGTGAATTATCACTGATCGCTCACCAGCCGCATATTTGATACATAGAAAATGAAAGCTTCATTTCAAGTTTTAAATGCTCATAAATTATGCCAGAATGCTGAAAAAGCCTACTGAATAGAATCTTGGTTAGATTCATAAATGAAAATTTTACATTATAATAAAAATAAGTAAACGGATTGTGTAATTTAGTATTTTATATATTGTAGTAAACAGTTGGTAATAATGCATAATAGAATTTCTGGATATTCTTTTTGATGAGTATTAATGAATGAGTCGGTTTATTTATTACTAATTTTAGGTTTTATCTTATTTAATTTCAAGCTTATTAAGTTCAAGCTGCAATAGTATTCTTTATTTATTTTTAATTAACCTCTTGAGACTCGAGAAGTAATTCCTCAATATTTTTATCCAAGTTTTTTGTGTGTACTTAAAATGGAACTATTAAAAAAAAAAAAAAACATAAAAAGTACATTTTGAAAATTTTAATAATGTTAATTAAGTGGTACTCAAATGGGTATCTTGGAACTACATGAATATAACATCATTATAATCATGTAAAGAGTTACATCAGTGTAAAACAGTTGTTTGTTATGGAATTCAAAGAAGCAACTCCTGTTTTGTAAGAATAGATACAAATCACATTTAATACACCTCTTGATTTACCTGGGCATCCTGGGAAGAGACATTTCATTTGATTTGCTCTTTTTACATGTTCAGGATAGTGGCCAATTCCGTCATACTGTACATCCTTCACGGACAAAAGAACAATTTGTTGATTTTTCTTACGTTGAGGTCTTTCCTGTACGGTTTCTTCAGAAAGTTCTGCTTTTATTAAGCTCACAGCTATTACAAGCTTGAACTCTATCAAATGAAGTCTATTTTTTGGAGGAACTTCACATTGCTTACAATGACGAATATATATAATCCAGGTATAGCAGGTCGCCGTATTCCAAAAATATGCAAAGACACGTATCGTCCATTTTTCTGTTCGTATGGATATCCGGTAATATGAGATTAGCGTGTCCATCATATCAACACCTCCCATGTAAGTGTTATACACCCTTACAATAGCAGGTTGTCTGACATCTACTCGCTATCTTTGTTCCTTTGTCCACCTCTTGCAGCTGCTTTCAGGTTTGATACCAAATGCACTTGACAAAAGAAGTAGAGATTTCTTTTCTTTGCATTTAACAAGACAATCCATCCTCACGTTTTCGACAAAGTAATGAACCTCTTCCCATATCTGTATCTTTGAGAAAGCTTCTGGCGACACCATTAGTACGATTGGTCATTAAAGGGCCAGTGAGATATATGTTTCTACTTACAAGGTAACGTAAAATTGCTAATCCTGTAAAATACCTGGTCAGTAAATAAATGGGTTGTTTTTGTTGTTGGTATAGTACTAACCAAATGTTTCATAACTGCTCCTCCCAAATTATATAATCGCTTGTCTTCAACTGAAACTGTAGCATCTCCTGTGTAAATTAAATAACCCAAAACAAGCCCATCTGGTGCAGGAAGTACAAAACTATTTAATCCAACTTTTGGCTTTGATGGTAAGTACTGTCTCATAGGGCATCTACCGGAAAACGGCATCATTTGTTCATCAAATGACAGATATTCTGTCCGAGGTAATTTCAAACCAGCATTTCTAAAATTTTCTAAAGTTGGACGAACTAAAAACATTTCATCTTTTCTTTTGATTTTCCGTTACTTTGTTCTTATCTACAAAATGTAATGTATTCCGTAATTCGAAACATCTGTTACGACGCATGCTTTCTGTAATTGTAGGTACATTGCATGTTTTTGACCAATACATCCTTACTTGAGGCACTAACTGAAAACGCAGTTTCACAAGATGAAACGTGTTGAAAGGCATTAAATTTGTATCATTTTTTGTCGGAAGTAAACTTACATTTAACATTTCTTTTTAACCAAAACATTTGCATATTTTATCCTGATTCATAGGATTTCCCCCACATGAAATACTTTTAAGCTGATTATTTCCGTGATTTGAAAAATTTTTTACCATAGAATAGAACATTGAAATAGAACACGGATCTCTTAATCCATTTTAATTTCTAAATTTTTAGGAAAGTTAGGATGCAAATTGTTAGCAGATCCTATGCTGTGTTTTAAGGGTGATAAAAAAGGAAAATTCTGTATGTATCTGAAGATTAAAGATTAAAACAGGATGTCAAAAGGGGCGACTTTTTACACTAATTTTAAACAAACGAATTATATTTTGTATGAAAATTGCACCATATAAAATACTGCAATGTACTCTTAGAACATTTTTAAGAAATCCTGCACTAGACGGTTCCGGCTTTGCAAGAATGAGACTACTGCATTCCCATTTTTGACAGCTCCATTTTAAGTTAAGATATATTGGATGGCTAGCAAACTTCTTTGATTTTATTCCGGTTCATTCCTCTAAACACGAGATCGATCACAAATTTGCCCAAATCTTTCTAGAAGATTATGATAATGTAGATCTATTTGTGTTCGTCAGCATCTTGTAGAGCTCAAAACAATATAAACAGTGTGGTTTTCAGAATCTTACATATCCACAGTATTCTAATATTATGAAAATATTTTTATTACTTTTGAGAATAAGCACACCAATCTAAATAATAAGTAATAGCCTGAAAGAAATGTGAACTGTAAAAATTATGGCTTATCCTTAAACATGACAGCTATTAAAACTGAGTTTCATATTCAAATAAATAATCTTAATGAAAGCATGAAAGCATTTATTCCGAGCGTTTTTGCATAGAGAAAAATTTCATAACTATGTCCTAAGAACAAAATAAGCTATATAAGGTATTTCCCCCGCCTTGTTAGCATGCCTTCGTGGTGTAATGGTCAACACGCTCAGCGCATATTCGAGAGGTCCTTGATTCGAGTCCTGGCGAGGGCATTACTCATTTTCATGCTCCGGCTTCGAAATAACCTAATGTCTCTACAGTGGCGACCGAATTAAAAAAAGTTGGTGCATAATGATTCTCCACCACCAGGAATTAGCGATTGGGTCCCCTAATATACAGTCGCCCTTTAAAAGGAGGAAGCATATATTTTCTCCTTCCTTCCAGAATGCTTTTGTGGTGTAATGGTCAGCACGCTTGGTGCATATTCGAGAGGTCCCTGGTTCGAGCCCCGGCGAGGGCATTGCTCATTTTTCATGTCTCCTGCTTCAAAATAAACTAATGCCTCTACATCTGTATTACTGAATTCAGTTGCAATTTCGATAGTTTTCAACGGGTGAGCAGAGCTGGCAATGTTATGGCAAGTTTTGTTAAAATTTTATTAGTGATACTCCTAAAAATTATATGACATATCAAAATAGTACTTACAATATTAACTACGTTAACTGGAAAATTAATATGCCTTGATGGATGGCAAAGCTAACTAAATTAAACTAACTAAAGCTCTGTGAGGATCTTAAGTTGTACTAACGTTTATTTTATTTTAAAACTTTACTATCCTCTCTGTTTTCCATTTCCAGCCAGAATTAAACGCGTTAACTTCCTTATGCAAATTGTACTTGCTAACGCCTATGTTTTTAAGTTGTGGCTTTTTCCAAGAGTCAGAGAGGGAAAGTGAGCCGCCTTGCCACTGCATACCGAACGAGCTTTTAATCAGCTTTTGTCTGCCTTTAAGGCCACAGTTTTAGTCCTCTCGTTATTTAAAATGTATTGTAGTTTCGGCAGTTTGCGTACTACATACGTAATAATTTAAAAGGCCAGTCTTAGTGTTAGGCCATTGTGTTAAAGAAGTTGAAAGTTAGCTCTTAGTTTTAGACTACAAGTTGTTGGTCTTTGTATCCCGAGGTGTGGGAGCGCCTGCATTATTGTAGAAAATAAAGGGTAACTAAACCCTACTCATCTTGTTATCTCTTCAATACTCCTTAAGACATAGTTTGTAGTCCCTGTGCACTCAGGACACGTCATGTTTCCAAAACAGGTTAAAAGGAATACAAGTCCTGATAGCTCTAGCTAAACTAAAATTCATCTCAGCTGTTTAAAAATTACCTAATGAATAACATTGCGTTGATTTTGGTTCTATATTTATTTAAAATATTATTGTAATAGTATAGATTTACGCAAAGAGAAAGTAAAAGAGAGTAAGTTATTTTTTACTTATTTCCTACAAACGCCTTAAAATAAAACAACTAAATTTCGTCCAGTTTTTAATGCCATGAATAAATAATTTGAATTTCGTCAGAAAATATTCGAATATCATTACATATAATCATTTAAGTACTTCTAAGTAAATAAGAAATTTGTATTTTGTTATATACATCGAAACGTGGTTCCACATGCTTTCTGGATACGAATAATTTGTGCTAATGCATCGAAGGATAATTCCGACTGTTTCATATATTTCAGCATGCAAATGGGAAAGTAATTAGATAAATTAAACAGACCTCTCCGCTTCAGTGGATTTTGTAATACATCATTAATTTTAAATCACGCCAGTTGTTCAAGCACTTTGTTGCAAAATTAATATGGTACACGCATTCCTTTAAACTGCTTTTTCGAAGACTGATTGATTCAAATTTGTTGCAAAATATTTCTTATATCCTCTGGAAAAATATTTAGTGCACGTCTTTTCATATGTACGTTGTATTTTTGTTATTAAATATATTAATATTTCGTAAGAACGCCGAAAAATATATGAAAATGGTATGGTGAAACCCTAAGAATCTGTGAACAGTGTTATGATTTTTATATACACGTTTCAAGAAAGATTTAACACTTCATAAAAATAATTAATAATTTTAATTTAAAATAAAATGCGTTTAGTGATTTCACTGAAAAATAATTAAGATACCTAGGTGGGCCTGACAACCTGCAGAAAACAAACCTGATGGCAAATTAAATGTGACACGTCTTTTAGGTCGGTGACATATAATTTGTCTTAAACATAATACAGTAAAATTGCTCTAAAATATGAAATGGAAAATATAAACATATCGGATCCATATTTTAACATATATTTAACAAATAAATAAGTATGAAAATCTTATGCAACCGTTTTAATTTGAGTCGTAATTCGACAAACACCAAGTGAAAAATTTGAAATTCACACTACAGAGGCGCAATGTACTATTTAAAAGGAAAGAATAGTAGCAAAAAATGAATAGGAAGTATGCAATACGTGAGCGAGAAAAAGGCTTTAACCAGTTCACCGTTTACCCCGAGAGAGATACGTTCACAGGAAAGGCATCGTCATCCGTTAGCGTCGGCAGACTCTCGTCTGGGTGAAAATTGGGCTGAACCGTAACCCCCGAGACACATACGACGCAGTGACCTTTTTCCAACCCTCACAGAATGAGTCGAAAATCAAAAGGGGTAATTGATGGGTTACTTATCTTCTCAGCGGTGTCGCATTAGGATCACAGCGGGGCTGTTTCAGAAAAGAAAAGGATGGGGACACTTTCTTCGAATAGCTACCTCGTAAACATATCATATGAGATCCACAACAGCTTTCTCCCTTTCTATTAACGAACAAAGGGATTTGAATGCTATCTTTTCAAATCTTAACTATTCTCTTTTCTTCTCTTTTGTTATAAGCCATCAAGAAAATAATAAAACAAAATTCAAGGACATTTCAAATACTAGCTAATGCCCTTATTTTTACTTTATATAAAGCTTTTCCTTGACAATTAAAAATTACATTTACATTGTAATAGATTTCAATAGATTTGGGGTTGGGCGCAGGAAGTGGAAGTGGGATTGGGTGCAAAGGGAAAACTAGCTGCTCTAAGGACTACACCAGTCTTTGTGTTTTATGTTGCCCCTTAGGGGGTCGTTATTCACCATCCTTCAGTGTGACAGGTATGCTGTTCAATCTGATTTGAACATAACTTCTAAATAGGCTTTCACAGGTGGTGAAAGGGGGAAAGAAATATTCTGAGCCCAGTTTTATACACAAAAATTTTACCCTCGGATGCGAAAAATGGCACGAAATGTTTGCGATTTTCCTAACGGCGAACTGGTTAATAGCAGAATGGCGTTGATACAAAAAACGGTCTGGTAGTAAGGACGAACGTCTAATCAGAGAACCTGAGTAATGAATTTGACCTCTGCTCACTGTAATGGTTGCATTGCACCGTGAGGCGATATTCAACATCACATTAGCTTTCTTTTCTTCTTGCCATTGCCAAAACAATTGGCCCATTGGCTTAAGTGCTGTTCAGCCTTTTGGATCCCTTCAAAGGAATTAAGAAAAAATACTAGAGCTTACTACTATATGCTCAGGGAATTGACTACATAAAGTAAGAAGTACTGAAAGAATGGCCAGAACATGGGAAGAAAGTGCATGGTGGGGATTGTTCAGACAAAGGGGAAAATACTGATGACCGATTATTTTGGGCACTGCAAAGGCGCTGTTGCTTGCAAGGAGGCGCCCATTTCTTCCGCTATATGAGTCTTGTGTGGTCTTGCATTGTCATCCATACAAACAAACTCTGGAGTAAAGGCACCCCAAAAAAGACGTACATGGGAAGGGATTAACTTCCTCACAGTAACGATCTCCGGTAATTGAAACTCTTTCGAAAATGTGAACCTGTGTTCGTCCGTTTATTATAATGTCTCTTAACACAAGCAGTCCAGCCCCACTTCAACGGTCTCTCCCTAATGCTAGTGGGATCAATGTATGTCCCTATCTCTCTTCATATTAACTGGATGTGATGATCTTTTGTCAGACTGAAACGATTCCCATCGGTAACGAGGACGTGATTCCATTGATGAGGCGTCTAGTCTTTTTGTTCTCTAAACCACTGTAAACGGTGCCGCCGATAGGCTGTTGTCAATGCTATGCAGCATTTAGGACGATAGATAAATTAGCCATGTTTATGTAGTTGTCTGGCTTCAGTAAATGGAATACCCGCTGCCCGTTTGCCGTATGCAACTGCCCAGAAATGTTTCCCTTTGATTGGTTCTATCTCGTTTCGTCTGCATGACGAAATATCGGTCATTATTCACCATCGGTTTCCTTAGCCTACCACCATTAACCTTTCTTACAGCTATACCTGTCATACGGAAGACGGTCTAAGCTCATGAACAACAATTTAATCACCAAACTCTTGGGTTATAGGTATCAAATTATGCCTCTCTTCGAGCTTGTCAATCATTCACCCACGTATAAATGCACCCTGATGTTTTGTTGTAGTCATAGAGAGTAAAATATCACTTTCTTTTGCAGAAGAATCCCTGAAAATGTGCCTTCCTTACTTGTTTTCAAACTGCCTTGCACTGCGCATGCCGTCTCTTCGAGTTTTGCGCGCCCTAACGTACCCTCTGATGTCATGGAGCTGATATTTGCATTTTATCAATATTTTATTGAATTACTTTCCCCTGCACGGATTGCAAAAACTGTTTTCAATAATTTCATGGATACATGTCGAAAAATGACTTTCTTGCTTTTGAACTAGTAGCAAGACAGCGGAGCGCAATTTGGTCATCGGCAATTCAGAATTTTGATAGCAATATGCTAAATTCTAGGCCAGTGGTTCTCAACATATCCTGCCTCATGCTGTTTTTTTTTTTACAATTGCTAAAAGATTATTCTCCCCTCCCCATTTGTGAAACTCGAAAAATACATGTGCATTTATTAAGATGTAGTAGATTATGCATTTATTTATATTTAGAATATTTTAAACCTTTTTTATAAATTTAGCAACAAAAAGTGTAAAAAATATTGATAAATATAAAAACTTAAATAAAAGTACTTTTTATACTCATACACTAAAAATAAATACTAAATAACTAAATAAAAATTTGATCGCATTCTTCCTGAAATTATGAAATTCCTCTGTGGTTAAGAAACTCTGTTCTAGAAAATGTTAATTACGAAGCTATACCGAAAGTGCTAATATACATTCTAAGATAATTCATCCTACAGTGCTTTGTATCGTAATTCAAAAACGCAACGTGATGATACGATTACAGGTGTCGCGATTTGGGATTTCGTCCCCCTACGGCCTAACACAATTTCTTTATTTTCATACATACCTGAAGACATTCGCACTTTAATTCTACCCATTTATTGTGGAGAAAATATCTCAACATAGGCATTTTAACTGTTTAACAACTGGTATTTCTACATCCTTTATGATGTATTTTATACGAAATAAATTTATATGCTCAAATTACAACGAATATGGCTTCGCTAACTTTGCATACCGTTAAATGCATTTGTAGATTCAGAAATTCCGAATTCAGAACCGTAGTAAAAGTTAAAATGCTGATTATTTTAAATAATATATAAATGTGCAAAATATATTCATATATTATTTGCTTTTCTGAAAAGAGTAGTGCAATTATACGGTTTTCCAAAATAAAAATTGCAAATATGATGTGGACCCGGCATGACTTCATTGTACGCCCTATTAAATTTTACATATTTTTTCCTGTTCTTCATTGAAACATCTTTCCTTTAATAATTAACTTAATTAACCGATCTTTTAAAGCAAGTTGAAAATGACATCGAAAACTGCAAATTTTGAAATTAAATATCTCGATCAATTTTTGCGTACGGGAGTCAAACAGCTTATAATTTTAATTTTTTTATAACGAGGAGGAAAAAGGAACTTTCCAACTACAATAAAACTACTATTTTTAAAATACAATACTTTTAGTAAAAATAGCAGAGTTTACTAATTTTTCAAAGTTATTTTGCAACTGTGCAGTATTAGTAGTCCAATATATATATACGTTTTGTACTGCTGATTGCAATAAAAAAGAGTGAATGTGCAACTAGATGTCATAGCAGTAACATATAGGAAATTTCAACATTCTACGGATAATCGTTTTTAAGTTGTACGAGATGCGTACATAGTATATACATACGTACGTTCAGATTTCACGAAACATTCTCTTTTGAACCCATTTTACAATCTGTCTTGGAAAATAAAACAGTCTTTTATTCTGTGCTTGAGTAAGGACATCAGGCAAAAAATGGTCCATATGGGTTCGGGAATGGTAAAAATGCATGTTTGCTTTGAAATATGATACCCGAACTTTTTCGCGATTACAATACTCCTTAAAAGTAAGTAAAACGAAATTTCTTTTCATACATCATTCCAAACGACTCTCCAACGGAAAAAAAGTGTATCTTAGTCAAACTTTTCAAATTCTGTCTCTTTATTTTTCAAATCGAAAATGTTCAATCGGTTTACCTAACTCAGAAAGAAACAACAAAAATAGTCGGAAAGATGTAAATAGAAAAATTATAAATATATTTCGTTTTGGAAAAAAAATTGTAAAAATTATAAATACTTGCTTAACTTGAGCGTTATATCACAGGTATTCCCTTATTTGCACGGAACCATAATGTTCAAATCATGAAATCCGTCTCTCCTATTTTCTTCTTCATTGTCCCTGAAGGAAGATATTCGATCCTGTAGCTAAATTTTGCAATCCCTCTGCAGTTTTCTGATTAATTAAACACGTAGTAATTAATAAACTAATTAAAATGTATAAAGGATTCAGACAGATTCCTTCGCTCTTTTGCTGTAATATTCATTACCAATTCTCCAAAATTTCTTGACCAAAAATTGTTGAATTTTTTAAACTGAGAAGGAACGGACGATTTTCACTTGATTTGATATCTAGTTTCAATACTGCAATTCATAATTCAAGACTTGTTTCTTGGGTGTTCTTAAATATTGAAACATTTGAGTTTTTCGGGAGATTTTAACCATTTTTTTTTTGTAAATAAATCAAATATGCATCCAGTTTTGGAGACAATTCTTTTAACATTATGTTTTGTTAACTTGTTTCAAATCTACAGGTTTTTTAATTTGAAATATATTTAATTGCTAGCATCAATGCATTACAAGCAAGCATTATATATAGACTAATTTATTTATATAAAATTTAATAGGTCATGTAATTTTAATGTTATTTATTACACTTACACATTTAGAAAATATTTCGTATATCGCCATATTTTTCAACGTATTTTTAATCTTTTTCATATTATTCAAGAATAATTTCTGAATGCGAAAGTAATTGCCTTTTCTATGATATTTTTAAAAACTTGTGGCGAATAGTAATATTCTAGGATACTGTTATATTCATCGACATTCTTACATATTTACTAGAGCATAGTTATTAATCATGTTACGTTTAATAAGCGTTAAGTTTAACTTTGGAGAGCCTTACGTTTTTAAATGAGCTTCAGTATAGTAGTCGCAACCTGGTGAGGCTCGGAACGCATGCGCCTTCCAAAGCAGATTTACATGGTCCGAGAATGCGTTTCTTGTATACTGATTAGCATTGTCATGACAAGAATTTAAAGAAACGTTTTACGATTTTAATGAATCGAAGTCCACGGTTATATATTTTTCATTACCAGGAACAAACCTGAGTTATGCTGTAGAAAATCTATGTATGGAGCTAATTAATTTACACTTCAATATAAATCTTACTCAGAGACTTAATGGTACAGATATGAATAACTTCTATTAGTACTTGTCGAACCTTTAGTTATGAATTCTTGGAATAAGAATAACCACTTTGTTTGGGACCATATTTATATGTGAATAGATTTTTTCCATAGTTGGAAATTGATAAGAATTGAATCAGATGTATTGATCAGCATCTACAGTGCG
This sequence comes from Stegodyphus dumicola, assembly GCF_044657685.1. NCBI lineage: Eukaryota > Metazoa > Arthropoda > Arachnida > Araneae > Eresidae > Stegodyphus > Stegodyphus dumicola. The sequence continues at coordinate 87,386,709 of NC_140772.1, read as the reverse complement.
CAATGAAGATTAATTCTAGTAATTTTTCTTCGAGATTTCAAACTTTATCAAAATTGAAACGCATTTAGGTGTTCTAGCTGAAACCTTTAATAAGAAATAAAGTAGTTTGTAACTATTTACATAAAAATATTTGTATTTTTCTCTATGCTTTGATGAAAAATTCAGTAAATAAGAGAGAGGGCATTAGTTGTCACTATTTACTTCCAAATTTTGTCTCAGTCTTTGTAATTTGTTTATTCTCAGTCTGAGTTAGACGTAAAAAATTATGGGCGTTTTCGTGGTTTTCCCCATGTGTAGCGTGTATACGAGCCAGTTTCCCTTAGAAAGTCCTCCACGAAAGGCATCCCTCTCTTTAGGCAGATAGCCCTCGTGTGCTTTGCCATAACTAAATAATCCATCCATCCGTAAACAATTTATTCGTTAAATCCATATATTAGAATTATTTGAAACAAGTGTCTGTCTAAAAATTTTGTATTCAGCTGTTAATATATTTGAATAACAAAGGGTAACCAACAAAAATTTTTTGCTGATACAAACCTTTACATTTCAGACAGAAAAAAAAAATATATATATAAATTTGATTTTTCTCTTTGCGTCGTTATTCTCACGATTAAAGATGCTTACGTAGGTTTTTATACATATTAAATTTTTGTTTAAAAAAACTTTTCATTTTGCTAAAACAAATTTCAGCTAATCAGCTGACTTCTAATGGAACATACTACCCGCTTCAATTTGAATTGGAGGCATCTCCTTTAACACGTTGACGCCAGCCTGACCCACCAGTGGGTCATACTTATCTGTTTCGTGGGACGGCCTGACCCATCGGTGGGTCATACTTGTCTCTTCCGTGGGGCGGCCCGACCCACCGGTGTGTCATACTTGATTGTTATACGGGCCGGCATGACTAACCGATGGGTAACGCTTGTATATAAAAAAATACTAAAATACGCTTGTACTATAATAAAAAAATATATAAAAAATACAAATATTCTATTATATTAAAAACTATATATTTTTATAATATAATGTAATAATTTAATTCTATAATTTTAATTTAGAATTTAGAATTTTTTTTTTATTTTTTAATTTAATTTTTTTATATAATTTGACGCTGGGCCGCACCACGAAACGGACCGCTAATTCAAGCACCGCCGCACGAAAAGAACAATGAATATCCGCGCCGCCGTCAACGTGTTAATGCATGGTGACGTTTGTCTGTTTAAAGAGTTTGGCCATTTGAAATTCCGATAAATTCGCTAGTTATCTCTTATCTTTTATACAGTCTATTTATATTTACAATCTCATTATGTACCAATTGATCATTGTATTATAATTGTCAGAGAATTTCAGTATTGTTATCATATGTACTAATATTTGAAGCAGTAGTCCTTTAACTTACTATTATTTTGCACTTATGGTTCACGAAATATTTGCATTTGTAATTATATCTTACTTTTTACATTGATATTGTACTATTGGACTTGTTATTATGCAGTATATTTATAATTGCAATTTCATTATGTACCAATTGCACATTGTATTATAATCGTCAGAGAATCTCAGTATTTGCTATCATATGTACTAATGCCTGGACGGTTGGGTGAGCGTTGTGTGGAGGGCGCTTTTGGTCAGTTTGACTGCCCTCTGGATGGTCCGAGCGTTGGGCCTCGGCTTTTGGTGCTGGGCGCAAATGTGGCTCCTACACATTGGCTCTAGACAGTGGTGGGCACGGTGCAATACCGATTAACCATTATGGTAAAGAGACAGTGCCCGTGCTCCCCGTTACCTATACCTATACCTATCTGTCAAGATATAAATTTCTGAGACTTGATCCTCAACCGTAGTAGAAGATATTGCTTGACAGACAGAAGTTGTAACAAAAGATGAACATAAGAAAAAAAGGAACTTTTTATTTAGCAGACACTACTGATAACAATATTGCGATAAGATGCCCCGTGAATGAGACAGATGAAAAATACTAATTCAACCTGGGATAAGATACCCGGTAAACGGACTGGCTTCTAAGTATAGTTTTACATATGGTTTTAAAATGATTTTAATGGTTTTACAAATGCAATGTAAACAAAAGCCAGTTTCTCGTTATACGTTCTCCGTGATAAGCCTTTAGCATATAGACCTTGTATTCGTTGTCGGACTGGATTAAGCACCCGAACAAATAAATTATCAAAGAAAATTGAGGTAAACGAAAAGCAAAATATCCGACAATATTGCGATGTTGCTGAAATGTAGGGATCATTCTCAAAGTTGTTAGATAAAATAGTAAATTATGCTATATCTACTACCTCTCATTCTTTGTATAAATGCATCTAGATCCAAGTAAAATAGTTACGCAAACATGAATATATTTTTGAGTATTATAAATGGTATTATAAATCCCGTTTTCATTAATATACGTAAATCATCAAAAACTTGCTGCTTGGAGAGTTTTAAAATGAATTAAGATATAAATCTTAATATATCAGACAACAGTTTAACTGCGCCAGTTTTAGTTTTAAAAATTTCATTTATTAATTGCTTTTATATAGTTTGTGTTATACGTAACTGATATAATTTTACCATAGCCTATATATTAATTTTAGTATTATTCTAACTAATGAAATATGTTTCTAAAACCGTGCATTAAATTTCTTGTATAAAATAATTGTTCCCATTTTTAAATTTTCGTATGCATTTAAATATTATAACTTTATCCCGAATCATATATTTTAGTTTCAACGCTAAGTTTTATTTTCATCTTATATCAGTTTACGTTATTTATGCTCGGATTTACATTTTGCATCAATTAAAAATACTATTTTAGTTGAATAAAAGAGTCATGCATTTTCTTTTATTCCAATAAAAGGAAATTACTTTCATTTAGTTCAGTGCAGAAAAGGCAAAAGATTAGATGTTTAGCTTTTGAATCAATTGAATTTTTTGTTCAGCTGCAAATTATTGCTTATGTTATTGGGATTATTTAAGTTTGCAGAGAAAATCATGTTAAATGTGTTTTACGTTTCGTTTTATGAAAATAAAAAATGGATTTTTTAACCTTAATAAATTTTAAAATAAAATGCAATTCAGCAATGAAAACTTTTGAACTACATTTACATAGAAGAAAATGTATTTAGTTTATGTAAATGTGACATACTAATATACAAAATATTCAAACGTGTTGGTGAAGACTATTAGTGTTGTCGGAAAAGAAAACATGAAAATCAGCAATGACGTAATCGGGATTCGGACATTTCAAAGTTAGTCAGACATGCTTCCAGTTATTCTACGAAGGCGCGCCGAAAGGAGGGAAAAATTCCTTACAATTTACGGTCTCAGTAAACCCGGACATTTCGAGTTCTTCTGAATTTTGAATAATACTGTCAACATTTGGATTGTTGAATAAGCTATAACAGATTTTGTTGTCGCCATGCAATGCAGTTTTGCTAGAGAATTCACATGAGGAAAATCATATTTCAGAAAGATGAAAGGGGAAGCAAAATTCGTTGCTATCGTCGTTACGTTCTTACATAACTTTATTAAACTTAAGTATGAAAAGGGGCATTAAAATGAAAATTTTTGATGCAGGTTTACATAATTTGTATCCAAACTAGCAATGTAAAAAAAGTATACTTTTGTCTCTGTTCTGATATAGTAAAGTAATATGTACTTTTTCATCTACGGCCGTATCATTTTAATTTCTGAATTAAGTTGCCTAGCTCAGTTAAGGTTTTCCTAATAAAAACAGGTTAGTGTTCTGAGAAGGTAACAGGAAGAATTCGAAATTTTTACATAGTGTTGTAAGGTTTATCCTACGTTTTTAACAGTTATCTTTAGTTAAAGCTACTTTCCTGTCCATTCTAATTTCAGCTTATGATTGCGTTTGCCTATTGGCTGCACTCTCTCTAAGCTATTACTACGCTCGGCCGTATTTCAGGCCCTTGATAGCTTCCCCGTTTAGGTAACATTTAGGGGCCAACTTCTTTAGAATTTTGATAGCTTCTGCTACAGATTTTTAATAAAGTTTAATTTCTTAGTACTCTTTAGTTCAAGCCCAAGTGGAAGCTTTTTCTATACGCTGTAGACAGGAGCCGTCTCTAAATTCTTATTTTGAGAAATAAAGGGTAATTAATTCTTCTTGAGTTTACGTTTCTATTTCCTGAGTTAAAACGATTATTCGCTTACCAGTTTTCGAGGTTCCACACACATAGCTATAAGAGAAGAGGTTGTAACCTTATAGATTAACTATCATAATAAAGTACCAGCTGATTGAAAATTCTAAAATGGAATACCTAGCGAAAACAATAATTTCACATTAAATGTTAAACATTAAATTTAAATCTATCAATTGAATTATAAAAATCAGTTAAGTTTTTTTGCCATTTCTTAGATTTTTAAAATGCATGAAATAAGAGAAAAAACAATGGAAAACAAGGGAAACTTAAATGAGATTTCTTTGACAAATAGGAATCTAATTTCTGAACCAGAGTAATTTTACAGATAACAAGTCGTACCTTCTGCGCAATTCAAAGCATAAATTTTGTGAAATTCATTTGTTTCTTCGTTAGCCTTTGCAAATCAAAAACAATGCACCCAAGAAGGAACTCGTAGTTGGATATAACTAATGCAGGACACATCCTTTCTGTCAGATTCGTATGTCGATAGTTTCCTGTAAAGGATCCAAGTAAATCAAAGGGAAATTTACTTTTCGCCGGCATTCTCCTTTTCCTTTGATGAGCACGCAAATCGCTAAGACTTTAATTTGATTTCTGTCCTCTCCCTACCGTTCCTCTCTCTCTATCTTTCCCTCTTTTCAATAAAGTAGTACAGGTTATGCAAAGAGTAAAATCCGGGAACTTTTAATATTAGATAAACAATATTTGAACGAAAGTTGCTTCTCCAGTTTTAATTTCGGGAGTTTTAGTTCCAGCTCGGCTAAATCTGGACCTCAAAATTAAACCTTCTCTGAAAATTTGCATCTAGAATGGCTTTAGAAACAAAATGGCAAAATTATGCATTGATTAACGTTTCCAAATGTTGCGCTATTAAGGTAACGATCTGTGTGGAGTCAGTGCAAAAACTGAAGATCGGTTCGGTTATAGAACTACTAGAGAGTGTTTCTATGCACAATATTAAAATTATTCCTGTTTGTTAAAGATCACGTGTTATGCAGATGAGCGGTTATGGAGACGCACTGAAATAAATGTCTATTGATTTAAAGATAATGAATGCAAATGCTCTTTCATTTTGCTTTCTCTTAAATCAACGCTAGGAAATGTTTGATAAGAAACGCTGAATAAGAACAGATTGGAATTTCCAAACTTTCATTTCACCTTCTCTTTACAACTGAAATATTTATTTATTGTCTTCTCAAACAATGTAAAATTTTTTCTTTGCCCACATGCGTTGCTTTAAAAGTTCAAGGTGTATTAAATTACAAAACTTATTTGTTTTCCGAAAAGAAGGTATCACTGCATTTAAGAATTTACCAGTAGAATCTAAAATTTACTTATAAATTTTGTCTTTAACGGCATGATGGAAATAAGTGTCAAGGTTTAACAAACAATTCTGTTAAAAGAAGGCAAATTGGCGCAGTGGAAAGAAAAAATGAATCAAAATTTAACGATATAAAGTAAGGAAACATAAGACTAATTAAAGAGTTTTAAACATTCGTCCTTCTTGACTATCTGAAAGTGTAAAAGTTAATAATAACATTTTTAATATATACACAAAATATTTTACAAACGTTATTACTCCCCATACCGAAAAAGTCAAGAATACCGAATTCAGATCTGAAAGAAAAAAAAAAGCTATTTTTTTTTTCTAATCTAAAAACATTCAAAATATTATATTACGCCCATGAGGCGTTCATTTTTTATTTACACACACGTACAGGTTTCGAGAGCATTTGAGCTAACTCCCCTTTAGGCTTAAAATACTTAAAAACAGCATATCTTTAGAATTTTGATAGATAGTCTTGCCCGATGCAGATAAAAATGTTTTACTCCACGCAGTGCAGCCACTGCTGGCATTGAAATCGACTAGTTTGTTAAGCAAACAATATTCGAGTCGATGGACTATGTTACTCAAAATTTGATGGTTGTAGGTGCCGTCATTTTATCGCAGTGCGACAAACATATGAACATTCATGCAGATTCTTCATTATTTAATTAAGTATAATACAGGGCGATAATATTTGGTGGCACCAATTTGAAAAGTGATTCAATGCTTTAAGTGATTCGACTCAAAATGTCGTTTCAAGACGAATAGTCCTTCAGTGTTAACGGCCCTTTGGGCTAATAATTTGTGAATGCTTAAAAAATTATTAATTTTATGCAATACAAGAATGTTTTAAAGCAATTTATATTTCCAGGGTGGTACCAACAAGTAAATATTTTAAATTATTGATAAATCATAAAATATAATAATAGAAAATACTCATTATGGAGCAGAAAAAATTGTACAGTTAGGACAGTTCAGAGACGGATAAACATGGTATTTAACATGATTTGACATGGTATTTAACATGATTTGACATGGTATTTAACATGATTTGACATTGTATTTAACATGGACAGGCATTGTATTTAACAAGATTCTCAATTCAGTTTATGACTAAAAACAACGGTAAAACACATGGCAGTAATCTCTTGTCCAATATCCTAGATTTTTTTACAACTATCCTAATTTTTCTTGAGCAACAGGTGGGGCATCATTCCGTCTTTCAACTAGACTTGATTGCTTTAACGCTCATTTGTTTTACATTAACAATTCCGCAACGTGCTCTTTTTGTGAATCTGTACAAGCTATGGAACAAGAGCAACCCTGTGCTAAACAGTACCCTGCGCTTAATGGTTTTATGTCTGTATTACAGTAGTATTAGGAGGCAAGGCAACTGATGATTTAAATATCAAAGGCCAGATATTTGCCTATGAATAAATAATAAATACTTGAATATGTTAACCCACTAGGACGGCATCCTGTAGTTCAATATAGTAAACTTCTGATTTTCCGGTAGTATGTTTTGTTTTTTATTGTTTTTCAAAGCTCCAGCAGGTCACAAGTATTTTTTATTTCTTCTTATATGAAAGTTGTAAAATGAAAGTTAGGTAACTCATTTTCTACATCTTGTTTTGCATACTTTCGAAATTTAAGACTGATTATGTCTAAATCTTCTGCGGGTGATTTCGGTATTTCTCCAAACATCGCACTACATTTGTGAGACCTGGTTCGAAAAATTCCTCCAGCTACAAGGTTAAAGTATATTAATAGTTCTAAAATTCGGGAAAATATTTAACACATATTGTGTATAATAATATTCCCATATTTTATTAACATTACCAGCACCGGTTGCTATTTCTAAACTGAACGGCACAGCAGTGAAGATGTTATTGCAGAGGGCAACTGATTGATCTTGGGAAGCAATTATTTTTTCTGTACGATCTTTCTCTGGCTTCATAGCAACTGGCTTATCATCTATAAATTATTTTCAGAAGACACATACTACTCGTCTTCAAAATTTCATTCCATGATGTTACTTTCTTCATCTTGCTTCTGACTTGCTTCTAAAGCTTCTAAATTACTGATTGATATCCATTTCGAGAAGTCTTTTAAATGACCCCTCAGCCCCATAACAAGTTACTTTGGTTCGAAAAACACTGGAATCAAACTTTAAATAACAGAATTTAGAGTAGGAAATGTTTTTGTGAACTGAATTAATTAATTTTTTTAAACAGTTAAAGAACTATATTATAAATTTATTCTGACAATTACAAACACATTTTCTTAAATTACTACTTAGTTTGGTCTATGTAATAAAAGGGTTATTAATAAAAACATTTAATTGATATTTATACTAGTTTCATTTGAAACAAAAGGAGAAACTCTGAATCAGATTTTGCAACAGAAGTGTATTGTTTTAGAAAAATTTAATTTAAAACAGAAGGAAATGGAATTTTAAACTGAGCCAACATTATAAATTTCATTTTTACCCTTTCTTGTAAAATTATACAATATCCACCTGAGGTCAGCTCACCATACATCTATTTCGGAAGATCTTAATAGATAAAGCATTTAAATTGTACTTCTAATAACACAAATTAAATGCTTTAAAATATATTTAAAAGACATATACTGATAAAACTGTGCTTAAAAATAAAGAAAGAACTTTATTTCTGTTATGAAAATCAATTTCTAATACGAATACCTATTATTATCAGAAGTCATCTATTGCTGGCTTGATTTGTTTTCTATTTTTAAAATATTTATCACTTATTATATTATCATTTATATTTAAGACATTCAAAAATAAATTTTTAATGATTCATTTTTACATGAATAGTGCTTAAGTATCTGTCGAAATATATCTGTCGCCTGAAAAGTAATAACGTCATACTTCTAAAGAAATATTTCCCCCGAAAACTACACCCAAAGGGGTTCACATTATGTTCAATTATTCCGATTGCTGCAGTTAATGCAATGTGGCAGAAGACTCATTAAAGTCCAAAATACAAGTGCGCTTTTCTGATTGTATGCATTTGGGAGATGTTAAGAGGATTTATATTCCGAACGCTACGGAAGATTTTTGATGTCCTGATGAACAAAACTCTCCTGAAAGGCTCTAGTCATTAAAATACTTATCGCATTTGATCTGAAAGTGCAACAGAATTTGAAATTATACAGATAAATTTTATTTCGTTTATGAAGCAGCATATTGTGTAACTTTTGTAATAGTAAACTACTTTTGACAAATATGTAACTGAATAATATCAACTTAATAATGACAATTGTTACTTCAGCTTGAAAATAAATTCTTGTTAAAATCATATTAATTCTAAATTTTATTAATATTGCTCATGAATAACCGCTAGCGGTGACAAAACGAAACATCTTCCAAAAATATTTTCGTTTCTTCCAGGATTAAGTTTCGTGGCCTGAAAATCCTGCCCGGAACGAAATAGAGATATAATAACTTTGAAAGCCTCCAATGAAAGAAAACGAAATTGCAGCTAAGTTTATATTTTTTAAATACCCTATCTGTGTATCACAGTGCAAAAAATTCAAGTCAAAGAGGCTTTGGAAAACAACATTGAGAAAGTGACACTCCTTTCTAATTACGTAATATATAAGATATTTACAGTAATGATGCAGACATTCATAAAATTATGAGTTGGATATATTATAAATGAACCTTATTAAGAAATTATAAATTAAGTGCATTAATAATAATATGAAAGTTAAATTAGTAATCTTCGGAAAATTCAAGCTACCACAATCTGTAAAACGGCTATTTTTCAAGACATATTGAAGACACTTTTAACTTTTATGTCTTGTGAATAGCAGTATCTTTAAGGTCGCGTGGATACTAAATCGTCAGACAATGTAACGTGATGTGTAAATAATAACGTAATATGTAATAATGTGTAAATAATAACGTAATATGTAATAATGTGTAAATAATAACGTAATATGTAACATAATGTAAAACAGTAAGGGTTTTGACATTTGGATAGAATCTTTTAATGACTTTTTAAATTTAAAACCAATGATGAGTATATTAAACAATGATTTCTGTAATATTATGTTCAATGAATTTCTATCATGGGAAGATATTGGTAATACACAAAAAAGTTAGCGATTAAGCGAAAAGACCTTTTTTATCGTCCCTGTGAGGTTTCATTCAATGTCCTCCCAATGATGAGCAATACCTGCAGATCACTTGTCCGGTTGGATGTTCATCTATATCACGACTGACTACCATTATACAGTTATTGTTTCTAAAACGCTTTCTTACGCTTTTAAATTACAAGCTATGTTGCAGAGAAATGAGTTTGTCATTATTTAGGCATATGTACAACACCTGCAAAATACGAAATAATTTTTGGATTTAGTTTTGGAAAAGAAATTGAAAGGTGCAGAATAAACAAATGCATATTAAGTATTATTAAACCGATAATAGTAAGATTTTTACAGTTTTATTATTTTTACTGATCAGTTGACATTTTACTTAAAGTGAAATGGCCCTGTCTCAAGAATGTGCACTTTTATTAAATGTAGAAAAATACTAATTCACTACTATTATCTACATTTACTTGCAGCTTTACCTTTAAATGAATTAATAAATGAAACACTGGAGGAGTCAGAAGAAAGAATTACTGATTTATCAGGGAATCGAATTAATTTTCAGGGACGATGAAAAAGGCGAAAACAGTCACCTACAAAAATGTCGATATGTACTACGTAATACTGAAAGATACCAATAAGCGTTTGAGATGCATAAACCTGCCTTTTATCAAGATTGAAAAGAGCAGTGAATGAGCAAACCATTTATAAGAAGCAGACACAAGAAATACCAAGGACTGTCTATGAGAAATAGAACAATGCTTAGAACCCTATAAGGACTGGCCTACGCCAAACCACATAGTAGACAAGAGATCATAAATTACTGAAAAATATTATTTAGCAAGGCTCGTTCAGTTCTAAAGTGAGAAGTGAAAAAGCAGACAAAAGAAAAAATGTTGGAGGGACAAATCCTAATAAAGTAAGTTTTCAGTTATTTAAAAAATATATACAAATAAAACCATAAACCTCATGCATAAAATCACTTATCATGCTTTTCAAAATTAGCTGATAAATCATTGTTGATAGACAGGTAAAATAATAAAAATTGCAATACTTTGCAATGCAATGCTGTTTTGCAACTTTTCAAAACTTCAACTTCTGTTTCCAGTGAGATTAAACTATGTATTCTGGATTAAAAATGCAAAAATATTAGACTGATAGTACATGTACGTTTCCATTATTCATTAATAGGTTTTATTCATTATATATATATAAATTATAGATATAGGTATATTTATATATTCGCTGTTACCCCAATATTTACAAAAGCCCATAAATATTTCTTTTTATATACATATGTGATTTTAGAGATCTTTCTTTAATATTTTAAATTTTATATGTATATATATCGATGTTATTAATGCGTACTAATTTAACGGATATTATGAAAAGCTATATCAAATCAAAAGGAATGTAAATTTTATTTATTGCTACTCAAATTATAGAAGTCTGAAATAAAATCGCCTGAGATATATGCAAGTTCACGTTACAATAACAATACACAATTCCTGTAATAAAGAAGAGGAAAAAATCAAGTCCGAATCCCCATTAAAATAATTGTTACAATTACGGAACTAAATACGCCATGATGTTTTTCAAAGTCTATTCCCAAGGTTCTGCGTCTTAGGAGGCTTCCAAGCCATGCTTTTACAGCTCTGTTTTTCATTCATGAAACCTAGGAAAGTGGGCACTGATGTACTCTGCAGAAATTATTTGCATTGGATCCTAGATTTTCTTATTAGGTTTCTACTGTTATTGAGAATAATGATTTCATGGTGATAATTATGCAACTTAAAAAATATCGTTGCAAATATTTACCTTTAAAATAATGATTTTAAAGTGTTTAAAATTTTAAGAAAGAAACAAACAAACAGTATCTCCTATCATGATGTTCATTGTTGTTTCCAGCAAATGCCAAAGGATCCATAAATCACGAGTATAAAACTTTAATGTATATGATTTATCACGATTTGTGAACACTTTGATTGTGCTTGAAACCTTCAATCGTTTCTTTTAGTGTTCCGTGAAAAACGAGTTCTTTTAGTGGATGTAACAAATGTGTTTTTTGGAAGGTATGGAGAGGAAGGTTTCCTTAAAGCAATACGTTTGTATGCAGTTTGCGGAAAAGTACCATTCGTTTGCATGATTCCCATTTGTTGTAAAGATTAAATTTTAGCAAACATTGAGAAACTGTTTAAAATTTTTCATGAGATAAACAATGCTTTTTATGTACTAATTTTTTTTTTTGCATAACAACTTTGTTCCTTTAGTTTAAATTTTTAACTTATTTCTTGTTTCTATTTGTTTAAAAATGTTTAATGCAAGCATTGTTTAGATTCACAGCATTCACATTCTAACATAAATAGAGTTGTTTACCTAAGTTTTTCAAACCACGCTACATTTCCACTTAAAAATGCTACAGTGAATACGCACAGTGTTTAATAAAATTCACATGGTGTATTTACTAACTCGAAATATTATGCATCTCACAAGTTGCATATATTTTACTTTCCGATGGTCAACTTCACTTGCACATGTATATATAACATATATATAAAAGATATCTTATATATATATATATATATAAAATATAAAAAGATATCTTATATATATATATATATAAAAGAAAAAAGAAAAGTGTGAAAGACCTCGGATATTAACGGTCACCCAAAATGGTTTGTTAAGGTTGTTCTAGGGCCCACCAGTGGCCGAGCGGTAAAGTCGCTGAACCCTGGTAGTTCGGTCCGAGGTTCGAATCCCGCGAACGGGCTGGCTGCATGGGCGTTTTCGTGGTTTTCCCCATGTGTAACGTGTATACGAGCCAGTTTCCCTTAGAAAGTCCTCCACGAAGGCATCCCTCAGGCAGATAGCCCTCGAGGCTTAATCACACGCACACAAGGTTGTGATTACACACGCACACAAGGTTGTTCTACGTTCTCACTGAGTTCGCATCTACCAGTCTGCGCTGTCTCCTGCTAACCCACATCTTTTTGTCCTTTTAGCTTTACTTTTTAGCATCGGTTTCTTCGCACATTTGCCATATACAATTCAGCAGCAAAATTACTAACATCTTATAAGTAGCTTTCATTTAGAATTCGTAAATAAGTGTTGACATATATTTTTCAATTTTTTCTGTTTATCATATCAATGTTTATAAATTTCAGACTTTTATTCAAACTAATACGTTTTTTGCATTTGCAATAATTTATCCTGTACTCCTACTGTTAATGAACTATTATTTCTCCAGAGTATGTGAAGGCAAGGAATTTTAAATAAGACTACGAATTAAAATTTAAAGAACACGAGCTGACAATGCCAAATTTCCTTCAAGAATGTTTATTTTTGAAGTGAGTAATTCTGTCTACACACTAATGAGTTCCTCATCGCTCTTGAATATTTAGTAGCAGTTCATGAAATCGATTAGGTCAAATGTTGGAATAAAATTTACTCTTGCAAACTGCAAATAATTTAATATTAAATGTTATCTGTTATTCCTGTAAGAAGCAGAAGTAAATTTATTTTAGCTATTTTAGTTCTGTACTTCAAGCTGAAATCAACAATAAAATTTTAATCGTTTTTACTTCACTTGACTCATTCATTCTCTTTGATACTGTAGTAAAAGCCAGAACAAGAGTTCCATCTTTCAGACTAGACAGTTAGGCAGTTTTCATACTAAACCAAAATGAGTTAAATTTCACGAACAAGACCATTTATTCTACATATTTACTGAAAGGCATATATGTTGCCCTTTAGGAAGACATCCGAATCAAATTTTGCATAAAATGAAAGCATCAATGAAAACAAAATGGCACCAAATGAAAGCTAGATCGAGATTTTGTAATCGGCATCACCACAAAATACATAAATCACGAATTTTCTGGTAATAGAAGGATTATTGTTTTGCGAAATTTAAACTCAACATCATTTCTGACTACTGTGTATGCAGTCTGACGTACTAGTAATTGCTGGCAAAAGTCTGAAAACGCTAGTTTTACAAATAGAAGTTAAAATTATCTTCAAAGTTACCTTAGAAATATTTCTTTTCCTTCATCGATTTACAAAAAGAAATTGTTTTTCTAAGACCCTTCTATAAACTTTCAGTCAAACATTGTTTACTTTCAGACGAAACAGGCAATTTAAAATCAATTGCTACAGGCGGTGTAGTTATATGCTGAAGTTATTTTCCAAACGATGTTTTCGAAGAAAAACATTAAAAAAATTAAGATACCTCTTACTAACAAACATATATCTTTTAAGATGCTTGTAAATAATTAAAATATGCTAGTTTCATTAACAAGGAAATTAAAATGAGCTTACAGTTTATGAATAATAATCAATAGAGTAGCTACAATCTCTGTTTTACGTACATCCATCTTCAAAACAACATTCTAAGGAACCAATTATTATACAGAAAGTTTTGTTATAAAATATGCTGGGAAATACTTTTCGCTTAAAGGACCCATATGCGTGATGAAGATCTTGGTATAAATTTAGTTTACAGAATTCTTAATCTAAAATCAACATTTAGTAGAAACTTTATACCAAAGTGGTTTGCCACCTCATCGCATTTTACTTGAAAACAGAATTAACATGCATGGAGCTATTGAATTAAATTGTTATATATCAAATTATCACGTTTTCTATTTTATCTTTATCATTATTATTAATATTTTGCCCTAATATTTTTTTTAATTTTGGGAGTTTTATGTAGCATACGTTAAAAGCACATTTAAAGCTTTTGCCGTATAATAATCTGAACGTATTCACTCAGAAAGTCTTCATCTTTGAGAAATAGTAGATAAAATTAATAATAAAGTTTATCCGCGATGGTAAAATATAGTGAAATATGTCTTTATTTAGTTTTTATTTCAGTGTACGCATCAATTCTTGGAGTGTTATAGACCATTAGTCGTTTATGAAGTACATCAGTTTAATGTTGCGTAATAGAAAATAAACTACGTGAGAAATAATTAACTAACTTAACTTACCTGTAAATCTTAAATAAAAATATTATATTATTGTGAACTACAGTTTCGTGTACTTCTCCTTATGCATTTAAGATAGATGTAGGATTTGAATCTTTATTGAAATGAATAACGGTGATTATAGCAAAGGTATAGAAATGTAATAATGATATGGATAAAAAATAAGGATATAAAGCTAAATTCTCATTAAATATTCCATTCTCAAGATTACTATTTAAGATAAATGAAAGATTTGAATCTGTATTGAAATGAATAAAAGTCATTATAGCAAAGATATAGAAATGTAAACATGCCAAGGGAAAAAAGAGGATGAAGCGAAATTCTCATGAAATACTGCTGAGAGCAAAATGTAAAGTAGCAACCACCAGAAAAAAGTTTAGTAGAAAACTGATAATAACTAAATAATCTGAACAATAACTAAACAATCTGATCGCTTTGAAATAATGTCCCGATGCAACTTCATATTTATACTCTTGCTGAGAAGGAATAATTAACGATTCTGGACATTTCAGAAAAGTTGCTTCTAAAATTCAAAAACGCGTTGCTTTATTCGAAAACACGTTTTGGGACTGGAGATATTATTTCCAGGATATCCTTGTATGAGAATTATACTGCTACTAACAATAATATACCGAATATCGAAGATATATTATAAAATAAAATAATAAAATTGATAACAAAACCGATAGGTACCAAATAAGTAACAACCAGAAAAAGATCAGTAGAAAATATAAAGTTTAGTAACTGAAGTTATGGTATACTTTTAAAAAGGTTAATGGCGTCGAATATCTTCTGGTAGCGTTTTAAATTCCAAGAGGCTTACGTCGTTCAAGTCAAGAACGAGTATCTTTATTTAATTTCCCACATATATATTTAACCTTAAATACATAAAATAGTTGAGTATGCTCTAAACCATTTCTACGACTGTAATTCATTTAAGTAAAATTCCCTCTAATATTGTATTTATTGTATTTACCTTTATTTAATTATTTTAAAAATATGTACATTCTGAAAGAGGATTTATATTTTTTATCCCCACTTCCAAACAGTATAACTTTTAGAACTTTCACATGTGCTTCAGATTTCTGAATAATGAGTTGTTCGTACATATATGTATAATATATATGCAATATATTATGTAGATAATTTGAGATAAGAAAATAGCTTGAGATTTTTTACTGCATCTACAGAATGATAGAGTTGCGTAGATACATAAAGAAGACAGAAAAAACTAAAGACGTGACCGTTAGTTCAGCACAGTTTCCTTTCGTTATAAAGTAAGCCTCTATGAGCACAGCCTTTATAAGCATAACTATTTAATTCATGTGTCTGTGTACAAAAATATTCTAAAATTCGTTAAAATATATTCCTTAGGAATAGAAATTGAATTGCTGCTGCACTATCCCAGTTACCTTTTAAATAATCTCTTTTTTCAATTTATTTTCATTTTATTTATCAAAATAACACTTTCGAGCAGTGTTATTTCGTTTTTTGTTTGTTCTAATGCAAGAACTTTTAATAGAAGAATACGTGTTTTGCATGCATCGACTTTTAGTGATCTATAACCTAAAGCCACGAAAACAAGACTTCCTTAATCGTTGATAAATGTCCAGCTAAAAGAACTCAAAGAAATAAGAAGTAACAACCCTTTTTGATGATGAATAGTTACTTTAATTTACAGTTACATGCACTGCATTTCTTCCGCTTTTAAAATCTAAAGGATAAAGCGCGTGCTCGCCGCTGATAAATCATTTTTTCTCCCAACATATAGACATCAAGAAGCGCTTAACCTCTAAAAGCCTTTCTTATTTTGGATCCATTAAACATAAAAGGACAAGCAGGACGATGAAGAAGATAAAAAATATGTAAATCACCTCATTAATATTAGAATTTCTTTTAGCGGTAGAGCTAAACATTCTCACTTTTATTGCCACATGATAAGAAGTCACGCCTATCTTATGCATTTCCCTGACATAACGGGGAATATTATACAAGAACACACTTTTTTTACAATGCTCCTTTACCTGAGGATCAAATGACACTTTGCAGAGATCGCTTATTACTGAATTATGCAAATTTAACTCTTCTAGAGCCGCCGTAACTTAATTCCGGCTTTCTTCTCAAAGCAACGGAGTGTTATATTCCATAAAGTACGATATTTACGCCACAATGTAAAGCAACTAAGGGAATGCTAAAGTTGATGAGGTTTATTCGATTAGAAGCAAAAGCACTGTTCCTAGGTTAAAGGACATTTTACTAAGTGTCATTTAAATTCGTTATTTAGTCGGTTCTTCTGTCGTGATAAATGCTTCAAAGTATCAGTTTCTATTCTATTTAATTTCGCAGTATCTTTGAATAAGTATGTTATATTTCTTTCAGTTCAACTTTTAAACAAGAAAAAGAAAATTTTGAGAGACTTTGTCGAAGATCAAACAGCCATTTTTCTCATGTGTTGTGTTGTCTCAGTTGCGATGTAATAACAATCTTGAATAAATCACATATTTTTCAAAAGATATCAGGATCCATATTGCTATAAATGTAATTATTTTTACCAAATGTTTAATAAAGAGTTTTTCAAAACATTTCTTTCAACAACTCCACTGTCATCCAAACGATGAGCTAAACATCCCAACCAATTAAATTGCGTGTGCTTAAATTTATGTATTGCAAATATTAATGGTGCTGTTGTTTTTAAGTGCATTCAAAGCGAACTAGTTCGTAAGAGTCCACTTGTCAGTGAAACGGATGCTGTAATATACTGAAGTACTTTTTAACCCCTGGAGCAGTTGAGTGAAGGGGGAACGACTTAAAAACCACTGTGAAAATCTTACTGCAAGTCAGAATTCTCCCCTATGTTACTTGAATCTTGAAACAAAAGTTGAATATTCTCAAATAGGACGACTTTAGAACCAAAATTTCTCATACTGTGATTTTTCTTCTTCTATCCCTGCCAAAAAAATAAATCATTGAAAGAACGATAATCTCAATCGGATATTGGCGTTAACACTACTTCACTGATAATTTTTTATGCGGTAAGGAACAATCTTCAAGCACAAGAGAATTTTAACCTGCATCATCATTTGGACGACCTATTTAACACATTCACCGGAACTAAAGAAATATCATGTCGGCAACTAATATTAGCTAACCACTAACGACAATAAATCTTCTCCCTACATTAATGTCCTTTCATTTTATTACAATATGTAACATGTTTTCTTGAATAACCTAAGCTTTCTACAGCGCAATAAATATATGTGTGACGACGACAGACTTGATTAATTGCTTCCAGACTGCACGAAATTGGCAGATCATTAAAATCGCAGAGAAAAGTTGTATTTCAACATTTTGATATGATAATTTCTAATGACAATGTGTTGAAAATAAATGGGTGAGGAAAAAATCCTCAATATGGTTTCTCAAATAAACTGTTTATTTATTACTAAAGTAAATGAATGCAAGGAAATCCGGCACATAACCTATATTATCCATAAAAATTACTTTATCAAAAAAATGTGTCATTTTTAACTGTTGTCGCATTCAATGAAAAATTCCTTGTTTATGAAAAACATGGATACTAAAACATTCATTCTGTGGAATTTTCTGCTTCGAAACACTTCCGATTCACGCCTTGGCGGGATTCTGCTACATTTTAACTCACAAAAGACCTGCACGTGTATGCGATTCACGCATTTACTTGTTTTATTGTTAAAAGTAAAATAAATATGTTTTTCGAGATTTTGCATTGTTTTCTTATTGCTAGTCGCTTGCGTGGCTAGCTACCTAGAATAGTTATTACGAAAAATAAAAAATATACAATGATTTTTATCAGTCCAGCTAGCGTATTTTCATTACTGGATGACAACATGCTGATGAGTATAAGATAAGAATGTTTTATTTTATAGAGTGGTAACGTCTTACTTTGAATAGCCAATTTTATTAATTAAAAGTTCAGATAAATGTCTTCCAATAACGCATTCTGTGTTTTTAATATACATTTTACTAGAATGAAAAATTAGTATTCTATTTCTGGTTTAAACCATCTCACACTCTGAATTAAATGGAGGTGATTCATGAAGTTACAATAAAACACAATTTGTTTCAGTTGAATAAAATATTATATTTTTTTACTTATTTATTTTTTCCTGTTATGTTTATCTCTTGTAAATATATATATATAATGCTTAAGATAAAATTTTAATTTTAATTTGTAATTACTTCAACGTTTCCTGTTTATTTTTGTTCTTTCCTCTTTATATCTTAAATAAAATAAAAATATTGTAATTAATCTTTCTGAAGGAAGTCATTCCAAAGGTAATAATTAAATACAATTTTTCCTTAATGTAAATGACAGATATGCATAGAGAACGTAAAATCTGAAGCTGAAATCCGTTTTACCCAATAGTATTCAAACAAAAACATTTATAAATCAGTAGCGGTAAGATTACTACCCCATCCGTTGAGAAATAAAGTAGCTTTCGTC
This sequence comes from Stegodyphus dumicola, assembly GCF_044657685.1. NCBI lineage: Eukaryota > Metazoa > Arthropoda > Arachnida > Araneae > Eresidae > Stegodyphus > Stegodyphus dumicola. The sequence goes on along the minus strand of NC_140772.1, from coordinate 87,367,626 downwards.
ATTTTTAATCTAACCGTCAGTAACATAATGTTGCTTTTTTCACATCTGGTATCGTCAGGTTAATTTGTAGTATCTCTAAGCTTTTATGCTCAAGCATACATTAGTTGAAAAATTACATTTCTTATGCCACAGAATTCACATGGACCTCTACACTTTCAACGTATAGTGTATTTATCGAGTCTTATAGCCGTTTGACGAAAATAGTTTTGGGCCTATAAAATATTTACAAAACAAATAATGAAATACAGTTTTGAAAGTAAAAAGTGCACCGTTGCTTTGCAACTATGAAAGAAAGTTACAGTATATATTAATATACAAACGGAAAAAAAATTGTCTTGTACATGTATTTATTCTTTCTGCTGATGACTTCTCACTAGAAAACATTTATTCACAAAGCATCAATTTTATGTTGCATTTAGCACTGTTTCTGGCAGCTTACTTTCATTCTGGCTCATTTTTCCTTAATCCGGTAGCCCATAAAATCAGAAAATTTATGCGAATCGATAGATAACTAAAGCACGAATGAATTATTGTTATCACTTCCGCAAACGATTAAAATCAACATTATTGCCACAAAAAGAAAGAAATAATAAATTATGTGAAGAACTGCTCATGCAGTTTATATGCTTTTGTCTCTGAATTTTCTGAAGGTGTTTGAATAAAAGACGAGAAAAATTAAAATATAATTGTCCCGATAATCTTCCGTGGTTTTTTAATGTTTATGTCTGAAATATATATTACTGGAGGATGCACAGATTCTTATTTTGAAGATTTACTAATTAATCTCTATTAGCCCAAAAGGGTATGTTAGTTCCGAATGCGATATTAGTTTCAAAACGGAGCTTTGCTTTGAATCACTCTAAACGGCGTATCACTTTTCATATTGTTGCTACCAAATATTATCGCTCTGCATTACATTTAAAGAAATTAAAGAAGAACCTGCATAAATGTGTGCATGTTTCTCGCATCATGAAAAAACAACGGTATATAGAGCCAACAAAGTTGGAATAACATCTCCCGAACACAGGCACATGAATGTCCGAAATTTGAATTTCGAATTTGCTTTTTTATCTAGTTTGTATTTTGTAAAACGTTAACAAATTTTTGATTAATAAGCTCAACGATTTCAAAACGAGCAATAGGATCACTATAAGGGAAAAAGAAGGATTTAAAATATCTCCAGCGCGCAAGACTGCCTATTGGAAATTCCAAAGATATGCTGTTTTTAAATATTTTTTGCTATTGCTGTCGAATTGAATTTTATGTGGTTTAAATGCGAAAACATTATATTTAATAAATAAAGTGCGCACACCAAACGTTAATATTAAAAGGAACAAAACACGTTTTTAAAGGTATTTTAGTAAGTAAACTATAATAAACTGAGAAAAGACAGAAAAATACATGAGAGCTCTTAATTCTGCTTCTGGAATGCTAAGCATATACTGCTTTTAAATGTTTTGTAATTTTGCTGTTGAATTGTATGCGGTGTAAGAAGTATACTAGATGTTATATATAAAGTTAAAAGAAAAAAAGAATGTGTTAACCCGCGGGAAGGCGCGTGGGGTGTATCATACACCAACCCTACATAAAAGTGGAATATTCCTAACTTGTGAAACTGAAATTCTGTGCTGCTTTCAGTAGCTGAGTTTCTAGTTGTGGTTGACTTTAATAACCGCTTTTTCTTTGCCTGTGTGTTTTAGAAAAAGATTTATCGGTATTTTGTTGGAACTGGGGTATGACACACCCCACGCGCCTGTCCGTGCAAGTGTTTTTTTTGACTGAATATTTAGTTCAGAAATTTATTTCTAGAGTGTAACAGTTAATATTTCTACAAGTGATTTTAAAGTACTTGACATTAAATTCTTAAAAATTTCTAACTGCATTATGGTAAAAAGAATGAGTCCCTATGAACTGGAGATGCAACGCATGCGAGATTTATTAAAAATATTTGAAAGCGATGAAGATTGCATTTCGGAAACTGAAGATGAAACTAAGAATATTTTCTACAAAGTTTTGGTTTCGGAAAAGATAAAACATTAATTCCTGATGTTCCTAAAAATGGAAAAACTGTTCTTATGCTTTATATAACGATCATTATAACATTATAACATTATATAACGAGCATACTATAGATGATACTATTGGAGAAAATAAAACGTTAGGAATTATATGTTTTAATAATATGACTAAAGGAACAGTGGATATGGGGGATGAAATGTCAGCCAATTATTCAATTGCCAGAATAACGAGAAGGTGGCCAATGGTAATTTTCTTTCCTGCACTGAATGTTGCTGTAATAAATGCTTGAATTATATTATATTCAACTGCTAATCCACCAACAAGAAACAGAAGTCTGTTTTTGATGGACTTTGCATTACAATTAATAAAAAAAGTATTGAACAAAGATCAGAGATTAATACTTTTCCAAGAAATTGACGTACTGCATGCAAAACAAAAGCAGAAGTTTCGATGAAGAATTAAAACGAATACACGGAATTAGAAACAACTAAGTATGAAAGATGTGTTAAATTTTTTGCTCTCGCGCCAAGGACAGAAGAACGTGAATGCAATGTCTAAAATGTGAAAACATTCTGTGCCAAGAACACATGAATGTATTTCGTTCAAAGTGTGAAGAAATAAAAAAAAGTATGGTGTATTAGAGATGCAAGGAAACTTAGAGGCATGATGTTTATTATTTTCATTTATCTTAATTTTAACTCTAAGATTATTTCGGAAATTAATTTTTTGAAACCCAATTATTATTTACTTATTTATAATACTCGAGAACAAAAAAAAAAAAAAAAAAAAAAAAAAAGTTTTAAAACCAAATAATACTATTTTTATTGTATTTTAAATATTGGGGGTATGTGATACCCCACACGCCCGTTCTAGTAACTTTTCTTGGTGCGCCTTCCGCCGGGTTAATAGGAATGAATGTAACAGCAGACTAGTATACTGCAAGCTCAGTGAGAGCATAAAAAACCGTAACATAGCCTTTTTGGGCGATCGTTAAAATCTGAAACCTTTCCGATTTTTTAAAATTTATTATTATTTTTCACTTTTTCAGGCTTTAATGAATGAAAATGAACCATTTTGTTAGTTATTTGATTTTTTTTTAATTTTATAATCTGGTAGATCTCTTAGGTTACACATCTATGATGGTATAAAACTTAAGACAGATAATATATTAAGACACAATAACACGCCGAATAAATACTAATTCAGAAGTCAAACAACAAAAATCAGCGTTATTTTTACAAAATTTTCACAGGACTAGTTTCGATGGTTTTACCGAACCACCATCTTCAGCTGCAAAACCGCAAATGAACAAGATAGGAAATAATGATTAGATAAGATAAGAAAGCCTGGACAAGAATAAGCAAGTGGCGCCATCTGTTGGTGAAACTAGAACTAAAACATAATTTCTTTAAAGGCCGAAGGCAAATTTGGATTGGAATTAGGATCGTTAACTAGAACAGAAAGATTTTTATGAATGTGAAACGCCTCTAGAAAATCCAGTTCTCCAATGGAAGATGTTTTTAGAATAATTTTGGCAGCAGAAAAACTGAAAGTGTGGTTTTCGGACCAACAATCTTGAGCAACAAAAGACTTCTGTGTTTCCTTTTTTCTAACATATGCCTCATGTTCCTTGACGCGAAATTTTAAGGCTCTCTTAGTTTGGCCAATGTAAATTAAACCACACTGGCAAGGAATCCTATAAATACCCCAGGAATTCATATCCGGAATGGGGTCCTTGAGTATGGAACTCGGAATTATATTGATGGGAGAATAAACAACCCGAAAGTTAAATTTCTGCAAAATATGTGCAACTTTATAGCTAATTGATGGAAAGAAGGGAATGACAACATAATTTTTGTAATCTCCTAAAACAAGAGTGTGCCTTTTAGTGTGTTGAGATGAGAATTTTTTAACTGCTTGATTAATAATGTTGGGTGGAAAGCCCCTGTCAATAGCTATTGCTTTTAAATAATTTAGTTCTTCATCAAGGGCTAGTTTGGAGGAGCAAACTGAAGAGCACGGAAAACATAGGAATAAAATGAAGCTAACTTTTGTTTAGTCGGATAACATGATTTAAAGTGTGGTGGAAGGCAAACCGATGAAGGTTTACGGTAAACCGTAGTACTGAAGTTGGATGTGTTACGTGTGACCAGAATGTCGAGAAACGGAAGAGAATTGCAAGTCTCAAGTTCAAAAGTGAACTGAATAGCAGGATCAATAGAATTCATTGTTAAAAGAACTTTTTTTTAAATCATCTTTATTACCTTCAAACAGTGTAAAAGTATCATCTACGTGGCGGAACCATGCCGGGAAGTTTAAAGTTTCAAACAATTTTGATTCATAATAATGCATGTAGATATCAGCCAGGATGGGACTGAGGGGGCTTCCCATGGCTAATCCCTCAGTTTGCTTGTAATATTTATTTTGGAAAACAAAATGTGTTTGTTTCAAACAGAGTTGAGTGAGAGAAATTAGCTCATCAATTTCGATGCAAGAGAAATGAAATTCGCGAAGTCTGGTTTCTAGACATCTTAATGCACCCTCCACTGGGACATTGATGAATAATGATTTTACATCAAAAGAAACCATGAGTAAATACTAGGAGAAATGTTTTTAACTTTTTTTACAAACTCTATTGAATTTTTTATGGTGTAAATGTTATTGGCTAATAGAGTTGAAAATCTAGAAACTAAATATTTAGCTAATGGATACGAGGCAGTACCTAAATTTGATACAATAGGCCGAAAGGAATACCACTTTTATGAATTTTGGGAAGAGCATATAATCTGGCACAATTCGCCAGATTCAATTTTTTTTTTAATTTTATAATCTGGTAGATCTCTTAGGTTACACATCTATGATGGTATAAAACTTAAGACAGATGTTATATATTCAAGTATAAATATAATCTCTTATATTCCTTTTAGAAAGAGTTTCTCAGGGTTTTGGATTCAGCGAACGTTAGCAAAATTGTAACTTATTACGTGCTTTTTTTTATTTTAATTCCAGGCATATGCTATAATTTTCATATGTATATATAGTTAAAAACATTGGTGAATTGTTATAGAAATTTTAAATAATAATAAGGTATATTACCTATTAGGTCTTTTTAATTCTCTTTCAAAGTATTTTGAAATCCAATGAGCATCAAATGTACGTTAGTAAAGACTAATCTCTCAACTATACCACACTGTGTATTGCATAGACAAAAGATTTTCTTTTAACAGCAGAATTCAGTAATAACTTCAGGTAAAACATCCAGGCACCAAGTTCTATAAAATATAACGATTAAACCACGAATTTTTTGCTCAATACTAAGTATTCGTTGTTATAAATGACTTATATGTTATAAATGGTTCGTTGTTATAAATGGTTCGAATAGTCATGTTTACTTTTGTGATGCGGTGGAGTAATATTTAACAGAGATTATCTTTTAATGAAACAAAAATATTTGTATACTTAACTGAAAACGATGGGAGACATTCTCCAAACAGAAAGTTTTGAAATAGATGTATATCAAGAACACATATTGCCAATAGTTAAGTTAAAGAGTCGAAATATGTAGTTACAACAGCAAAAACTACTTCCTTTCACTCCATTCCCTATACTTTATGAAGGTCAACATTACTCGCATCTTTTCTCAGTAATATATAATTTCAAAGTTTAAAAGGTTTTAAAAAGTTAAGCTTTCACCATTACGAAATGAATATTTTATGCAGAGGGTTCACAAGCATGTACACAATATATGGCCAAGATCTTAACTGCAGTTAGTGTTGAAATATCGCGATCTCAAATAAATCAAATGTTTTGTACAATTAATGAATGACACACAATACTGATACTTTGCTACTGCTAGAATTTCAAGACATATAAATATGAAAGAAAAGTACTGCTAGATGTGTATAAGTAGAAAATAATTTAACGAGACAGGTTTCCAATCCTTGGATTCTCAATTTTTCTGACTGTATTTACATATAAATCTTCTCATATAAAATACATAATAGTAAAAGAAGTGTCTGCTAATATTGTACAGATTGCATTTACGGAGTACTTATTTATTTTATGCTAATTATTTTTTCTGTCTTTCCGGCTTCCCATTTTCCTACCACAATGCTAATTTCTAGTTATCGCTCATTCAAATGAGGTAGAAAGGAATAGTTTTTAAAGGAGGGTTTTAGATGGTAAAATTAGAACATGTTCCGTCTGCTGAAGGCCACATTGTTAGATGATCCTCCTAAGAGCAGTTTCTATGGGCATAAAGTTATTCTTGCCGTTAGGCTTGTCACGTCGATTTAGATCTGAGCCAACTTGCGTGTTTCCTCTCCTCGTAGCCTTTAGACTAACGTACGATTAACTTAGTTAAATTTCAAGTCTATTACTTTGTTTTATTTACGCCATAAATGCTGTGTGGTTCTGTAAGCACGAGCAGAGACTTCGGCTAACTTTTATCTGAGTTAAATAAAAGGGAGCTCTACGCACTTTACACGTCTCTGTTATAATTTCTTAGTAGTTTCCATTTTCTGTAAATAAAAGTAGTAGTTGTAGCTTCCATTTTACATGAATAAAAATATTAAGAAATCTTTAAAAGTATACTTGCTTGTAGATGCTTTACGAATGGACTCATTGAACAGCATGCTTAATTTATGAAATATTTGTAGCGGTGGACACTGAATTGGGCTAATCTACGAGCGGAACAGAAAACGCACGTAATACATTGTATCATTCAGAATTTGACACAAATTAAAATTAATTTAGAAGCTGATTCGGCGTCGGAATCGATGTGAAATTTATGGCAGCTGGAAGCTTTGGGAATTTCTAATACAATCTGATGAGAGGCACAGCTTTATAAGACGATGCTAAATTTAGAAAATTCAAAGAATCCGCAGAATTTAGCTACGACAGGTATGCGGCTTGCTTGCAATGGAACGGGAAGGCAAGAGAATTGCAGCATAGTTTGAGAGTACAGAAAAACGATTTGATTCGCTGTGGTGCAGAGTTAAGAAGAATACGAAGTTTCATGAGCATTATAAAGCCGCGACAGATCATCATTTACAAGAAGGTATCGAAGAAGAATCACAGTATTTAAAAATCGATAAAGAGTACTTTTTACCGTAGCAAGGTGTAATCAAACAATACAAAGAAACCGCAAAATTTCTAATCATAAATAATGAATGTTATTATGTAATTACACTAGCTGGACTCATTGAAATTATCATATACTTTTTTCTTTTTTTAATAAAACTAGTTTAGACGCTGATCACTTGAAGCTGCTAATTTTTAAAGAGATAATTCAGTGCATATAAAAGCAAAATATATGGCAACTCCCAACACTCCTGTGAGGAATTCTGAAGATATGCCGTTTTTAAATATTTTATGATTTTTCTGTTGTGTTATATGGAGTAAATGCGAAAAACATGGTATTTAATATATAAAGAAAAAAACAAAAAATTAATAATAAAAGGTCGAAAAAATAGTTGAGTCAGTTATTTTACTAAGAAAACTAAAATTTGATGTAATGAACTCAGAAAAGACTGAAAAAATGTAAAAATATATGCCTACACCTTGACACTCTGTCGGGATGGCGTAATTGCGAAGAAGGCGATGCTTTATGATAAAGCTAAAAGAATTAAAAAATATGTTAGCAGGAGTGAGTCCGAGAGCAGAATGGATGTTCAGTGAGAGCATAAAAAAACTATAACAAGTCCTCCGGAGATCAAAATCTGAATTTTTTCTTTTCTTTCTTTTCCCTTTTTTTCAAAAGAAAAGATGAGAATTTAAATGTGCCTGAAACAATGGATAAAAGTGTTGGAATTTGATCACTACAGACCAAAAGGTTTGTATCTGAAACATAAAAGCAGAAGAAATATATGCCATTCCAGACTATGACCCCATAAAAAATAACACAATAATTTTATAATCTAACTGGCTACTGCATGTTAATGAATTAATGGTAATTTGTTAAGTCAGGTCTAAAGCATCTACATTTGAATAAAGAGCTTTAGGACTGTAGTCTTAACGAGCGAAAGCTTTTAATTTTGTGCTAATAATTAACGCTTGAATAATTTTCTGTAGAAAATTTAAAGAACCATTCAGGAAAATATTAGAACTGGGACTGATTACTTATTACTCCAGTTCATACGGAATTCATTAAACAGTCACATTTTTATAATCTTTTGAAATTTAAAAAGAATGTCTTCCACCATTGAAATCTGAATTTTTATAAAAAGTATATACAGGAATCAGCTTGTCTAGAATTGCGTAACAGTAAAAACACTGCCTGCTAATATTAAGAAATAAGCAAGGGAAAATATTAAAAATTTACATTTTAATCAGCAATGGCAAATTTTTTGAATTCTTCGATTGTCAATGACAAACTTTCTGTCGAAACTTTAAAATTTTGTGAAATCTCCAATTTCAATCTCCATTTTTAATTTTCTGTTCACCCTGATTCAGCAATTAGATGTTTAGAGTATTAAATACTTGAAAATGAACGAAATTTATTTTTAGTTTTATGTGTTTTGCTTACTTCCAATAATTCCAATGTTTTATTGTAAACGATTAACCAAATTATCAATAAAATTGTAATCTGCATTTAATTGAACTTGAAGTTAAGTGGATACGATATGAGAGTAATGGCATGGAGTAGTGGATTCCTTCTACTAAAAAAGGTATAAAATGATTTACTATGTTTCTATAAATGCAAAATAAAAGAATAAAAACGAAGTAATGTTCTTCATCACCAAAGACAAATTTTCTCCTAGGATTTGGATCATAAAATGAATAAAATATACTGGTGGGCAAGGTGTGGTGTGGTGTGGTGGTTTATTTAATTATAGCAAAGGACACTAGGGCTATCTACCTATACTGGTGGACAAAATTAAGAGATGGAAAGCATTTTCCCACATTTCTCCTAAAATACCACACAAAACCTGGACAGTTGGTTGCCATATAATGTCACTGTGGAGTAGATGTCACTCAGAGGAGTTTACGTATTCTTTTGGGCATCGCTACGCCAGCCAGGATGTACAAAAGTCCGCTTCCAGCTTCTCAGCCCATTACTCTCTGCAACGCAGTAGTGAATTTTACTGTCTTTCTTGAATAATCGTGTTGTAAGGATCTTAAGTTTTACTAACGTTTATTTTATTTTAAATCTTTACTATCACTTCTTATTTTCTACTTCCGGCCAGAATTAAAAGCTTTAATTTATTTATGCAAATTTGTCTTGCGAACGCCAAGTACTTTAGTTGTGGTTTTTTGCCAAGCAAGAGGGAAGAAGGAGTCAGTAGAAGCAGGCCGCTTGCCTTAGCAGTTTTACTCGGTTGCTGGTTGCCTTCAAGGCCAGAGGTTTAATCCTCTTGATAATTTTAAACGTATCGTAGTGTTAACAGTTCTCTGTACTACATACGGGCTTTCTGTTAATATACGGCCAATCTTCAAGTAGACCCTTGTTTATTAATCCAAAGTTAGTTTAGTTAGAATTTAGTTAATATTTTTATATTCTTACGTTCAGACCACAAGTGGTTGGTCTCTGTATTCCGAAGTCCGGAAATCATTGTAAAGAGGGGAAAATAAAAGGTTTCGTATACCCTTCCTGTGTATCTTGTCTGCTTCCCACATTTATTGAACATAGCTTTAGTAATCTCCCTGTTCCGAGTCAGGTCATTGAATGTTCCCCAAGCAAGTAAGGAGAATCACTGAACCTGATAGTAGCGCCCGACAAAGAAGAATAACCATGGCCGAGTTTCAAGAAGAACCTGTGCTGCCTGCAGAAGCGGCTCAGAATCCAGAAATGCCAGCTGCCGCTCTGGAAGGATTTGGTTACATCGTCCAGACCATGCGCGCAGCGATGAAACCAGAGCAACATTTAATGGAAACTCACCGGTAACCAGTTTTTTGGAAAAATTGGAGGACCACTTCATGATGTATCCCGTGCACGAGTTCCAGAAAGTCACCTTAGCTGCCAGCGCTTTGAGGGTTCAAGCGCTTAATTGGTTCAAATGTATAGGTAGAAGTCTCTTGGGTCAAGCGGGAAGTCCCACCTATACTTACGAAAATTTCAAGACTGCCTTAGTAAAAGCCTTCCCTGTCGTAAGGGATTGTGCAATATTAGAAACGGAAATTTTCAGCATATATCAGCAACGAATTGAAAAGCTCTCAAGCTTTATTTTAAGAAAAATTCACGTCTTGAAACTCTTGTATGGAGACTGTCCGGATCCTGAGATAATTCAAGTGATTTTGCCGAGGTTACTTCCCCAAGTACAACACTTTATTGAATTAAGGAATCCGACTACGCTGGAAACGTTATTTGAGCTAGCAATCCAGTTTGAAAGTAGAAGAAAGGCGGACATTGAAAGAAGACGCCAGTATGAGCAACGAAGCCAATTTGGTGCGCCAAGACCACAGCAAAGTCAAGAACACGGCTACGGAAGCAAAGCGAATCAGTGGGCAAGGTAACCCGAGTATCCAAAAACAACCGGCGAACGTCGACAGTTCAATAGTAAGCCACAAAAAAGTCTGAAGGCCAGTGGAAAAAGAAGGAAAGCATGGAAAGGAAAAAACAAGATTTAAACTAAAACGGATTTCTGCTGACGGAAGGGTGCGGAAATCCGAAGGCCAAGAAAACCCCTCTTCCTTCAAGTTAAATACAGTAATGGTGGAAAATTTGACTCTTCCAAAGATTGAAGTGTTGGTGAATAACATCCCAGCCACCGCACTCCTGGATACAGGCGCGCAGTTTTCCTGTGTGGCAGAAGATTTTTTTAGGAAGTATTTTCGTAAATACCGCATATATAATTCGGATAATACGACAGTGTTAGCTGCGCAGGGAGAAAGATGCAAGTGTATAGGTAAATTACCGCTATACGTTCGTATCAAGGACGAACAAGTAAAAATTATGTTTTTTATAGTAAAGAATCTGCAAGCACATATCATCTTAAGAATAGATTTTCTTTCAGAGGCAGAAGCAACACTGGATTTTAACGAAGCGTCCCTTGAGCTGACGATGAAACCAGTTCGAGAAGAGAAAACAGAACCGCCAATGTTAAACCTTGACCACCTGCCTAAGGAAGAGCAACAAAAATCCAACAAGTGGTAAGTGAATTTGCTTCGTTATTTAGTGATATTCCAGGAATTACTCAAGATACTAACCTTAGTATCGACACCGGAGATTCACTGCCAGTTCGCCACAAACCATACCGGTATGATAAGAATAAAGAAAAATTATAGAGTGGCACATTAGAGATATGTTACGTAAAAAGATCATAACGACCATCTCAAGTAGTTATGCTAGCCCGGTGGTTTTATGTAAGAAAAACAATGACTATCCAGTAACACATCCAAAAAGGTGGCGTTTTGCGATTGACTATCGTAAATTAAACTCCATGACTAAATATCCGGTATATACGTTACCTATTATTTAAGAAATTCTAAGGAATATAACGTCTACCAAATACATGACGACTTTAGACTTAACGACTAGTTATTTTCAAATAGGGGTTAGACCGGAAGACATGCCTAAGACTGCTTTTATAACCAAGTCTGGCACTTATGCATTTTTGCGTATGCCGTTTGGCCTTTCGGGGGCCCCAGCAACATTTCAGCGATGTATGGACATGGGGCTAAGGCCTGTTCTTGGAAAGTCAACATTGATCTATTTAGAGGATATCATTATTACTAGTGATAATCTGGACCAACATGTACAGGATTTAAGACAGGTGTTTTCATTATTAAATGAGGCCGGTCTAAAAGTTAATGTCGAAAAGTGCAAATTTGCAGCCCCTGAATTAAAATACTTAGGTTACAAAATATCTCAGAAAGGAGTCGATACAGACGAATCAAAAATAATCGCTGTGCAAAAGTATCCGCCGCCAAATACGGCGAAGAAGCTCTCTTCTTTTCTAGGACTTTGTTCATATTATAGGTCCTTTATAAAAGATTTTGCGGCTATTGCTGAACCATTGTTAAAATTAAAAAGGAAAAAGGCAAGATTCTCGTGGACGGCCGAAGCCAATAGTGCTTTCGAAAAATTAAAGCAACATTAACGCTAGCCCCGGTTTTGAAATTTCCTGAAAAGGATGAAAATTTAGAAATTTCAGCGGATGCTTCGGATTATGCGGTAGGAGCGGTACTTTCGCAAAATCAGCAGCCCGTGGCATTTTTTAGTCGAACTTTAAATCAAACACAAAGAAATTATTCCTCGACCAAGAGAGAGGCACTTGCAGTTCTGTTAGCAGTGCAAAAGTTCCGAGTCTATTTTGGAAGGGCGCCAATAACAGTGTATTCTGATCATGCGGCGGTAACTAGATTGTACTCAGGGAAAAACTTATCCCCAAGGTTAATAAGATGGGCACTCAAGTTACAAGAGTATAATCTGGTAATCAAGCACACCCCCGGAAAGGAAAATATCGTAGCAGATGCCCTATCCAGAATAAAAATAGATGAAGGCAGGTAATACTGTAAAGGTGGCAATGCTCACAGCATGTACAATAAATTCCCGAGAAACTGTAATAACCGAACTGGGTAAGGATCCTGAGTTTGGAAACATTTATGAGTATTTAAAGGATCCTGAAAATTTTAGCCACCAAGATATTGTGGCGATAAGAAATAGGGCGTCCCATTACGAACTAATAGATGGTCTATTATTTTATACAAAAACTACAAATTCCAACAACGAATTTCGACCTGTTATCGCAGCTAGTCTTAGATTAAATATCCTGCAGGAGTTACATGACAGCCCTTTAGCTTCTCATGCTGGTATTCGAAAAACTATCCAACGCGTACGCGAGGCAGTCTACTTTCCTGAACTGCAAAAGTTAACAAGGGCGTATGTCCAGTCCTGCCCAACATGTCAAGCAGTTAATTATATTAATTTCCGCCCGGCCGGGTTTCTAAATAGTATTAAATCCGAACATCCAAATGAAATAATTGCCATCGATTTATTGGGTCCTTTCCCAAAAAGGCAGTTAAATAAAAGTCGGTATCTCCTTGTTATGGTTGATCATTTTAGTAAGTGGACCGAAATTGTTCCCTTAAAACGGGCCTCCGCGAAATTAGTTACTTATTCTATTTTAAATAAATATATTTTAAAATACGGGGCGGCCCTAAAAGTTATATCGGATAATGGTCCTCAATTTGTAAGTAATATATTTGAAGACATGTGCCAAAAACTGGGCATACGTCATTTAAAAATGGTCCCGTATCGGCGGCAATTAAATATAGCGGAACGGGTCAATAGAAATATAGTGAAAATTATTCGTAGTTATGTTAAAAATTTTCATAAAAGCTGGTATAACTATGTCAATGAATTAGCTTTCGCCCTTAGGACCGCAAAACATGATACAACGGGCAAAACTCCTGCTGAGTTATTTTTAGGCAGAAAGATTATAACGCCGTTAGATAAATTATTTTATGTTCAATAAAGAGCCCCAGAATTTAAAATGGGTGATATAGAAAAAATAATTAAAGAAGCAAAAAGAACACTGAAGTAGCACAGAGAAGACAAAAACTTTATTACGATTTGAAACGACGGTGAGTAATTTATACAATAGGAGATGAAGTATTAAAAATTAAGCATTCACTTTCTTCAGCACCAGAAGATAAAACCGCCAAACTTTTTTCCACGATTTGAAGGACCATATGTCATAGAAAAAATAACTCAGGCTGTAGTGGTGTTCAAAGCCAGTAATGGTGAAACATGCTCCGCAAACATTGACCAGATAAAACCATACTATGACCGTAATAAAATGCAAATATTTAAAGATCTTTTGCAGGATCCGGCACGGCAGGCATGGCATGCACAAGCTCCAGAGGTGGAACAACGACAAGCACAAGGGAAGCCATTAGGAGGCAGGAGCAATTGAAAAAAAAGTTTCCCCGTTGGAAAATTGAAGGTAACAAGAAAAAGAAGCCGTTCCACCGACCAGAAAAGAGAGCGCACGACCACCCCCAGAATGAAGAAGGGAGAAGTACGACAAATGCAAAGATAGCCAGGAGAAATAACGACAACTATAACCCGGCTCCCAAACGGAAGATCTACCCATCGGACAGGAGTCTACGCAGCAAATGTCAGCGAGTTGCGGAAGGAGCGCCAGCGGCGAAGGCAAAGATACAAGGAAAATTTGAACAGCCAGCAACGAGATCCAAGCAGGAAGGAGAGAGAAGTGTCCCGGTTCCGCCAAGACCAGCTGCCATCAAACGGCCAAGACCACAGGCAGAGGCGAAAAAGAAGGTCTTCAAGGGTGACCGAACTGGAAGGAAAAGAAAGCTCATAGAGGAAGGAACTGAAGGGCGAGCCCGCACAAGAAGGAAGATAAACCAAACGCTAATCTTTGCTACCTTCCAGGACTGGGCAGAAAAAAGAATGTCCGAATATCACAAAGATAAGTAAAACTTTATGTTACTTTGCAACCTTAAGTTAATCTTTCATTCTTACTGCAAGTGGCAGAATTCAAGAGGTTTTACCTCATGTGAGGTCTACCTTTATCGCCAAAAAGGCGAGAAATGGGTTGTTACCTATTTTGGTATTATGTTTTTCAATTACTCGCGAGTAAAACTAAAATTAATATATAATAGGAATGTGTAAATACTTGAATATTTTAAAAGTTATTGTATAAAATTTTATTTAAAAGATTCTGGCAAGAAAGAAGGTTTAGCCTGAAAGACTTTTGAAATGTAGTATTTCAATGTAGAAGAATTGGCACTTGCTTGGAAAAGAGTAGAAGTTAACAATGTACTACTAATGTATGTTTTAAAATGCGTAAAATTTACGGCATGTTAATATGTTCTTATATACAATGCGAACTGTTATTTTAAGCGTTAAGAAATACTGTGATATGTTAAAAGTGAAATTAATGCCAAAAATTTTAAACTTATTCGTGTGACTGTAAAAAGAGAAAATTATTGTGATTTAGTGTTAAAGGTTGAATGAATGTAGTTAGGCTCTCTGACGCTACACTTCAGAGTTAGCCACTTTCAGAATAGTACCTCAGGGTTTAGAGATGAATATAAGGTGTGTTATGAGGTCTTGTTATGTTGAATTTTAACACGTTAGTGTTTTGATTGCAGGCGGTAGTGTTGAACACTTGTACATAAACACATTCGTGTTTGGTGTTTTCTTTTACAACACATGTCAGAGAGCAGGGGGAGAGATAATTAAATAAAGTCATGAATGAAATAAGAATGTTAAGAGAAATATAAATATTCATGTTACTTGCCATTTAATTGTGTAACATTTCATTAAACTAGTTTTCCTTCCAGATCTCTGGAAGGAACCAGATTTCAACTAGAAACTCCTGTTTAGATGCAGTACAGATGAAAAGTAATTGTCCATGGAATTGATAATGTAAAGACGAATTTTTTTTTTTTTAATTTGTAGCTTCTAGTGAGAAATGTTTGTAAATGATTGGCCTCGCGTTAGATTCTAGAGCTAAAAGTTTTCAACAAGATCGTTTCAGACCTCAGTTTCAAACTAATTAACTCTGGCGGATCTTAAGGATCTTAAGTTTTACTAACGTTTATTTTATTTTAAATCTTTACTATCACTTCTTATTTTCTACTTCCGGCCAGAATTAAAAGCTTTAACTTATTTATGAAAATTTGTCTTGCGAACGCCAAGTACTTAAGTTGTGGCTTTTTGCCAAGCAAGAGGGAGGAAGGAGATAGTGGAAGCAAGCCGCTTGCCTTAGCAGTTTTACTCGGTTGCTGTTTGCCTTCAAGGCCAGAGGTTTAATCCTCTTGATAATTTTAAACGTATCGTAGTGTTAACAGTTCTCTGTACTACATATGGTCTTTCTGTTAATATACGGCCAATCTTCAAGTAGACCCTTGTTTATTAATCCAAAGTTAGTTTAGTTAGAATTTAGTTAATATTTTTATATTCTAACGTTCAGACCACAAGTGGTTGGTCTCTGTATTCCGAAGTCCGGAAATTATTGTAAAGAGATAAAAATAAAGGGTTTCGTATACCCTTCCTGTGTATCTTGTCTACTTCCCACATTTATTGAACATAGCTTTAGTAATCTCCCTGTTCCGAGTCAGGTCATTGAATGTTCCCCAAGCAAGTAAGGAGAAACACTGAACCTGATAGTGTTTTTTGCCTTTTTTTTTTTTTTTTTTTTTTTGGTAAAATTAGTATGCATCATCGCTTAGACGAAGGTATGAGATTGTGAATCATAGGTAGTTTTGAGGCAGGGCAGTCCCAAGCTCAGATTGCAAAAGAACTGGATATAACACAAAGTGTCACCTCTAATTTGTGGAAACAGTTTAAAAACAGCGAAAAGGGCCTAGAAGAGCAGGAGAAGATCGTCCGAGAGCCATAACGACCAATGACGGCCGGTATTTTGTACTTTCAGCCAAGCGTCCGATGACGTCTTCAGTCACACAACTACCTTGTGACCTTGTTATTGCCACAGGAATGCCACTTTCAAAAAAGATAGTTGCCAGAAGTCTCTATGAGGCAGGACTGTATGCCAGAAAGTCCGCTATTTGTATCCCACTCACTCCGTTCCACAAAAGAGTGTGTTTACAGTGGTGCATACAATACCAACACTGGACCAGATTCAATGGGACTTCCTTTCCTCGGATGAGTTCAGATTCAGTCTACAACATGATTCTTGGCGATTATTAATAGGAGGGAGCCTGGGATACGATACCATTCCAGCAACACCATAGAAAGCAAACAATATGGGGGTGGAGGAGTGATTGTCTGTGAAGAGACATGCAAGATACCCTCACACCGCTCCATGTGTTTGACACCTGATCCGTCAATGCTCACAGTTACAGACAGGAGATCCTAGAGTCCTATGTGCGACTTTTCAGGAGCATTGATGGCCCTAAGTTTATTTTTATGGACAACATGCACGACCGCATAGGGCTCGCCTGGTTGATGACTGTCGGGAAGACGAGGATATTTGAGAAATTAATTGTCCAGCCAAATCTCCTGATCCTATTGAAAATGCTTGGGATGCTATTGCCAACACCACCAGGAACCATTCAGAAGTTCAAATTTGCTGTAGTGGAGTAGGTGAGACTTCCACAGGCACTCCTGAACTCTCTTGTTAGCAGCATGGTTACTCGTAATGTATGTTGTATGTCTGTCAGAGGCGACTACACACCATACTAGCCATATTTTGACTGCCAACTTTCAACCTCAAGTTTGGGTCACATTGCACTCTTGGCCATAGCTCATGCTAAGGAATGGCATTTTCACCATTGTTTTGTACACATTGTTGCATTGCAATAACGATATCCATACTTAATTTAATTTATTTATATCTAGTATTTCTTGAGACATTTGGGAAACGTGTTTCATCTCTTAATTTTGTCCAACATTGTATGCTTCATGTATTTTCTCAAAATAATTTTTTGCTAGATAATGTTAATTTTCAAACATTCTATAAATAAATCGCGAGTATAATTGCATAATTGAAGCTTATCAGTTAGACAGATACTTATTTGACGTTAATCCTAGAGATTCATTGCGCTTATTTAGTGACACATTTCTTTTCAGTTTTATGATTTTATGTTTTGCTGATTTTAAAATTCTGTAAAACGTACATTGTATTGCAAGTAAAATTTCATATTATGTCCTAATCAAATTCCATATAAATACACACTTCGCCGTTATTTTCAATTTAAATATATAAATGTCATATACGAGTCTATTCGATATATTGCTCTCGAACTCGTAGCCTTTGTATCGCGCTAGACAGAGGATTAGAGATTATTCTCGTAACATTCACCTTGCAAAACATTTTCATTTGTTGTTTGAAGTCACATCATAGCTTTAATCATGCCACCTTATGTGTGTTTACTCAAACGCAAATTATTGTGCTCCCTTTTTTTCAATGTTAGTTTTTCTGCAAAGTGCAAATAGCAAGAATTTTATTTTAACCTGAAGTTAACTTGATTGTAAGTCTAAAACTTGGACATTATCTTAGATCATTTAATTCTGAACTATGCCTTTATTTTGTAAATAAATGCATAGAATGTGATCTGGATGTTGTTGCACGACCGTGCAGCAGACACCCGAAATCAGCCCATCAGCACCCAAGCGGTAAAGTCATTGAGCATTGGTAGTTAGGTTCGAAGTTCAGATTCCAGCCCCTAATGGGCTATGCGCGTGGGTGTTTTCGCAGTTTTCTTCAATTTTGACGTGTATACTAGTAAGATTTCCTTAAAAAGGCCTTCTCGAAAGCATCTCTTTCCTTAGGCAGATAGCTCTTGAGTGCTTTGCCATAATCAAATAAATCAAACCAAAAATTTGAAATTAGCAGATTTTACCCTAGAGAATATTAAACTGAAAATTTCGGTTTCTGGTATTTTAAAAGTATATGATAGTCCAAAGCAGATTAGGGTTGATTAATTAATGAAAGAAATTTTCGCTTCATCGGTTGAAGAAACTGGCTCTGAAACAGAATCCGATGACTCACTTGAGAGTGAATTCACAATTACTGCTTCAAATTGGGGAATATTGAAGCAGTAATTGTGTAGTTGAGTAGAACATATCATAATTTCCTTGCCGTTATTGAAATCGATAACAGCCATTGCCATGAGTAAACTTCAACTAACTGGTCTTGAACTAACTGGTCAAGATATATATATGTATATATATATATATATATTATGCTATACATTCTTTTTGCTCTATCATAATAAAAAAATACTTAAGTGTTCCTTCAATTTTTTTAGATTTTTAAACTTCCATTCCTAGAATTATCGTGCCTGTCAAAAGTGGAAAGAAAAATATGTCACGGAAAAAGTGTCCTCACTCTTTACAAAAGCGAAAAAAAATATATTTGGGTTTTACCAAGAAATATCTCCAAACACAGAGAGAAAAACCTGTCAAACGTGGTGACGCTTAATAATATTTTGTCTGGGCAGCTTTTGCGAGTGTCTGAGAGCAACGCATTGACCGAGAAAAATTTAACAAAAGAAATTTCTTCAAATCTCTCTTTCTAACGTATTTCTTCTGGGCATTTGATTTCTAGTATAACTTTACACAGTCTAATCATATTTATATCCTAGTATAAACTAGAACTTATATACTACTTATACTTTAATGATCACTTATACTCTAATCATACCCTGTACTGTATCAGTATTAAGGGTTATACTTTCCCTTATATTGATACTTCAGATGCATCCGATTATGTAAGATAAACACACAGCGTTTCATATAGCTTCAATAAATATTGCTGTATTATTTAGATTATCTATTTTATTATCATAAGCATTTTGAACTAGTTTCGTTGAAAAACAAAAAAAAATCTGCATTATGATTCAATAAAATCTTTGAAAAATACAAAAGCGGCGAAGTGAAACTGCAAGAAACTTTTTCTGGACTCCATTATGGCAGTAGAAAAATATTGAGCTATTCCGTCGTACACATAATTTAATTAAATTTTTCCCTACTAAGAGATAAACTGAATTTTTAAAAGTGTTTAGCATTGCAAAACGCAAAGTTAGATCATTAACAATTTCCGAAAACTTTTTCCTTATTCTCAGAACATCTATTAAAGTTATAAATATTAGGTTTTACATATTTAAACAAATATATTTTATTCACTAAAAATTAAAATTTGAAATAATTATTATAAGTATGCCTAAAAGCATATTAACTATTACTGTGCTACAAATTGATAATGCAACTATTATAGCAAGATCAAAATTTAAAATATTTACTTGCATGGTCCTTCACTGTTAAGCTATAACATAGTTCTTTTTTATTCTTTAACCAAAAATATCTATATTGTTCCGTCGCTTAAATGTTTAATTTTTTTGAATTACCACTGAGGCTAGCAAGCCTACCTAAAAATATTTTATATTATTTTATTCGACCTCTTCATATAACTATCGTCAGTGGAATAAAAGCTGCTTTTAGCTAAGCTTTAATTCCATACTTCCGACTACTGCGCGACATAAATTTTCGCAAAACAAGTTTCGAGAGATTTTAATATGACCTGAATTAATATTCTTTACAATTTCTCTCAAATTAAAAAAGAACATTAATTTTGGTATATAATAATAATTTCTTAAACTCATTGTGTTTTTTCACAGTTTATAATAATAAAATATATGCTCGACTGGCTGTCTGTTTGTTTGTTTGAGACATTATTCGTTATTTCCTCCGGAAAGACGAGGAGTTGAATTTCGAGAGAGGTACCCCCCGGGATTTCAAAATTCGTGGGAAGCCATTTCAATCATTCTCATTTTCGTACGACATTAATAAATCGAAATATTAATTAAAACCTCTGAAAACACTCATTTTTCTGACTACAGTCTCGGGAATTGCTGAAGATAAAAATCTACTTTATTTCCAAAAGTGTTGCCACTGCTCGCTTTCAAATTGTAGAGTTTGTTAGAGAAAAATTTGTAAGTTTTAGAATATAGAAAATAAAATTTGTATTTTGAATCATTAAATGTATTATTATTATATAAGGTCATGCTCTGGCGTTGAAGAAAGCACACGAATACGTGTGACTTCATTATGTGTCAAAGATGTTTTGTTAATGTCTGCATTTTAAATAAATGATTGCTGCTGGCAGTTTTTGTGTTTCAGTTTAAGATAATTGACGCGATATGTTATTGCCACATTCTTTTATTGATATTGAAAAAAAAAGTTGTTACATTAAATTTAAATCATGACGTCATACGTATACGTAGTAATCTGATGTGTCAAAAGATTTTGTTTCCTGATTTGGCAACAAAAATTAATTACGAATTGGTTGTTGCTTGTATGGAAATTAGAATAGATGGAATAATTCTTCTCATTATTGTTAAAAAAATGTCTGATCTATCCATTTTGTTGTCATATATGTGGTAAAAAATATGTTGAAGCATATGATAATTAAGAATTGATCAAAGTTTGTTATTCTCATTGATAATTGCAAAAATTATGCACATTTGATAAATGATTTATGCACATTACAATTTAGCATTAAGTACTGATAAAAATGATGTATATTTTAATGTGTTAAAATTGAATATTCTAGAAGTGAAATAAAAAGATATAGCAATATAATTATCAGTAGTTAATCTCATCTATGCCAAAATCTAAGGTAAAATCAACTACTATAATAACTACTTCCTTAGCTTCTGCTCTGCCTACTTTTAGTGGTAACGTCTCTGAAAATGTTAACTTTTTTTTAGATCAGATAAATAGTGTGGCACAGCTTGAAAAATGGCCAGATGAAAAAAAGTTAATTATTCTAAAAATCAATTGTCGGGATAAAGCTCTAGATTTCTTGGTCAATGACCCACGAGCAGCTAAAGAGAACAATTTTGATAATTTAGAAAAACTACTAAAAGAGAAATTTGCTCAACTTGAACCTTTTCAGGTTATTCAACAAAAATTTTCAAATATTTCTCAAAATTGTAATTAATCAGTAAGAGAATTAGCTGAGGAGATAGCGACTGCAGCCACAAAATACATTAATGAAGATTCAGTTGAATATCCCAGCCTACACAGATTAAAAGAAAATATGAAACTCACAAAATTTCTTGAAGCTCTTAAAGCTGATATCAGAATAGAGGTTAAAAAGTTAGGTACTTCTTCATTTGATAAGGCTGTAGAACTAGCTAATAATGCAGAAAATGCTTTAAATGATCAAAAGATTTACCTTAACAGCATTAATGTTGAGCAAAATTTAGAAATTTATACTTTGTTTAAGAAAAATTTGAACAAAATAAAATAATTCAAGAGTTAAAAGACAAAATTTATGAATTATCTCAAAATATGCAGATAAATTCCTCACATGCAAAAATTAATCAGAGTGCTTCTACATCTCAAAATATGAACAGATTTGATAATGTATCTTCTCATATATGTAGTAAAAGACACTTAACAACAGAATGTTGGTATCTTCCTAAGCATAATAGGCAGAATTATTCTATCAGAACTTTCAGAGGTCAGAGAAGTTTTCGCAATAATTGGCGCAGGACTTATCATCCGTACAGAGGCAAGAATCAGTATAAAAGAGGGTATAACAATCATTTAAACTAATTAAGGGTTCTTGCCAGAAATTTTATACTAAATTTAGACCCCTTGCAAGAATCCATAAAGACTGGAGGCATAAAAAAATATTTCAACAGACAAAATTCATATAAAAAAATTATTGTAAGAAACTGCAACCAATTAGTAGAAAATAAGAGTAATAAAAATACAAATACTACCAAATTGCTAATGTCTTGTAACTCTGAAAATTCTAATTATCTGCCAATAATTAAAGTTAAAATTGGTTCTCACTCTTATGAAGCTCTTCATGATACAGGTGCTTATTTGTCACTGGTTCAACCAGGTGTTATTGAAGAGATTAAACTGTTCTCTAAGGTTGAATTTGTTTCTCGTATGGTCAGAATAAAGACTATTGAAGACTCTTCTATTCCTTACATGTCTGCAGTTAACTTGAAATTCAAAATTCAAACTAAATGGTTTACTAATTTATTTTGTCACTCAAAACAATTGGAATTCCACATATCAGATGATTCTAGGGTATGACTTTATTCAATGTAACAGAATTTTGTTAGATACGGTAAATAAGAAACTCATAATTGATAACAATTAATCTCTGCACACAGTTGGTCGTTATAACCATATTCAGACTATCATTGTAAATAATACCAATGAAAAATTAATCTTAAGAAAGAATTCTGTTATAGAAACTGCTGCACCATTCCATTTTGAATATACTGTCAATTCAAAAAATTATGAAACACTACAAATCAATACACTAAATCTGCAAGAAGTAATTAAGCTCAGAAAAGAAGAATTGAATGTATCAGATTTTCAACTAGATCATTTAAATAAAAAAGCAAAAAGTGAAATGATAGAATTGCTAATGAATAACTATGCTGCATTTTCAAAATCTTATAACGCTTTAGGTTCCACTGATAAAATTGTACCAGAATTTAAACTTCTTCATAATTTTCCGATTCAGACTAGATCTTATCCCATTCCTAAAATTGCTAAACAGTATGCACAACAAGAAATTGTAAAATTATTAGAGGCTGGCATAATTGAACCATCTTCCTCTAGTTATAGTTTTCCTGTTATATTTGTCAGAAAAAAGAGTTTACCTGGTGAGGATAAAAAAACACCAAAATTTCGTATGGTTGTAGACTATCATCTATTAAACAGCATTACAGAATCATATAAAATTTGCTTACCAAAAATCTCTGAAATTTTGCACAACATTGCTGGCAGGAATTTATACTGTGTACCTGACTTGAAATCAGCCTTTTTCTAAATTAAATTACAAGATTCTGATAAAGAAAAGTTGGCATTTTGTACCGAACTTGGTAATTTTCATCCTTGTAGACTTCCCTTTGTTTCACGCAATAGTACTTCTTATTTCCACACACTAATTTCAAAATGTTTTAATGACATTAAAGGTAATAATGTTCAATTTTTTCTGGATGATATCATTGTTGCTGCTGATTGTGTATCTGAATTGAAAGTAATTCTTCAAAAGTTATTTGATAGGTTAAAAGCATTTAATTTGACTTTGGACCCAGCTAAAGTGCAATTAGTAAATCTGAAATAACGTATTTAGGTTTTAACATTTCCAAAGCAGGTTTTTCTCCTTCTGAAGACAATATAGCAAAGGTTTCAAAATTTCCTATTCCTAAAATTGTTAAACAGGTTCAAGCTTTTCTTGGTATGATGAATTATTTTAGACATTTATTCCACAATTTTGCTGAGATCACTCAGCCAATAGTACACTCGACTAAAAGAAATGTACCCTTTGTTTGGAATCAAGATTGTCAAGATGCTTTTGATTTATTACAATCAATAATGTTGGAAAAGCCAACTGTCAGAAACATTAACGATAATCATGAAATATTTTTAATTACTGATGCTTCTAAAGTAGCTATATGTGGGATTTTTTTGCAAAAAATTGATGACAAATTCTTTCCTGTAGAATTTTATTCGAAACTACTTACTCCTGCTGAGTCTAGGTACCCATCTATTAGACGTGAGCTTTATGCTATATTTTCATCTGTGAAACATTTTCATGAACATTTATATGGTAAGAAATTCACTATTCTAAATGATGCTAAACCTCTCACTTTTCATATGCAATTGTATAAGCAGCCTGATATTGTCGCTAAATGGTTATTATATTTACAAGATTTCGATTATACTTTAAAGCACATACCTGGTTTTTCTAATCCTGCTGATTTTCTTTCGAGAGTTACTGAAGAAACTCATAATGTAAACAACATCAACTTATTTCAACCAAAGAATAATCAATTAAATATCCAAAACATAGTAAATCACAAAATGATGATAAAACCATTAAAGATATAATAAGCAAAATTAACAGTAATGATTCAGAGACTTGTAAGAAATATTTTATTGATCAGAAACATGGAGTAGTAATGATTAAGTTAAAACCTAAAGCACATCATTTAAAAACAAGGCATTTAGAAAAAAAAATTTTACTTCCAAATTCTTTAGTAAAACCTTGTCTAAAGATTGCTCATGCTTCACATTTTGGTACCAATAAGACTTATGAATTCATAAAAAAGAAATATTTCTGGAAGGGCATGTTTTTGGATACAAAAAACTTTTGTGAAAATTGTCAAAAATGTTTGGAAAATAAACCCAAATCTTCTAGAACAGTTACAAGTAATATAAAGAAATCTGATTTAGCTCCTGGAGAGATGTTAGCAATTGACATGGTAGGTAAATTACCCAGCTCACACGATGGTAAATTTTTCATTTTAACTATTATTGATCATTATTCGAGATATTTACAGGCTATTCCTTTGACCAATATCACTTCTGCAACAATCATTAAATGTATGAATCTGTATTTTTCTAAATTTGGTATTCCAAAAATAATATTAACTGACAATGGGTCAAATTTTTGTTCGGCTGAATTTGAGAATTTTTTAAAAGAATTAAATATTGAACACAGGAAAAGTTCCATTTATTACCCACAATCTAATGGGATCGTAGAAAGAGTTCACAGAACTATGAAAGAAAGCATAGCTTCTTTATCTAATAAGGTTTTTGAATGGTCAGATAGATTGGCATTTTTTAAACTGTATTACAATAATTCAAAGCACATAGTAACAGGTTTCACTCCTGCACAGTTAATTTTTGGTCGAGAACTTAATACACCTTTATACATAAATAATGAACCAGTTGTAGCAGACAATCCTTCACAGTACTTGTTACGTCAAAAAGAACACATTAAAGCTACGAGAGAATTAGTGAAACAAAATGAAAAGAAGTATTTTCAGAATCAAGATACAGTTGTAAAAGGTAGAGAAAGGCCTAAATATAACATTGGGGATGAAGTATTTTTAAAAGCTTTACAACCACCTTATGTTTTAAAGCCAAAATACACTGGTCCTTTCAAAGTCTTAAAAATTTTTCGAAATGAAAATTATTTGATTCAAAATATCACTGACAACAAAACTCAAAAAATTCATTGTAGTAAGTTATTTAAAAGAGTTCCTCTGAGGTTAAATTTAACAAATTAATAGCATTGTTTTCATCAAGCTTGTTTTTCTTGTTCACTAAGTAAGAAAAAATAATTAAAGAAAGTACAAAAAAAAATTCACACAAATTTTGTGTTTGATATGAATGTAGTAGATTTTATTCCAATTAATTATTTGTTTTTTGGAGTTTCTTGGTTAGTATGGATGTAGGTTGGCTACCTTCATTCTACGTTTGGTCAATTGCAGGCTGGTCCGGGTTGATTAAGTCATGGAATTTCAAAAAAAAAAAAAAAATAAGGGATAGAGAGAAAGAAAAAATTTCGAGAATACTTAGTGATTATTACAGGTATCTGGCTAGTAATGAAAATTTGCTATTTTAATAATTTGAGTAATTTGGAATAAATAAGTAGTATAAGAGAATTGTAGTATTATCATTCTTAGACATTTACAAAGCATGAGAAAATTGATAATATGCAAAAACGTTAATAAAAATGTTATGGTGTAAAAACAAATTATCAAAAGATTGATAAAAATGATATGATGTTAAAAAATTGTTAAAAGAATTGATAAAATGATACCATATTAAAAAATTGTTAAGTAAGATATTGTGAGTAAGAATTGTTAACAATGAAAGATTGCATGTAATGCAAGATTCACTATGTTTCAAATAAAATGTGTTCACAGATTCTAGTGAAGTTTTATGCTACTTGTATGTGAGACTTGTATTGTATGTATTAGTTCTTAGTTAATTTTAATTTTAATTCGCATGTGTAGCAGCTTACCCCAGAAATATTTTTTTTTTCATATTTATGCCAGAAAATGATATGTTGATAATTTAATATTTGACAATATGTGAATTATGCCAGACAGGTATATTTAATTAAGCTATTTATGATGAGTTGTAGTGTAAGCCAGACAGGTATGGATTGAGTTTACATGTGCTATTTTCATGTGTGTGCCAGATCTTACAGTTTGAAGTCACGTAAATTCTAGTTATACCTAGTTAGTTCTACAATCAGTGGTGCTTCATCAAGATTGTAACATTTTGAACTGTAATTGGTCATTTTTCTTCTTTGGCCGGAGGGAATGTGAAGGCAAGCCTCCACATGAGATGCTAACTGCAACCGGCACTGATCACAAGGCGAGTTTGAAGGACGAAACCGGTTTCTCGCTCTCTTCTGCTGCTGGAGTACGTCGAGGTAGGACGCCCTTTTTGGGCTGTCCTGGCCGAGTCCTCACTTTCCGAGATTTCTTTTTCCCTGGCTGCGTGAGTTAGCCATTTTTCATCTTTGGAGTCCCATCGAATTAAATCCATATTGAAAGAACTCTTTTGGATAATTGCCTGAAAGGTACCGTTGCAAAAACCATCCTCTGATAATGTTTTGTTACGGAAAATATTTTGAAAAAATTTCATCGGACTTTTATTCGTTCCAAGAAGTCACACAGCCACGTGCGAACTCCGAACTGGAAATTTTTGAATTAATATCATCACAAATGTCATTAACTTCTATGCAGCTTACTCTACCTAAATATGCTATTCACGTAAGGACAGTACTTTCGCAGATGAATTAAGATTCTTCTGGACTTCGTCTGTAACTCACGAGCAGCTTCATGTGCGCCTGGTATTAATTGTTTTATGTCTGGCAATGAGATATTTTTTTATATATATCTTTTACAGTCTGCCTAACTAATAAATTGTGAATTGTTTCAACGAGTCAATGTTGTCATTTAGGGGTAAGTTAAATTTTATTTTTTATTTCCTTGTTCACACATCTTACCTTTAGTCCTTTCCAAGCATATTACAGGTTATTGCGGCACAATAGCAACAGACAAATATAACATTTATTAAACAAAAAAATATAACAATTATGTTCCCGAGCAACGAAAATGAAGTCATGAAACGTCACCGTATGACGTCGCGTCTTATCATGGTCGTTGCTATACACGGACTTTGTTTACATTCTAATCGGCGTTATTTGCATGTTCGCTATCATCACTAAACTTTCTCCCGTTCGAATTTTAATACTGAACATAAAATATTTTTACTTAGTTTACAGGAAAATCACAAGGATTGCATATGGCTTTTTTTAAATTTATTAAAATCTAGGTTCTTGAAAGTGTGTAAATGGTAATTATATCACAAATGTGTACATGGTAAAACCTGGAAGATCAATGTAAATTCCGATGGTATTTTATGCCAATTATGCCTAAAACACTTTTCGAAAACTGCTGATGTTGATATTTGCTTTCAAATTCAGTGAAATTTTATTTAACAATACGTTTTGTGTTCCTACCTGTACGCTGTATGGCATCCATTGTAAGACTTATGTCAAATTGTTAACATTTCCTTGGCTTCGATTTTGTGAAGTTATGCCATCTATTCTCACCTCCATGGTTTGTTGGAAAGAACGAACTGATTTCATTCATACCGAAATGATTTATACATTTTCTTTATATATAACTTATAGATTTTGCTTTGGCCACAGCTCACTCATCTGGCGGACTTGCCCGCTTGTATTATGACAAATTTTGAAGAGAGACACAGAACTAATAAAATATTTTATTTTGATGTATTATTTCTGCGCAATGATTTCCTTAGTATTGCAAGGAAAACATACATACTTCTATCTAGAAATTGTTTAAAAAACAATTCTCATATTTTTCAATACGACAAGATTCCCTAATAAGCTATTTCATTGCTGTGCCATCTAATTTCTGGTACGCAGGCAGACAGGATTATTTTCTTCTTTCTTCGCAATTCTTTTCCATCTTTCTGCATCTAACCTTGACATTTTTATGCGCAAGATCTTCCTTAGTTTCTAAATTATTTTCTGTAATAAATACTTCTGATGTCCCTTAGTCTGGTTTCAATCCATTAATTTAATCTCTTTAAACATTTGAATTCTTCTCATCACTTTTTTGTATGCAATTATTGTGTACTTTGAAGCTTGTTTACAATTTTAAAGAAGTCAGTTATTTTTACCAAAGTTTGTTTCATTTTCTTAAAACGTAATAGCTCCAGTGATAATTATTAGCCTCTACATTGATAATTCATACAATCTGAGCCTCTTTAAACTCCAGCAGAAACGTTTTTGCTTGGCTATTGTGTTACGTTGTATATAAAACTCTCAAACTAGAATTTATAATAAGTTGCACTGCATTCAATCTAGTTACTTCATTTTGGAAGCTCCACGTTAAAAATTTAGCTTAATTTTTCATTGAAAGTAATATTTCTTTTTAGAAATGAGTTTGAGAAATATTTAGAAATGGAACAGTGGGTTTAAGTTACTAATCATGTATTAAACATCAATTTGCTATAATATATCCAACTATTTCTTCACTTCTTGTCCAGAAAGAAATGCCCTCTTCTTCATATGCATCTTAAGAGAAAGTGAAAATTTATAAATATTTTATTACATGTGTACATAAAAACGTAAGCTAAATTAAAACGTTACAAATTTACTAAATGATGTCACAGGTTCTGATCTGCGTTCGCACTAGAATCAATTACACGAAAAGGGCATATGTGTTCGAGAAAAGCTCTTAGCTACAACATCATATACTTAGATAAACACAGCAAAATTTAAGTTTGTTTATACATGACTTCATAATTATTGTAGAAATATAACCTGAAATAATTCTATCAAAAAACACATTTGTTAAGTATTTAAGAATAACTATTTTGTAAAAGTTATACATATGTCACTTTTGAGCTCTGAATAGTATTTATTCTGAAGGATAATAATCGGAAACGTCATAACATATACTGAATTTGCTTTCGAAAACCTTATATGGTCCGCTGAGTTCCGTATCTAAAGTAAAATATTATACCCATTTTTTCTCGATATACTGTTCTCAATGCGAAGAAAATAGCAGACCAAAATTGCATACCAAAAAGTGATCTGCGGTTGACAGATGAATATGCCCGAAAGTTTTATGATTTCACTCGGCTTCTATGGTTTATGGATATTTCAGGAAGTGTTCTTTTCTGTCAGTGTAAAGCCAACAGAAAAACTGTCAATTTACACAAAGAATTTAACATCAAATGTCTAAAATCTAAAACGCTTGAAGTCTAGGTTATTTCAGTCAGTTTTCATATTCCAGAAAACCCAAAACAATTGAAATATTTTGTTCTACATCCATTTTCATTTCGTATGGATAAGAATAAAACATATATCAATTTTACTGCATTTATAATGAGAGCATATTATAGGCAAATTAAACACATTAAACGCATATTAGCATATATATAATGCGCTTCTTATTTCTGAAGTTACATCGTAAACTATATAAATTCATGGGTTTCCCTAAGTTAAATGAATGAATGTTAAATATTGAAATAATACCGAATATCAAATATTGGGACATGCACTAATACATTTCTTCCATAAAATTTGTAATTGTTTATGCCAGCACATGGTGTCCCGCCGATTTCATATTTTAAATGACTATATCAAGGGATGTACTGAAAGCTTATTGCTATTTAGATTGCTTGTAAATAAAACCTGATAAACTAAAAAACAATATAGCTCATATCTTAAATATAAACATTACTCTTTTTATCATTTACTAGCTGAAATACCTGATGGCAGTTAAGTTAGATTGAGAGTAATGCATCTAACAACAAAGAGAACGGCTACCGCTGTAATCCTTCTCTAATAACGATGCAAAAATACGATTAATATTCATACAATTTTCAGCCTGATGCGATATGGAACCCACATAAAAAATTTCGATAGATAAATAAACTATTTCTCTCTGATTATATCAGCAAAAATGGCGCGCAGATTTTAATTCGTCTTTCTAATCAAATTGTCGTAAAAGCTCAAATTCCATCCAATATTTCATTTGTATTCAATTTTAGTCAATTAAATGTGGCAAAATCTTGATCATAATTGATCAGAAATCAATAATGCGAACAAACACAGAAACATGCATTCTTCTTTATACAGGGTGTCCTGTAAATGTTGCGACAAACTTCTGGGGCGAAATAGGGCACATCATAAGGATTAAGAACTGCATAGGAACCCATGCCTAGAAATCTCATTGTACCCCGCCAGAGGGTGTTAGTGAAAAGGTTACAGGAGAGTGCTAGTGGAAAGTGAGAATTCCCTCATTCGAGAGATAGTCACCATACGAAGTTGAAGCGTTGTTCTTTAAATTGTGTTCTTGTTTGTTAACTGCAATTCAAGAATTTTTAGTTGTGAATGCTGGCGTCATGCGGAGTTGCGGTTTTGTTCGGATATAATAATTTGTTGATTTGCTCCTGTAAGTCTCGCAAATTCTTTTATGAGCAGCGTGATCAGTTGCCAAAAAACCAGTTTCTTTTGAAAACATAGTTTTACCAATTTTTACGTTTAAGGATAGAGAGTGCTGTTTTGCGCAAACGGTAAAGCAGAGAGAATTTTGATAACTACGACTATTGAGTCCGTGAACCTGACAATAAAGACAACGGGCAAGTGAGAGGTAAAGATGGAGGGAACACTAGCTAAATGAAACGAAGCTTCTTGATGACGTAAAACAGTCACAAAAGTCTGAGGAAATTACAACAATCCAATTATTTATTTTCAGATCGGTATCGGTTAAACGGAGCATACGAAGAAATAAATATCAAGCGTATTACTTGATATAAATCTCAGAAACGTCGATTAGATATCTTCAGCAGCCGCTGAAGAGGGTAAATTAGACACTATTAGCCTGGAACTTTTGAGTTTTGAAATACAAACAGCGACGGTACCTTGCAGTTGTGAGTTTTCAACGATTTAGTGGTGTAAATTTTCTGAGTTTCCTTTTTTTTCGAAACTGATTATAAGCTCTTTAGACTTAGTAGTGCTCTTTAGACTTCAGGTTCCACAAGAAAACCAAAGAAATTCATCTTGATGTCGAACTCCGTAAATACGTTCCAGGACTTGATTCATGTGCGCATGATTCCCTCCCTGGCTTCTGCACCATATATTGCCAAAGATGCTTCTGTCACCAGCCTCACATGGCTCTCTATTGCTTGAGAATGACAAGCGAACTTTCCTGTTTCAAACGGAGAACCGTTTCTAATCAATCTTATGTCTTCGTCGCTGAGGCTCAAGGTTCCACGGAAGGTTCCAAGGGATTGTATCCCCATTTTGATGTTGGAGTGTCTTCTGAATCCTTACGCATCCGGTTGTGATGGTTGACGGCACACGTTGCGTCTGATTGTTCACTGTGAATGTTTAAAATATGTGCGGCAATAGAACCTCACGTTAGTTGTTAAGCGCGATCACTGATTAGATTTTTGTCCTAAAAAATTGAAACCAATTGAAATTTATCGTACACTTT
Organism: Stegodyphus dumicola; assembly: GCF_044657685.1. Classification (NCBI taxonomy): domain Eukaryota; kingdom Metazoa; phylum Arthropoda; class Arachnida; order Araneae; family Eresidae; genus Stegodyphus; species Stegodyphus dumicola. The sequence continues at coordinate 87,335,847 of NC_140772.1, read as the reverse complement.
ATTCGGTGTATACAAACGACATAACGCGTGAAGCCGGAATGAGACAATAGTGCATCATCATTAAAAATGGCCTCACAAATTTTTTCAAGGAAGCCCGAAGTGGCCGGGCGAGTATTGCTAATGCTGAACTCGTAGTGAAAATCGATGAAAAGGTTCACGAAATCCACCACTTCACAATTTCGGAGCTTTCGTTAGAGTTTCCTCAAATTTCACGAACTTTGTTGTTTTGTGTTGTGACACAAGATCTAGGTTACGACAACTTTTGTGCTAGATGTTTACCAAACCTCTTATCAGAAGACCACAAAAAGCAGCAACTTTCATATTTCTCGAAGCGTACCACTACCAGTGAATAACGTCTCGATCATGTCGTAACAGGAGACGAGACTTATGTAAAGTTCGTCACTTGTGTGTGCCTGGCTTGCAATACTGCGCTTCGACGATGACGAGGAACTGAATGCAAGTGTCCGTGCATGGATGAGGCCTCAGACGGCAACAATCTATGACGATGGAATTAACAAGCTCATGATAAGTTCTTAATTTATACGAAAATTATGTAGAAAAATAGCTGAATAATGTGCCTTTCAAATGTAAGTAATAAAAATGTTTACTTTCATTGTTTTTTATTCAAAAACGTAAGTTACTTTCTGTATAGTCTATGTATATTCGATTAGTAATCTGTTGGCTCGGTGGATGATACCTAAAGGCGAAGACTTTTGGTGGCTATAGTGAGCTATATTGACTGGACTATTTTCCCAGAACACCTCCTTACTATATCTGAAGGCACTTATCCGAGAATACTGCCTTGGAAATATCAAGGAAATATTTGTGATTAGTACTGGATTTTTTTTTTTGGTCAGTGTCGGATACATCCACTGGAATAGGGACATAGCCTGTCACGGGAAGGTTCTCACGGATTTTCCTATTGTTCCAGAAAACTCTTGCAGTTGCCTTGAACTAAAAAGCATCAGCTTTGTATAAAATTTTATTGATATTCTAAAACATGAAATATTTAAAAGAAAAATTGCCTGCAGCGCAGTGCGTCTAAGAACGCTATTCTACTGCAACATAAACACGAACAACTATCGCCATTCACACAAACTCAATAGTAAAATAAAGCATGTTGACAGTAACAATATTATTGTAAATCATAACATAAAATTAAACAGTGAGAAAATAAATAAGGCAAATAAAAATGAAATGCAAACATCCAACATTAACTCCCACCCTTGCCATTGCATTAACAATAGATCATTCCCGATGCAATGGCAATGGTAAAAGATTTAGTATATATCTTTTAAAAATGACCATTTACAGTTTTTACTGTATCAACTCTAACATTGCCATCCTTTCCAGTATGGATTTCAACAATGCGACCTAAAGGCTAAACACCAGGAGGCATGTTGTCCTCCTTAATTAATACAATATCACCTACAGACAAATTTGGATATTGTTCCTTCCATTTGCATCTTTGTTGTAAGGAATTTAAATACTCCTTATAATATCTCTTCCAAAAGGCTTGTTTCATTTGCTGCAATAATTCCCATCGTTTTAAAAAGGGGGTTTGGGAATATTAGAAAATTCCTCTTCTGGGATGCTAGTAATAACATCCCCAGTTAAAAAAAATGTAATGGAGACAAAGCATCTAAATTAGCTACATCATTGTGATTAGTTTTAGATAAGAGGCGTAAATTTAACACAGCTTCAATTTGAGTTAGTAAAGTAGTTAATTCCTCAAATGGTAGCTCTGTCTCTCCTATCGTTCTTTTCAAATGAAATTTTATGGACTTGATCCCTGACTCCCACAAACCACCAAAGTGGGGAGAAGCAGGTGGAATCATTTTCCATTCCATAGTATTTTGAGCCAAATAACTTTAAATCAATTCATTGCTGTTAAGTGAAAGTAGCAGAGTGTGCAATTCGAACAATTTTCTCTTTGCCCCAACAAAGTTCGTACCATTATCCGAAAATAGGCATCGCGGTGTACCACGCCTTGATACAAATCGTCTAAGAGCAGCAATGAAAGAATTTGCTGTTAAGTCGCTAACTACCTCAATATGATAAGTTTGTTAGCTAGACATACAAATAAAGCTATATAACCTCTAGTAGTCTTAAAGCAGTGACCTCTGTGATATTTCAAAATTACAGGAATGGCATAATCAATTACCTGTGCTAAAAATCGTCTCTTAAGTGTTACTCTTTCTTTTGGTAAGTTTCCCATTAATTGATTATTAGATGATAATTTATATCTGTGACAAACAACACATTTATGGATAAAAGACTGAATAAGTTTCTTACCATTTACAATCCAATAGTTTTGCTTTAAAATGTTAGCTAGTAAACTGGGCCCTGCGTACATATAAGTTACATGATATTGTTTAACAAGTAACAAGGTAATCCTGTGTTGACCTGGGATAATTATGGGATGTTCAGCCTTCAATGATAAATCAGAATTTTGCAGCCGAAATCCCACCCGGTAAAACACCATCATCATCTAGAAAAGGAAAACGTGAGCTTAAAACGCTTTTAGGACTTAAAGATGAATTATATTTTAGATCCTTTATAGCTTTATGGAAGTGCACAAACTGGATCCATTTAATGATCAACTTCATACCAGCTGCTTGCCTTTCATTAGATGAAGGTACTACTGCAGGATTTTTTAACTTATTATCTTCAGAACCAAAGATCTGTTCTTTGCACCTATAAATAAATCTTAAGCAAAACGAAATTACATTAACTATTTTAGATAAAGAAGAACAGTTCTGAAATAAATTGTCCTGAGTGTCATTAGTCAAATAAGCTGTTGTACACAAAATTAATTTTGTCCTTTGTTCAGGTAAGACAGTTACATCACTATTGGTCATATTACTGACAGAATATTGTAGAGGCCACTTTGAACTGTTGAACGCTAAGAATGATGGCCCATGCCATTATAGGGATACGTTTGTAGAAGTTTAGGATTAATTCCTATAGAAGGAAGATCGGCAGGATTTATTTTCGACGAAATATAGCTCCACTGTTGATAGGGAATAGTATCTAATATTTCTGAAGTCCTGTTTGCCACAAAAGCTTCCATTTTCGAGGATGAGCTGCTAACCTTACATTCCAAGCGTGAAAGGAAATTTCAGTGCTGGAGAAGGCTTTACGGAGAGCCTTGATTAATCTGGCAAGGAGCAATGCACCTAGGAGTTCCAGTCTAGGTATGGACACTTGTTTAATGGGAGCAACTTTGGTTTTAGCAACCACCAAATTGACTTCATTTCTGTTGTGAGATGTTGCTTGAACACAATAGATGGCAGCAGCGTAAGCAGATTATGATGCGTCACAAAAACCATGCAGATAGATGTGGTTAGACGTAGTTTGAAGCCACCTCGAAATTTTAACATTTCTGAGAACCTTAAGATCTTCTTGAAGTCGCTGCAACTTTCCTTCCCATTCTTTAGGCAGTGGGGCATCCCAGTCAAGTTTTAAAAAACACAATTGCTGATAAAATATTTTCAACTTGACTGTACATGGGGATAACAAGCCAAGAGGATCAAAGATTTTAGAGGATTGAGAAATGAACCTTCTTTTAGTAATTTCAGTACCGAAATCCATTTAAATGTTAAATAAAAATACGTCTTCTGTAGAGTTCCAAAACAGCCCTAAAGTTTTGGCACATTCATTTGAGTGAACTTCCAGGTCATCTTCTTCATGATTATCAATGGATAAATTTTCGAGAAGCTTAGAGCATTTTGATCTCCATTTCCTTTAAAAATAAATTAGCCAAGCATCTCTAGACGAAGCCTTTTCGCCAAGAGATTTTAATCCACGGATAACTTCATGAGATGTATCAGATAGTTTTCTTAGATTAACAGAATCAGTGCTAGTAATTTTGGGTTTCTCAAGAAATGTTCTGACAAGCGACATTACAATTTGACTTTTTCAATCATAACGATTCATCAGTTTTATCCCAAGCCTCATCGTATGTAGTTTCCGAAATCGAAATGTGCTTAGCAGCTGGTTCGTCTGTTAAAAGTCCTATCAAATATTGGAATTTCTGAATTTTCGCTAATGACTGATTAGTATGAACTGTCGCCATGTACAGATATTTAAAATTAAGCCAATCAGTATATTTACCATTGAAACTCGGAATATTTAAACGAGGAAGTTTAAAGCTAACCTCAACTGCAGTGGGATTTGAAATCAAAACATTTTCTGCCGTTGCGGATTCAATGGCGGATTGATGCATTACTTTCGTTTCAAAATATTTAGCTTCGAATTAAGCAATTTCAGAAGCTTTTCGTGTAAAGCAGCATCATATTGATCAAAGTCCTTAAATATTTGTTCAATTCTTTCTAATCGCGCTTCTAATTCCGTTAAACTTAGTTGATTACTGAAACTATTATGAATCCTCGTTAAGGTAGATTTCGTTCGTCGTCTTAATCTTTTAAGATCAGCTTCACTTAATTCTGCCATTATTACCCTGAATAATGATTAATAAGCACAAATAACTTCAAAAAGATACTTAAGCAGCAAAAAATATTTCCGCTTATCTTTCTAACGTCACGCAGACGATTCGCAGTACCAGTACTTAAAAGTTCGTTAAACACAGTTCTAAAGCATATAATTACAACATATTAAATATCATAAAATTCCTCACCTGGGGAACCAAATACACTCATGTCCATAAATTAAGGATAATTGGGAGTCACGCGGAAATCGAACTCTAAAATAAATATATCACCTGTAAAATCACTACACACATCTTCAAGAATCATATGCAAATTTCAGGAAGTATCCAGATGACACCGATGGTACGTCACAATGACGAGAGTGTAATAGACTGATATATAAGGAATACAGACAAAGAAGTAAAATTGTTCGCAGGCGATTTATAAGCATTTCAGTGAAATAACCGAATAGTTATGACACAAAGGACGCATTTGGATGATTTTTTACGTGGTAGAATTATCGGCCGTCTGGAATGTGGGCGTACCCAACTGGAGGTATCAGACGAACTTGGAATTGCCGAGTGTGTCATCTCCAGGCTTTGGCAACGATTACAAGATGATGGTAATGTGAGTAGATGTTACAGCACAGGTCGTCCCAGAGTTACAACGCCGAAAGAGGACCGGTATTTGGCAGTTACTGCCAAAAGAAACAGGCAGAGCACAGCCTCAGACCTGTCTCGTCAGCTCTCTTCAGCCACTGGTACGACAATTTCAAGGCAGACTGTGTACAGACGCTTAGGGCAGATTGGTCTATTTGCTCGTAGACCTGTCAGATGCGTTCTGCTTACTGCAACTCACTGTCGCCTGTGGTTAGCCTAGAGTAGAGAGCATGCATTGTGGACACCGCAACAGTGGGCTTGTGTGATGTTTTCCGACGAGTCCAGGTTTAGCTTGCAGTCTGAATCCCACAGGACGTTCATATGGAGAGATCTTCAGGTACCCGTTACCAGCAAGAAAACATCATTGAACGACACCGTTACGGTGGTGCAGGAGTGCTCGTTTGGGCTGGAATTATTCTGGGTTCCAGAACTGACATGCATGTTCAAATTGGAACCATGACAAGCCAGATCTATCTGGACGTCATTCTGGAACAACATGTACGTTTGTTTCGGGCGCCATGGGCGCACAATTTGTGTTTATGGATGACACAGCTCGTCCTCACCGTGCAAACATTGTAAGCGAATGCCTTCAATCGGACGATATCACCCGTATGGACTGGCCAGCATTCTCACCGGACTTGAATCGAGTAGAGCACGTGTGGGACATGCTTGGCCGATGAATTGCAGCCCGTCAACCTCCTCCTACATGTCTACCGGAACTTCGGAGATCATTGCTTTTCGAGTGGTATAATATCCCCCAAGATCAGATCGATAATTTGATACTCAGCATGCCTAGGCGTTGTACGGACTGTATTGTATGTATTGCATCGTCTGGGAGACATACAATGTATTAACAATCATACGAACCATGTAATATTGGTTTTTTGTAAATAGGTTTTGTTTGTAATTTCTTCCAGGGAGAAAAAATCGCTAATTTTTTAAATAATATCAAACATATAGCATCTTTTTTTTTGCTCTTTACCTTTTGTTTAATAAATAAGCTTTACAAATAAGTCAAATTTGTTTTGCTTCTAACTCTTCCTTTGCCTGATTTTGCATTATCCTTAATTTATGGACATGAGTGTATTTGCCTTGAACTAAAAAGCATCAGTTTTGTACAAAACTTTATTGATGTTCTAAGACATGAAATATTTAAGAGAAAAATTGCCTGCAGCGCAGTGCGGCTAAGTACGCTATCCTACTGAAACATAAACATGAACATCTGTTGCCATTCACAAAACTCAATAGTAAAATAAAGCATGTTACAGTAACAATATTATTGTAAATCATAACATAAAATTAAACTGTGAGAAAATAAATAAGGCAAAGAAAAATGAAATGCAAATATTAAACATACATCCAACATCTTGTGACCCAGATATGCTTCCATCAATCTTCTGGAGAAGATGATGAAGAGGCAATTCATTGATGTGCAACAAGCATAACAACTATTGAAGTTTATGACCAACAAAAGCCTCAAAAGGATCCACTTCTAGTTGACGCCGTCTTAGTCCAACATAAACAATGACTGCTAAAGCAATACTGACAAAACACACCGCACAACCAACTACTTAACAATAAAAAAGTCACTGAAAGATCATGGAAGCCAGGCGATTGCTCACCCCCAAGCTAGAAACAATTTGCCAGATTAGAAACCGTTCTGCATCCAGTAGCATAGCTTGGCATTAAATTTGATATTTTGGTGTGGGAAGCAATTTCATGCTCTAATAATGGCGTTTTTGACAAAGCAATTCATGAAGAAAGAATAAAACCGTTAAAAAAGTCAGTACAGTTAGTCATTTAAGGTGTGAAACCTCAAGATGTCAATATTTCGGGCTGAAATTTTAACACAATTTGTTACAGCTCATATTGCCCCATATAATAACTCAGGCAATATGAATTAAAAAAAAAAAACTTTTTTTCTCTCCACCCTAATATACACATCCATTTCCATGCTTTGATTTGCAAATATCGAAGTAGTATATAGTATGGTCATACAGTGTTTCGAATTCACAAATCAGTAAAAATGACAAAATTATTTCTAACTGTAACATATCTGAGGAATTCTCTGTAGAGTGTTAAGTACTGCCATATATTTTTCAGTTTTTTCTCAATTCATGGTATCAATGTTCTATTATCCGCATAAGATGACAGCTCTATATTTTTCTTTAGCTTTACTTACTAAACACCCTTTTCTTCGAATATACGCCAGAAATAATTTAAGAACCAGATCATAAAATTTGTAAAAGTAGTATATCTGTAGAACTCTCAATCAAGGAGGTTAGAATAGAAGGGGGGGAGGGTTCGCAGTTTCCTTCACTGTTCGAGGAATGAAACCTTACCTAGCAAGCGGCGTCCATGTTTGTAACTTCAAAACATTGCATTATTGCAATAAAATGTATGTGTTTCTAAGCTGTTCTGTGATGTATTTTCCAGTAAAAATATGTTAAATTTATAATGAAATGCCTCGCTATTGTTGATTTTTTGTTTTAAAGAAATAAAGGTGATATCCATAATTTACCATGTACATAAAATCAGTAAGAAATAGGTTCGTAACCTAAATGCATATGTATAACATTAAAGGCCTCTAAAACTGATATTTCTGCGTATTTCAAGGATTTATTTAGGTTTTATTAGCAACCTGTTGGGTGTACGTTACAATTTTTCCTTCAAGAAGTGTTATTTCTGATTTATTCACAGTATTATCATAATTTAATAAAGAAGCATTTCATATACAAATGTTTAAGAGATAGGAAAAAAGTTATTTTACTTCAGTATGTTCAATACTTCAGCTTTAAGTTGTAATACACTAGAATAGAAATGCACATATTTTTATTGGTTATAGCACTTGTCGAAATAGCTAATTTCAGGAGATTGCTACTTGATGCAAATAGCATTTCGTTTTTTGTTCTTTTTTAAAAGCATTTATTGACATACTTTATGCGTGTTTCATATTTATGAATCTCAAAGAAACTGCTTTGAATTAAGCTGAATTATAGAAATATAACTATATAAAACTTTGGATACATCTTTCCACGTGTTCAATTACGTAAATATTTTGCTTACTTTTATCGATATACTTCCCAGAAATTTGTAAGTTTATGCAAACAGTTTTTAAGAATAGAACAGTTTATCTTCATCAAATGCACAAATTATATACATAAAAGCTTACAAAACATAAGAAATGAATAATAATTAATACTTAAAGAAAAGCATTATTTTATTTAACACATTTATTACTCATGAAAATAGTTACAGTTTATTTCTTACTTTTTATGAAAATTATAAAACGAATTACCTAAACCTTTACAACTATATAATTTAAATCCTAGCATATATCATTGCAAGTTAAGAAACGTAGATACCACTTATAAACAGAAACATTAAAATGTATTTAAAATATTTTGGTTATTATTAAGTCCTCTTTTCACATCTGGAAGGAAACTAACATGGCATTGTGACATTTTTTTAACATATTTATCAGATTAATTAAAAAAAGAATCAATACTTACACGTGAAAAACAATCCCAGGAATCTTTTTATAGAAAATCGGTTCGTGCATCCGTATGTAACACAAGAAATCATGCTTGAAAAATAATAGAAAAAAAATGTTGCAATGACAGACTTCCTTGCATAAGTCATAGCAGTGTAATAGTAAGCATGGCCGCCAAGATTCATGGTTTGAGTTAAAACTTCCTTCCTTCTATTCTGTCTTCCTTGCTCTCAATAGAATTTCAAGTATTGCCAAACATTTCTTAATATTCGCTACGTTATTTGTATTTGCTATATTATTTCTATTACTTCCTTAAAAATAATACATAGCGATAATAGTATAATATTTGGTGGCAGAACCTTTTATTTTAAAAATGCTATCTGAAATTTTGTCTGAATTATTCCACCTAGAGTGAAACGTACACAAAATTGAGCATTGAGGCTAATAGAGCTTCAAATAAAATATCACTTCCGGATTATCAGTTTAAGCCACAATCCGATGTATTGTTCCAATTGGCGTAAAAGTCTTAAATATTAAAATTGTAAAGGTTTGGATTATATTTTAATCCAGTATTTCATCAAAAACTTTTGTGGGATTTAAGCAAAGTACACGTTTTTCATTGATCCATCTAACAAAAATTCTCGTAAACTCACTGAATCTTGACAAACGTACGCCGCAGCAACTTAGCAGTAAGATATTACTATGCTGTCGCTCACAGGGCATGCTTCTTGGTAGAATTGATGATTACCTGAATTGATGATTTCTTCTTCTCACGCGAAGCATATAAACGCGGCTGCCATATGAAAAGTCGTATTTCAATCTGCTCTTTTTATACTGCTTCGAAGAGTTATTTACCTATTTTCTCTAATGATGCCTTGAAGTAATATATAAAAGAAGGTTGAAATGAATATGCAGATGAAATGAATGCACATTTCTTGCTCATACCATGAAATATTCACCAATTGCTTTTTACAAATGTTTTAGCTTTTCCTCAAACTCCAAATTTGTTGTGCACTTGATTCATGATGGAAAAATATTAATGTCCGGCAGAGTATATATAAATAAAAACCAAGAAGCCAATTTACGGTAAAGCACAATATAGGCATTTAAAATCAGATACATCTTTTACGATGGCTCTGTATATTATAGGGAAGACTTGGCTTATCCGTATCTAGCAGTCACCTTCGGATGTCCAACAGAGATAAAGAATTTGCTGCTTGAAATGTAAGGGAAACATTGCGTTTGATCAAACTGCTGTATATAGAATTTCTCATTACGTTATGATGTTGATAACGTCGGCAATGGAAGTGCAAGAGGGAAGAAAGAAATTACGTAACAGGAGTTTGATCATATGGATCGGATAAGTCTTTCCAGACTCACAGCAAATTTCCTTTGAACTTGTTTTATAGCTATGCATATCCGTTATCATAAGCACATTTACATCGCCAAGGTACTTTTATTTTAAAACTTAAATGCATAATTTAGATTTTAATAAGTGAGTTTCTAGCTTTCAGTTTTATACAAGAGTACAAAATATATTAAATATTAATTTTAAGTTTATGCAGTCATATTTAAAGCTTTATTTTTAACTCGTGGTCATAAGGATGGTTGGTGAACTTCCCTACATAACTTGGGGATTTTGTTAGAGTTTTGAAATATTTACAAATGCATAGTTTAAAAATCTATAGTGTCTTTGTGGCATGGAGCATTTGAAACGCTGTGGAAAAGATTTTAAAATCAGCATTTTTAAATTCGTTCATTCTCTCGAGAGGTTGGCTGTTGGAAAAGTTACTAGGGAATTATCGGAACGTCTCCTTCTCTTCATAAGAATTAAGATAGTACACTCAGTGCGGATTAAGTCATTTAGAGGGGCAAAAAGTACTGATAAGGCTTGGGTACCCTCACGTTAAATTTATGGCTTTATTTTCTTCATTCGTTCTCTCCCTGTGTTTTGGTTTAGCGCATTCCATGGTAAAACCGGCAATGGAAACTTTTTGGTGCCGCCTCTCTTGAATACTTAGGGTTCTTAAGGAACAGTGTGGTGACCCTTTCCTTAATGTCCTAAGAACATTCTTATGTAGCTTAATGGGTAATCCAGCCCTGTGTTAACTCTAAAGTTCACAAGCCAACGACAGCCGCAATCCTTGCCACTTGACTCCGATAAAACTTGTGGATCTTATATGATTGAAGATTTAGATTAGGACAATTAGAAACAAGTATAGAAACAGCATTTTTAAATTTGTCCACTATTTTTAAATGCAATATATAACGACTTTTAAAAAGGCGGTTAAAAACTGGAATTTTCAAACGAAATATTTTAACTTCAATCGTAGCCTTGTAGATTACGACTGATTTAAACATAGAGTTTGAACTATCAAGAAGTTATAAAAATGTGTTTAGCATGAAAGATAAATAAAAAAAGCAGTTTAGTTGGTAAGATTAATTAATGTTAAGGAGCATACAATTTGACTAAAATAGAAGATTTAGAAATTTGACTAAAATATTTTAGGAAATTTAAGTTTTAAAGCAAATTAAACGTTAAGAACAGATGAACATAAGTCTAACTAGAGGCGGAAAATAATAAATTTTCATTTAAAGACTTGAGTTAAATCTTAATTTCCTAATTATCTAATTCAAATATAGCTTATTCATTCTAAAGAAATGCATACTTAAATTCGTAGATAAATTTGTTTCATTTTTATTGAATTATCCATTAATATTCGCCGAAATAGCAAGAGCATTAAGTATCGTTTCATTAGATGCAAAAATGCTTATCAAAAGTAAACATTTCTTCATAATGAATTATTTCATAAAACTCAAGCTCATTACGTTAATCTATCAAAGACTGATAACAATAATTCAGTTAAAAAATCTCTGAGTTTTGAAAAATAAAATTACATATATTCTTATTTAAGTACTAACCTAAGGGTAGTAAATTGAAAATTTAACCATCTTCAATTTATGGCCAGTAACCTCGAGCTGAATAATACGATCTGACAATCAACAAACTAGTGTAATTCTTACTCTATTCATTAAGCAACAGATCCGCTTTTAAATTTTATTTGACCCAAAATAAGAATTGCTTAAGATATTCTTTCCATGAGAATAAACTTGATCAACTTTAGTTACAGTCGATCCACTAGTGGTTAACTTTCTCTCAACTTCAGGTTTAATTACTCTTTCGAACGGCTGGTAATGGCCGTTAAAGAGGATTACTGAAGTCTTCTTTTCAGCTTTAATTTTAGGTTAAAAAAGACATCACTAGAGCTCTTTCACAGTATCGAAAGCAAATAAAAATAGATGGGCAGTTTCGATACTTTTGTTTTACACTAACACAATTATTAGAGTAAGTGAAAACGAAACAGTTCGTAACTATCCACAAATATCTTTGAAAAGGTAGCTTAAATGTATTTTAACTGCATAAGGACTTTATTGTTATTTTTTAATACTATAAAAGCATTAAAAAGTGCCCTGTAGTGCCTTTCAGAGTAGTGCTAAATGGCTTTGCCATGAATGAAAGTTACACAGGAAGAAAATTATGAAAACGTCCATGCAGCCAACCCGTTCGCCCCCGGACCGAATTACTAGTTTTCAGTAGCATTTGCCGCTCGGCCTCTGGTAAAGGAATACATATCCCAACGGTAAAATAACACTTTTGTTATTAAAAAAGTAGGTGCTCCTCTTATCAAGAAAAGTATAAATAATATGAAAAAGAAATCTGAAAGCTCTCTGGTTTCATATTACGTTTTCTTAACGTTTCGTGTGTTAGCTGTATATCATGTTTAATATCATGTTGTTCGCACTTAAACCATGAAATTCAATTCAACAGCAATATCACAAAATAATTTTAAAACAGGATATCTTTAGAATTTCCGATACACAGTCTCAAGCCCTAGAGAACTTTGTTTTCGGGGGGGGGGGTTGTACAGTGCTGTCATTGCTCGCTGTGAAATCGTTGGGTTTCCAGATGCCCATATCCGAGTGATTACGTTATTCAAAATTTGATCTCTCTAAGTACCGTTGTTTTTTCACAGTACGAGAAACATACATACACTCATGCAGATTCTTTATTACTTAATTTATTTAAATATAATGCGTTGCTCTAACATTTGGTGGCAACAATTTGAAAACTGTTGAAATATTTGTAATCGCATTCTTATTGGTTAAAAGTAAGTACAGCTTTCCGTCACGTCCGATGCATTAGCTTTCGTTCAAGTCCGAATTATTCCGAAACTTATTCCCATTCTTTATGTTATTTTCGATTGGTTGTTTATGATTTTTTAAACCATGATCTGTTGTTATATATATGACCTCCGTAACTTTTTCACTCTCTGCATGTAACTCTGCTTGTATGTCTGCGTATTACTGTGTAATAAATATTTGTTTTTCAAACCACGGTATTTTCAATGTTCAACAGCAGAGCGTGGTTCGTCAAAAATTAAAATGCGCTGATATTTTTTCTAATCGAACCTTCTATGCCACTGTCATAATTTATCTTTAGCGTAATTTTGTTTTTGGTTTTTCGTGAATGATGGCTTTTTTCAAGCTGAAATGAAAGGGAAGCTTTTGGTGTTGCGCCATTTGATGGCGTTAATAACTTTGCTGTTTGGTGTCGACGAGTTCAAGCAGTATTTACTGTTAAGGAATTAGATACATTTTTGGAAACAGAAGCAAGTGCGGACAGAACTGCAGATGTTTTGAAATTAAAAAAGGCTTACGCCTTAATTCTTGCTCAATTAAGTGATAATATTATTGCTTCTCTTCAACGTGAAACACGGCATGCAAAATATGGAAGAAACTGCAAGCTACGTATAGTTCTAAAAGAGCAGTGAGTCAAATTTTAACGCGTAAACGTTTAGCTACTATAAGAAAATCTAAAGATGTGTCAATGAGAAAACATATCGACAACATAATGAACTTGGTTAATAATCTATGCGTCTCAGGATCTGAAGTAAGTGGCTTTGATATTATTATTTACATTTTAATGTCTTTGCCAAAGGAATATGAAAATGATAAAAGGCATCATTAGAAAATCAAGCAAGTGATAATTTAAGTTTAGATTTTGTTACAAGCAGTCTTATTGATTCTGAATCTCTTATGATCGATTATAAAATCTATTTACAGCATTATCAGTAAAGAATGATGGTTTATGGCACAGAAGATTAGGACATTGTTGTGATCAAAAATTAAAACTAATGAATCTTCTTGCAAAAGAAACATTTTGTGAAGTATGTGTTCTTGCCAAACTAATTGCTTTGCCTATAGGAAAGGGTTCTCGCATAAAAGAATCCAAACCGCTTATAACTATACACACTGGTATATGTGGTCCAATAGAACATCAAATACTCCATCGGGAAAAGTATTTCATGACTATAATTGATGACTACTCGCGATTCATGAAAATAAGACTGCTCAAAAGAGAAAGTGATATTGTTGATGAATTTAAACTATTCTCTAAACTGACTCCAAATGTCACAAAACTGCGCTGTGACAATGCCAAAAAATAGGTCGGTGGAGAACTTTATGAAGTTGCTAAAAGAGCCGGTGCAAAAATAGATCCTGCACCTCCCTATACACTTTTTCTAAATAATATAGCTGAAAGAGCAAATAGAATTGTATTGCAAAAAGCTAAAGCAATGATACTTGAGGCAAATTTACCAAAATTTCTTTGGGGTGAAGCAGTACTTACGGCTGCTTATATAAATAACCGAATCCCAAATAATTCAATTGACAATCATGTTTCTTATTTTCTGAAGTACGATGAAAATCGAAAATCCTGATTTAACAAACATGCGTGTATTTGGCTGTGATGCTTATACTATTGTGCCACCCTCGCAAAGAAAGAAACTAGATGAAAAATCTGTCAGAATGATATTTGTAGGTTATTTCACAATGGGATATCGTTTAATGATTCCAGAAACAAGACGCGTCATTTTATCTAGAAATGTTAAAATTAATGAAGGTAAGAAGAATGTAGAAAATCAAAAATATATTTCCGATAATTCTGACTTAAGTGAAAATGACAATGGTGACATTAAAAATGAAGACAAATTAATTTAAGACACTGATAACGGCGAATTAAATGCTGCAAATAAGAAGGAGGAACAAAGAAAATCTTCAAGAGAAAAGAAACAACCAGTTAGGTATCGTAATCCTGAGATTTACCAAGTAATGTTTGCACAACAAGACACTATGGCATTTGAAAATATTGTAAATCTACCAAAAGTAGAACAACTGTGGAAAAGAGCTATGAACGAGGAAATAAAATCTATGGAAGATAATGACGACTGGGATCTACAAAGTTTACTCCCTGATAAAAGAGCCATTTCCTGCAAATGGGTTCTATGTAAAAAACGAGATGGAACTTTCAAAGCCAGGCTTGTTGCTCGTGGCTTCATGCCAAAGGAAGACATAGACTATACAGACATGTTCTCTCCAGTAATTAGTATGTGCCCTTTACGTTTAATCCTGGTAATTATCAATAGTGAAGGTTTACAAACTTTTACTTAAGATTACTACATGGACCAGCCGAAAGGATATGATGATATGAGTGGTAAGAAATGTAAACTTAAACGTTTATATGGTCTTAAACAGTCTCCTCGACAATGGTATCAGAAATTTCTTAATTTTGTTTTAAATTAGATTTCAGCAATTGAAATCTGAACCATGTACTTTCATCAGAAATCCAAATTGTAAGAAAGTAATTATGCATCTTTATGTAGATGACTTATTAATTGCAGTTTCGGATGTAAAAGAAACAAATATTATAATATCACTGTTATCTAAAGAATTTCAAATGTCAAAATCTGAAAGTGTCTAAGAATTTTTAGGCATTAGACTGAAGTTTGAGTCTGGTTGTTTATATTTAGATCAGAAACCATATATTGAAAAATTACTTGATAAATTTAACACACGCCAAACTGCCATTGTAAAACAGCCCAAACTGCCATTGAATCAAAATCTACAGTAGCTGATTTTCAGAAAGGAAATACATTTCATAATCCATACAAAGAATTAATTGGATCTTTACTTCACTTAGTATGTATTACAAGGCCATATGTTTTATTTGCAGTAAATTGCTTAAGCCAACTGCAGGAGCATCCTACTGATCTTGCCTGCTGTGCTCTAAAGAGAATTCTTAGGTATTTGCAAAACACCTTAAATTTAAAATTGATATACAAAAAGGGTGATTTGGAAAGGACAAACATATTGTTACGAATTTGGTATTTAAAAAGCTAATGTTAGTTCAATTATAAATTAAATGGTTTTATTTCTCGCGCAGTGCAGCGCGTGACGAATATTAAAAGAAACCTAAGCCGGAAAATTGAAAATACAAGAGCGCGTGCATTAAATAAGTAAATATCTCTTTTTTGATTTCGAGAAAGTACTGGAAAATTCTAGCGCGTGATTTTAAAATCTTATAAAAGGAGGAAAACATCTCAGTTTGTAGTAGTTGCTTAGTTTGTTGTTGTTTAGAAAACTGCTCTTGTCGATTATAGCGAATTCGCGGATTAGCGTTCTTTAACTGTTTTGAATTAAGTTCTATTGGACATTTGAGTAGTTAAAAGATAACTACTGTGAGATATTATAATACCGCATGATAATTTGAGAACATTTAAGCATTTTTGTTGTGATAATAATAAATTTTTGTTCCTTTTTCATCGGACTTGTGCATTCATTTCATAACGAACCCGTACGCACGCAACAATATGTTTGTATGTAGATGCAGATTGGGGGAGGGAGATACTCAAGATAGGAAATCGATTATTGGTTACTTTATAGTGTTTTCAAACTGTCCTATTATGTGGTGCTGTAACAAGCAAAAGTGTATTGCACTTTCTTCAATTGAAGCTGAAATAATTGTTTTATGCAAAGGTATTCAAGATGTTTTAAGGATAAAAAATGTAGTAAATGAAATTTCGAGTGTTAAAAATGTTTATATTTTTGAAGATAACCAGTCACGTATTAAAAGTATTGTTAATGAAAACTTTTCAGGTTTAAACATATAAATATAAAAAGAAAGTTTACTCGTAAGACTGTTAAAGAAAATAATATTAAAATTGAATATGTACAACCAGGTTTACGATTGCAGATATGTTAACTAAGGCTCTGTCCAAAACAATGTTCTATGAACTGTTATCATTGAGCTGTTTAAAAATTGTGCTTTTAAACAGCTCAATGATTTTATCTTTAACAGCTTTTATCGTTTCTATATTGTGCGATTAAGGGGGAGTGTTGAGATATTTGTAATCTCATTCTTATTGGTTAAAAGTAAGTACAGCTTTCTGTCACGTCCAATGCATTAGCTTTCGGTCAAAAAGATCCGAAATTTATCCCATTCTTTATGTTATTTTTGACTGGTTGTTTATTGTGTCTTGTTTATGATTTGTTAAACCATGATCTGTTGTAAAGTTGTATATATGACCTCTGTAACTTTTTCACTCTCTGCATGTAACTCTGCATGTATCTCTGTGTATCACTCTGTAATAAATATTTGTTTTTCGAACCACGGCATTTTCAATGTTCAACGAAAACTAAAGCGCCGTTTATAGTGAACCAACGCAAAATGCCAAAGCGAAACTAATAGCATTTCTGAAAAGAATTGTTCCATTGGGTTAAAACATAATCAGACACGCGACGAAACAAAAACTTAATAAGCATACTTATTTGAAAGAAAACATAAATACGTTTTGTGTTCAAATGTTTTTCCATATAGTAATGAAATGAATATTTCCGCTTGCTCTGCAGAGTGTTAATTCAATAGAAATGAATATAAAATTATTTTAGGACAAGACAGGAATAAGTGGCCTGAGTAAAATTAGTATATACCTAGCACACTATCTAGAGGAACTATTGTGTTCAGAATTTATTGCAATTTAAAACAATAAATGTGATGTGAACACACATGACTTCTTTGTATGGCCTTTTAAACTATTCGCATTTTTACTGGACTTTGTTTCAATGTATTTCCTCAAATTACTCTAATTTAATTAACCGATTTCTCAAGGCAAGACAATGACATAAAAAATTGCAAATTTTGAAATTAATTATCCCGTTTAATTTTTGTCGCACTGAGGCCAAACTTCTTTTAATCTGATATTTTCATAACGATTATA
This sequence comes from Stegodyphus dumicola, assembly GCF_044657685.1. NCBI lineage: Eukaryota > Metazoa > Arthropoda > Arachnida > Araneae > Eresidae > Stegodyphus > Stegodyphus dumicola. The sequence continues at coordinate 87,318,149 of NC_140772.1, read as the reverse complement.
AACTTTTATAAATATAATTATAGAAACTGGAAGACCGCATTAAAAGTTAGATTTCGTTTTTTGTCGAAAATATGTTTTTTTAATTTAACATTGCCCAAACATAATTGTTTTCATTTAAAATTTTCGTCATTTAAAAATTTATATATATTATCATCATTTCCTGTAACTGGAATATATGACTACTACAGGCGATTTTGAAAATAAATGCCGGAGGGTGTCCTGAGGAAGGACTCTACATTTTCTGCCAAAAATTTGCCTTAGTTCGTCTTTTCCATGAAATAATAGCAGGGTCTCCAAATGGCGTCAAATCACATCCTAAATGTGTTCGATTGGTGAGAAATCAGGAGAGAAAAGTGGCCAAGGAAGCATCTGTACACCGCCGAGCGCGTTGCCTGATACAAGCAGTGTGTGGCCTTCTGATAAAGGGCATTGGCACTCCCTGAAGGTAGGAGAGGGTCACCTGCCGGAGATCCGCGTATCGTTGGGCTGTCATAGTGCCCTGAAATTGAAGTAAAGGTGACCTGGAGTCGTATGCAATTGTGTCCCAAACCATGACGCAGACTTGTCGCGCGGTGGGTTGTTCCACAACTGCTGAAGAATTGGACCTGTCTTCCACATCGACATCACAAACGACGACTATCACTAGAGAAACAGAAGCGTGACTCATCTGAGAACACGACCCTGTGCCATTCTGTCATCTACATCGCTGGAGCCAGGCACCATTGCAGACGTTGAAGTCTATGATGTGGAGTCAATGGCAGTCTTCTTAACGAAAGCCGCGAGTGCAGGCCACTAGCTACCAACCGATGGCAAATGTTTCTGGTCAATATGAAAACGCATAATGTCCTGAACATGCTGGAGAATAGAGGTAGAAGTGGCTTGCGGGTGTGCCACCTCTTGCCAGCGATTGCGTCGATCCGTGCGCGCTGACATCATTCTGGCTGCACTGGCACCCCTCGAATTTGTCACATTTCCTTGTTACAGTCATTGTCGCAAAAGCACGTGCACTGTAGACTTACTTAGGTGTGTGTAAGCTGAGATTTGCCGAATGGACCTACGTGCTTTCTCAGTCCCATCACCATGTCCCTCGTAAAATCGTCTGTCTGCTAGAACTGCCTCCGCTGACGACGGCCTGGCATTCTCTGCTATTACACGCGTCCTGTGAGACAAAAATATATTTTCTATGATGAATTTCCTAGAACAAATAACGGCACAAAAATTTAACATTTTGTAAGTTTCTTCCTTTACAGCTTCTTCAACATGCGCTAGAGAGCTACGCATTTCTCAGCATTTGCATAGCTCGGAGGCCCTTTTTGACAAATTCTGAAGACATATGAATATATCATAAATCATTAACAAACGATTATTTATCTGTACGAAATTTGTTAAAACCAAATCTTATTGATCTAAAAATTTAGAAGTTATTTTTGGCTGTGTACTTAGTACTTTTTTACGAGTTTATAATTAGCCTAGCTCTCTAAAACAGCTTAACGCATATGCAGAACTGTTCAGATATTAAATGTGGACGTCTAATCAATTCATAAATAATTGCTTAATTAATAGCTTTATTTCATAGACAAAAATCCGTACACGAGTATATACCGTTTAAAGTTTCCGAAGTATAAATTAATTATCGCATTAAATTGCTATTTGGCGCCTTTATTTTTGTAGATCCTATTAGTCTCGTCATTACCTGATATTTAAAATTTTGCATCAGGTAAATTATTCCCAATTTAAGTTTTGAGAAACAGTTGCACTCTTTCCTTTTCTAATCCTCTTATTAGTCAAGTAAATAAATTTTTGATTGAGATTCTAGAACCTTTGTCTTAATATGTTTTCTGTTATTTTAATCTGTATTAAGTATTTCAAAAGCAGTCTCAATGAATTATATATACTGAAATTTATATTAATTATAAAAAAATGAATGAAGATAATATCACTTTTTAACGAGTTTCAGCCTCTTAAATTTCTAAAGCAATTGTTTAAATTTCCCTTTGGAAAAGCAGTTTTGATATAAGTCTGTATTTCAGTTACATTTCAAGATACTGATGCTCAGTTTCTTATAACTTCTCACCCGAAGTTTTCGTATTAGACAGTTGTAAAATGCTTTCTTGTTATGCTACCAATGTGGGTCTATAAACTTTTACCTTGGGAAAACAATTATTTCAATGAGAAAATGAAAATGTGTCTGGGCAACATACATATCTGAAACAACTGGTTATACTTACAGCTTGGCAAATTCCTTTGCTAGCGTGTTTAAATTTGAATTTGATTTAGCATTCAAGCTAATGGACACTATGAAGTTTATTTCAAGCAAAGTATACAAATGACCTGTTGATACGATTTTCTCAAAACTGTTGATTAAGTTATTGAAAGCTTTATTTCATACTGAGGGTTAGTAAGGTAAAACACAATTTTGTAAACAAATGCGCAAGAATTTTTTCCCGAGTACTGCACTCTAACTTAAGGGGAGTAATAACTTCTGCGGCTTCAAAAATCGATTGTTCGGTTTTGATCTTAAAAAAATAATTAACTTTTCTCATTCCAAAAATACACAATATGATTAGGTTTAAAATACTATATGCTTATAAATTAAGGTACAATAGTAAAATTAACATAGTCACGTCTCTTTTTTTAAAGAGCCAATTTTTAAGAACTGTTCTCTAAATAGCTTTACATTGAGACTTATTAACACGTATTTATGATTCTCTATAAATGTAAACAGTTTAATATGCATAGGCATTTTCCTTCAACATTATGTATGTTAGCAGCAAAACCTTTTAGAGATCTGAATTTTAAGAATCATTAACTTGAGCATACCCGTGATCAGATTGAACCTTTTAAAAATAAGTTTGTTGGAGTAAAATTGTTGAAAACTGAATAAAAGGATACTGAATAAAAGGATGTTTTGAACAATTTATATTTTGCAGCTGAATTGTTGAAAATCTCAAAGATTAATGCAAATGAATATAATACCTATAAGGGAATTCGAAAGATTGACAAGATCCATTCTTTAAAGTTGAAACAAGGATTTATAAAATCATTCAGGAAACAAGAGTCTTTGAAAGACAAAATTAAAAGAAACTTTAAATTGTATAGCAGTCAGTACAACCAGAATACGTTGTAAAACGTTAAAAGATCGGAAGAAAATGTATTGATTGAACGGACTTTTGAGTTTTTTTAGCCTTTCTCAAAATGAATGTTTCAACATGTAGGTACATTTTCTACACTTCTATCCTTGAAACAAAATTGAAATTTTATTTCGTAATGTTACATCTCTAAATATATGGGACAAACAAATTTAAATTCATCTTCAGGAGGAAATGATGTACTGATAGCGTGATTTTGTTTAAAAATATTCCACATATTTTCAGAATCCAGCTTCTCTTGAATTAAGAATAGTTTCCAAATTTTTTACTCTACATGCTTGAATGAAAAGGGATTCACTTATATTTATGAATATATCTGCAAATATCGGTGCAAATTCCAAGTGATTGTAGGCCTAAGAAAACGTATTGTGTGTACGTAAGTTTGATCATGTATCGAAAATCTGTCATTTTAAGGAATATTTAATTTTTCTTTTTCAAAAAATATAATATTGAGATTAGAAACTAAAATTTAACTTTAACGTAATAATAATAAACTGCGGTTTCTATAAAGAAAATTTTTAATCTTAAATGAGTTTTACTATTACAATAATAAAGTTATTATTAAGGGAAATTTTCTCACTTTTCCATTAGAAATGGTCTTACTCGCCTTGAGTATATCTAGATACAGTTAAATAAAAGAAATATTGCTATATCATTCAGATTTTGAATAATTTAAATTTATGCACTTAAATAAATGTTAAGTCCTTTAAAACTTACTGTAACTGTATACACCGTTATTTCTGAAGTTATTAACCTAGAGTTATATATCTTCTTTTTCATGCGTGGTTTTTTAAATGCCCTCGTTTAACACACAACTTTCATCTGCTTTGTAAAATGCTTCACGAATCTAGCATTTAGCTTAATTGATCAATCAGCGGATTCATTAATTGCTAGGAAGAGCACCAAAACTAAATGATTCTCCAAGTGCAGCAGTTTTCAACACTTAATTAATAAATTGGTTTCAACAAATTAGAACCTTCCCGAAACATAGTTTCACACAGATGCTGACAGACAGATACTTTATACTGCCTTTGCTTGCGGAAATTTACTTTTAATTACTCTTGTTACTGAACATTTAAGTCGCCGGGAAAAAAAATTGTCTTCTCCTCACTACTTCATCTGCAAAATCTATCCCATACTGCGAAAAGTAGTTAATGATTTAGAACTCTGCAAGTCCCGTAATTGAAACGTAATTACTCTCAGGAATTTTTTCTTCCTTCAACATGCTCTGATTTTCTTTTCCCTTTTTAATTTATCACCTAACTATATTCAGTCCCTCGCCTGAGAATGCGCATGCGCGTTATTGCATTTACATAAATTGAGCTTTCAAGTTCATCTTTCCTTTCCCAAAACTTGGCCCGTTTGGTTATTTATATTAAATTAGCAACGTGCACCTAACCGAAACAGTATAAAATGGCAAAGAAACTAAATTTAAAAATAAAATAAAATCGTTCTCATTTAATGACAAAATGATTCGAGTTTCGTGTCTCGATGTACTTCATTTAATTTTCTGCCTCCTTTTAAGCCAGAGAAATTGCCATCGGAAAATTAATATTTATTTTCTTGGAAAGTTTTCATTTTCTTTTTCTGCGTCGTTAGCAATATGCCGGTGTGTTTGAAATTACGTATCTGAGAAACAGCCGAGGAAACTCATATTTTTAAGAGAAGAAACGAGTTTAGAAAGCTCCCAAATTAAACTCTGTTAAGATTTGACGATATAATGGGTAATATGTCTCTGAAAATCAATAAAGTATAGTAAATAATAAAACTGATTAAAATAAAAATGTGCATTAATGTTTTTGTTTCTTAGCCAAACAGTAGCCCTGTATAAAATCATTACCAAAAGAATCTGTATATGATAATCTTATATGGTTTAAAAGACTGTTTTTCAGAACAATTAATTTTATTAGTATTAAACCCAAATTATTCAAAATGTGGTATGGATTATATTGACATCTCATGGCAGATTCTTTTTAATTGTAGTTACCATTTTCAGATATAATATATTGATATTACAATAATTGTCAGAATGCAGTATTGAGTAATATTATTTTCAAAACTGTGAATTAGTTTACATGAGAAAGTAATGAAACATTGTACTATATATTATTTAATGATATAATAATTATAGTATATCAACAGAGACTCCCACGAATTTGATTGTTCTTGTAGAATTTTTTCCAATAAACTCTCAGATTTTAAAAAGCGTAATGAGGACCATTTTCAACTCTTGTCTTTTGTATGTTTGCATATATATATATATATATATATATATATATATATATATATATATATTATATATGTGTGTGTATAGTTTGTATATATATATATATATATTATATATGTGTGTGTATAGTTTGTATATATATATATATATATGTGTGTGTGTGTGTGTGTGTGTGTATAGTTTATATATATATATATATACATCGCCAGAGAAGTTGATAACTTAAGAAAATTCTTAGCGACGGTAGGGAGCAATTCGGATGGTTTTAAAGTTTTACCCATGATTGCTCGTCCCTCATTGAAGCTATCCACGTATGATAAGAATACCTGCTGGCAAGTGTATGAGACACAATTTTCTATAGTTGCGGAAGTGAGTGGATGGGATTCCCAAGCTGAGGCCTGTCATCTCGCCGCTTCTTTGAGAGCATACGCAGCTGATATCCTTCAGACTCTTTCCTAATACCAAAGGGTAGATTTCAAAGCTCTGTCCGGCGGATTGGAGCTGCGGTTTGGAGATAAATGTTTGAAAGACTAATGATTAGACTTCACTTAAAAGCCCACCAACATAATACCACGGAACCACGCCAGGAACTCGCCACAAATGCTGAAAGGCTGGCCCATCTCGCCTTTTCGAAGTGCCGGACAGAAAGAGAAATATTATTGCTGCAATATTTTATCGACAGCATCCGGGATCCTGAAATACAGAAAGCTCTACGAATAGATGTTAAAAATTTGAGCAGCGCTCTAGTGTACCCCATGAAATTCGAGGCAGCCCAGGAAGCAGCTCGTAGAGACTGCCACTAAGTCAGAAGTCTCAGTCAGTCACTCAGCTGCTCAAGTCCCAAAGCCAGAGGACCAAATTTCTCCCCGTCTAGATGATTTCACACGACACCTCAATGCCTTAAGACGGAATATTAGTGACAGGAAACCAACCTTAAAATATTGGAATTGAGGAGCTGAAGGACACATACGGCAGAACTGCAGAACACCCCAGGGCACGGATGTTAAGACCGCTCCTAGGAAGCAGCTGGAAAACTAATTAGTGGCCATCTTGCTGGGCGGAGGTTGCCGGATAATGAAAAGCCCCAGTTTAAAGCGCTTCAAATTTTCTGCAGTGAAAGGCGGCAGTAATGAACTTTTCATAATAGGACATATTAATGGAGTTCCCTGCAATATGATATAGATACAGGAGTCAACGTTACCATCATCCGAAAATATTTGGCTCAACAACTGGGAATCAAATTTATCTGGACCTCGCCCTGCGTTACCCTCCAGACAGTGTCCGGTGAAAAGATTGACATCGACGGAAATGTAAACATTAACATCACGTTTGGAAGTGGCGCTTGCCATCACACGGCATATATAGAAGAGATCACTGATCCTTGCTTACTAGGATTGGACTTTCTAAGGAAATACAATTTTTCCTTGGACTTTGAAAATAACGAATTTCATTCTTCGTCTGAGGACATAGCCCTATTTGGAATTAATAATGAAGGAGTTAAATCTATCCACAAAATCATAGCTCAAGATGATATCACAACACCCGCAAGAACAGAGTTTCTACTTCCTGGATCCATTGCCGAAAATAGAAATTTACGCTATGGCATCATAGAATATTCTAAGAAGTGTAATAGTCCGAAAGAAGTACTAGTAGTCTCAACACTCGTCGACCTGTCGAGGATCGTTACCCCGGTGAAAGTTGCCAATGTAACTGAGAAGACAAGAGCTATTAAGAAAGGTGAAGTGGTTGCAGCATGTACTCCAGTAACCAGCGTTAAAAGAAAGACTAACATCCCAGAATCCGTGTCTTCAGAGAGCATTACATTGGAGTTATTGCAAATGTGCAATTAAACGATGAAGAGAGGAAGGCTGCCGATTGCGTCATTAAAGATCTTGAAGTTGTTTTCTCCCGCTCCTCTTCTGACATGGGTCGAACCAGTTTGACACAACATAGAATCGTTACCGGCGATCATCCCCCGATCAAGCATCATTCAAGACATCTAGTGCTTGCTAAACAGGAAGAGGTACGAACACTTTTAAAGGCTATGGAAGAAGGCGATGGCTATCACATCGAGGCTTCAGCAAGTCCATGGGGATCTCCCATCGACCTGGTCAGAAAGAAAGACGACTCAACAAGATTTTGTGTTGACTATCACCGGTTGAATGATTTTACGAATAAAGCCAGTTGGACGATTCTCTTCCTAGAATTGACGACATTCTGGAAACTCTTTCTGGAAGCCAGTCAATTCTCTTCCTAGAATTGATGACATTCTGGACAGTCTTTCTGGACGCAAGTGGTTCTCAACACTGGATTAAAAGATGGGTATTGAAAGGTAGAAATACATCCTGATGACCGAGAAAAGACAGCTTTTCGTACGGGACAAGGACTTTGGCAGTTCAAGGTGATGGATTTTTGAGTCTCCAATGCGCCGGCTACATTCGAATGCGTAATGGAGACTGTTTTGAAAGGTCTTTCCTACGAGGCCTGTCTGATGTATATGGATGATATCATCATCTTCGAAAACACTTGTTGCGCGGCCCCAAACTACACGCAACATAATAGTGACTGCTATGAACTGGAAAGCACACAAAACTCTTAAGAAGGGTTTAACTCCCTTTTTATTCTACTTTAGAAGTTACAGATGCGTGCATTTGACGCTCACAAACTACGCCGACCCGGCGGTAAAATAAAAATAAGAAACTAAAAATGAATAATAACAAGTTACTACCTACGAGGCTCTCTAAACGTAACTAACCTCACCGCGTTCTAAGATACCGCTGATATTTCAGCAAACGTCTGAATATTAAGTTGAAAGATTCAACTATCTGTCGAGGCAAGCACACAGGCCGAAACGCACGGTTCTTAAATTTCTACCTAGCCACCTTCATGCTCGTGAAGCAAGAAAGCACCCTTACGAACTCGTTTCCCTTCTATTTAACTCAAATTACATCTGCTTAAAATCTGAATACTTTGCGCATTCTACTAAAATTTACATAGTCTGGCATTGGCAATTCCAGGGGAAAGTAAGGCATGACAGGAAAGATAGTTTAAACTTAAAATAAATGTTAGTTAAAATAAATATAAACCCTACATTTGCCGCTGCCAGAATTTGGTAAACTTGGAAGCAGGTCCTAGAAACGACCTGTTGAAGAGTTTCCATATTCTGAACTAAGAGCCTCGTTTACATAAAACAAATTGTTTTCTCACAAATTAGAATAAATTTCTGTAGATAATAATTTTACCCTCTCTTCTTACAGCAACCTTTCCTGGACTTCAGCAATCAATTTGTTCTCTTCCTTCCAGCATCTGGAAGGAATAAGTATCGGTATCTTTCGAAATACATTATAATTTACACTTTATTGACACTGAATAAAGTTTTGTTCGTTTTATTTTTCTTAATTACTGCTTAATACACATTCATTCAAGTATTCAAACATGAATTTAATTTTACCCTGGCTCTCCACTATGTGTGGTGTCAAACGGGAATATTCGTGTTTTAGTAATGAAACATTTTCCCTAACCACAATGATTTGTTAGAATTCAACGACCAAATAGACACACCTCACTTGACATTCTAAAACTCGATGAGCAATTTTAACGTTCTTAAAATTCAAGTGTAGGTGGAGAACCTTACAAAACACATTCATTCTAACTTCCCCCTCATTCATCTTTAGACATGCAGTCTTTCGCTCTAAAGCATGATTTTATCTGCTGTTTAATACTTAAATTTTAATTCATTTCTTTCGAGTATTTACTTTTAGCATCTAAAATTTTATGCTTCTAGACTAAATTCTACTTTTACATAACTTTCAAGCATTTACGTATATTTACAAAATTCTAATACATATGATTTTTACAATTTACCATAAAATGAATAAGAGAAAAATAAATTTTTACTTCACGCATTCTTCGCCAAGCTGGCGGCACTGAAACTAAATTTCTCATTAATACAAGAATACGAAGTTATTTTACTTTCGGCCAAATTTTGGCTTTAACATAACAGAATTAATCTTTCGACCAACAGGAACTGCTTGTTCTTAGATTTTATACTTAAAGAAAATAATACTTTTTGCCTTAGCTAAATAAAGTAAAACAAAACTAAGTCTCAACCGAGACAAACTGACTTACGTCGAAACATAGAACTTCGTATTTACGCATAACATTTCGGAACAAAAGAAAACTTTATAGAAGATTTATTTTATCTTTGAGTTTTCGATGATTGGAACTCCGACATCCTCTTCTGGCAGAACTGCTCCCACGTTATTGAATTCATCGAAGTCTGTCATCTCCTTTGTGTTTTTCGAGTTTCATCCATGTTGATTTTTCTTTTTTGCCCTCTGTATGCAGGCCTCTTGTAGTGGTAGTTGTGGGGTTGCTGTCTTTTCCGTTTTGCCTTGGATAGCTGGTCTTGGCGTCCTCCGGTCTGGAATCGTGCTTGAATTTCTTCTGTTGGTGGAGGTCTTTTCATTCCTCCTGCTGTCGTTTCGTTCTCGTGAATGGCGGCCTTGTTTGTTCCTGACTATCTGGCCCTGGAAGAGATTTCCTCGATGCAGAATTTCTACTGAGATACGTTGTAGCTGATCTTTTCCTCTTTACCAGAGATTCTTTACACGGCGGCGTTGCTTTCTTGTATTTCTTAAATGCTGGAGTCTGAACGTTTTCCTTTCTTCTTTTCGGTACCGTCACATGACTTGTAGAAAGGCTAGGTTTATCTTCAGTTCTCTGCTTCTTGGGTGGTGGAGCGGGTGACGTTACTTCTTGACCTTCCACTTCTTTTACGCTTGAGTCCTGCAAGAAACTTTTAAGGCATTCAAAATCATTTTGATTATAATATTTTTTCACCTGGTCGGGACTTGCTTCACAGATTTCCCCTCTCTCGTTCTTAAGGTACAATATCCTTGATTTCCTGAATTACATAGGGACCTTCAAATTTTGGAGCTAACTTTGCAGTAAAATTGTCTGGGGCACTTGATAAAGAAAATTTCCGCTTCAACACTTTGTCTCCAACTTTAAAATCTGCTTCACGGCGTTTTCTATCATAGTACAATTTTTGTCTATTTCTTGCCGTATCCGAGCTTTTAACCGCCTGGTCAATGAGTTTTTGCACATCTTTTTGTTTGAACTCTTGCTCTCTTTGTTGCACAAAGAATAATTTATCTAGTGGCGTAATTAACTTCCGCCTAAAAATAATTCTGCTGGAGTTTTCCCCGTAGAATAGTGATTTGCTGTTCTTAAAGCATAAGCTAACTCATTTATGTAGCCATCCCAGCTCTTGTAATGTCTGCTAACATAACTTCGAATTATTTTTACAATATTTTAATTAACTCTTTCTCCTTTGTTTGCCTGTGATCTATACGGAACCATTTTGATATGGCGTATGCCAAGTCCAGTGCAAATGTTTTCAAATATTTGGCTAACGAATTGTTTACCGTTATCGCTAATGACTTTTATCGGTGCACCGTATTTTAAAATGTATCTGTGTAAGAATGCATCTGCGACTGTTTTGGCTGACGCGCGTTTAAGTGGAACAATTTCTGTCCATTTTGTAAAATGATCTACAATTACTAAAAGAAAACGATTTTTATTTAACTCACTCTGGGGGAAAGGACCAAGAAGATCTATGCCTAAAATTTCATTCGGAAATGTAGCGCGAATTCTATTTAAGTACCCGGCCGGGCTGTAATTAATTACATTTATTAACTGACATTAATTGCAGGACCTGACATACGCAGTTACTATTTTGTATAATTGCGGGAAATATACCGCCTCGCGTACCCTTTTTAAAGTTTTTCTGAGCCCTGAATGACCCGCTGTTTTCGCGTCGTGTAATTCCTTCAAAATGCTTAATCGAAGCGAGGCTGGGATGACTGATTTGTACTCAAGATTTTCGTTTGTTGTTTTCGTATAAAATAATAAATTATCTATTATTTCATAGTTTTCTGCTCTATTTCTTATCGCATCGATATCTGTGTGCTCAAAGCTTTCGGGGTCATTCAAATATGCATAGATATTTCCAAATTCAGAATCAGCTTTCAGTTCAGTGATAATCGTATCTCTAGAATCTAAAATTTTTGAAGTCAACACAGCGCATTTAAGTTCATTTCCTTCATCGTTCATTTAAGTTCATTTCCTTCATCCCTTTTATACGAGAAAGTGCGTCAGCTACATTGTTTTCCTTACCCGGTTTATAGTTAATTCTGAGGTTATACTCTTGAAGTTTTAAAGCCCATCATATTAACCTGGGCGTTAGGTTTTTCCCCGAGTAAAGTCTACCAACAGCCGCATGATCCGAAAAGACTGTTACTGGCGCTTTGCCGAAATAAACTCGAAATTTGTGTACAGCCATTAATACGGCTAATGTTTCTCTCTCTGTAGCTGTATAATTCCTTTGCGTAGGGCTCAAAGTTTTAATAAAAAATGCCAAAGGATGGCCATTTTGCATGAGAACAGCACCTACAGCATAGTCCGACGCATCTGCTGCAATTTCCAAATTTTCGTCCCCTCCGAGAATTTCAAAACAGGGGCATTGATGAGCGCTTCTTTTAACCTTTCAAATGCAGTATTTGCTTCTGCTGTCCACGTGAATTTACTTTTCTTTCTTTTAATTACTAACAAGGGTTCAACAATATTAGCAAAATCTTTTATGAACGACCCATAATAAGAACATAACCCAAGGAAAGAAGAAAGTTTCTTGCCGTTGTTGGTAGGTGGGAAATTCTTGATGGATTTTATTTTTGAATCCTGAGTTTTTATACCCTTTTGCGAAATTTTATAACTTAGATATTTAAGTTCTTTAGTTGCGAACTTGCATTTTGATGCATTAATTGTAATACCGGCCTCTTTTAATAATTTAAAAACTTCTTCTAAATCTTTAATATGTTGTTCCAACGTGCTACTCGTTATAATTACATCATCTAGATAGATTAAATTCGATTTTCCTAGGACAGGCTTTAGAACAATGTCCATAGCTCTCTGGAATTTTGACGGGGCCCCACACAACCCAAAGGGCATGCGTAAAAATGCATAAGTGCCCGATTTTGTTATAAACGCGGTTTTATGTGTGTCTTCGGGTCTCATAGCTATTTGATAGTAGCCAGACGTTATGTCCAAAGTAGTCATGTATCTTGTAGATTTGATCTTTCTAATAATTTCCTCTATAACCGGCAAAGGGTAAACCGGGAATTTAGTAATACTATTTAGTTTTCTGTAATCGATGGCAAACCTCCAAGCCCTTTTATCCGAAGGAGGAAACTCGTTCTTTTTCCTACATAGTACGACTGGACTCGCGTACTCACTATTTATGGGCGTTATTATTTGGTTCTTTAACATTTCCTGAATGTGTTCTTCGATGATTTGTTCTTTTTGTTTATCATAGTGGTAAGGTTTAGTCCTACAGGGTTTGTCGGCAGTTAACTGTATATCATGGGTAACAATTATGACAGTTACCAGGCCGTTCTGAAAACAAATTCGAAAAAGTACTCACCACTTGCTGGATGGCTTAACTTTCATGGTCATTCAAATGGCTAAGGTCGACTTGCGGTTGTTCCACTCGTTCCACCACACTCCGATCCATCTCCAGCACAATAGAACTTTCCTGACAATTCAGTTTGGCCTTCGCGGCTTTTAAAAACTCCATACCTAAAATAAGTGGACTTTGAAAATTTTTTACTACAAAAATTAACACTTTAAGGCTTTCGTCTTTAACCTGTATCTGTAATGATAATTTGCCAATACATTGACAAGTTTGTCCTTGCGCTGCTATGATTTCTGTGTTTTTATTTTTAAATAATCGTAACCTATAAAAATTCTTCTTAAAAAATGTATCACTCATAAAGTTACCTTCTGCCCCTGTATCGATGAGGGCTTCTACTGGTACATCGCCAACCAAGACTTGTGTAATCGGTAATTGTGAGTTTTTTACGACAACCGTATTTAAGTATCTTCTTGAGGGTTTTTTCGAAACTTCCGGGGTCTGGACCCTCGCTTTTTTAGGCCCCTCTACTCTTTTAAAGCTTTCCTTTCAACTTCTGCCTTCTCGTAAGCGGACGGTTGTTTTCAATTTTCCTTTTTGGGCCTTGACCTTCGAGCTTCGATGAGTTAGCTTGATAGCTCTTTCCCCAATAAGAGCGATTTGCGTTTCTGGTCTGCTCATTTGAAGATTGCCTACGGAGACCTTGAGAATACGATGCCCCTCTAGCTTTTTCCGCTATTCTGCGATTTTGGAACTTGAACGCCAATTCGAAGAGTTCCTGCAATGTGCTTCGGTTTCTAATTTCGAAGTAATATTGAACAGCAGGTAGCAATCTTGGTAAGATTATTTCAATAATCTCCGCGTCGGGTTTCTTCCCATACAGCATATCCGTCAGTTTAATTTTTCGCAGAACAAAGTCCGTCAACTCTTCTATATTCCGTTGATAAAAACTATACAGTTTGGCTTCTAGCTTTACTCGGTCTTTTACTATGGGGAAGGCCTTTAATAATGATTTTTTGAAATTTTCAAAGGTATATGCTTGGCCTCCGAATTCCCCTAATAAAAATTTACCTATATTCTTCCACCATAGCGAGGCCTGTCCTCTTAGTGCAGATGTGGCAATGGCAACTTTTTGTCTTTCAGGCACAGGGTAGAGCTGGATATGATTTTCGTGGCCTTCTAGAAATATCGCCACCGAATTTTTTCCGTCGAAATTGACGTTTGGCTTGATTCATGCTCTCATCGTCTGGACCGGGTATCCAAATCCTTCCAATTGGCTTGCCATTTCTTGTTGTTGGACTTGTCCAGGAGATTCCATCCAGTTTTCGGCCATTTCAGTTCGACAAGTGTTCGGGCGCCAATGTGGTGTTGCGCGGCCCCAACCTACACGCAACAATAATAGTGACTGCTATGAACTGAAAAGTACACAAAACTCTTAAGAAGGGTTTAACTCCCTTTTTATTCTACTTTAGAAGTTACAGATGCGTGCACTTGACGCTCACAAACTACGCCGACCCGGCGGTAAAATAAAAATAAGAAACTAAAAATGAATAATAACATGTTAATACCTACGAGGCTCTCTAAACGTAACTAACCTCACCGCGTTCTAAGATACCGCTGGTATTTCAGCAAACTTCTGAATATTAAGTTGAGAGATTCAACTATCTACCGAGGCAAGCACACAGGCCGAAAAGAGCGATTCTTCAATTTCTACCTAGCCACCTTCATGCTCGTGAAGCAAGAAAGCACCTTTACGAACTCGTTTCCCTTCTATTTAACTGAAATTTACTTCTGCTTAAAATCTGAATACTTTGCGCGTTCTACTAAAATTTACATACTCTGGCATTGGCAATTCCAGGGAAAAGTAAGGCTTGACAGGAAAGAGTGTTTAAACTTAAAATATATGTTAGTTAAAGTAAATATAAACCCTGTACAGTTTTTAAGATCATCTATAAATTCTATAAAATCAAATTATTCAGACAGAGAATGATTTACCTCCGACATGTCATTTCTACAGAAGGTGTGTGCGTGGGTCCTGAAAAGGTGTCAGCTGTTAAATCCTGGAAACGTCCCGAAAATGCCCATCAGCTGAAAAGCCTCCTAGGGCTTTGCACCTACTACAGGAGATTCGTGAAGGACTTTTATTCCATCGCAAGACCTCTTCACAAGCTGACAGAAAGCAAACAAAGGTTCTTGTGGGCAAAAGAATGCGACGATACATTTAACAACTTAAAGGAAGCTTTATCATCTGCTCCAATCCTAACGTATCCTCAGCTCGACAGCTTTTGTCTTAAGAAATAGACGGCTAAGAACGTGTACTGACTTATTGTAGCAAGTGCCTGTCTAAACCGGAAAAGAATTACTGTGTCACCAGGAAAGAGCTGCTCGCCATAGTCAAAGCCGTAAAACATTTCCATCATTATCTATATGGCAGAAAATTCTTGCTCCGCACAGATCATGCATCATTAGCTTTTGCTTTTAAATTTCAAGAATCCTGAGGGTCAAATAGCCAGATGGATACAGAGATTCCAGAAATATGACATCATTATCCTTCATCGGAAGGGATAATCACACGGAAATGTCTAGAAGACCTTTCCCTGAAAGCTGCCGATATTGTTCCAGGGTCGAAGCAAAATAGGAGCTGCTGAGTCCGGTCGCACGACAAATTACGACATCAACCCATAATTAATTTGAAGGAGGCATCAAACGAAAAACCTACCTGGCAGGACATTTCTATCTATAGTCCTTCAGCAAAATAATACTGGGTAGTCTGGGATTCACTTCCCATTCGAAACGGCGTCTTATCCAGGAGTTCGAATCGGATGATAGGAAGACTACGTGTTATGTAGAGAAATTATCTGATAGCGTTATAAAAACTATGTGAATGATTTTCTGATTTATGGAAATTTAAATTTTATTTTGATTCTGAATTATTTATTTTAAGGCTTTAATTTTGGGGAAAAACAGATGCTTCTGGAAATATTATTTAGTTTAAATGAATATTATTTATTTTCTTTTATTTGCAAATCTGGTACAAACTTTTATTCATTGTGAAAGAAGCGGGGAAAGGGAGGCAATTTTTGCCAAGTCATGATTTCGCGCAATTTGTCCTTCAGAATGTTCGAGAAAGAATTTTCATTGTTAGTTGACCTTAAGAGAGGAAAGTACGTGACGGAAAGGTCAAAGGTTGCTACTTGTCTTTCAATGTAAGTCATTCAGGTTTTTGGCGATTGAGGGTCCGGTTGTTGGCTAAGTGAAGAGAGGCGCGCATGCGCGATCACCCTTATTTTCGCATTCTGGAGTTGAAAGCGAAAATTTTGCCATAATTAAGGGGGCGATAAATGAAGCCATAGTGGAATCCCGCGTTGGTGAAGGAGACGAAGGAGGTGAAGGAGAAGCTTGATAAGATAAGAGTCCTCCACTTCAAGATGTCCCCTCAAGATAAGTTTTATTTTTTTGGTGTGTTTGAACTTTAGGCAAGTTTTTCAAAAACGTCCTTAGCAGTAAAAACAACGTCGAATCTAAAATTTAACTCTCAGGCCTTAAATTGTTTCCCTTTCCTTTCTTTTAAATTACCAGAAAAACCTTAAGTTTTTTTTTTGAATTTTAATGAAAAGACTCTCAGATGAGGTTAAGATTTTTCTTATTGTGATGTAATGGAATATACTGATATTTAATCTGGAACCTCTTACAGTATGTTTTCTTTATATATTTAACATGTTTTTTCCTATATTTCTTGTATATGTTTTTCTTATGTTTCGATCCTCTCACGGCGCGGTCCCGGGATGCATTTTTTTCACAACGCAAAAATGCTGTACACGTTTCACTATACGATCACTAAAATTTTGTTAGTTGGAAAATTCTTAAGAGTTTAGTTTTCCTCCCTAAGAGGAAGTAGAAACCTTTTCACGGCAAGTAGTTTCATATTTAACATTTAACATATAGGAGTTTCTTATTTAACAATGGTACCTTGAAGTAAAGCTATTTAACCTTGGCGTCGAAATTTCTATATAACATACGATGGTAACCGATACTTCCGAGATCCCGGATTCCTGATGTCCTAGATCCGTCATGAAGACCGGTATTTAAACAGCATTTATTAATTAAGTTTGCGTAATTACTTATTTTAGTCTGTATTTTCACAAATTTGCATTCATTAAAATGATATTTGCATTATTAAAGAAAGTAAGAAAGCAAAATATCTTAAACTATAAGCTAACATATGTTAACTAGCAAACGTTCTGATGACCGGATAAAGTCGGTCATAACGCTCAGAGGGTTAACGTACTACATACCTGCCCTCCAGGAGGTCACTTTGGAGTAATGAAGGCCTTGCAGAAAGTTTGTGAGCGCTTTTACTGGAATAATGCAAAGAATGACGTGCCGATCTTGCGATACCGGTGCAGGTCGTAAAGTACCGAGGAAACGTAGCTGAGGCAATCTGCAACGCTACAGCGTAGGTGTGCCTTTTGAGCGTATCGCCTTTGACATCTTGGGACGTCTGTCACGAACTGTTGATGGCAACAAATACATAGACGTTGTCATTGATTACTACACCAAGTGGCCTGAAGCGTATCCTGTTCCTAATCAAGAAGCTGTCACAGTAGCTGAGGTGATGATATAGCACTGGAGTTACAGGTTCGGAGTGCCTCTTCAGTTACATGCAGATCAGGGAAGGAATGAAGATCAGGGAAGGTAGTAATCAAAGAACTATGCAAACTACTCGGCATTGACAAAACTCAAACGACGCCATTGCATCCCCAGTCGGACGGCATGGTAGAGAGGTTCAATCGAACCATCTTTAATAACCTCTCATTAGTGGTTTCCAGAAACCAACAGGACTGGGACAAGAAATTACCAATCTTTTTACTGACTTAACACACTGCTGTCCACAAGACTTCCGGCTATTCCCCATCACAGATGCTCTTCAGTCGTGACCTTCGTCTGCTTCGTGATCTCTTGTTTGGTCGCCCTTGTGATGCTCCTTGATCGGCTGAGGAATATATTCAAGGTCTCCAGGCCCAGTTTGAAGTGATGCACAACTATGCGCGAGAGAGGGTCAACTTGGCGATGGAGAAGATAAGAACCGATATGAAACAAGAGCTCTGAACATCAATTCCACGAAGGAGACAAAGTGTGGTTGTGGAATCCGACTGGACGAAAAGGACTCTGTCCAAAATTACAGTCACCTTGAGATGGTCCGTACACAGTTCTAAACTGAATGACGTCGTGGTTCGGATCCGTAAGTCATCGAACTCTAAACCTAAAGTCATTCATTACGACAGCTCATTAACTATGGTCATACTACGTAGTGTAAATAATTGTAAATAGTGTAAGACTACGGTCCTTTTTGTTTCTTAAATATGTATTGGATTTGATTTGTATTTAATATTTGATTTAGTTTTTGTGTTTATTGTTCATGTTGTTTGTTATTGTAATGTTTTATTTTTGCATTTATGCCTATATGTTATAAGTTTGGCTTCCTGTCCAGGGATTGTACTGCCCGGGACGTGCAGTCTCTGGGAAGGGGATAATGTTACGGATTTAGTATTTAAATGATAATGTTAGTAGCATTAAAAATAAAATTGTTTTATTCCCCGTGCAGTGCAGCGCGTGACGAATATTAAAAGAAAACTAAGCCACAAAATTAAAAATACAAGATAACGTACATTTAACATTTAATAAATAAATATCTCTTTTTGATTTGAAAACGTGATTTCGCACGTGATTTCAAAAGGTTTTAAAAAAGAAGGAAAACCTCTCAATTAAGTTAGTTGCTGCTTTAAGAGTTTGTTTAGAAAACTGCTCTTGTTGACTGTAACGAATTCGCGGATTAGCTTTTTATTTAGCTGTTTTGAATTCTGTTGAACGTTTGAGTAGTTAAAAGATAACTACTGTGAGATATTTGTAATACTGTGCGAATATATGAGGAACATTTAAGCATTTTGTTTTATTTGTTCTGATAATAATAAGATTTTGTTCATTTTTCATCGGACTTGTGCATTCAATTCATAACGAACCCGTACGGACGCAACAATATTTTCAATATTTTGAACATTAAAATTATTAAAATTATAAAATTTTCCTATATTTCTATGTTTTCAAAAGAGTATTTGGTATTGGATATTCAACATTTCACAAAGTAAATGCTTTTCATCATGTGAAGCTGCGCTTTTAATTGGCAGGTTCGAAATCATTTCTGGCTAAACAAACATCGTTTAATTATTCTTACACAATAAAATGTTCATCTCATAACTCAAAATACATATTGCGCTCAATGTTGTTCGAAACCTGTTCTGTGCAAATTGTGGATTAAACGTATTTGCATCCTCTTATGTCTGAAGTATACTAAACCAATTTGGGATGCCAAATTTTCTTCAAGATTTTTCTTGAAGACTTTGATTTATAGATTTATAATCATTTGGAAATTTTTATTCTTTCGTCGGTAGGAATACTACTGTTCAAAGCTGATGTCGTATTTATTCGAGTGTTTAAATACGATCTCTTTTTAGAGAAAAATTATACTTATCAATAACGTTCACAAAAACATGCACAAAAATGTACTTCACTTAACCTATAACATCAGAAAGCTTTTCATAAACTGATAGTTAATTTTGAATTGCATACATGTGTAAACATTTCGCTCTGTGTATTGCTCCTGGAAATTATTTTTAATAATTAAATTCAAATATCAGGATAAATTTTGCACGAGACATATGTTTTGCATTTTTTTTTTTTATAATGACGCTAATGTTTCTCTTCTTGTAAATATATGCACAGAGGTAACGTATAAAATGTTTGGTTTCCTAAATTTTATAAAAATGCATGTTCTTTTTTTTTTTAACTTAATTCCGAAACATGAAATTCTAAGTCATTTAAAACATTTTTGTTATTGGTAACGGTTACGAAAATAAAAGTTCCCTAACGGTTACGAAAATAAAAGTTGTGTAAGGTCGTTTGTAGATATGGTGTATATATAGGTTAACATCGGGTTTATATATATGTTAACATACAGTTTATATACAATATATACGGTGTGTGTGCTTTTGTATATATATATATATATATATATATATATACATATACATGTTTAAATTATCTCAAGACATACCACGGGATGTTTGGAGCGAAATATGCGAGAACACATTTTATATTAGCATTAAAAATTTTCACGTGTTAGTTGTATTCTTGGAAAACAAAAGAGCAAAACCATGAAACATAATTTTATGCATAGCAAGAAATAATGAAATGGATATTTTAAACGAAAAATAATCGGCTTAATTTATATACGAGATGATGCACATAGATATTTTAATTATAAACATAGCTGGAATTATAACATAGTGGCAAATTATTAAACATAGTTATAATGAACAGAAACTTCATGAAACAAACGTGTGTTTTAAACCCTTGTGTTAATGAAAAAAAAATTCAAATTCATTTGGAGAGAATAAAAATGTCCCTTTTAAAAGATTAAGACATTTGATTTTCGATATAAGGCACATTGATTATCTACGTCATGAGATAAAACTGCTGAATATTGAAAGTATGTTACATTCTCTCATAAGCACTAATAAAGAACAAGAATATATTTAAACCAAAAGCCACAATAAACAAAGAACCACTAATACATATACAAGAAGTAAGAAGTACCTTACTGACTAAATATAATGCTCTAAAAGTTTAGAATTAGATTAATCATTGTTAACTTCTAATCTCCGTTTTACAGATAAATTTTCTTTCGTAATATATTAATTTCATTATTTCTTATATATTATGTGTTTTGCTTTCTTAAAACTTGATGAAATAATAAAAAAATATTATAATGACCAATATGGATTGCAAATTAATATTAAATTATTGAAGATATTTAGGAAAGGAAATACTGGGAATCTGATATTTTATTTTCCATATCCGAAAAGTGTAAAATTGACCAAACGCATTCACCACTGTTTGTGGGGTCTTAAAATGAAAAAAAAAATAATGTGAACAACATAATAAGCAAATAAAATATCTATCAAAACAGCTCTAAAATTATTCACGATCTTAAACATAGTTAAGGTTTTATCAAAGTTCTAGAATTGAACACTAGTTCAATTCCTAAATCTTAAATGCAGTACAGTCTTGTCATATTTATGCAGCTATCGCTATTTAGTCTGATTTATTTGTCTGACTGATACAGGGGCAATTTTAAAACGCTATTTTTGCAATCATGCAAAAAGAAAATATGAATCATTTTCGTTTTGTCGAAAGAGCGTGTAGAATCTCCAGAAATTATCCAGCTTCTAAGAGGGAGTTTAATCTTGCCAGAAATAGGTGCATTGAGCAGACACCTAAAATATTCCTTGAGGACGGCTTTAAAAGTTATTTTTAAAAAGTTGAGTTTAAATATTAAATGGGCATTATGTTAAAAAACTGCAATGATGAAAACTGAAGAAATAAAAAAAAATTACCTTTATTACGATTCCTAAACTTTGGAAATTTCCTTCATAAAATCCTAGTAAAACCCAAGAAACATTTCCTGAAACCCGCTAGGGCTCTAAATACTGCAATTCACTAGAGAAATAGGAAAACTCATATTGACAAACACTCTCACATTACTAACATCTTCATTTACTATTTCAATCCTTCCTACATTTCCTTCTGGTGAAACTGATGGGCTAAAAAATGTAACGGGGCAGAATACAACATAAAAATTTACATCACGTCATTAGGAAGGGTTTCAGGAACTAATGATGCGTTTATGCTGTTTTTGTACAGAAATCTAAATTTGAGGATATCAGAAATGGAAAACCCTAAACTCAGATTATAATGCCGCCGCTTTTTCTATTAGATAAGTATGGGATAATTCTACAAATGCTGAAGCAATGATTCAGGTTTCATGGCAATTCTTTCAAAGAAAATTCCACTAATAAAATGTCACCTGCACTGGAACTAATGTCCATAAAGTAGAATTACTAGGAAACAAAGGTTGAATTACTTCCATTAGCTTTGAGTGCATTCTCTCATTTCTTCTAAAAGTACATGAACCTGATACCATAAAATACACTTGCCATTAAGTTGCATCATTCTAACCTCTTTAAGTAGTATTTTAATTATGTGAGAGAGATGATGGTTTCCTAGATATTTTCATGTTCCTCAACATCAGGATATCACTATATATTACTATCTGCTGTGTTTGTAATTCAGTGACACTTATACTTATGCTAATTTTGATAGCTGTCGAAGTCATATTACTAAATGGGATGTAAGCTGGTGTTTCCTTTAAATTCTTTATATAAGAAGCATTTACACGAAAGTTGTAAAACATACTTCAGGAAATATGAAGTAAGAGCTCTAACATTAACTAACGCTTTTTTCAATGTATAAAAGGTTAGATAAGTTAAATAATGATGCATGCCGTACTTCTCTATGCTAATTTGATAACTATTACGAATGTAATGACATAATGTTAATAGGATGATGATATAACGTTGATAACATTGCTGATAAATATTATTTCAGTTTCGATGAAAGTCTTGTTGTTGTTATTATCAGTCTCACTTGTCTTATAACGGTCAGCAGAAGCTTACGACTTTCATCATGGCAAGGAGTCAAATGCGCTTGTCTTTGCCAAAAGCCTTCAGCACCACATATGTGACATAACAGATTTTGCTCAGTTCTGCCTCCAGTTCTCAGAGAGAGCACAACGGGGGGATGGGTCGGAGGGTCTCGAATCCCTCTTCCCCTATCATCAACTTCTCCCAAGGATTTTAGGCTCGCCGCATACTTTGAGTGCTCCATGCCATCTCCGACATACTATACAAACATCCATGTCTTCTCCAGGATTTTAACCCGTGCCCTTCCATACGGCAGTCAGCGTCGCTGACTACTATGTCCCTGCAGTATCTAACAGTCACTTTTTTAATAAAAAAATTCTATTTTCACATTTCATATAACTTTTTTAATATTGACTTGAAATATTTACTTATTTTGCTATCCGTAAAAGCAAATTAGTTTAGATTAATAGCGTTTCTAAACATTTATACTCATTTATATTCTGAAGTAATGTTTTAAGATTAAAAATTAAGAAAGATGAAAATAAAATTACGACCCAAGTAGCACAACAACGTCGTAACAACGCTGCAAACTCATCGCGGATATCGTTGCAAACAGGTTGCAATATGTCGTCTTTAACGCCCAGGTGTCCTTGAAACTCCACTGTTTTGCAACCGTTGCAAACACGTCCTTATTATGTCTTTGCGGATGAGGTCTTTGACACATACACGTCGTTATTGCGTCTTTCACAGGTGATATTTTGGTTGTGAAAGCATTGTATCACGACGTCTTAAAGACGCCTAAATGTTCGCAAAATTCTACTTTTTTTGCAATAGTTGTGAAAATGTCGTTATTATGTCCTTGTGTTATATATTGATTTATGCATAAAGAAAAGCTTAATAATTAATACACTTTTCTTCTTTTTTAAACTTTTGCATTCCTTGTATTTATCTAAAGTTTAAATATTTTATCATTTCCTGAAAACCGGAAAATAATACAATTTTTTCTCTTTAGACTAAATATGCATATTTAATAATAGCCTTAAATGTTTTCAGTATTTTAAACTATATTTTTTAAATAACTTAAATTATAAGTTACGATTACTTAAGATTTCATAATTTTTTCCCTTAAGTGAGAGTAATTATGAAAGTGTTTATTATAAATATATAACATTTATAGTAGGTTTTAACCTTTTGAGCCCGGGGCTTTGGTAGCAGTAAAAGCTATCAAAGGACGGGGAATATTAAACCGAATGCTTTCCCCCCTTTAAGAAATCACCTCCTATTTGCAACAAAGATTCTTGTGTGTACTTTAATGGATTCTCAGAGGGGTGCATCTATGTCGCAAAAGGAAGACCTTTGAAAGAGATAAGTTGTTAAAACCCTACGGACGTCAAATTTGACATTTCACTCCACATTTCAGCCTGGAAAATGGGGGAAAAGGACATAGCCACTAAAGTGGACAACCCAACGAGATAGTATACCTGTTATATGAAGTCGTTGGGACAACCCCGTCTTTTCAAAGAGAGGACTCTATGGCCATTATAATGGCCATCCCGTCTTCAAAAGGTTAAGTAAATAAAACTCAATTAGACATAAATAGAAGTAAAGATATATATGTGGCTTAAAAAAGAGCGTTTCTAATAACAGCATTATTACATTTATTTCTGTTACCTGCTGCCAGTCAGCCCACAAACACTTTCTCGGCCTTTCCTAAAATACCTTTCTCGACCTTTCTTTTCTAAAATACCTTTCTCGACTAAAATCCTTACAATAAATAAAAGAAAAATATCATTATCACACTATTCAACGCTTGCTTTCACAGGCAGCTTTCCTCTTGCAGCAGGTCTTGTTTCGTCAAGAACATCAATGTTCCCAGGCAGCAAACACGTATTCCTTGTTCTGTGTGATCAGCACTTTTCAGATAGTAGCACAACGGGATATGCCCGTGCAGAACTCATGACATTACAATAGACTCGTTTATTTGTCTCTGAGTTCTCTGAGAAGTGTCTCTGAGAAGAAAGAAGGAAGCCTTCTTGAAGGAAGCCAGCTTGGCTACTGAATATCTACTACGTGATCCTGCTGCAACCATGCGGAAAGTCTAAGCCTAATGGGGCACATTCGTGTGAAAAACATTAAAATTCGCTTATTGTTTGCTACATTGTTTTACTGATTTTATTAGCATTTGTATTTAAATGTCTATATGTTAAAATAAAACCGTTTAAATATTTGGCTATATAGCATGCATCTAAATATATATATCTTATTTGCGGATTATATACAAATGATGTTTCAATGATTATATACACATGTAATCATTGAAATGAATGAATTTAATTTTTAAGATAATTGAGTATTTTATGGCAGTTAATCGATATAGGTATTTGAATGTCTGCTTATTTCTTTTCCACCTTATTGATCATGGACTGAGTCGCACAACTGCTGTTGGCCATACTGGAAATTTTTACAGCAGCTTCGGACAGATTTTCTTTCCAGATGGCTATATTTGACGCAGTATTCAGATTGAGAACAATGTCTTGAAATGGAGTGTAGATCAGTAGATCTTTATAATAACAACATGCTGTTTCGCGATTTATCGTACAACAGCTCTAAGGCATATTACGAATACTCAAGTGTGAAATTAAACAGCAATTTATTAGCCAATTCGGGTGGGTTTTACGAAATCTAAAATGAGTATTTTTTTAAAGCTTGCAATTTAGGATACTTGTCTTGATGCTACGGTTCTGGTTATTTACGACAGTGTAGATCTCAAACCTATAACACCTGGATTGGATATAATGCAGTTACGTACTGGAGCCCAACGAATACCTATCATTATGAGTTTCTTAAGTACGGCTTTCAATTTACCCATACCATATAAGTGTAAGCCATATACGTAAGTGTAAGCTTCACTAAACTCATAATCAAGGTTAGAAATCTTCTTTTACATATTAAGCTTGCATTCAGGTTGCAAAATTTTCTCGTCTGAGTTAGTAGCGTTCCGATACATTAACTATTTCTAGATATTCGTGTACATAACATATTCATCTTTAATATTGAATAATTTCTTTTATATAACTATAAATGAAAGCGCAACGCGTTTGAATGAAATGATTACTGTTAAACTTCATTGTGTAATATCATTTGTGTAAAGCTTATCATTAACATATCGCTTGCAATAATTTGTAGTTTATATCATACTGATATCATTTAAGTTAATTATTTAATCTGCATCAATTAAAATGGCTTTTTATGAAGTTCAGTATGTTTAGTTAACTGTAATCTCAAGAATATTTCGGCCATCTGTCGAGCATATCACGAACAATTATTTTGCGTAAAGTGTTCGTTTCTTTAAAGACACCATATACATTGATTTCATATTGGCAATTCCCAGGTATATTACGGTTACCATGTCTGTACCGTTTGAATAGGCTTAGAAAGGAAAACGAAAATTCTCTAAAGGGATCATTTAATTCGTCTTTGCTAGCTAAGGTTTAATCCTCAAAGACTAGCAGAAGCAATATGTCACTGTAAGACAGAAATTATATAGAACTTATTGGTAAAAACATTCTAATCATCTTATAAAGCGTAACACTTTTTGGTAACATAAACTACGAGAACTAAACCTAAAACTTAAGCGATTTATCCTTACGTCTTAGAAATTACCATAGAAACTGTGAAGCGTGTAAAAGACCCTTTTATTTAACTCAGACAAATTTAAAAGAAGGCACATATTGTGTTTACAGAACCAGCCAGAATTTATGGAGTAAATCCATTGTAAGAGAACTGAAATTAAAACTAAGTTAATTGTAAGTTAGCCGACAAACCCACATAGAGAGAAATGTGCGCGAGTTGGCTCACACCTAATATCTGCACGACAAATCGAATGGCGAGCATAACGCAACGCCGGAGATAAACCGGTATCAGGAGATTTAACTAGTAATTTGGCCTTCAAAAGGCGGAACATGCTCTGCTTCTACGAAAACCTTCCTTGAAATACTAACTGTTTCTACCTCTTTGAATACGCGCTACCTGGAAAATTAGCATTTTGTGAGGAAAAGGGAAAGCAAGAAAGACAGAAAGGCTAACTGATTAATTTAACAAACCGATACTCTATTATTTCCAATATCTTCTAGCTGATTGCTCACGTTACACGTCGAATTCCAGCTCATCAGCGGCACAGCGGCAAAATCGCTAAACACTGGTAGTTTGATTCGTGTTCAAATATCGACAAACAGGTTAATTTTAGGAACCTTTCCTTGTTTTCCAACGTGTAGAAGGAATATGAGACAATTTCTTTCAGAGCATTCGATATGAAGGCATGTAGACAGCCCTCAAGTGCTTTACCGTAGTCTAAAAATCCAATCTAATCAGCTCTTGCATAGCAGCTCTTGCATAATCAACTCTTGCATATCAATAAATCTAATCTAATCAGCTCTTGCATAGCCAAACGAGAATTCTGCAACAGCATGCTATATGTGTCAACAGAATTTATTAACGGAACAATTCGAAAACACTCCTTATTACATAAGCTATTTTTGAAACTGATTTCCAAATATCATTTGAAACGGATGAAACTGAAACAATAGCTTGTTTTCCATTCTCTAGTGATAAACACACTGTGTACAGTGTTAATGAGAATAACTCCGGTAGAACTTACATTGGATTTAAAACTGTAAAACATACAGTTTTTAAAAAGGTGCTTAATTTAAGGCATTTAAAAGCTCATACTTTAAATATGTTTCTGTGTGAATGTCCTTTGTTTTTACTCCATAGTCTTTCTTTATATGTCACTATAAAAGAAATTTCTAGAACGTTTCTGTAAAGAGATTCGTTTTGCCAAATATTAAAGCAACCACAGCACTTCCGTGAAAGAAATTTAAACGTAGATTAGAAAGTAATTAGAAAGAAATTGCACCTAATGGCAAAAGGTTTTGTTAAATTTTAATATCTTATATGAAGCTACACAAGTAAAACTAAAATTTGCATTATGTTGAATTTCAGAAAAGATAGTTAGATCAAATTAATTAATAGGTTCTACTGCTACTGTTCTACCTTAGTCACCTCATCTGATGCTATTTGTAGAGTATAGCAGCTTACCCATTTGCGTTAAAATATATTACTTGTAATGGATTTATTTTAAATTAAGATTGTCTGAATAATTCTATAGTACATCAATATAGTTTAAAACGTGTTGAACATATTACAGTTAGCATTAAATATTTTCGAATATTTTTATTAGCAACTGTGTTAAAATTCAACTTACATAAAAAGCTAGCTAATTGCATCTTTGAAAGTGTCTTCATTCACAGAATCTGAATTCGTGGATTACATTATGTTTTGAAGTTTTCAACATTTTATGGGTAAAACTGTACCTGACTACATAAGCTTAAAAGTTTAAGTTTCTATGATAGAAAATATTGATTTAATATACTGGTTCTCAATTCTCCAATTGAATATCCTCTTGAAATTTTAAAGCAGCTAAGATATTTGGAATCCCCCTCCTAAGATATGTTATCGTGATATATGAGGCATAATTTGGAGTAGGATTAAAGTGTTGCCAAGCAGCATACTTAAAAAACTGAAATTCGTCTTGCTCTAGACATAAAATAGTGAAATGTTCATCTTCCAATTAATTTCATTACATACAATAGTGAACCATCATTTTCCTTCCGCAAATATCAGGATTTCAGCAAAGATCTCAAATACTACTTAACAATGCCGCTTATTACCTATTCTGATCAAAATTAAAGACAGCATTTTCATGGTAAAAATTATCAGATTTCTGTCCTAATAATCGTAATAGTAATAATAGTAATTAAAAGAAAGTTTGGAAAAAGAATTACAAAAAGTACAAGGAGAAAGCAAAGTTAAAAACATAGAAATTGGATTTCTGTTCCTGTCATTTAGTGTACGAAATTTTAAAAGAAATAAAAAGAAAATATTTTATTACACAGAATAAAAATAAATATTAAATCTGTGCAATTCTTCCCAAAATCATTCTAAAACATCTGTATATAGGAAAAAAGTTTCTTTTTCAGACATTTTGAAAATTTTCTGCAATGATGTTACCAACAGTTATAATTACTTCTTCCTTTACTAAGCAATGCCTTTTACAAAGAAATTAAGTATTATGTAAATAGCAGAAACTATAATTGCTGGTCAGAACACAATTTTTGTAAAATCTGTTAATACGCGTTACCAAATGACACTATCACAATTTGAATGCGACCTTTTTACGGAAGCAATTAGTCTTTTTCATATCGAGAATAGGTATGGTTCTGAAAATATACTTATCAATCATAGGTACATCAGCGAAATAGTAATAGTCTTCGCGCCTTTAATTTGCATACTGTTTTTCAATCGAACTATATAGTTTTCAGTAAGACGACACTCTATTTCACTGTGCAAACTCTTAAGAGTTATCTTTCTTGCGCTCTTGGGCGTGGTATGTTTCAGGGTTTCGTCTGGAAAGCGAAATAAACGTTTATCTTTCAAGCGCCCTCCAATATATCCGGTGCTCAGTGTTTTGTGATTCTGTGATGTATAAAACATTTATTTTATCTCTGAAATTTAATTTTTGAGTGTTTTTTAATAGCAAACTAAGCGCTTCAAAATCAATAAAAGTAATTTTTAAAAATAATTTAAATCTTTATTCTTACAATGCATGTTACTGACGTAAATAAAAATACATTTATCATCTAATATATCGATTTGATTGCTTTTATGAGCATTTCAGCTTTGTTGTAATTAATAGCCTGCATTTCTAACCTCAAGTATTATGTATCATTTCTACGCTATGTATAAGAATCTTTTTTACGATATTTTATACTCTTTTATTCAAATTTAAATCAACGGTGTAATAATAAACTATTCTTGAGGTGTTAAACACTATCCTGAAATCTCCACATTGTAGTGTTTATCCTTTGTTTAGTTTTCCTTCGATAGAGGTCATACTGGTGCTCAGTTAAAAAACAATTTTTCAACGAAATCCCTTAATATTCCTATCTTAATATTAAAACATGGGTTGATAACGCAAATTTCGAGCATAAACGCCAAACCTGTTGTATCTTTTAAGACACAGTAGCCAAAATATTAGAGCGACCTCCCACATTTCATTAAACGAAATGTGTGATTGCGGAGGGAATGCTTTTGGGCATTTTCTTTATGACTATAACTATTTCCAAGTGTTATTCTTCAAACATTATTTTTCCTGCAGTTCCTGTACCTGAAATATCATTAACCCTTGCAGCAGCCTGATTACATGCACATTAAGCGTAAAATTGAGTATTTAAACATTTGATTGAACTAACGTGTTTTCAAATAAATGCATATACTTCAAGAAGCAATAACAAAACGAATAGATTATCGATAAAAAATATCCTCATTACGTTTGCTAAAGAACAAAATGGATATATAATAAAAGCTCTGTGCCATTTTTGTGCACTGTAATTCCTACCGCATTTTTAACTTTTATGGTTTTGCTTTCCTTCAGAATTAAATGTTTATTAACGAAATAATCGTTTTTACGTACCCATGAATCTGTGTTCTCTTATACGTAATGAAAAACATACAAGATTACATAACACTAATTGATTACACAAGAACAAAAAAAATACAACGCAAACAATCTCTGAAGAGTAATTGCGTGCTGCCAAAATCACTTTCGATTCTTTCCGATTTAAAGCATACAAAACAGTAATTGAAACATTATAATTTCCCGAGTCATTACCATTTTAAATAGAAAATCAATGGTCATTTGTAATAGAATTCCTACATTCAATTCATAATTCTCGAAGTAATGAATAATACAGGGTCAAAATAACCCAAATGTTGTCTCTGCCAAACCTAATCAAATCTACTTCCATTATTATTCGCAAACGATATTTATTGTTGCCAAAACTGATCGGCGAAATTCTTGCGTGTGTCGGACGCCTCCATTAAAAAGCAATCCCAATATCATTAGCTTACTTTCCTACGTATATTAATACATAGGAGACAAACAAGCGCGGTTACAGTAAAAGGAAATATACATTTTTGTACTTTTAATACCAAAACTGCTAGAAAATTTCTCTTTCAGGATCTTTTGTTGCAGAACAGAATTCACATCCAATACAGCATTAGATGATTATTCTGTACTTTTTTCAATGGACTCTTTTACAGAATGATAAAATGCAACAAAAGTAAGAATAACACGACGTTTTGAACACTAACCGTTAGGAATGCTATTAAAAATTTTATCAGTGTGGTGAGCTATAATTTTCAAAGCAATAAAGCTAAAAAATGCAGCGTTCTTTTATTGTTCACTTAGAGTGGCACCAAGGTTCCTGTGCAATATTTATTCATATAACCAGCTCGCAAGCCCGACAGATAAACAGGCTGCATCCAAAGCAAAATTTATAAGTTCTATATTCTCCTGTAAAGCAAATGTATAAAAACATTTCAGTATGAATGTTATCAGTTCATTCTTTCCAAGCAACATCAAATTTAATAAATCCAATTAATAAATAATTTTTGTTACCTAACAAGAAACAAAAACTTTTGACAGAGTTTAATTCGTATCATGTCATATGATTTAAATTTAATGCAATATAACAACTTTTCTCAACAACAATAAACAGATTAACGTGGAAATAACCTATCGCGTCAATTGTACTAATCTAAAACAAAAACAATTGACAACAGCAGCTATTTTTTTAAAACACTGACATTAACGAAATATTTTGGACACACAATGACGTCACATGCAACCGCGCACTTTCTTCAAAGTACGAATATAACCTTATATAATAATAATAATAATATGTTTAATGCTTGGCAATGGTATTTTTATTATGTATTTTAAAATTCACAAATTTTTGACTAACAAACTTTACGATTTAAAAGCCAGCAGTGGCAACACTTCTCGAAATAAAGCAGATTTTTATCTCAGAGCATGAGACCGTTGCCACACGGAAAAATAAGTGCAAAAATTAGCATTTTCAGAGTTTTTAATTAATATCTCGGCTGGTTAATGACGTAAGAAAATAAAACTGGTCTAAATGCCTTCCCACGAATTTTTGGAATCCAGGGGTCCCTGATTCGAAACTCAACTCACCTCCGTTCCGGAGGAGAGGATACCACAAACAAACAAACATACTCGTACAGATTTTAATAATATAAATAAGCTGTTCTAGGAAGGAAAATAGTTCAAATTCCTGCAAGTTGTCGTAAACGTAGCACTTTTGAAATATACAGCAAAATAACTGAAACTATCTATAATACAGAAATTTAATTTCTCTTCATTCGCATCATTCCAGTATAAGAATGGTCCACGTATTAATGCAATCAATTTAAAAATATTTATTAACTTTCAAAAGCGAAGTGCATTTGATCAGTTGCTCATTGAGTACCGAAAGAATATGAAATAAATGTTTAACCATACAGACATACAAAGTTGAGAAGTACTATAGAACAGATCCTGTATTGATTTATTTCTTCAGTACAAATAGAAAGCACCTCATAGATCGTACTTTTGTCTTTTTGTTAAAGATGAAACATGACAGTTCAGTTTCTGAACCAGTCGACCAAATTGATAGATCACTTTTGATCCTCGGGATAAAAGATTGTGAGAAAATCCTACGATGGAAAAAGTTAAAACAGATATTTGGTTCGATACCTCTATAGTTTTTCTTTGTTCGATCATTGCTTTTCCTTTTCTAATGTCTCCTTTTGCGATTGGCTTCAAAGAAATTGTTACTGGTTAGGAATGAAAAAGTAAGTAGATAGAATGGTGGAAGAATTCTCACACTTTCAACCGTGAGCTACTTTTTCTCGGTTATTTGAACTTTTCAAAATCAGACCATTTTCGTTAAAGAACTGTCATATGATATTTACTCCGCTTCTGCCATTTCGTTGCACAAGTTTGGAACTGATATTTTACTTGAGGTTTATATAATTCAACCATGCCCAAATAATCTCCAAAGTTTTCTTTCAAAGCGCGATTGCTTGATAAACCAAAGATGTATTTCCAAACCTGGAAGCAAAAACCGATACGTTTAAACTAAGCATTATATGGAAATTTTATTTAAATTTCCAAATATATCTCTTAATTTTATAGCATTATGTATTAAGGGTTGCGAGAACCTATCGAACTATTCGTAATTTCTTTCCGAAGCTTGAAATTTCTGAAAATGGAAAACAACTCACTGTTATTATTATGTGCCAAAGCCTGTTCATTTTAAACTGAAGGCACGGTTTAATAAAAAAAAATTAGGTTCTAACTTCTTTTAAAATTTCATATTTACAGAAAAGAAGGGAGTAAATAAAAGCATGGGTCGTTATTCCTTGTAAAACCAAAACTTTTTTCGATTAAGCTATCAGGTTCAATGTTCCTTCTAACCTTCTTCGGGAACATGCAAGGACCTGACTCGGAACAGAGAGCTTACTAAAGCTATGTTCACTAATTGTGGGAAGTAGACAGGATACACAAGAAGGTTATACAAAACCCTTTATTTTCTCTATTTACAATAACTTCCGTACTTCGGAATACACGGACCCGCTACTTGGGGTCTAACGTAAAATATAAAAATAGAACTAAACTCTAATTTAACTTTAAAATAATAAACGTGGAAGATTGGCCTTATATTAACAGGAAGCGTATGTAGTACAGAGAACTGTGAACACTATAATACGTTTAAATTTATCAAGAGGATTAAAACCTCTGGCCTGGAAGGCAACAAGCAACTGCGTAAAACTTCTAAGGTAAGCGGCCTACTTCGACTCACTGCTTCCTCTCTCTCGCTTGGCAAAAAGCCACAACTTAAATACTTGGCGTTCGCCAGACAAACTTTGCATAAAAACCGTAACGCTTATAATTCTGGCCGGAAGTAGAAAATAAGAAGTGATAGTAAAGATTTAAAATAAAATAAACGTTAGTAAAACTTAAGATCCTTACATACTTCCCGCCAGAATTAATTAGTTTGAAACTGAGGTCTAAAACGACATTGTTGAAAACTCTTAGCTCTAGAATCTAACGCGAGGCCAATCTTTTACAAATATTTTTCTCTAGAAACTAGAAATTTAAAAGAAAGAAATTTGTTTCTACAATAGCAGCTCCCAGGATACACAATTTTTTTCATCTGTACTGCATCTAAACAGGAGCTTTTATTCAAATCTGGTTCCTTCCAGAGATCTGGAAGGAAAATTAGTTTAATGAAATGTTACACAATGAAATCGCAAGTAACATGTATAATTATACTTCTCTTAACATTCTTATTTCATTCATGACTATTTTAATTATCTCTCCCCGTGCTCTCTGACATGTGTTGTAAAAGAACACCAAACACGAATGTGTTTCTGTCTACGTGTTCCACACTTCCTCCTACAATCAAAACACTAACGTGTTAAAATTCAACATGCCAAGACCTCGTAACACACCCTAATTCCAACTCTAAACCCTGAGGTACTATTCTGAAAGTGTCTAACTCTGAAGTGTAGCGTCAGAGAGCCTAACTACATCATTCAACCTTTAACACATATTCACCATGATTTAGTCTTTTTACAGTCACACGAATAAAAAAAAAATTTAACATTCACTTTTACCATATCACGGTATTTCTTAACATTTAAAATAACAGTTCACATTGTATATAAGAACATATTAACATGCCGTTAATTTTATACATTTGAAAACATACATTAGTAGTACATTGTTAACTTCTATTCTTTTCAAAGCAAGTGCCAATTCTTTCTACATTGAAATACTACATTTCAAAAAGTCTTTCAGACTAAAACTTCTTTCTTGCTAGAATGTTTTAAATAAAATTTATACAATAACTTTTTACAATATTTAAGTCTTTACACAACGCTATTATACATCAACTTTAGTTTTACGCGCGAGTAATTGAAAAACATAATACCAAAATCGGTAACAACTCATTTCTCGTCCTTTTGGCGATAAAGGTAGACCTCGCATGAGGTAAAACTTCTTGAAATCTGCCACTTGCAGTAAGAATGAAAGATTAACTTAAGTTTGCAAAGTAACATAAAATTTTACTTATCTTTGTGATATTCGGACATCCTTTTCTGGGCCCAGTCCTTAAAGGTATTGCAGATAGTTGTTTGATTTATCCTCCTTCTTGTACGGGCTCGCCCTTCAGTGCCTTCCTCTGGAAGCTTCCTTTTTTCACCAGTTCGGTCACCCTTGAATACCTTCTTTTTCTCCTCTGCTTGTGGTCTTGGCCGTTTGATGGCAGCTGGTCTTGGCGGAACCGGGAAACTTCTGGCGTGTTCCTGCTTGGACCTCGTTGCTGCCCGTTCAAATTTTCCTTGTAACTTTTCCTCCGCTGCTGATGGCCCTTCCGCAGTTCGGCGACATTTGCTGCGGAGAGGCCTGTCGGATGAGTAGATCTTCCGTTTTAGAGCCGGGTTATAGTTGCCGTCATTTCTCCTGGTTCTCTTCACATCCGTCGTCCTTCTCCCTTCTTCATTCTGGGGGTGTTCGTGAACTCTCTTTTCTGGCCGGTGGATCGGCTTCTTTTTCTTGCTGCCTTCAATTTTCCCGCGGGGAAATTTTCTTTTCACTTGCTCCTGCCTCTTAATGGCTTGCCCTTGTACTTGTCGTTTTTCCACTTCTGGAGCTTGTGCCTGCGGTGTCTGCCGTGCCGGATCCTGCAAAAGATCTGAAAATATTTGCATTTTATTACGATCAAAGTAGGGTTTGATTTGATCAATGTTTGCGGAGCAGGTTTCACCATTTCTGGCTTTTAACACTACTACAGCGTGAGTTATTTTTTCTATAACATATAGTCCTTCAAATCGTGGAAAAAATTTGGCAGTTTTATCTTCTGGTGCTGAAGAAAGTGAATGCTTAATTTTTAAAACTTCATCTCCTACTTTATAAGTTACTCCCCGTCGTTTCAAATCATAATAGAGCTTCTGTTTTCTTTGTGCTACTTCCGTATTCTTCTTTGCTTCCTTAATTAGTTTTTCTATATCACCCATTTTAAATTCTGGGGCTCTTTATTGAACATAAAATAATTTATCTAACGGCGTTATAATATTTCTGCCTAAAAATAACTCAGCAGGAGTTTTGCCCGTTGTATCATGTTTTGCGGTCCTAAGGGCGAAAGCAAATTCATTGACATAGTTATCCCAGCTTTTATGAAAATTTTTAACATAATTACGGATAATTTTCACTATATTTCTATTGACCCGTTCCGCTATATTTGATTGCGGCCGATACGGGACCATTTTTAAATGACGTATGCCCAGTTTTTGGCACATGTCTTCAAATATATTACTTACAAATTGAGGACCATTATCCGATATAACTTTTAGGGGCGCCCCGTATTTTAAAATATATTTATTTAAAATAGAATCAGTAACTAATTTCGCGGAGGCTCGTTTTAAGGGAACAATTTCGGTCCATTTACTAAAATGATCAACCATAACAAGGAGATAGCGACTTTTATTTAACTGACTCTTTGGGAAAGGGCCCAATAAATCGATGCCAATTATTTCATTTCGAAATTCGGATTTAATACTATTTAGAAACCCGGCCGGGGGGAAATTAATATAATTAACTACTTGACATTTTGGGCAGGACTGGACATACGCCCTTGTTAACTTTCGCAGTTCAGGAAAGTAGACTGCCTCGCGTATGCTTTGGATAGTTTTTCGAATACCAGCATGAGAATCTAAAGGGCTGTCATGGAGCTCCTGCAGGATATTTAATCTAAGACTAGCTGGGATAACAGGTCGAAATTCGTTGTTGGAATTCGTAGTTTTTGTATAGAATAATAGACCATCTATTAGTTCGTAATGGGACGCCCTATTTCTTATCGCCACAATATCTTGGTGGCTAAAATTTTTAGGATCCTTTAAATACTCATAAATGCTTTCAAACTCAGGATCCTTACCCAGTTCGGTTATTACAGTTTCTCGGGAATTTATTGTACATGCTCTGAGCATTGCCACCTTTACGGTATTACCTTGTTCATCTATTTTAATTCTTGATAGGGCATCTGCTACGATATTTTCCTTTCCGGGGGTATGCTTGATTACCAGATTATATTCTTGCAGCTTGAGTGCCCATCTTATTAACCTTGGGGATAAATTTTTCCCTGAGTACAGTCTAGTTACCGCCGCATGATCAGAGTACACTGTTATCGGCGCCTTTCCAAAATAGACTCGGAACTTTTGCACTGCTAACAGAACTGCAAGTGCCTCTCTCTCGGTCGCGGAATAGTTTCTTTGTGTTTGATTTAAAGTTCGGCTAAAAAATGCCACGGGCTGCTGATTTTGCGAAAGTACCGCTCCTACCGCATAATCCGAAGCATCCGCTGAAATTTCTAAATTCTCATCCTTTTCAGGAAATTTCAACACAGGGGCTTGCGTTAATGCTTGTTTTAATTTTTCGAAAGCACTTTTGGCTTCGGCCGTCCACGAGAACCTTGCTTTTTTCCTTTTTAATTTTAACAATGGCTCAGCGTTAGCTGCAAAATCTTTTATAAAGGACCTATAATATGAACAAAGTCCTAGAAAAGAAGAGAGCTTCTTTGCCGTGTTTGGAGTCGGATACTTTTGTACAGCGATTATTTTCGATTCGTCTGTCTCTATTCCTTTCTGAGATATCTTGTAACCTAAATATTTTCATTCAGGGGCTGCAAATTTGCACTTTTCGACATTAACTTTTAGACCGGCCTCATTTAATAAAGAAAACACCTGTCTTAAATCCTGTACATGTTGGTCGAGATTATCACTAGTAATAATGATATCGTCTAAATAGATAAATGTGGACTTTCCAAGAACAGGTCTTAACACAATGTCCATGCATCGCTGAAATGTTGCCGGGGCCCCTGAAAGGCCAAACGACATACGCAAAAATGCATAAGTGCCAGACTTGGTTATGAAAGCAGTCTTAGGCACGTCCTCAGGCCTAACCCTTATTTGAAAATAACCAGTCGTTAAGTCTAAAGTCGTCATAAATTTGGTTGATTTTATGTTCCTTAGAATTTCTTCAATGATCGGTAACGAATATACCGGATATTTAGTTATGGAGTTTAATTTACGGTAATCAATAGCGAATCTCCACCTTTTTGGATGCGTCAAAGGATAGTCATTATTTTTCTTACATAAAACCACCGGGCTAGCATAACTACTTCAGATGGGCGTTATGAACTTTTTACGTAGCATATCGGTAATATGCCATACTATAATTTTTTCCTTATTCTTATCATACCGGTATGGTTTTTGGCGAACTGGCATTGCATCTCCGGTGTCAATACTATGGTTAGTAACCTGAGTAAATCCTGGAATATCACTAAATAACGAAGCAAATTCACTTACCACTTGTCGGATTCTTCCTTGCTCGTCATTAGGGAGGTGGTCAAGTTTTAACATCGGCGGTTCAGCCTTTTCTGCACGAACTGGTTTCATTGTCAGCTTAAGGGACGCTTCATTAAAATCCAGCGTTGCTTGTGCGTCTGAAAGAAAATCTATTCCTAAGATTTTATGTGCTTGCAGATTCTTACTATAAAAAACATCACCTTTACTTGTTCGTCCTTGATACGGATGTATAGTGGTACTTTACCTATGCACTTACATTTTTCTCCTTGCGCCGCTAACACTGTCGTATTATCCGAATTATATATGCGGTATTTCCGAAAATACTTCCTAAAAAAATCTTCTGCCACACAGGAACATTGCGCGCCTGTATCCAGGAGTGCGGTGGCTGGGATATTATTCACCAACACTTCAATCTTCGGAAGAGTCAAATTTTTCACCATTACTGTATTTAACTTGTAGGAAGAGGGGTTTTCGTGGCTTTCGGATTTCCGCACCCTCTCGTCAGCAGAAATCCGTTTTAGTTTAAATTATTTTTCATTTCCGTGCTTTCCTGCTTTTTCCCCTGGCTTTGAGACTTTTTTCCTGGGTTGCTATTGAACTGTCGTCGTTCGCCGGCTGTTTTTGAATGCTCGGGTTTCCTTGCCCACTGATTCGCTTTGCCTCCGTAGCCGCGTGCTTGAGTTTGCTGTAGTCTTGGCGTACCAAATTGGTTTCGCTGTTGATATTGGCGTCTTCTTTCAACGTCCGCCGTTCTTCTACTTTCAAACTGGATTGCTAGCTCAAATAACTTTTCCAGTATAGTCGGATTTCTTAATTCAATAAAGTCTTGCACTTGGGGCAGTAACCTCGGGAAAACCACTTGAATTATTTCAGGATCCGGACGGTTTCCATACAAGAGTTTGAAGACGTGAATTTTTCTTAAAATAAAGCTTGAGAGGTTTTCGATTCTTTGTTGATATATACTGAAAAGTTCCGTTTCTAATTTCGCACGATCCCTTACAACAGGGAAGGCTTTTAGTAGGGCAGTCTTGAAATTTTCGTACGTATAGGTGGGACTTCCTGCTTGACCCAAGAGACTTCTGCCTATACATTTGAACCAGTTAAGCGCTTGGCCCCTCAAAGCGCTGGTAGCTAAGGTAACTTTTTGAAACTCGTGCACGGGGTAGAGCATGAAGTGGTCATCCAATTTTTCCAAAAAACTGGTTACCGGTGAGTTTCCATTAAATGTTGCTTCTGGTTTCATCGAAGCGCGCATGGTCTGGACGAAGTAACCAAATCCTTCCAGGGCGGCAGCTGGCATTTCTGGATTCTGAGCCGTTTCTGCAGGCAGCACAGGTTCTTCTTGAAACTCGGCCATGGTTGTTCTTCTTCGTTGGGCGCCACTCTCAGGGTCTATGTTCCTTCTAACCTTCTTCGGGAACATGCAAGGACCTGACTCGGAACAGAGAGCTTACTAAAGCTATGTTCACTAATTGTGGGAAGTAGACAGGATACACAAGAAGGGTATACAAAACCCTTTATTTTCTCTATTTACAATAACTTCCATACTTCGGAATACACGGACCCGCTACTTGGGGTCTAACGTAAAATATAAAAATAGAACTAAACTCTAATTTAACTTTAAAATAATAAACGTGGAAGATTGGCCTTATATTAACAGGAAGCGTATGTAGTACAGAGAACTGTGAACACTATAATACGTTTAAATTTATCAAGAGGATTAAAACCTCTGGCCTGGAAGGCAACAAGCAACTGCGTAAAACTTCTAAGGTAAGCGGCCTGCTTCGACTCACTGCTTCCTCTCTCTCGCTTGGCAAAAAGCCACAACTTAAATACTTAGCGTTCGCCAGACAAACTTTGCATAAAAACCTTAACGCTTATAATTCTGGCCGGAAGTAGAAAATAAGAAGTGATAGCAAAGATTTAAAATAAAATAAACGTTAGTAAAACTTAAGATCCTTACAAAGCTAGTAACTAAATAAAGAAAAACACACAATAATAGTTTACCCAACGGAGGGAAATTTCGTCTAAAAATGTCTAAGAAAAAGCTTGATGGGAATTAAATCAGGCATGGATTTATAGGCTCCTTCGTGTTTCAACGCCCTAGTTCTTTCAAAATATTGCATATAAACATGAAGGTAAGCAATACTATTCCTTTTGTTGATGTCTAGAAGGCGATTTCTGAAAGATGAAACATATCATTTGTTATTGAAGAAATTCTTTATTTATAAAGGCTATACCTTCACTTAAAAGCAAAAGCTACAATACCATTAGAATTTTAAATTAAAACAGTAAAGCGTTAGTTGTTTTGCTTGATTATGAAAAAGATTAGAAAGCGCAGGGGTCATATGAAATGACCGTTGTTCTAGATATTATAAATTGTAATTAAAATGATTTGTGCAAACGTGTCTGCTGATTCAAACTGAATTACCCAGGGCAGGCGATGAAGAGTCCCCTTTGCTTACTGCCCCACGGGGTTTCCCCCTTCTACTTGCTTAATTGCTTAAAGTAGAGTGCAATGAAGGAAACCACTGGCGGTACATTTCTTAAGAGCCACCGCTAGCTCAATAAGTAAAGGTGATTTAAATAATAAAATGTTAATTCACATATCAAAGATTTCTTTCTACACAATATTTTTTGTGTAGATCTTTCCATCATTTTTAAGCTCGCCTTGCAGAGGACCATCCATTATTTTTAATTTTACATCCGTTCTTTCACGAACTCTTGAACAGGCATCATAAAGTTGACCGTGTCCAAATGCAGGCTCAGGTACAAAATTGCCAATACGCTTACGCGTTTGGGCCTGAGGCTTTTTGATGGTCATAGCAAAGGCAAGTTTTACAGGAAATTGTCTACGTCTCGATTGAAACGACAACCTTGTGCCGTTGCAACTTCAGCCCATTGGCTAGTACTGTTACGCAAGCAACCAATAAACTATCGGCGACAAACAAACACTTAAGCCGCATATATATATAGGGTGAAGTAACATCATCTCCTCCGAAACGACTGGGTCCCGAGCTTGGCGAAGCACACCATTGGATTCCGCAGGTCCGTGGGACGCCATTTTGACCATTCGCGTCTTCGTGGGATTTTAATTAGCCGAGATATTAATTAAAAACTAATTTCCCCCTACGTTTTCCCTAAATTTTTCACTTTCTTTCTTGGGTTTTTCCTATTAGAAGGATTTGGCTACGTGCCAAATAATTTTTTCTCGAATATCTACGGAACGGCGCCTAGTTTAAATTCCAGACGCGAATCCTCGGTTTCCAAACAATTCTCCAAACCCATCGACACCGTTTTCCTCTACGTACGACTTTAATCGACCAAGATATTAATTCAAAGCTGCGGGAACGTTAATTTCCGCGCTCATTTTTCCGAGTGGCAACAATAAACTATCGACGACAAACACGTAAGCCGCTTATATATATAAAGATTTTATGCACATTTGTGCTGCATGACTTGAAGATTTTTTTTTTTTAAAGAAAAATAAGATGCGTATTATCTGTGGTGTACTTTAGACTGAGGCGAATTATCAGTATTTAGTATTCTAACCATTTTGCCACTGAGGAAATATTTTTTTTTTCAAACCTGTAATACATTTTGATTTTTTTTGGGGGGGGTATATGCCCTGCGAATATTATATTATAAATCGCAAATGTCAGTTTTATCATAAAATGTATTCTTTAATGCTGAATTAAAAAAAAAAGAGTAAAGGCATGCAGTCGAATATAAAACAGTGTTTGAAAAACTATTAATCTTTCAAATACTCTGTTTCACTAACATAAATACTTGTTATCATTAAACATGTTTAAAATGCAAAGCATGTGAGGTATTCGTGACTGATGAAGGCAAAGCACGTGGAAGATGTTTTAAAGAATATCTAGTATTTACCTTGCATGACAAGTCACCAGTATTAAAAATAAAAATATCCTAAGTTTTAGATTCGTATTTAAAAATAATATCGGATGTAAAAATCTCTAATGATTAATAACTATAAGAAAAATAACTGGATGATAATAATTTAATGAAAGTTGCCTCTAATTTCACTATTGAAAGAAATAAATACTTTGGCCACATCATTATTATCTCTTTTAAGCCTACACAACGAATGTAATTTCGGCAAGAGAAATTTTTGGAACTTTAGAAACACAATGCTCTCAAATCCTAATTTGGCGTCTATCAATTTTTTTTTTTTTTTTTTTTTTTTTTTATTTTTGTTAAATCAGGATATTGGTAAATCAGGGAATCGTGTTAATTCAAGCATTATATGTATTATAAATTGCTAAAAAGTATTTTATACTTATTATTATCCATATCTCCAATGTTTAAATCACGCTCACACACGTACAAACAGAACAAAATATTACATTTAAAAATAATTTTAATATAAAAATTTACCTTTGGTATTTTTGCTTCTACTATACTGATAGACAAATTAAAATGATAGCTTATTAGTTTTTGTTTTTTGTTATGGCTAAAATGTAAACAGTTAAATTAAATTATATAAATTAGGATACTTATATGCTTCTAACACGCACAAAAAGTGCATTGCTCAAAATAAATCCATTGACATAACTATGGAAACTTAATTTAAATTTTAAAATCATAGTCAGTCTCTTAGAAATCAGAAAAATCATAAATTACTTATTTCAGTTAAATAATATTGTTATTGTCTTAAATAAGAAAGCTATTTACGATAGGAATCAAAATTCATTTGACTATTATATCCATAATTAATACAATTAAAACTAGTTTTGAAAATCTTTACGTGATATAATTTTTTTAATTAAAAATGAGTGAATTTATGACTTAGATTTATACATCAAATTAACAAAGCGCTAATAATAATAATGTTTGTTTGCCTGTTCTGGCTTATGACATTATACGAACTGGCCCCAACAGAGATACCTTCTCAGTATTAGGCCCTCAATATTAGGCAAGGGTGACTCACCAGTGAAGTTCCCCCAAGACGTTAAAAATACGCTAATCATTATGCCGCCCTAGGGTTCCAGGGTTAGGGCCCTAGGGCTAGACTTTAAAATTTCTCTTATGGCCACTGATACCTCAGTTACTGATAACCCTAGCATGGTTTATGCTTCACGCATATGCAGTAGGCATATTTTCATCGTGGTAACCTTCGTCGCTTGGCCAAAGAACTTTTATGTATGTTTGGCTTGGCGATGAATTCACAATTCTGACTTCAGCGATGTTGTAAGTGAAGTGATACGGAATCTGTTAAATTTGTTCACTTTCTACCCAATTATGAGATCAATTATTTATTGGGGTCTTAAAAAAACGTATGGGGTGAGCTTTTGTTCCCAAATATGCGAGAATGTATTTACTGGGGGCTTGAAAATGGCGTATGGAGAAATGGATATTATTTTTTTTTCACTCGTGTTGATGTTTATGAACTGCTTAAATTGATGCTGTAGGTTTCAG
Organism: Stegodyphus dumicola; assembly: GCF_044657685.1. Taxonomy (NCBI): domain Eukaryota; kingdom Metazoa; phylum Arthropoda; class Arachnida; order Araneae; family Eresidae; genus Stegodyphus; species Stegodyphus dumicola. The sequence goes on along the minus strand of NC_140772.1, from coordinate 87,274,997 downwards.
TGACGTGCAACAATCAATTAATTCAGCCGCATTTTACATTTTTTGCCAAATGTATTTTTGTTTCCCATTTCATCTCATATTTACTGTTATCATAAAATTTCTTTTCAAATCCATGCAAAGGCATGTCTCATGTCATACAAAATTACCTTTCATACTAATAAAGCTAAATATAAGAAATCTGTAACAGCTTAACTTCTTCAACGCTTCAAGCTTCTTATTCAGACTTAACTTCTGAAACGTGACACAATTTACTGATATAACAATATGTCTTTGAGATGCTAGTCTCATGATACAACGCCAATTCTGTATAACGGACGCTAGCCAATAACGCCAACGAAGCTTGTCATTACCCCCCCCCGCATGCGTGAAACATAAAATATGCTATGGCTAGATGCTAATCTGCTACCTCCTGGTACCAGGGTCACCACTGCCACTAAATTTAACAGTGGGAACATGCACGCATGGAGTATTGGTAGGTGGTCGATACACCACGATTGCGCTGATGAAGTTTCGTCTCAAGGTATCTCCCAGCCGAACACGTGGAACCGCCAGGTTTGTGATTTTATGTGCCTGTGGTTGAGAGTGCTTAACCTCGGTAAAACTCCTTGCCAATAGCTTCGCGGAAATTTCTGCGTTGACTTCCAAGGGAGGGAATTAAAGAGTAAAATAAATTACACATGATGCACAGCTTATTTATCGTAGAGGTGCATAATTAGACAATTACAATATTAAAAAATTATCAAATCACACTGCACAAGTATTCATAAAATCTTTTCCACAACTAAGCAAAGCAACTAAAAATTTACTATTTTAAATTGCAATTTTTAAGGCATTTTCATATTTTACTTTTAAGTCGAGGTAGTGCCTTTACAATAAATAATTTCTTCAATAACAAAGGCTTGTTTCGTCTTTCAGAAATCCTCTTCAACGCATCAAAAAGATTACAGTGATTGCTTAACTCTATGTTTATAAGTAATATTTTGAAAGAATTAAGCCGCTGAAACTCGAAGGAACTTGTAAAACCTTTCAAAAGAATTCCTGAAATTTCCAAAAAAAAAAAAAATTAGTTTCGAAGAATAAATATTACTTTATAAGCGACTTGAAAATATCTGTAGAAGTCATTCAAATTTTTCTAGATTTGAGGGGTTTTCTTCTTCTAGTTAATTTCCGGCAAATTATGGACAGCATAAAAGCAAAAAATTGCTATGGAAAGTTCTTTAGCACTAAACTAAGATAATGTAATTTTCTTCATTATTTAAATCCAAATTTCAGCAATGGAAATATGGTATAAATGCATTAGATATATCTAAAAAACTAATTTGAAAAATTTATTTGTTAGAATGGGGACTCAAAACGTAAAGTTCTTAATATCGTTTAATTGAAGATAAATATTTTAAAATTGTAAATCAAAAAAAAAATAATAATAATAATAATAAATCTAAGATTTTCATTTCCTGCTGCTTCATTTTATGCAAATGCGTATGAGTATATCTTGAAGAAAGTTAAGATCGTTTGTTTTAGAGAAAGAATTAGCTACTGTCATCTAAACAGCAGAAAAATTACTTAATTATTACTGCTTTAGATTCGTTACATTTTCTTCCTATATGTCTATAATTTATCGCAGTAAACTCGATCGAAGATTTGCCATTTTTATAATCTTTGCTTAAATTAGAATTAAACATTTATCGCTGCTTCTGTATCTGTATTCTATTGTCAGCTTTATCAAAAGTTAATGTTCTGTTTAATACGCACTATCACCACCTGTAGTGGTTCTTAAAGTTTCTGAAGCAGAGGTTTCTTACTAGTTTGTTGAGCGATCAAGTCGGAGTTTCTGCAGTAGCAGAAGTTAAGTTTCAGTTTTGCTAATAACATTATTTGATAACTATATGATTTTTTTTTATGTTATTCTACTGTGACTGGAAAATCAGATGCATGATTTGATAGCTTCCTGAAGGTTTTCCTTCTTTGGGAGGTTATGCTTAAGATCTAAACTTTAAAGTAAATTAATGAGCCACTGTACCTCCTGAGCTACACTAGTTATTGGAATGTATTTCCGCTTCTGTTGCCGATGATGGTACGCAGTTGTGTCTTTTGCTGCTTCAGTTATTTCCTAGTTTTAATACATATCCATTGACGGATATTTGCACAATATGAATCTGAATTTAGTTAGTATAGAATCTTGAGTTTAAAAAAATTAATTTCAAGTCCTTTATTGCTTATGATTTCCGTTCTATACGTTGGCTTATAACTTATCGGTATCTAACAGTCTTGGATATGGCTCCAAATTAACACTGTTCGAGCAGTTAATATCACGGTCTAATTTATTAGACAGCTACTCATCCATCTTATCCTACTCTTAGTTAGTTGAAAACTCAAGGCCAAAGGACTGGCCGTGTGGTGGAACTTTTGAGAGTTCTCACACACGTATACTGTTTCACTTACTTCTCTTTCAATAAATATACCTATCATCCTCATACAAGATTGTTGTTTATGCATGTTCTACTGTGATTGAAAAATAAGCAAATTCTGTTCTAATTCTTTAAATTATAGGCTTGGTTTAAAAAACGCCAAAGATCTCTTTCCCTGGGTTGCACATGATAGACTGCTAGAGATTACGGAGACTGGTCCCATGGCATGGAAAATACGTAGATTTTTGAACTCGAAGGGTTCCGATGTGTTAACTCTTTTTGGGCATGCTCTTATAGAAGGTAAGTAAGTGAAAACAGTATTCAGTGATTAATTACAATGACCTAGTAAGAAATTTAGATTATCTAATTATTTGTCAATGAGTAGGCAGGTAGCCCTTATGTGCTTTACAATCAACTCCCATATTTAAAGCTTATTCTATGCAACCTTACTTTTTTTTTATCTTTTACTCCCCCCCCCCAAATGCTTAGAAGTTACTTGCTACAAAAAATTTAAAAAATTTAATCAAATGCACCATGAAAATTAATGCATTTAAAATCTTCAGATATGATGCAGAATGTTTGAAGTACGTTGTTCCGTAATTATATATTCGATTTCAAATTAAAAAAAGATGATTTGGCACAATGATTTTTACTTAGTGTTAAAACGATTTCTTTATTGAAACAGCACTTTAAGGTTAAAATGGATTAAGTTTTTTGAAAATTTAAATTTGCGCTGAATGCAAATATATATTGTTAAAATCGTCACTTACAAGTATGAAATTGTATTGATGAAAACAGGTAACATTATCTATTTCAAAATTTAAATCGATGTGAATTGGGAAAGGATGGATTAACGAATGAAATTTAATTTAATGAATGTCTATCCGCAATATTATTGTCAAAATAGTTGTGTCTTAGCAATTAATGCAAAATTTGACTTAAATTAATAGCTTTCGTTTTTATTTTACTTATTAGTATTTCATTTAAAAAACGCAAAGTTAATATGAAGTTCATGTAAAATTTTAAAACAATGCATATAGAATAATTAATACAAATTAAATTGGGACGAATTTGAAATATGTATTCGTTTTTGTTGAATATACAATTTATGTGAGTTATAATACATCTTCTAAGGAATGTTTTTTCTTAAATTATAAACAAACAGGCTTCATAACATGACGAAGCAATGTAATCTTAAACACAGATAACCAAAGTCTTAGCGAAGTTAGCAGTATCAGTCATTTTAAAATTTCAAAATGGCTGCTCTACGTTTACAGCAAGAAGCAAATAAAATGTGCAGATCCTCAGGAATATATTTAGAAATAAAAAGTTTTCATTTCAACAGTTCTGACGTTTTTTGGGAGGAGGGTAAGACAAAGCTAAAAATCTTTTTGAACAGATATAAAGGAAGAATTTAGTGTTTGAAGTAATTTCACAAAAATAATGTGTTTTAATGATTTTAAATCATTGACCAAAAATAATAATTTATCATTAAGGATTATTTTAACAATTTTTCCCCATAAGCTCTTTTTTGACACTTCACCAGATACAAATTCCCTTGTTTGAGATTAATCTTTTAAAAACATTTTGTTTTGCGATTCGAGGTCCAGACAGAAGCAAAGAACAAAATGTTACAATCTAGTAATTAAATGAGTTTTTAGATGCTGCTTCATTTTTCTAAAATCAAGCCATGATATTCGAACAAAGAGAAAAAATACTTGGACAATGTAAGTGGAAAAATACCCTTGGGTTACAAAACTGAGCTCTAAAAGCGACACATGCCTCCGTTTTAACTAGGGAAAAACCGTCACATCTGACATTTCCTTAAATTAGAATTTTAATCCGTGTGTTCAGTCATGTCTGGATTAAAGCATTGTTTAGATCACCTCGCAAATTTTATCCTTTTCTTTCTCCAACAGCTCACCAAAGGAAAGAATTTCAAATTAAGCTCAGCCTCTAAGAAGAAAAAAAAATCAAATGAAATTTCGAGAATCAAAAAAGAAAAAACAAACAGCCATCTTCGAACACCAAATGAAAAAAATTCTTTAGCGAATTACCCAGGTAAAATAAATTAAGGTGAGAGTGCGAAAAAGCCGGGGAGGCAAAAATAATATTAAAGCTAATTGAAGCAACAGAAGACTAAATACGTAAAAAAGAATAAAAAGGTTTAAAAAGAAGGTGTAACGAACAATAAAACAAGTAAAAGACTTGCGCGAAAACTAAAAGCTATTTTATGTAGTGGATCCTCTAAGAGCTGATATTAAGCAATGAACACAACCTAAATTTCCTAGAAAATGGTCAAAAATTACAAAGCGAGGTAAAGTAGGTTATAAACAAAATACTTAAATGCGAAAGAAAAAAAATGTGAAAAAGTGTAACGTCAAAGGCTTAGGGTTAAAAAGGTGCAAAAATAAGGCGTAACAAATTCTTTGAAAAAAATCCTCGGTAGATTAGATGCCTTAATATTGTTTGTAACACAATGAAAAGAAAAACGAGTCCGCGTGATTAAATCTATTTGCTTTCCATCATGATAAAAGAAGTTAAGTGGAGAGAGAATTAAAGTAATTAAATTACTGCTGATTTTTTCTTAAAGTCTCCTTTTCAAAGTCTAGCGTTTGGCATAAAAGAAAATTTGGAAATTTATGAAATCTATTTCATTCTGAGATTGTTTTTAAAATTAGAAAAATCTAAAGCCTTAAATTGTTGTTAAAATTAGAAAAATCTAAAGCCTTGAATTGTTTTTAAAATTAGAAACATCTAAAGCTTGAGTATCTATTTTTATGTTACTTTTAGATCACCACCAAAATGGATCAACTAAGTTATACAGATGGAGGACAAAATAATGCGAACACCTGTGAAATAGTATGACGTATTTCACACCTGCAGTACAGCCGCGCAACAGAAGTCTGCCACCTAGTGAGCGGGAAAAGGAAAGTATCAGTCTCTCAACAGCAGTCACCTATCAGCCGTTATTACAGCGTACACGTAAGAGGGTAAGACGATACCTTCAAAGTAAAACAGTGGCCGAAATTCAAAGCTGGCTGATAGAGATAGACGGGACTTGAAGCGCATAGTAGCCCAAAAGCTCAAGCAATCGTTATCCGAGATAACATCCGAAATGAACAGTCATTTTCAAGACGCTCTTTCAACAAAAACTGTCAAAAGGGAACTTCATGCTGCGAACATTTATGGAAGAGCGGCAATTCGTAAACCCTTGGTGACAGCAACCAATGCTTTCAAGTGACTCCAATGGTGCAGAGATCACATAGGCTGGCCCCCACAGCAGTGGCAATAGGTAATGTGGTCAGATGAATCGTCATTCACCCTATTTCAGACGACCCGAAGCCTTTATGTCTGCAGAATGCACATAGAAGCGTTTCATCCTGACTGCCTCTTGCCGACTGTGAAGCCATTATAGTATGAGGTGCGATATGTTGGCGCGGTCTTGGTCCACTTGGTTATTCTGCATAGGAGGATCACATCCAATCACTATCTAAGCATTCTAGGGGATCGTGTCCGTCCTTTTGTCCAGACTGTATTCCATGGGGAGCGACCGCTTTTTCAAGATCCAGACCCCTATATCTGCTAGGTGTATTTAAGAATGATTCGAAGAGCATGACGATGAACAGCTGAACTTTTGACTCCAGCAGTCTCCGGACTTGAATATTATTGAACATTCATGGGCATATTTGGAGTCCAAACTTCGTTCCCGATTTCCTCCTCCATCCGGACTTTCGGAATTAGAGACCTCTCTGCAGGAGGAATGGCTTAATATTCCTTTAAATATTGTCCATGATCTTTATGCATCTATCCCGCATCGTATTCAATCTGTACTTCAGTCAAAGTGTGGTCCAAACCCTATTAATAAAGATTTTCCATTATTTCACAGGTGTTCATATTATTTTGTCCTCTATCACATTCAGATGTCTAATAGGATCAGAGAAAGAAATTTCTCTATAGGCATAGAGTATTTGTCACTTGGCAATCAAAACAATTACGATAATAACAATTATTATGAATCTTGGAATAGGTCTAAATAATCACAGGGATTGTTTTTGACTCTAAAATGCTTTAAGTCTTAACCGTAAGTTTTCATGTTATTTTACAATTGTCATCCGTGTAAGAAAGTTTAGTTAAAATATTTTTTAGTTTAAAAAAATTTACACAAGTGACGTGGTCCATTACTTGATAATTCATCACATGCTAACAATAACAGAAGATATAAATCTGAAATTAACAATTTTTAAACTTCAATAACATTTTTAAAATGTATTATTAATAATGATTTGCACATTTTATGTCTCTATTTAATATATAAGTGACAAAAAATTTAGCTTTCTGTCTTTTGATATTAATTCCGGATTAGTCAAGAAAGAGCAATTTCTTATGTTAAATTCATAAAAAATATTCAAAATGTGAACTATTAAAGGTAAAAATTAGTAACAGAAACAAATCAAAATTAATAAAACAAAGAAAAATATTTAAGAATAAATGCCAGGGAAAATTATTCTTAGATGACAGAAAACAAAATTATGCCGTCTTTTGGCTTTTCGCAGTTTGTGACGTGGGATAGTCAGGAAATCAATGCTGCAAAACTGTAGCATTTTTGTTACTGGATAAGGACACTTGGATACTTTAAAATTCACTTGGCGCTTGACTTTTTTATGTATAAATTGAGCATAAATAAGAGAAGAATTTTGTAAATTAAAATTTATTTTAAAGTCTTTTCTGAAAGGTTGCGTTTAGCGTTTTTATGTATGGATATAACTTCCAGAAACTGAATGATTAAGTAAAAAGTGTATGTCTTACATAAAAAAATCAGAATAATATTAAGAGATGAAGAAAACTAAATAAATCAGCATGCATAAAATAAATTATCCCTAAAACATTCAAAATTCATCTCAATAATAAAGCAAGGCTTAAAACGAAATTCAACTTTGCACAAACCATTTCTGAGGATGACTGACCCCAGTGTAATTACCTTGTCTTTTTTCTTTCAGATGCGTGCCAAATAGTAATAACTAATTCAACAAAAAACTAATCCCAAACATTATCTCTCCACTCTGTTTCTTTCCAAACGTACCAAAAAATAACTGTAATCCTCTCGGTAATAAATTAGAGAATATAATCTCAGTCTAAATTTCGAAAACCTAATTGTTCTTCTGGGAGTGATTCAGAAAGAAAGCTGTAACAGAAAGTGATGGGAAAGAAAAAAAGTTCTTATTTTACTTCCTGCTTCCCAACAATGTAAATATACAATTTCCAGAGCTATTTCAAATGCAGACGGAAAAATTCAAAAGAAGTAGTTAAAACAGTAATAAAATTAAAGCTAATTAGTCTAACATGTGCTTTCCAATTTAACTACTCAGAGGAAAAAATATTCATTTTCTTTAAACATATCGTATTTTCTTTAAACACACATAAAATAAATTATGACCCTTAAAAAATAAAACTAATATACTCAGAATGAGAAACTGATTTCCAGTTACTGCTGATTTTGCTTTCTGTGTCAGTTTTTTTAAGTTGGAGTGTCTACTATATCTTTTTTTTAGGAAATGTGCATAACCTGCATTAATGAAAAGTAGAAGAAAACTAAATTTAAAAAAAATCTGAAATGTTTCAGATTTTAAATTACGTCCAAAGGGGCGTTTTTTAACATTTCGTGTGTTACCTTTCTTTATTAAATATCATGTTCCTCGCACTTAAACCATAAGATCCAGTGCAACAGCAATATCGCAAAATAGTTTTAAAACGAGTATATCTTTAGAATTTCCGATACAGAGACTCACGCGCTGGAGATAAAAATGTTTTTTCTGCACAACGTTGCCATTGCTCGCTTTGAAATCCTTGAGTTTGTTAATCAAAAATTCGTCAAAGTTTTAAAAAATAGGAAATCGATCATAAAACAAATTTCAAATTTCAAATTTGGTCTTCCACATGCTCATATTCGTTGGAGGATTACGTTATTCAAAATTCGATGACTCTATGTACCATTATTTTATGACAATGTGAGAAATATACATACATTTACGCAGATTTTCATTATTTAATTTCTTCAAATATAATGCAGGACTCTAACATTTTATGGCAACAGTTTGAAAAGTGAACCGACATTTATCCGTCCGACGCAAAATGCCAAAACGAAACTAATAGTCCTTTGGGATTCAAATCCCTTTGGACTAATAATAATAAAAAAGGATATAAAACGTCTTGAAACGCTATTTAGTATAGGTCTTTCAGATGCCAGTAATAAAACAAAAAGTCCAAAAACGGTAATGCTTAGGTTTTTCGACACTGTAAATACACATAGGATGTTAATTTTATATGCACAAAAACACCAATATTTCAAAAACATTACTATAAATTTGAAGAATGTTATTTATAATAATATATAGCAACACCCAAACGCAAAATTCAAAATTTGGATGTATGCATATGACACCAAAAATATATGGCAAAATTGAAATACCTTGGAAAGAATTAATATCTTTCGACATTGATAAGGAATATGATCTTCCAGCCACGATTTACGACACGATTTTATTCTTTCAATGAAATGATGATTACGAAAGATATTCCACTTGATTGGCAGTATTATTTTTTGGCAATGGGATTGCTAGAAGAAATGATTATTGTCTATGTTAAAGTCTAATGAAATTCAGATCATGCATGAATGGTTTGGCAGTTTCCTTTTCATTCAATTTCTTCATATTCAAGAAACTCATTAACTATATGCAAATTATTCATGAAAAGAAAACTAGATCTACAAGCATCTCTGAAATACTACCCTTAGGGCTGTTAGATGCTACGTACGAGGTGATTCACTTAAACGTGTACCAACTTTAGGGAGAGCTAGATTATTCAAAGACGATTCGAAGTTACATAACAATATAAGGGCGTTGACTTAACCTTTATCCTTTAGTGTATAGGAAGAAAACACAAGAAATGAAAAAATAATGTAAATATAAATATCTTAATGAGAAAATAGTTGCAGCTGCCATTGTCAGAGGTAAACACTAAGTGTTCAAAGTTTACAGCTGCCAGCACGTAGTCCAACGGATGATTGCACTAACTATGCTAATGCGCTCCACAAGATCCTCGTCATTGGCCGAGGGTTGTTCGTACAAAAGCCTTTTCAGGTAAACTTAGAGAAATATATCTAGGCAGGACAGGTGCGGTGAACCAGCAGGCCAATGAATAGGATCATTATGATTGTTGGATTGCAAAACAATGTAGTTTGTATTTTGTATTTACTGTCCTTTAAATTATAATTTTACAATACATATTACTTTTACTTTTTGGCCACTAATAATTGTTGTTAGTTTGGTTTCTTGGAAGTGGCAGCAAGGCAATTCATAGAATTAGGAAAATATGTTAGTTAGGTTTATTAAAGATTAATTATATGTTATATCCCTAAATGATGTTTTATTAAATAAATGAATACTTTAGAATATAGTAGTCTCATTATTATGCACGCTGGTAGCATAATAGTCTGACGCCTAAGCGATCAGTCTACCTTTAAACAGATGTTGAATTAAAACAGTATACAATTATGAAGTAAAAGAAAATTATGTACTTACATTTTTTAACCTTTCGTATATTGATAATAAGTACCACAAAAAAAAAAAAGAAAAGAAAAGTCCGCTAACAATCTTTATATGTGTGATCCACATCTCTCACACTTCATTGAAGAAGCAATTAGTCAGGTTTTCTCCAAAAATTTAAAATAAATTTCCTCTGACGCTATTAACAATTTATAAATAAATCTTTGATTAGGAAAGCAAGGTTGGCCAAAATATGTCTCAAACGGCAATTTTTTTTATTCCGATACCAATAATTCTTGGTAATTACCAATAACAACATTCATATTCGAAACGGACACATCCATTATCTTTGAAATGTGAGGAATTCGAAGAGATGAATAATAAAATTTTAAAATGGCGTTGTAATGCACAAATATTCAGTAACCAATCAGGGAGCTGATTACATCACGCATAGAATTAAAATTATTTAAATAATCATTCATAATAAAATCATATTTAATAAAATGCAAAATTAAATTGTCTTTTAATATTTAACAGCCAGAAATAATGTTTAAAACATTAGATTAAATTTATAGATATTAAAACCAATTACTTTTAAAATATTTTGTGACGTCATTCATTACATCATTCACAGCATAAAATTCCATAAAATATCATAAACAATAAAATTTTTATTACAAATAAAAACGCAAAATTAAATTCATTTTTATTGTTTTGAAGTCATAAATAATATTTAAAGCACGGAATTTATGCATAATAAAACGTATTATTTTTTAAATAAAATGACAACAAAGTATCGGTTACCATAAACAACTTGTCTAGCAATGGGTTTACCATAAGTCGTATCGCTCGCCAAAAAAAATCGCCAAAATCCGTGCAACCGTCTACCAAAGTAGCACCTTGGTTTCATTCCATCAACCGAATTTAAAGCATGATTGGCAGAAATTGTTTCTACTTTTAATAAATATCTTTATCACACTGTTGGATGAGTCGCGCTATGACATTTCGGGGTGTTAGAGTATGAAGCAAACAATTCTATTGGTTAATGACAAATATGCTTTTTTGCTTCCATTACCACATAAAAATCTAAATGCAAGTGAATGAAATATCATGTCTTGATATAGTAAGACGCAAATAATTTATGCCTGTGAATATGTTAACTTTAACATTAAGCGATGAGACTTCAAAATACCAATAGATTTTTATGCGCAGATGTGCTTTGGGAGCTGTGAGACAGATGGCAGACACAAAATTCCTTTTAGAGATAAAGAATTGATTTCAACACCAATGTTTTATTGAAATTATTTATAACATTACGTCCATTGCAAAGAGTAGACCATTGTGTAGTGTCTTAAGCTACTGATTAAAAATGAAACTGTTAAGATAATGTAAAATGAAAAATAAATAAATAAATAAAAGATTATGGTTTAGCGGTGAGGCAAGACACATTGTAACTAAGTAGCTACGGTTGCACACCAAACTGATGAAACTGAGAGACTAAGAACTCATATATTTGAGAACGGAAGTTTCTCACACCACGGAGTTTGATGCTATCGTGGGATTAATCGGAATCGCAGATCTACACGTGGATATAAATACTCGTCAAACAGGTTTTCTCTCTCTTTCCTGACTACGACGCGAAGGCAGGTGAAGAGGGGCGGCCCGGTGCACCCTGGCACTTAGAATGCAGATCGTCACGATGATGGTAGAAAAAAAAAAGATGCAGGCTGCAAATGATGAAAGTATCCAAAATTAATTCTGCTTAAACTTAATCTATCCTAAAGTATTTTGGCTACCATGTGTTTTCCTCAATAAATTGCTTCTACTACAATCTGGTTGTTACCTCCTGGTGACAAGAGCTCATGCCGTATCAATAAATAAATTGAGAGTAGCAGAGATACCATCGGTGCTAAAAATAGATGATGATTTCTTTTTAAGAAATAGACGGCTATATGTGTGTAAAGCAACATCCGAACTGTGTGTATGAACTATTGAGATTATTCCAACAAGAAATTCAACGACGATTATAGTTTTTTGCTTTATATTTTGATAAAGGCTGCACAGTCTAATTATATGTGTACTATATTATTCATATTGTTTGTTTAATCCAGATAATATCTGAAGGTGTGCTAAAGGTCATTATATAAAATGAATTGATGGAAATGAAATTATGATTCTGAAAGACTCATGCCATTTTTGGGGTAAGTGAAGTATATTATATTAGAGTCTATATTAGGGTTAAAATGCAGTGTACTAAATATAGTTTCAGGCCAGCAAGTATTGGGCACATGTAACTTTGATTTTTGATGCTTGAAGGTATCTAGTTAAATAGTGGTTTACATTCAGCACCGCAATATCATAAATGTAACGCACTTCACATCACAAAAATTGCCACATAATGTGCAATAACTGCCATATAATGTGCAATAACTAACAATAAGTGAATAATTAGCCCAACATTCACAGAAGATATTGTTACTAGATAGAATTATCGGCAATTTCTCATTTCTCGAGACTTAGTTTTTTTTTAATGGCGAAGATTGTCATGGCAATATGATTAGTCGATATCGGTTGATACAAGATAAAGATAATATGTTCAGGAGGAAATCATTTTGTTCACCGCTGGGACACCATTCAATGAAAGAATAATTGTGATAGACACAGAAAATTGCACTGGTAATGATATCCAATGACCCCTATTCATTCCGTACTTCGTACTTATGATTACTTTTTTTTTTGTTGTTGTATTGCAAACAGAGTTAAAATGATGCCTGAAATTCAATGGGAATTAAAATCAGTATTTACTCTTTTAAATAAAGTCATTGATTCTGAGGTACTAAGTTGTAAAATTACTTATCTCAGAATCAACGTACATAGCACTGAATCCGTAAGTGGTAAATAGTTCAAAAATCGCATTAATTCAAATTCATCTACTTTTTAAGCAATTAAAGTCGATTGTTAATTATTTTAATCAATCTGATTACATGCTCAAGTTTTAAAATTGTAACGTTAGAGATTGTAAAACTTTTTAGTTTGTCTAACGATATTATGACAAATGAGTATATAAAATTAACGCAATATATTTGCTAAAATATATATTATTTTTATTAGCATCAATGGATGTGCGATTATCGTAGAAATAGCTGAACGGAAAAGCGTTAATAAAATTAACAATTTTTTTCTTGTAAAATAAATGGGTACACCGCAATAATTTAAAATATTATAAGGTATTTCTCCTGCCTTCGTAGTGTGGTTGTCTGCACGCTGGGTGCGTATTCCAGAGGTCCGTGGTTCGATTTCCGGCGAAGGCGTTGCTTTTTTTTCACGTCTCCTACTTCCAAAAAATACATAATGTCTCTACATGACGCTCGAAATAAAAGGGTGGTAAATGATTGTTCTCCACAACCAAGTTTTGGCGATTAGGTCCCCTAAAACCTCAGTCGCCCGTTAAAAGGGGGAGTATAGAAGGTATTTCTCCCGCCTTCTTAGCATGCCTTCGTAGTGTCGTGGTCTCCACGCTAGGCGCATATTCCAGAGGTTCGATTCCCGGCGAGGCTTTGCTCATTTTTCACGTCTCCTGGTTCCCAAAAATACGTAATGTCTCTAAAATATTATTTAATGGTAAAATAAATTTTACTTTAAACCATCAATTAAATAATAATTAGTTAGAAAATCTGCACTTTTAACTTATGCATGAAGAAGTTTAAAACATTACAGTGATCTGTATAACATTGATATTAGCCAAACCATCGAAGTGACCTTTTTTACTATTTTCATTACTCAAAAAGAGGAAGATGTATATTGCTTGAAATTTGTGGGAAATATTTATTGCATAAAAGTGTCAGCTCAATTTTTCCTGCAGACTCAATTGTTGAAAAATGTTTCCTCTATAAAACTAATTTGCAGGTTTGTTTTACAGTGATGTCGAAATATGTTCAAAGAGAAAAAAAGTAATACAAAAACTTTTCATTAATTTTTCGTGGAAAATATAAATAATCACTCATAAAATATAAATAAATTATCGTAGCTTACGAATTTACAACTCGTTGATGCAAAGAACAACGGATTCAGGGACAGATATCACAAATGCTTGATCAAGCAATTGTGATAAAAATAAAGGGAGCTGAAAATGAAACGCTGTGGGAAAAGCACACGTGACATCGAAAACCTAATCTCCTTCTGTTAGCAAGCTTTCACGTCTGAATTGCGAGTTTCGTAGCTCAGTTAGTTAGTCATCCATTTATTTACCGAAGAAAGGAGCTTAATATTAACATCTTAAGAGATCAAGACGGATAATGAATTAATGCTTTTCTTAGAGACAATGAATGCTTTGGAAGTAAGTTTTAATGATTTAATCTTCGTTTTATGGTCAAATTATAGGTAGATTACATGTTCCTTCCGAAATGTATTTTCATCTTAAATTCTCAGCATTATAATGAGCAAGTTGCAGATACTTAAACCAAAAACATCTCCCATTTTAAATATGAAAGTTTTCTGTAACGCTTTTACTTTACTTCATGCAAATTTTCCAAAAATCCAAAAATTCATCCAAAAATTTGTTTACGTTCCTCGTATTAGAATGGCGCCGAAATGGATGACGTAGTTTCGATTTTAAATATACTTAATAAATTCAGTCACTCTCGGTCTATTTAAACCAAACTGAATGCATTTAATAATATAACATTATACGTACACATTTAGTAATAATTCAACAGTACAGATAAGCTATAAAATAAGAATTACAACCGTTACAGGCCAGCTACACATTTAGCGACCGAATTCTACGTACGACAAATCTCCAAAAGCGTGTTGAAAACGCACGGCAACGAAAAGGTGGAAATTAATTCGATAGGCGTGAAAGTGAACCAACATTAAAAATACTTTTACTTTCCATGAGCAATTAATGAGAAGTTTTGGAATTGTTTGCTTTTTCTACTTCAATGTATCATTGACCTTATGTCAAAATCAAGCATCTACATAACATTTGCTTCAAAGAAAACGCATATCAAGTGAAACTACAAGAAAAATATACCCATGTCTTTTGCATAATAAACCTTTTACACACATTTTCCTGTTATGGGGTATTGCGGAAAATTGAGTAACAGTCTAGAAAATGCATTTGGTCGAAAACAACAACAAAGAATATTCTGTTTTTTATGTAATATCGAAGACATATATACGCAAATGCATATCGAAGAAATAAACAAACACAACAAAAGAAAAAATGCGAACCTTTAAGTAAATATGTGTTGCGTAAAATATTATTATGGGACGACAGATGATTTAAACTTTGCAGATGGACGAGCAAAAAGCGAAAACGCATGTATATCTAAGTAAACAAACATAAACAAGAAATGTAATCTTGCCGTCCCCAAAAAACATTCAGTTTTAAAAATAAAATTATAAGCAAATTACAAATTTAATGTATTGAATACCAAATTTTTATTAACAGGATGGCATATATTAAACGTAAAATTACATAACCTATAACCTTCCATTTTATTCCTTAACACGTTAAACCTCATTTTATACAATTAAGGAGGAATACTTTAATTTATTTTCCTATTTTTGTTTGATATTTATGCACAAAAGATACGTATTTATATCTTCTATATATGAATAATTTTTGCAGGAAAACATTAATTTATATATTAATATTTTTATTCCTATGATAACCTTTTAAAAATGCGCACTAATTAATATAATAAAAAGGTTACACTGAAATTTCCTTTCGTCATAATTAATGTACATCCCGAATTATATTTTTAAATCAAATGCAAAAGTTTGTTCGTGATAAAAACTTTCTAATTTCTTATATCTGCTTTTCCATGAATGCATTTCAACCTACACTATAAAATAACTATGAAACATACATTACGCCTTTATAGCCTAAATAATATTGCTCCATTTATATGTCTATAGGAAATCTAAAATATTTATTGTTTTAGTTGATTTGAATATAAACTTAATGCATTAATAAACCATCTACTTTCTCTGCATTTAGCTTTCTGTATTAAAGTATGCGAGTAAAGATGTATATTTTCGGAATATAAATCATTTTATATCTTAGCAAATCATTTTATATCTAGACAGTGTTTCCAAGTCAAATACACATTCTTTAAGGGCTGCAAGGGTGGGACGTTTCGTAAACCACAGCCATTTTTGTTTTCCTTCGTCCCTTCTTCTTGAACGCTGCACTCAGTGGTGTTTTTGCATGTTTGTAAAATTCATAATTTTCAAGAAAAATGTGTTTCCTGCAAGTATGAGATGAAACATTTTACCATTTAAAGCGAGCAACTAAAAAGCTGAATTGGTAGAAAAAATTATATGCTGAAATGCGTTTTTCGAATAGCAGCATTTATCGCGCAAAATGTGGAAATATCGTAAATTGCTTTTGCCGAGAAATTATCATTCTGACAAAATTACAATCTGGTATCTGAAGAAGACATCTATCACGTTCCCTTGATCATCGAATTTGTGCTTCTTCATATTTAATGACTGCGGATGATTTACGATTTGAAGTGTGCAAGTGCACACTTCAGATGAACCGGCGAGAGACGTCGTAGGGTAGATATTTAATATTGGGTTGAAACATAAGTAATAGCCGTTTTTTTTAATTTAAAAATTTTTATTTTAGCGAAACAAAAAACAATAAATTAGTCGATAACATCCGAGTTTTTGGACTTTCCCCATAGAACCAAGATTTCGAAATATATTCATTTGGCTACAATCCATTCGTTCGGCTAATTGTCGAGTGGTTTGACGCTTGTCTTCGTTCAGAAATTGATTCAAACGCTCTTCATCAAACTCATTGGGTCGTCCAGAACGAGCAGTGTCTTTGAGGTCGAAATTTCCATTTTTGAATTTGGCAGACCATTTCCTGAACTTCATTCAAGTATTACACCTTCTTCATACACTTTAAAAATCTCTCGGGCAGCTTCTGTAGCATTGGTGCCTCAATTAAACACAAAACGAAGGTGTCGAAAATGCTTATTTTTGTCGACTTGACACTCCATTTGAATGATCTGAAAGATAACAAAAATTAGCTCAGACAAAAAAAAAAGTCAAATACGCTATCTTGTAGCAGGAAAGATTCGAATAACAGAAAACATTATGTAAATACATTTTATTTTTGCCGCGTAATTCTAAATTCAACAAAAACGTCCATTACATATGTTTCAACCCAATACATAATTTGCTATTCGTCACTGGAAAAGAATTCCATGTACAAATTCTGCGGTTTCTAAACCTACATTTTTTAAATAAACAACTCGTTTGAGTTTTTGAATAATTTTTTTGTTAAAATTCCCCTGAAAAGGCGCACTAATTTTTCTGGCGATCCTCAATGTTTATTGTTATAGAATATAAAGTTATCTCTAAGTTATAGAATATCATTTTTGTAAAGATTTCAGATAACCAAAAAGGCGTAAACAGGAAGTTAAAGAAAGCCATTTACGTTCTACGTTATAAATCGTACAATAGGCATTAGCTGTTAAAACGAATAAATGCAAATGAATAGATGTAGATCACTAGCTGAAATGCTATTAAGTAGTATTTCCTTGTGAATTTAAACTTCAAATAGCGGGATCCATTAGGAAAATCTAAAATTGTAAGTTCATGATCCTAATAAATTATTATATTTTGAATCACAGTGTGTCATAAAAAATTTATGAAAATAATTTTATAATTTCCAAAGGTTTATGAAAGCTAGTTTAATCATAAAGACAATGTAAGGAAACACCCACTATCGGAAGAGTTAGTGAAACATCAAAATAGTATTAAATCCTTTCAATAGCTTAAATTGCTGTAAAATTTTGCATGAATTGATTTTTAGCACACTTTTAATGTGCATCTATAGAAATGAGTTCTTGAATGTCACTACTTAGGTCAGGAGTAAAACATTTCTAAAATTTCTGTAGAAATTTCGCAAATAAAATTAAGCACTATAATAATGTCAAGTAATTGAAAATATTTATGTAAAGTGTGTAAAAACGTTTCGAAAGTGATTTAAATTCAATAATATTATTCTATCAGAAAATTTAATAATATAACACTGCAGGCGTAAACTGTATAATGATGTATTTGTAATAGCATAATTTTATTAGAGAATGTAACTCAACTGAAACATGAAAAATTACTTTTACGAATTTACTATGTTTATGTTTTAGTTAATCTATAAAAAGAACATTCCTCTTTCTGAGAGCAAAATCGTCAGAACTCCGCCCTCCATGCACAGTTTCGATTACTGGGCCCGTAAAGTCTCCTTTTTAATTTTCTGAAATCATTATTTTCAGGAAGAAACGTCTTTAAGCGATTTTATATCTGATACACCTGGAAGCCCTTTTTTCTATTTTTCAACCATCTAGAGGCCTCTTTTTGATTTTTCCATAAATAAGGTACTAATACCTAATTTTATTGAAGAGGAATATCTATTTATTATAGGTAAAGTCTGACGCACCTTGAAGCAATTTTTTTCTGTTATCGACCCCTTAGGCCCTGTGAAAATGTCTTTCATAAACAATTTAATGTAAATAAATAACTGTAAACAACTGTAATATAAATAAACGTTTCCACCGCACAGAGTAATAATTTCCATTTTCCTATTCCAAGCATTTCCTATTCCTTCCAATCCAGTGGGAAATAATAATAAGAAAGGCAAATTCGGTGGCCAATAATGGAGAATAATTAATTGCCTCACAAGACACCGATATAGTTTATATAACAGTTTTAAAGGTGTTAAATATTCTATAAGTGTTGACTGAAATGCAGTTAAAATTAGGTTCACCCAGCGCACGTCATATATTTGCAGATTTTTAATTTTATTTTCCCGTCTAGTACAATTTATGAAATTTAATATATGAGAATTTTGAGTTAGAAATATTAATTTATTAGCTCAAAAATATTCAGATACAAAAGTATACATATTTCCTCATATTTTGGACAGGAAAACTAATAGCACTGTATAAAAATATTTATCTTAGCATTTCCTATTCCTTCCAATCCAGTGGGAAATAATTCAAGTAGATGTATTAAACAAAACACTGTAGGAACATTTAAGTATTCTTATGGAATTATAATAGCACATCATATGACATATGCAATAATTTCAGTCAAAAGTATTTTGAAGAAAAAAATACGAATACAATTACGTTCCGTATTTTCGTTCTTTTTTACGAGTGCGGAGTTACACTCAGCACTCGTAAAAACACAGCACTCAGCACTGAAAAGGTTTTGAATTTTTACATATTTTATTTATTTAGTATACTTCAGTTTTCGGTGAGTATTTATTTTTAACTTGTTTTATATATCTCAGCAAGTGTAAAGTAATCTCTATAGAA
Source organism: Stegodyphus dumicola (assembly GCF_044657685.1). NCBI lineage: Eukaryota > Metazoa > Arthropoda > Arachnida > Araneae > Eresidae > Stegodyphus > Stegodyphus dumicola. Next base: position 87,255,707 of record NC_140772.1, on the reverse strand, counting down.
ATCAAGTTCTGTCGCCTTTTGTTTCCCAGACATAGAAAAAATTCTGGTGCTTATTTAACTCGATTCGGGTGGTAGCTTTTACATTTCACTTTAAAAATTGCAGTTATTTCAACATCAGAATTGTCAAATAATAAAAAAAAAAAGAAAATAATGCTTATAGATTTTTTTAAGGTGTACTTTGAAAATCACATAAATTAATGTTACCTATTTTATCAAGATTTTGGTAAACATATTTTTTAAATGGCTAGTTAATTAAAGAATTTTCAGAATTTGGTGAGGTGTAGGTTTGACATGGAAGGCACAAGTAAATAAAAATTAAAAATTACTTTGCATTAAGAAAGAAGAGCAGTAAATCAACCATCATACATCAATTACTATATGTTAAAATACAAAACACAAAGGAAGCGAATGATCTGCTAGTTTTCAACTTTCTGTATAACAGCTTCTCTTGCACGAAGACTTTGAGTACAGAGAAAGTTGTATACTCAAGAAGCGATGTCGAACGTTCGAATGTCATAGATGACAAATGATTTGATCTGCGGCATTCCTGTCACCACAGAAAAATTTTAGAATATATTGAGAGTCCGCTTTTGAATCTGACACTTGCACCTGCTTATTTTTTACTCCTTTTCTGCATAAAAGGGAAACTTCGAATCTCTTCTGAAAATGAGTATTCAAAAGTTGATTTAATGATCCTTTCGGTTAATATTCTAATGCCTAGGCATTATAGTTTTATTTACACTACTCAATTCCTAAAGATATTGGAGTGAATAATTAACTTGCATTGTACTTTTTATATCTAACAAACTGTTCAATAACTGTAACAATTAAGTACTTAATAACCAAAAATTAATATTTTAATTCATGTAAAAGATTTTAAATGATATTGAAATAAGTTTTTGCCTTTTTTAATACTTGTATTCCTTATAACAGACGCATTCAAAAAAACTATAAACACACGTTACTTTCATAGCATTATCAAAAATAAAATCCTAGAATAATTTTCTACAACCTAATTAATTGAAAATTTCTTCTATTTTAATGGATCTGAAAATTAAATTTCCATTGATGAATTCCATTAAATTCGATATTATGAAATCGTTTTTGTACGATAATTAATTTTTAGAGAAGAACTTTACTCCAATACATATTAGTAAAGTTTCATTACGTTATTCGAATTTTAAAGAATACTTTGTGAAACTTAATTTATACAAAGTTTTTTACAGAGATTTCTATATTCTTAACAGTATAGATACACAATTATTTATAAATTATAAACCAAAATACTTTAAATCGATGATAATTAATATATGTTAATACAATGGACAATATCGAGCATAACGAATGCAAAGATTGTTGATCATAATATAATTTTACATGGAAAAGAGAGTGAAATCAGTAATGAAATAAAATGCTACTTTATTTCAACTTTCTACCGCGAAATCCCAACAATTCTTAATAAATAAATTAAAACAGATTATTTGGATATATATGTAAATTAAATTCAAACATTTTGTTTTCTTTGCTTGATGTTTATGAACGAACCAACTGCAGTACTAAGCTTTACCAGAGCATTACACAGAGTGTTGAGTCTCAATATTTATATCAATTCTTTTATTTATTTAAGGTGAATTGTGTAAAATTTTATAAGTTCGAATAAAAATGTAAATTGTATTTAGATAGAAAGTAAACTTTTCTTTATCGCGTGTTTTACCGCAAAGCTCGAGATACTCAATATTTTTCGTTTGTTTGCATGGAGCACAAAAAGCAAGTTATCCGTTTTGCGGATATTTGAGCACGCAACACATAACATGCCATGTGAAAAATATGGCGCAGCGATGCCACAAACCTGACACAAAAAGTGACTGCCCTTGTACCTTGTTGATATTCATAGCTAAGGCAAGCCGGATCGGAAACTGCAATCTCTTGAAATAGAAAGGCATATTTTAATCTCTCGCCTATCAACGGAATGCGAGAAATAAATACGGCTTTATCTGAGGTATTCCTTTGATGATGGTAACCTCTATTACGTTCGACAATATATTACGACGCTCAGATATTCAGTTACTAGTGTTTAATCGAGATCGGACAATGTGTGTCACGTCATACCACGTAATCTAAATATTTATCCTCTGACCTGGCTAATTAACATCTAACTTTTCCGTATATTCAATACGTCGTTTACGAATTTGATTCCTTAAAACCGAAAAATATAACTTTATATCGATTTTGTCCTTTTTGGTGTCACAAAAGGAATGAAATTGTTGCTCATTTTCTTCACTAAAATTTTGCAATAAGAATAAAATTCCATTTATATTTATCACCCATTTTGAGATTTACCGAAATATTATCCATCAGATTAAGAGTTTGCTCCTTTGCCAGTTAAATATGGCTCAACAAATGCATTATTCATAATACTTCATCGTTAACCAATATATTTCTACCACTGTGTATCTATATACAAAATGGATAGCCAAACTTAATGTCGCTAAGTGCCGCGTTTTGGAATTCAGGAAATTTCGAGAGTCGCAATATTAGATTTTCCAAAAGCCACAAGCTCATATTTACATTTTAAATGTAGTGAAACGAGTTTCACTACATTTAAAATGAGTTGTAATGATGATTCGAATAAAACGGGAAGTTTTGTGGTATCTTTGTTTCATCTAAATGCAGACTGCTATGATAAAAATAACTCTTTTTCAGTTTTTAAATCCTCCTATTCTTCTGCGATACCTTCTTGTAAATGTTGAAATATCGCAGCTTTGTAATGCTCATGAAACTTTAAATTTTTCTTTACTCTGCACCACAGTGACTCAAATCATTTTTCAGCTACTTAAAAATTATCTCGTAATTCTCCTGCATGCTCATTTGACGACAAGCAAGCCGTATATCTATTGTCCTCAATTTTTACAGATTCTCGAAATTTTCTACACGTAACATCGTCAAACAGCAGTGAGTGTCATCAGATTTATTAAAAATTCTCGAAGATTCCAGCTGCCATAAATTTATCAGCAATTCCAAAGTCGAATCAACGACTAAATTATTTTGAACTCCTAATTATAATTTAACTGTATTGCAATATGATGAATGTTCTTGGTGCGTTTTCGGTTCTACTTGCAAACCTCTCTAAATTCGTTTCTATACCACTAATAATTCAGAAACCCGGCAGACCCTTCCTATAAAGCATCTACAAGCAAATCTAACTTCTAAAGATTTTCATTATACAATATTTGATAGAATAAATACATTTTTAAGTTTTCAGTTTCTTCACTAACAAAAAATGAAGTAAAATAATTGCATTTTGAGACTGATTAGTTGATTAGTTTAAGTTTACTCATAATTTGATGAAAATTAATGAAATAAATTAATTATTTTCCGTCAGACATTCAGACGTTTTAGTTTAGTTTAGTTATATGTATGTATAAATTATATTTGCATAACAGCCCTATTTGCCTAGGAGAACCGCGCTGTGACCAACCATGATCTATACAGATTGGTTAAAGTGACCCTATTCAGACTCCTGTAGAACCGGTTCTTCCCATATCATTTCGATCAAACTTGGCATATACGTTATATGACCCATGGGAAAAAGATTTCTGGAATAAAAAAATAATTAAATTTGTTTGCCACCAGACGGCAATTTTCAAAAATATCTTATGCGAATCTCTTATCCTTTAGTCAAACCTATAAAGCGCCTTGCAGAGCGAGGAAATCATTTTCCGTGCCTTTGTCATCGCTAATCATGTCCTTACAGAAGAAAGCTTTACTGCAATTATCAGAACAGCAGCAATAGCCTAGCTGCACTATATGAATATTATTGTTTAAAGGGACTACGTGGCTTTGGAAAATTCTATGGTCCGATGAGGCGCACGTTTCTTTAGATGGAGTTCTGAATAATCAAAATTGTCGCATATGGAGTGTTTCAACTCCAAATATCCTTCACCAACAACCACTTCATTCTGATTATGCGAGTTCGTGGTGTGGATTTATTGCTGATTTTATACTTATAGGTTTCTCTTTGAAACTCACTTTTCAAGGTCCTAAAACGTGCTCTGTCACGAAAACACGTTACAGTGAACTTCTTCGATAGCAAGTCATTCCTGCTTTAAAGGAATTGCTAAGTTTGCAGACATCTCACTGTCTTCATGCAAGATGGAGCAGCTTCCCTTATCGGGCGCCAAACCAAAGAACTGCTTCGTGTTAATTAACTAAGGCAAGAAACCTGGAATAACGAGAGCTTTTCGGATGTCTGGCTTCCTCGTTCACCCTGCTTAAATCCCTGTGATTTCTGACTGTGGGGATTCCTAAAATACAGTGTTTATACAGGAGGAATTAGGTCTTTACCAGAGAATGAATTCTCTTTCAACACATAGTTGATATCAAAAGAGCACAAGTTCAGCACATTGTGTAATTGAATAAATTTTAATGATGTTGACAGACTTTATTTCCTTCTTTAGGCACCAAGATTTACCCTGGTGATCATTATTTGAACTATTTTGTTATTGCACAAATCGTTTCGCCATTGTCCATACACCAAATTTCATTAAAATTCAATAAGGTGCTCTAGAGGGGTCTGAATAGAGTCATTAAAATTATAACCGCCATGTTGTTTAACTAATATACATACGTAGTTTATCGCAATTTACTCACGGTCCATCAAAAATGTATATACATTTTAAAGAAAGAAAGTTCTTTTGTGTATCTTAGGACGGAATGTAATCATAGGTAAATATAATCATATGTACCATTTTTAATGCAATCCTTTTTGTACCTGTACCCGTACAGTTGTGTAGAGTACTCAAAATGTCAAAGAGATGGACATTAACTCCAGATACATAGCACAACGGCGAGCAACGGCTTACACAGAGTTGGTCATAGTCTACGTGGTGATTCCGTGCACGTACTGCTGTAATTTGTTTCCGAAGGACAGCCAACATAACAATATCCTGTTCTATATGACATCCTTTAAGGTTCCCCAAGGCTATTTGAGTCCTTTTAATACGTTACTTATTACAGAGGACCGGTACATATTGAGAAAATACCATACTATATAATGTAACGACAATTCAATTTAGCTTTGATGCCAATACTCAGACACCATCTCTGTTAAAAGTGTCTATATATTTTTCTGAAAAACGCTGCATATTTATACTACTACGAATTCATATTTAAATAGCTAATTTTAGTAGAAGTAAAATTAAATTGTTATTCCCCCAGCAATGCAGTGCGAGACGAATTTTCCGAGAAAATTGAAAATACAGGATCACGTGCATTTAACATTGAATAAACGTTTATCTCGGTAATTTATATTTAAACTGAATAAATGTAATTGAATACTATTGTAGCTGTAACCGTAATTCCACACGTTTTGCTTTCTAGAAATCCTGAGAAGCAGAAAGTACTAGAAAAGTCTTGCGCGGCTGGTTAAAAAGCTATAAAAGCCAGAGAGGAAGCATCTCACCTCATTTGTTTAGTTAGATGCTTAGTTACTGTTGTTGCAATTTGAGTTAAGCGTAAACTGATATAAATCGGAATTAGCTTTCTCTTTAGATATGCGCTTTGCACTGAGCTGTATTTTAAATTTTTTAGTATGTAGAGACATTAGGTATTTTTTTAAAGCAGGAGAGATGAAAAATGAGTAATATCCTCTCCGGAACTTGAACTACGGACCTCTCGAATACGCGTCGAGCATGCTGACCAATACACTACGAAGGCATGCTAAGAAGGCGGGAGAAATACCTTATATACTTCCCCCTTTAAAGGGTGACTGGGGATTTAGGGGGCCCAATCGCCAAATCCTGGTGTTGAAGAATCGTCAGTCACCAGCTTTTACATCAGGCGCCACTGTAAAGACATTAAATATGTTTTTAACTAGGTGATGTGAAAAATGAGCAATGCCTTTGCCGGGAGCGTACTGACCACTACACTACGGAAGCATGCTAAGAAGGCGGGAGAAATACCTTATAAGTAGTCTGAAATATAACCACTGATTATTTTGCGTGTTATTGTGAACATTTGCCCGAGTATCTCTCAGGAAAATTCCAGAGCCTTGATGAATTTCTTTTGATAAGAATAAATTTTATTAACCTGTTACTGGACTTAAGCATTCAATCTATTACGAACTCGTGCGCACGCAATAATACAAACAAACGATTCGTTGATCCTTAGAAATGTTGAAAAATGACTTGACATATTTCAGAAACAAGTTAAACCAAGTATGAATTATCAATTCTGAATATAATAAATAATATCTGAAATCAAATCTAGAATTTTGTTTATGTGGAACGTGATGTCTCAAGCACGTATTAACAGTAATTTGTACAAACAAGCACAGAAAATCTTCTGTTAGGAAATCTGAGATGACCGCTTAGACAACAGATGATTTTGATCTTGTTGTCCTCACATTCAAATATGTTATTCAATACCATAATTCTGTGTGGGGCTGTAAGTGACTTTCAGGATAGTTGTGGCAAAAGGTTTTCTTTAACTTTCAAATTCATTATTCTAATAATCCCATATATTAAAATTTTTAACAGTGTTTTCTTTAGAGAAAAGTTAAAAAAATTAAAAAATTAGAAACAAAAAGCAATAAATAAAAGTGTTCTAGTAGATGTGTAAATTATCATGCTAGCCAATAAGATTTCAGGAATAATGTACGTATCTAGCCACCGGAACGAGAACCTTCTCTAATACAAAGTATGCGCGTAAAGAATTTAATCTCATTTAGTAATCTGGGAAAGAATCCAGACGAATTAAAAAATATAGCGAAGTTAATGAGATTACAGATATGTTTGTTCATTAAAATGGTTTCATTATTTTTCTTTTAGTCATGGTCTAGACGTCTACAGGAATATGGTAATGTGTTAAATTTAGAATGGCAATGTTTATTTCTGTGCCGCTAATAAAAAGAAACACCCAACATTTTTAAAGACAAACTGCTTCTGGGAAAAAAACAGCTAAAACATTTTTAATAATAATGTAGCTCTTTCACGAGTTTTTATTCAATATCCATATTTATGGTTACTTTTAATACATAATGAATAACAAGAGAGAAGTACTAGCTCAGTTTTAAAATAATCAATTTTGTATTAACATACTAAAATTACTTCGAGCATAATTATGCTAAGAAATGATTTCCTACCTGTTAAGTTTAATTTTTTTAAACTATTTCGAACAAACAAATCTGGATTAAGGCTATGTGTTAAAAATAGATTTTGATAGCTGATAAGTGTGCTATAAGAGCTACAGTTTCAAACATTACTCTGATATCTTGAGATTTTTACGTAAAAATAATGAAATAAGAGCGAACACTTGGACACATAAATTATTGTCATGCACTTGGCAAGAGCATATTTCGGAAACCACCTAAATCAGCGATGTTTCTTTAATTTTTGGCAGCATGTCAGAAATGTTAAACAGAAAATTTTCTAGAAATCTCTTAATTGCATATTTTGTTTGTATAGAATGCTGGCATCATTAGTCTGAAAGCTGATTTAGCTGAAGTCCTGGGAGACACTGATGATTATCGAAGAACATTTTTTTTATTTCTGTGATGGCAAAAGGAAAATTAAGATCTTTCTGCCTTTTCTTGTGTGTTATTTATCTGCTGCCAACAAAAGAACAAAGAACTGGGAAATTTACAGACATTTTAGTGAAAATCTTGTTTCCTTGGACAAAGAAAAAGTAGTAAATTCTACATTGAGGAAACATTTTAAGGCCAAAAAACTCGCCTTAAAGAGTTGACTAAAATGCTTATGCTCATTGAATGAATTCAGAAAAAGCATTCTAACAGTGCATAAAAATTATATTTAAGGAATAACTTCTGCTTTAGCATTCCGTTTCATAATTTTCTTACGAAATTTTTTTCTTAAAATGTTAAAAAAAAATAACTTACTGCAAAAGTAATTGGATTATTTTTGCGACAAAAGAGCTATAACTATTACTAGTCAATATATTTCCGAAGCAACAAAAGAGGTAATTCAGGAAAATAACGTTATGAAGCTTAAAAATAAACAAATATAAATCCGATGTAAAAATACACAGAAATAGATATACTGAATAGAATTTGTAGTAGTTGACTGAGCAAGGTAAAAAGTGGAGATAGAAAACATATTTCAAATTTATGTCTGCTGTTGTTCCCGTTCATCTACCTTTTGCTCATTTTAATAAAACGTATCTTCTCTCAAAATAATGTATCAGTTGTTTTAATCAAGGCAGTTTTAAAAATATGTCAAATTATTTAAATTCATTATTTTGTACCTTGAAACCGATTGATAGTATTCTTTTTACTGTAATTCGAAGCTGTAAACAATATAACTCTCGTTATTCATATTAAATAAGAGCACAGCCAATCCAATTAACATTAAACATTAAAATGTTAAACATTTCAATGAAACGATTACCAATTTCACTCTGAAAATAATACTACATAACTCTACAATGCTAACAGAAAGTAACTCTCAAGGATTAATAAAGGAATGTGATCAATGACAGATACTGGATTGAATTTACTATAATTACACTGCTTACTGTGTCCTTGAGGGTATATAGCATAAATATAGCATCTCAGGACAGCTTAGATAATTTTCATGAGGCAGAGAAAGCTCATTGTACGGTTTATATTATTTATTTTATGGTTAAGTAGGGATTCAACGAGCAATTAAAGAATAACGCATAACAGACTTTCTTATAACCTTCATTTTAAGCAAATGGCACATCGTAATGTGTTATAATAGAAAAAAGTATGATGAATTAGTTTTTTTTATACTAAGTGCTCAATGCTGTCGCTGGGATTCGACCACTGGACCTTCCAGTTGCCAATCGGATGTGCTTCCATTTATACCACGACTATATGCGGTAAAGAGGGAGATAATACCTTACAAAGAATGAAATGAATTCTTTAGTTTAAGTCAACTACACGAAAATACGCAAATAATTAACAAAGCATAATTTCAAACAGTCGGAAATTAGAAAAGCATTTAATAAATACTGTATATTTGAAATGCGTATATCTGATATGATGTTGCAACTCAAAAACTGAATTTTGTTTCATCTTCACCGCTTCTTATAATATCATTTATTTTTAATGTTATGACACGTTATTTATTTTATTGAATGGACTTGGAAAATTTACTGAACATGTCTTGTAAATAAGAATATTTTTAAATTACTGACTCTCTTTTATATTGAAACTTGAGACATTATTTTCGAAATATTGCATAAAAAAACAGTGTAATATTAAAATATGAAAATTATTACTAAAAGATAAGAATATTATCAATATATGACAGTTTGTTTCTGATTAAATAAGTGTTATTGAGCAGAATCATATTATTTTTTCAGTATTTCGGTGCAACAGGCTTCTGATATATTACATAAATACTCATTATATCACACTTTTAATTTTTAAATATTAGTCTACGATTGTAAATTATTTCATGACCATAAACCTGCAATTTTCATCAATTAACTGTAGAAGAGAGCTTCAGAAGAGCATCAATATCTTGAAATTTTCACACTATGAATCATAATATGTGTTGTTTTAGCAGATGTCACCTTTAAATTTGTAAAAATGAGGGCCCAAATGGGAAATTGGAAGCGTACCGAAGAGCCCGAGCTCCAGTTCTGAAGAAAGCATGGATGTAAATCGAGCGAAAGCCTAAAATAGCTAGTGCCCGTCATAAACAACAACAATAATAAACACACTGTACGAATGAAGAAAATGGGGGAAAATATCAGAAATTTACAACTCTCTGCTTTGTGGTACTTATTAGTCACTATCTTATTAGTCACTTATCTTTTACACTATTTTGAATCTGTTCTTTAAAGAAAACTATAATTTACATCAAGCATCCGAAGCCTCGATGAAATGAAAAATAAAATTTCATATGACATCTTTCAGAAAGCGCATTTCAGTGTGTGAAAATTAAATGTACTTGCAACTATATATGGTATGGACTTAGCACAATAAAGGAATTGAATGAAACTGCCACTTTTTATTTAATTTATAGTCATTAATTTTTATTAGACGATTTATACATTTTCGGAAGTACAGAGTTAACTAATGAATGCAATCATTTGAAAATGTTTGGCCCTCCGATAACCTCCGCTTTCGCAAAGTGGCTCCCGAGCCAGAACGAAACCCCTTTTCATTTTTGCCCATCCCTTTTCCAAAGGAATGTTTTAGCGTAGTAATCGGCGTTTGTTTCAGTTCTGGAAACTAGAATGTTATAAGCGGCTGAGTTTAAAATAAAATTCTACCCGTATAAAGTTCAGTGCAGACTAAACAAAGAAATTTGATATTTGTGGCTTATAGTACAGGGACGGTGTAGAAAAATTTCGGTCAAACAGGTTTGATTGAAATATTATATACCTGAACGATAAAGCCGCGGTCCATAATATGTTAAATGAATGAACTCCGAAAGTTTTGATAGGTACGTGTGGGATATTCTGGCACTAATGTATCAGATTTTCGCTAATCTAATGTAATAAGCGGCAGTGATGAAATCAGTAATCTGCCGAGTTTATTATTGTTGTTGCTGTTGATTATTATGTATATTAAAATACCCACTGCTTATTAAAATATCTTTTCTTCCACACATATTTGAGTTTATTTAGCGACTACGTTTCATACATGACGATTTGTATACTGAAAATCGAGATATTAGTTTAAAATTTTTGAAGTGAAATAAAACTAGCAAAAAATTCAATAATGAATCCTAAAATAATAATCAAAAATAAATGCTAAAATTAAACTAATTGTACCATTCTGAAATTCACTTTTTTTTAAAATACTTTTACATTCTTGAAGTTTTACCAGTTGCAAACAACGATTCCGTCTCTGTTTCGTTTCATAGTGTTGAACAACAGCTTTTCAAGAACAACAATTGCATTCCCAATTTCGTTAAACTGTTGGTAGCTTTTTTGGTCAGAAGCTTTCAGTCAAGAGTTTTTCATAGATCTTTACTGTATTTTCCTTGGTTCGGCTGATATTAGGAGGACATTTTTTTTTCTGTATGACTTTTGCTGTCAGTTTCTGAAGTTGATTGAACACGTTCATTATCAATTTTTACACTCTTTGTCTCAACATTGCTGTAAATTGGCACATATTCTAAAAATGAATCTTCATAGCATACCTCAACTGATGTTTGAAATTCCTCCAAGATTTCGTCTACATAAAAGCGACATTTTCGAAAACATTTTGTAACTAATATTAAGAGATTAGCCCCTTGCCAATGGCTAAAATATTAATAGTAGTCTCTTGCAGAGATATCGGCTTACTTATCTTCTTCGAAATGTTTGCATTTTCACAAAATTCAGTTCCATTCATCATTTTCTAAACATCTGTCTTATAATTGCATATGAAAGCTTTCATAATATCCTGGTCTAAAGGCTGAATATTAGAAGTTGCATTTGCAGGAAGAGACACTAATTTTGGATTAACTACGAAAATGGACACCGTGAATGAACTACGGAACGCTTTGGTAAGTATTAAGTAGGATATTCTGCACTGAAGAGTCAGTCATTTCCCAGTCTTAGTTTTATAGGCAGTGGGGACAAGTTTAATAAACGGTGGGTTTTCTATTGATTAATATATATTTGCTTCGGTTCCTGTAAATTTGAATGTACGAAATGGCTCAATTTATTAATTGAGTTTAGTAAGTGGCGGTTACTGTACTTGTTTTCCTTCCTGGAAATTTTTACGTAATAAGAGGATGAGTTTATTAACCGGTGAGTTTAGTAAGCGGTGGTTACTGTATTTGTTTCATTTCTGGAAACTGGAATGTAATAAGTGGCTGAGTTTATTAATCAGTAAGTTTAATAAGTGTCGGATACTATATTAGCTTAATATGATGAAACGCATTAATTTTGACTCACTATATTAGCCTAAGATGATCTTTTTTCCTAAAACAATATGCATTTTTTTTTTCTTTTTCCATCTCAATTTTCCTTCTGAAGATTTCTTCGAGACTTTATAAAATTCAGACAGATTGCACTCTGTATCATCTGTAAGTTCCTCAAGATTATCTTTCTTCATTATTTTCGTACAAAAGATGCATGTATTAACTACAGTTCTAGTATTTATAGAACTCAATACCATTGATCATTGACGTAATAATTGTAAATCATTAAAAAAATCTAACAGTAATAATGTTAGAAGAAAAAAAAACACAGTTGACCGCACTTTATCGATTCACTTAAATGCAGATTGAAAGGAGTCCATACGGTTAACAAAATTGGAGAGCATATAAAAAAGCTAAATACGTATGCACTAGTATTTAAGGAGCTCTTTAAATATCACGACAACTATAAGTGTCGTGAACCATCTTAAAAAGAAATCGGAATGTTAGAGCCATCCTAAAATTCTCAAATCAGAACAGAACAGAATAACTGGCTCTTTCATTCACTAGGGTAATATACTATTAGAAAAAGAACGTTTGACCCTATTTTATGCAATAATTAAATAAAAAATCGATTTCTGAGCCGATTTTAGCTTTCCTGGTGTCATTAAAGCTTTCGATATGAGAAAGCATGTCTATAAAAATGAAACATGATTTGAATTTAATCTTTCTTTTTTATTTGAAAACATGAGTAAAGTAATACATGTTTCACGCGAAAAAATTCTTCTTTACAGTTTGTAATAAAAGAAATCTTCAGATTCGTTTTCTATTCTATCAGGCGTATTATATAAAGTAATACAGATCCGTTGCAAATATCGTTATTTTTTAGATCATTTCTCAAAGCTGATGTTTTTTCATTTATGTCTTTTTAATACACAATTACGAAATTTTGTAGGATGTGAAAAGATAATATTATAAAGTGCAGTAGACTATGATACTTTAATGATTATACTGGATGCAGAAGATTCCTCCTTGCAAAGTAAGATCAGTAATTCTTTTTTTCTACTTTTGCTGTTTGGTTTTGCTAAGCAGAGTTCGTTATAATAATGATGGCGAAACATACTCGAATAATAAGTAGAATAATATTATGATCCTGATTTGTAAGTAACTCGATCTTCGTCCAGCAATTAAACATGGATCTTTCGACATACATGTGACATCAAGAATGTTGACAATTGAGATTACAAAAAAGATGCATTCCGCTTCTTTTCATGATTATTTCTATTTTCATCGGTGATCATGTGTTCTCATAATACTCATCATATTCCTTAATCTTTCAAATGGCTGCTATATCTCCTAAAGTTTTCTTCTGCTGAAAAAAAAAATCCTTTGAAGAAGGTTATAAGGTATTTCTCTCATTTCTCTAGCGTGCCTTCGTGGTGTAGTGGTTCTGCACAATGGGCCGGTATTCCAGAGGTCCGAGGTTCGATTCCCGGCGAAGGCGGTTGCTAATTTTTCATCTGTCTGGCTTCCGAAAAATCCTAATGCCTCTAAAGTGGTTTTAAAAATATTCTTGAGAGCCCCTTCATTAAATAGCTTCTAAATATATTCTGTAAAGCCTCGAGGCTTTGCCATAATCACACACTTACACTGTCTTTTAGCCGAGTGGAACCCAAATCAAACTTTCATTAAAAAAAATATATAGTGTATTTCTCCCACTTCCCTAGCGTGCCTTCGTGGTGTAGTGGTTCTGCACACTGGACCGGTATTCCAGAGGTCCGTGGTTCGATTCCCGGCGAAGGCGGTTGCTAATTTTTCATCTTTTCTGCTTCCAATTAACATAATGACTACAAGTGGCGCCCGAACTAAAAGGGTTTTGGATGATGAATCTCCGCACCCAAGATTTGGCGACTAGGTAACCTAAAAACCCTAGTCGCCCTTTAAAAAGGGGAGTATATAAGGTATTTCTCCCACTTCTCTAGCGTGCCTTCGTGGTGTAGTGGTTGTGCACACTGGGCCAGTATTCCAGAGGTCCGTGGTTCAATTCCCGGAGAAGGCGGTTGCTAATTTTTCATCTCTCTGGCTTCCAAAAAATCCTAATGTCTGTGTAAGGTAATCAGAGTTATGTTTTTAAGTAGCACTCATTTCATGAATTTTACGTATTATGTTGAATTTAACTCTATATTTGGAAATTTTGCAGTTTGTTATCTGAGTTTATAAGGAATTGCAAGGTCTGTAAGTAACCGCATTCCTCTGTTTCTGTCATTCTTTTATGTGGTTACGTCATCCAACCAATAAAGGATCCGTGCTTTGAATCACATACGGAGAGTTTTAATGTTTCTCGCTCCGAAACCTAGATCTTGTGCCTTTCCCTAGTAGCCTTTTAAATTTAGAATTTAAGGAATTATCGTACTGATTATCGTACTGGAATTATTGCACTCTTTGGTGTAAAAGGTCATATCCAGCTAGCTAGGATTTGGAACATCGGGGGTTTAAATCTCGTCGAGAAACATTAATTTTTCATACTTCTTGCTGGAAAAAAATTAATATTCTCTACAAGCTGCACTGAGCAACATTATCATTTTCTCATCATGTTGTCAAAGTACTCTTTCTAGAACAATTAGGTATATTATGTGCATATTTTCTTCTATAAGAATAAAGAAATGTAATTGCTTATAGCAGTATCAGTGAATAGGTGTATTCAAGAAAACAAAGAGAGAATGAAGAGACAGTCTCAGACTGTTCTTTTCAGAAAGTATGTATCCTCACCATTGATCAAAACTTTACGTTTCCGTGGATCAATACTTGCTACCTTCAGGGATTCTTCTACTCTCTAGTTTATTCAGCCAAATTTTTTGCCCAGTAAAGACAATTTTTATCCACCTTAGAGAGTTTTCCCTACTTGTTCTTCGGATTTCCCTACATTGTTCCCTTCTTTCCTAAGTGGACACAACGATACATTCTTTTTCTTCTTCTGCAACAGTGGTTAGCAAGTTTGCTTGAGGAAAATGTCTATACAGCTTTTTTCACAAAAAATATTGAGCAAAGATTTCGGATCTCAGAAAAAGAGGTTTCGCACGTGAGATGAATATTTTATACACAGGTTACAGTTTCTTTCTTATGTATTTCTGGTATGGAGGTTTTAAGTTTTTCTAATTTAGCCTAAAGATGTTTATTTAACAGCAATTAAATATGCAATGTAGTTCTGTTGATTGCAGCACTTCGTGTTCAATAATAAGCTGCCAGTTTTGTAGTATAAAATCGATAATAATCAATACAGGAATATTTGTATTTAACTGTATATTCAGTATTTGTGTTCCCGGTTATACAATACGTAGACATTGGTTTGGTTTATTTAATGATGGCAAAGCATTCAAGGGCTATCTGCCTAAGGGTAGGGATGTCTTCGTGGAGGACTTTCTAAGGGAGCATAGTTCTTATAAATCAGGCGGTAGTCTTGCTGGGGCTCGAAGCGGGATCTTCGCATTACTGCGAGAATATGGCAGCATTTTTAAATAAAGTAAAAAAAAAATACGAGTTTTTATGACATTTGTAAAATCTCACCATCTTTGGAAGCATAAACTAAAACATAACTCAGTTTGAACCTAAGCGACTTATCACTATGTCCAGTAATCAGTTTCATAGAACCTAAGAAGAAAATAAAAGACCCTTTTATTAAAACTCACTAATTTGACGAAGGCACTTCTTGTCCTTACAAACCAGGACAGGACAGGACTAAGTGTGGGAAGCACCAACACATCGCCATTGGCAAATCTGGTGTCGCTCCTTCACACTAACTGTTATGAGAAGAACACCTCCACAGGGCGTACTTACGCCACGAACTTGTGAGCCGAAAGATACAGTTGCTAATGACAATGACATTACAATACCATACATTACAGTTGATGGTGAAATATAACTATAAATATCAGTATATGTACACAAATAAACAAATAGAACTGAATGGAAAAACATTAAAAATAATTAACTTGGTTAAGTTATTGTGATATTAATGGGATGTTTTTGGGACAGTGTAGCAGCTCATAGATGGTCCACAGTTCATTGGCAGTTCACGAAAAGTTCATGGATTAAGTCAGAGCTCATACATATAGTAGAGTTCACCAGTTCCAGTTATGCGATTTTTGATGTGCATAACTGTGGTCGTATTGTCTAGGTGCTAAATCCTTGCTACACTACGATAATGTATTGCAATGACTAGAAAGGCACCCCCATTGGAAAACTGGCGTTTGTGGCAGAGAAGAAGAAGCACTTATAACAGTTATGGTGCACACAGTTCCAAGGCGTGACAATGGAATGTGTCAATTATGTTTTTGATACTATTGTGGATTTTTCGGAGCTTCATCAGGAAACGTTTGAAGTCTGTTCCTGGCGCTGTGGAATGGAGAATATGATGGTCTGCTGTTATTGGGCATTGGAATAAATAATGGTCTGGATCACCCGGATTGCCACAAACGCATATTTCAGTCTCTGAAAGGTTTCGTTCATAAAAGTACTTTGGGTACGGTCCATGACCAGAGATATATTGAGAGAGATAATAATGTTACGAATTTGGTATTTGGAAAGCTAATGTTAGTTCAATTATAAATTAAATGGTTTTATTTCTCGCGCAGTGCAGCGCGTGACGAATATTAAAAGAAAGCTAAGCCGGAAAATTGAAAATACAAGAGCGCGTGCATTAAATAAATAAATAACTCTTTTTGATTTCGAGAAAGTACTGGAAAATTCTAGCGCGTGATTTTAAAATGTTATAAAAGGAGGAAAACATCTCAGTTTGTAGTAGTTGCTTAGTTTGTTGTAGTTTAGAAAACTGCTCTTGTTGATTGTAGCGAATTCGCAGATTAGCTTTCTTTAGCTGTTTTGAATTACGTTCTATTGGACATTTGAGTAGTTAAAAGATAACTACTGTGAGATATTGTAATACTGCATGATAATTTGAGAAAATATAACCATTTTTGGTGTGATAATAATAAAATGTTGTTCATTTTTCATCGGACTTGTGAATTCATTCCATAACGAACCCGTACGCACGCAACAATTTTTGGTGTCAGAAGTGGGATTTGAATGCCATTTACAAGAGCGATGGAAGAGCAGTTAAGACAGCTGATAACAGCCTTTGCTGCACTTAAAGAAGAAATGAAAGATGAGATGAAATCTGGTCAGGAAAAGATAGAAGCTGGTCAGAAAAATTTGGAAGCTGGTCAATTAACGTTTAAAGACGAAATAAAAGTTGTTAAGGAATCTGTTAAAGAGGAAATAAAATCCGTACAAGTAAAGATTGAAGAAAGTCAATACGAAGTGAAAAGAGAATTTGCCTGCATAATAGAAACCAAATTCGATGCTATGGAAGGCAGAACAGATGTGGTTGAAAATAAATTTGGGCATATTGAAGAAAAAGTTTCTTCCGTAAAAGTTCAAATTGAAGAAAGAGTTTCTTCGGTGAAAGAAGAAATAGAAAAAAGCGTTTCTTATGTAAAAGAACATATAGAAGAGCGAGTTTCTGCCGTCGAGCAACAAATTGATGATAGGGTTTCAGCCGTTGTGAAAGAAGTCGATACTTTAAAGAAATTCGTAGCGACGGCAGGAAGCAGGAGTGATCATTTTAAATTCTTACCGATGCCTGCTCGTCCACTTCTGAAGATATCCACATAGGATGGAAAGACATACTGGCAAGTGTATAAGACCCAATTTTCTATATTTGCGGATGCGAATGTATGGGATTTACAAGCTAAGGCCTGTCATCTCGCTGCTTCTCTGCGAGCAGACGCAGCGGATATACTGCAGACGCTTCCCGAAAACCAAAGACTTGACTTCGAAGCTCTATCCGGCGCATTGGAGCTGCGCTTTGGCGAGAAATGTTTAAAAGACTACAGCAGGCTTCAATTAAAATCCCGTCAACAGAAGCCCACCGAATCACTCCAGGAACTTGCCACGGATGTTGAAAGGCTGTCCCACCTCGCCTTTCCCGAGTGCCCGAGAGAAACGAGGGAAATTCTGTCGCTGCAATATTTCATCGATGGCATCCGGGACCCTGAAATACAGAAAGCACTGCGAATGGCGTATGTTAAAGATTTGAAAAGCGCTTTAGTGTACGCCATGAAATTCGAGGCAGCCCAGCAAGCCACTCGTCGAGACCGCCACCCAGTCAGAGCTGCTCAAGTCCAAGAGCCAGGGGATCAAGTCACCGCTCGTCTAGACGATTTAACTAGACAACTGAACGCCTTGAGACGGAATATTGGTGAGAAGAAACCGACCGTAAAGTACTGGAACTGCGGTGCTGAAGGACACATACGACGAAACTGCAGAACACCCCAGGTTAGGGATGTTAAGACCGCTCCTAAAAAAACAGCAGGGAAACTAATTAGTGGCCATCTCGTGGGGCGGAGGTTGCCAGATAATGAAAAGCCCCTCTTTAAAGCGCTTCAGATTTCTGCAGTGAGAGGCGGCAGTAATGGAATTTTCATAATTGGACATATTAATAGAGTTCCCTGCAATATGACGATAGATACAAGAGCCAACGTTACCATCATCCGAAAAGATTTGGCTGAACAACTGGGAAGCAAACTTATCTGGTCGCCGCCCTGCGTTACCCTACAGACTGTGTCCGGTGAGAAGATCGACATCGATGGAAAAGTAAATGTTAACATCACGTTTGGAAGTGCGGCTTACAATGACACGGCATATGTAGCAGAGATCACTGATTCTTGCATACTCGGATTGGACTTTCTAAGGAAATACAATTTTTCCTTGGACTTTAAAAATAACGAATTGCATTCTACATCTGAGGACATAGCGTTATTTCGAGTTAATGATGAAGTTAAATCTGTTCATAAAATTATACCACAAGACAATATCACAATACCGGCAAGAACAGAAATTTTACTTCCTGGATCCATAGCCGGAAACAGAAATTTCCGCTACGGCATCATAGAATATCCCAATAACTGTAATAGCCCAAAAGGCGTACTAGTAGCCTCAACACTCGTCGACCTATCCAGAACGGTTATCCCGGTGAGAGTCGCCAATGTAACTGAGAAGGGGAGAATTATTAAGAAAGGTGAAGCGGTTGCAGCATGTACTCCAGTAACCAGCGTTGAAAGAAAGAGAAATATCCAAGAATCCGTGTCCTCAGAGAGCATTACATCGGAGTTATTGCAGAATGCGCAATTAAACGATAAAGAGAAAAATGCTGCCGATCGCGTCATTAAAGATATTCAAGTTGTTTTCTCCCGCTCGTCTTCTGACGTGGGTCGAGCTAGTTTCACACAACATAGAATAAATACCGGCGACCATCCCCCGATCTAGCAACATCCAAGAAGTCTACCGTTTGCTAAACAGGAACAGGTGCGAACACTGTTAAAAGATATGGAAGAAGGCGATGTCATCGAGCCTTCAGTAAGTCCATGGCATCTCCCATCGTCCTAGTCAGAAAGAAAGACGGCTCAACAAGATTTTGCGTCGACTATCGCCGGTTGAATGAGGTTACGAAGAAAGACAGTTACCCTCTACCGAGAATTACGACATTCTAGACACTCTTTCTGGGAGCAAGTGGTTCTCAACACTGGATTTAAAGAGTGGGTATTGGCAGGTAGAAATATAGCCTGAAGACCGAGAAAAGACGGCATTTACTACGGGACAAGGGCTTTGGCAATTCAAGGTGATGCCGTTTGGGCTGTGTAATGCGCCGGCAACATTCGAACGTCTTATGGAGACTGTTTTGAAAGGCCTTTCCTTCGAAGCCTGCCTGATATACCTGGACGACATCATCATCGTCGGAAAGAGTTTTGAAGAACATTTAGAAAATCTTAGGAAGGTGCTTCAGAAACTGAAAGAAGCCAATCTGAAGCTGAGTCCCGCTAAATGAAAATTGTTCCGAAAGAAAGTGACTTACCTGGGACATGTCATCTATGCAGAAGGTGTGCGCACGGATCCTCAAAAGGTATCAGCGGTTAAATCCTGGAAACGTCCCGAAAATGTCCATAAGCTGAGAAGCTTCCTAGGGCTTTACACTTACCATAGGAGATTCGTGAAGGACTTTTCTTCCATCGCAAGACCCCTTCACAAGCTGACAGAGAGCAACGAAAAGTTCTTATGGACAAAAAAATGCGAGGATGCATTTAACAACTTAAAGGAGGCTTTAACATCTGCTCCAATCCTGACGTATCCTCAGCTCGACCGACCATTTATTCTCGACACCGACGCGAGCAATGAAAGTGTCGGTGCTGTTTTGTCCCAAGAAATAGACGGCCAAGAACGTGTAGTGGCGTACTGGAGCAAGTGCCTGTCTAAACCGGAGAGGAATTATTGTGTCACCAGGAAAGAGTTGCTCGCCATAGTTAAAGCTGTAGAACAGTTCCATCACTATCTATACGGCAGAAAATTCCTGCTCCGCACCGATCATGCATCATTGACTTGGCTTTTAAATTTCAAGAATCCTGAGGGACAAATAGCCAGGTCGATTCAGAGACTCCAAGAATATGACATCACTATCCGTCATCGTAAGGGATCATCACACGGAAACACCGACGTCCTGTCTAGGAGACCTTCCCAAGAAAGCTGCCGATATTGTTCCAGGGTGGAAGCGAAATTCGAGCTGCTGACTCCGGTCGCAAGACAAATTACAACATCAACATCGGCTGATCGAGAACCGTGGAGTGATGATGAAGTCAGGAAAGACCAGCTGGAAGACCGCGACATTAATCCCATAATTGATCTAATGGAGTCGTCAAACAGAAAACCTACCTGGCAGGACATTTCTATCTGTAGTCCTACAACCAAACAATATTGGGCACTCTGGGATTCACTTCACATTCGAAACGGCGTCTTCTACCGGAAATTCGAATCGGATAATGGGAAGACGTTCCGATGGCAGCTGATACTTCCAAGATCCCGCATTCCTGATGTCCTTAAAGAACTACATAACAGCCCTACGGGAGGTCACTTTGGAATAATGAAGACCTTACAGAGAGTTCGTGAGCGCTTTTACTGGAATAATGCAAAGGATGAAGTGCAAAAGTGGTGCCGATCTTGCGAAGCCTGTGCAGGTCGGAAAAGGACCGAAGAGACGCAGCCGAGGCAAGCTGCAACGTTACAACGTAGGGGCGCCTTCTGAACGTATCGCCTTTGACATCCTGGGACCTCTGCCACGAACTGCTGATGGCAACAAATACATACTCGTTGTCATTGATTACTTCACCAAGTGGCCTGAAGCGTATTCTATTCCTGATCAAGAGACTGTCACAGTAGCTGAGGTGATGATACAGCACTGGATTTCCAGGTTCGGAGTGCCTCTTCAGTTACATTCAGATCAGGGAAGGAATTTTACCTTGGCAGTAATTAAAGAACTATGTAAACTACTCTGCATTGAAAAAACCCAAACGACGGAATTACATTCCCAGTCGGACGGCATGGTAGAGAGGTTCAATCGAACCATCCTTATAACCTCTCATTAGTGGTTTCCAGAAACCAACAGGATTGGGACAAGAAATTACCATTGTTTTTACTGGCTTACCGCAGTGCTGTCCACGAGACTACCGGTTATTCCCCATCACAGATGCTCTTCGGTCGTGACCTTCGTCTGCCTTGTGATCTCTTGTTTGGTCGCCCTCCAGATGCTCCTTCATCGCCTGAGGAATATATTCAAGATCTCCAGCCCCGGTTTGAAGTGATGCACAACTTTGCACGAGAGCGAGTCAACTTGGCGACGGAGAAGATGAAGAACCGATACGACACAAGAGCTACTGAACATCAATTCAACGAAGGAGACAAAGTGTGGTTGTGGAATCCGACTCGACGGAAAGGACTTTGTCCGAAATTACAGTCACCTTGGGATGGCCCGTACACAGTCCTAAAAAGGCTGAATGACGTCGTGGTTCGGATTCGTAAGTCTTCGAACTCTAAACCTAAAGTCGTTCATTACGACAGATTAGCTCATTACTATGGCCATAGAACGTAATGTAAATAATTGTAAATAGTATAAGATCATGGTCCTTTTTGTTTTTAATTGTGTATTTGATTTGATTTGTTTTATTTATTGCATTTATTGTTCATGTTGTTTGATATTGTAATGTAATGTTTATGCCTCAGTTGCATTTATTCCTCAGTTGTAAGTTTGGCTTCCTGTCCAGGGATTGTACTGCCCGGGACGTGCAGTCCTTGGGAAGGGGGCAGTGTTACGAATTTGGTATTTAAAAAGCTAATGTTAGTTCAATTATAAATTAAATGGTTTTATTTCTCGCGCAGTGCAGCGCGGGACGAATATTAAAAGAAAGCTAAGCCGGAAAATTAAAAATACAAGAGCGCGTGCATTAAATAAATAAATAACTCTTTTTTGATTTCGAGGAAGTACTGAAAAATTCTAGCGCGTGATTTTAAAATGTTATAAAAGGAGGAAAACATCTCAGTTTGTAGTAGTTGCTTAATTTGTTGTTGTTTAGAAAACTGCTCTTGTTGATTGTAGCGAATTCGCAGATTAGCTTTCTTAAGCTGTTTTGAATTCCGTTCTATTGGACGTTTGAGTAGTTAAAAGATAACTACTGTGAGATATTGTAATACTGCATGATAATTTTATAACCATTTTTGGTGTGATAATAATAAATTTTTGTTCATTTTTCATCGGACTTGTGCATTCATTTCATAACGAACCCGTACGCACGCAACAATAATTATAAATGGTGCGTTCAGTATCGACACATGGGAGAAGTAAATGCGTCCTTCTGGTCCTTACAAACCAGCTAGGATTTATGGCTAACTGAAAAGTAATGAATGAAAATTAAGTTAAGTCGTAATTTAGCCAAAGACTATACAGAATACATAACGCGCAAGTTGGCTCAAACGTAATATCGGCGTGACAAGCCCGAATGGCAAGAATATCGCAACGGCGCAAACAGCTATCAAAGAATTTCAACTAGTAACGTGGTCTTCAGCAGGTGGAAAACGCTCTGGTTCAACAATCTAAACCTTTCTTTAAATAATATCCCTTTCTATCTCATTTGAATACATGCGAACTAAAATTTACGTTCTGGCAGGAAAACGGAAAATGCGAAAGACATTAAAGGTATTGAACAATAAATAACTGATTAGATATAATAAAATATTTTTACATACTGAAGTTATTTCGTATTTTTTAAGTATTTGTAAACAATGAGTAAACCTAATAATTTTTAAGGTATTTCTGAAATTAGCGAATATGTGTATCACAAGGAGTTAGACGCCTAGCGCATTGTTGAAGCCAAATTGGTTAGTAACGGATTAGTCTCGTGTACCTGTTGCAAGTATAAAAGATTAACCAATTTCATATGCATAACGATTTGTGTTATTTAATATTCGACTTAATATTTCGACGAAATAATTTCCGTAATGCTTTGTATGGGCAAACGCAAATATAACTCAATGTAGGGACAATGTGTCGGTAATGATTCCATTCTCTTTACAGGAGATACTCAAAGGGGTTTAATATTTTTTATTATCTCTATCATAGCTTATGATGCACAGAGGTTTTCAGTATGTGCATATTATATTGGAAACTTACAAGTAAGCAATTTCAATAATTTCAGTTTAAATGCTGCAAAATAAATTCGATTAATATTTCTATGCAAGGAATATGTCTCATGTTGAAATGAATTAATAAGTATTAAATCTCATATTAAGACAAAAAAAGGAAATTGATTGATGCAATAATAATTTTAGTTAGTTTGCTGAATGGGTCTTTTATATCTTGTAAAATCAACTGAGTATTAAGTAGGTGATATTTTTCATGTTCCTTTCATATTGTATTTTGCAGCCAGTTTTCTCGGCATATAATGCTTATATGCTTCGTCTTGAATAAAATAAATTAAATTATCCTAAAATTATCCTATCAGGTTTTAAGTGCTTCTTGAATTATTTTTGCTATTAACTGTCTGAGTATTGCGGAAAATTATAATGTAAATAAAATGACTACCTCACGAAAGTTTAATACATGGAACCTGTTGTGGACTAAAATAAATCTGATGCTTCGAAAAATTAACTTCAAGAGACCATTTGTTAAAAAAACACTCAATCTAATAATAAATTTAATAAAAAGAATATCAGTGGTAAAATAGATGATTCATTCATACAAAACCCGTATAGTGACAAGCAATTGGAATTCCATAATGTTTTCCTATCCTATTCCTAAATGGATAAATTAATTAAGTAAGTAAGAAAATACCTTTTTGACCATGTATCTGTGCGTTTAGTAAAATCTGCAATAAACTGTTTGCGATATTTTAGAAATAGAATTTAATCCGAATAAACTCACGTAAAGTGAATCCTAATGCAAATGTGTACTTTCGTTTGTTTAATAGCATCAATTAGAAACAACATTTTTTATTTCAGAATATTTTTTCTCGAACACTTTGAACACAGAAATTAGTCCACTTCTTAATATCCATTTTGATCTTACTTAATGAAAATTACTTTACTTATTTAGTTTTAATTTCATTCTCTGAAGTAACTGCGTCATATGCAGAGTGTCTTGTATTGCTGAAGGAATGGTAGGTAACATTTTTATTTAATTTCTTAAAAAAAGTATTCCAGAAAGGAATGTATTGATATATTATACAGAAATAAACTTTTATTTTATTCATGTATGAAGATAGTTTCAACCTTGCTATGCTACTAAGATCTTTTCGATTTTTTTTAAATACCCTAATCATTGTTTATTGGGGTTGAAAATGTTTGATCAATACTTTTTATTTTTCCAAGCCAAATGTTAGATAAGACTCGACTCCATCCATACTTAAAGAAAAGAAAAAGAAAAAAAGAAAAGAAAAGCTGGAGAAGTGAAAAACACTCAACGCCTTCTTCGGGTCTCGAACCTAGGACCTCTCATATACGCGTCAAGTATGCTTCCATTACACCATAAAGGTATCCGTAAAGGAAGGAGAAAATGCCTTATAAGTTAACCGAATGAATTTTATTCACACTATTTATTAATATTTTGCAGAGCTTTCAATGGCAATTAAAAAAGCAAAAAATGGTGTAAACTATTTTTGTCAACTATGTTTTAGAAATACCAAGACAGTCTATGTTTCCTTAATAGTTTTGTGTCTTATTTAAAAGCTCAGTCATCTGGAATAATATAATTTCAGTAATACATTTTCATAAATAATTAATGCCATGTGTAAAATGATTTCAAATCCAAGACATTAATATCACTGGCAATAATCTGACATGCATGTGCATTTTTATGTACGTCGTTTTATTATATGTAGCAAAGTATCCTTAATTTGCAAAAAATAAATAAAGAAAGATCTTTTACAGAATTTGTTTTCTCTTAGATTCCCACAGTCTTATACTATAAGCTTTGGAATTCTGAACTTAAAAAAAAAAAAAAAAAAAAAAAAAAAAAAAAAATTCAAAAAGTGATTAAATGAGTGCCTGTGCTCTTATATAAAGTTAACGTTTTTAGCATAATTTATTTCGAAATATCTGTCTTGCCATTCTAAAGCAGATTTCCTTTTCCACTTGTTTTTAGATCTAAGTTAATTCGTTGCTATATTCTACAACATCAGAATCACCACTATTAAAGATGTTACATCGTTTATAGGTATCTACCCTATTTAATGTCAATTTCATTTTTATGAATATAAACATTTATTTCGTATGTAATTCTACAAGTTTTGATTTTGCAACTCTGAAAAATGAAAAAATGTTGTTATGGAAGTTAAACAGGAACTGTTAAATAATAAAGCAAATGTTAAATAGCAAAATATGCTTGGTCTTATTATTTACTAACCTCAAATTCTTATAAAATAAATTAATCATGAACGATCTATTAAATTTATCTGGTTTAAAACTCGTTGGGGTAATCCATGACTGGTCTTTTGGGATAGAGAATAAAGATTATTTAACGTTGTTAATAAAACTGTGCTTGTGTTGTTGCATTAAGTTGCGGCCGTCGAGCAGTTTAAGTCCCGCTGCCCAGATGGAAAAGTGGTTAGTGATTCTGATTGCCATTGCGGACACGAATCCCGGTGAAGGCGTGGACATAATTTTTCCATCCCTTAATAGGAGGCAACGATGTTCCACCTGTTAGGTGCCTATAATAAAGTGACCATCGTTTACAACCATAGTAGTGACCAACGCCTTTAAACTTTATTGTACGGCACAAGGAATACGCAGAAATTGTTATGCACCACACAGTTTATTTCCACCATATAAAAATTAAACAACGTAAATTTTGTTGACAGATATAATTAAATCTGCTACTACATTCCCAGCTCATATACAATTTCCATTATAACCCAGCCTGCATAATTGAAAAAGATTATTTTAAATCCCGAACCATTCTGGTTAGTTTAACTCAAAGTTAAGTAAGTTTTAACTCAAAGCTTCGAATACTGCTGCATCTGCTCGACCTCTTTAATGTAAGCTATGTTTATAGGCAAACTCCACTAGTATGTAAGACATTTAACGATTGCGTTCGATTTCGAGTTTCACTGACTGATCATGCACTGCCTGATGCCTTTACCTTGAATCAAAACGGGTGGACAGAAAGGCCAATATATCGGACGTAAAGCGCACCGAAAGCTTATGTGCCAGCCTTCGCCTCGGGAATGCAACACATAACACGCCTTCATTGACAGAACTCTGAAAACTGTTCGTGCAAAACAGGATTCTTTACTTCAGGAGTTTTTGAAGCAGCTTTAGCAGCAGCATCATGGCGATCGCGTAAACAATCTAAGCAGCCATTTTCATTAACCATATATTATCATCATATTACCACCGGAATTACATTAATGAGATGGGTTGTGTCAGGGAGAGTATGATTTTCTAAAATTTTTATTTGGATGAATTTATCCCAAGCTTATGTTTCAGCTTTTTTTCCATTTAATTGTCACCTATACTTATTAGGCTATGTGTCGAAGCTCCAGTGAGGACCAATGAAACAAAAGAATTCTCAATGACACATTTTATGAATATGAGGCTATATCTGACAAACATGACTGACCACAAATCGCTTCACATCCGACCTTTTGATCATACACGATGGCATCTGTGAACAAAAATAATAATACAAATATGACATAAATTCATAATGCTTATATTTTCAATGAGATTTGGTAAGTGCTAAAATCGGCATTTCTTTAGGAATAAAAGGCAAACTGTTTTAAAAATATATAGTGAGCATTCCATCATAAAAGACAATTATATCACAATCGTCAGGTTTTAAAGATTGCATTAGCTTTAGTTTTGCTAACATTATTCTCAGACTTCTGTAATTGGTGAAATGCTTATATGTTTCGAAAGTTTACAGATAAAGCTTGTAAGATAGCTGTGAATGCAAGCATTCACGTTTGAATGTGGATTATTTAATTGTCATCGAAATCACGAACGAGTACTTGAATTGTCATCGAACTGGTTTTTCATCGCTCTTGAACGGCAGACAATATAGAAGAAGATTTTCGGCCTCGATCTTCTCTCTAATCTGTGTTAGATCATGTGTCAAGTTTTTCTTCAAGCTTGTAATTTGTCATGATAAAATTTAGTTAACAAGCAGTTACAGTTGTAAGGGTTACGTTAATTTATCTATAAGTTAAATTTTGAGTTAAAGTTACTTTCCTATCTCTTCTTAAATTTCATTCAAGCTTACAACTTCCGGCCAGAACGTAATTTTAGAATCGCGGTTGAATGCAAATGAGGAGAAGTATTTAACTGTGAAGTTCTACTGACTTCGTTAAAGAGCCAGAGATAATGACTAGCACGCGTTCGCCTTTTTCAGGCTACTCTCTCTCTTAAGCAATTACCATGCTCGCCCGTACTGTAGGTCCTTGATAGCTTCCCCGTTCATTAGCGTTAAGGAACCAACTCTTTGAACCTTGATAGCATCGGCTATATTTGTTTAGTTAAGATTAGTTTAGTTCTTAGTTTCCTACGTTCAAGCCAAAGTGAAGGCTTTATTGTAACTCCAAGAAAGGAGTCGTCTGTTAAAACTTTAATAAAGGGTAATTTAAGCCTTCTTACGTTTTGTTCTCCGTTTCACGCACTCAAGCGGTTATTCGCTTACCAGTTCTTAAGATTCCTCAACCTTAGCTATAGATTAAAACACTTAGGAATCTTAAACAGTGCTTTGAGAATTAGCTTCGAGTGCCTTCATTCGTCAGTAAAGGAACTTTATTCACCTCAAGCAATTGTACTATATTTCCGAGACAACTAATTTTATTTTTGCAATTTTTGGTTCTGCCACATGCTGATGTCTTATTTTCAGTCTGCTCTAAGGTATCAAGAACTCTCTTCGTGTGCAAACAATGATAACCATTAGTTCATCTGGACGATGTCCTCGACTAATTTCCCAATTTACCTTTTCGCAAATGCAATTTTTAGGAGGATGAAAATATATATTTACACGGCTTCATAACCTTCAGTGCAGGACTTCGATGTTTTCGAACTCATAAACATAGCTAACAATATCATGACTATTTTAAATTTCTTTTAGTAATATTTTGTATGACCAGACTGATTAATGTGAAGTAACTACTAGTAAATAAATGATCACATGTGAAACTTAGTTGTGTTTCTGATTAGCATTGCAGTTAAGCACAGTTATTATTTTATTTTATAGCAATAGGTTAAGATAGATAAATTTCAATATTCCTTACATTTTGCATTATTGCTGCAATACCACGCAAATGAGCCTTTCGTGGTTTTCCCCACGTGCAATATATGTACGAGTCGGTTTCTCCTAGAACGTGCTCCACATTGGCATCCCTCCACTTAGGACATAACCCTCGAGTACTTTGCCGTAATCAAATATACCTAAACAAACGACATCTCGTCATATGTTCGAAAGATAATATAACGTCTTTTGCACTACCTCACAAACTATGTTATCCCGCTTGATGATATGTCAAATTTTTCATCTGAATAAAGTATCCCAACTTCTTCCAGCAACCAATAAGTTTGATGCATGTAAGATGACTTTCATGAGAACGTTTCAGCACTGAAATATTCCACATTTATCGGTGTCTAGTAGTTTTAGTTACGAATGTTATTTCAAATCTAGTCTTTATAATAAACTTTAAAATACTTATCTAATCTGATTTTATTATTTTCATTTTTATTTTGAGCAACACATAAACTCAACAGATGTGAATTAATTTTATTATTGTTCACATTATTTGCTCTATTAAAATTACAAATTTTGAACAAAAATTTCACGAATGATTTTGCTTTGGAAAGATAATGCATTGTCAATGTTCTTTGAAATGTAGATGTTTCTATGATACTACTGTCAATCGAAATTATAGTGTTTCCTAAATTTAGATACTTTGTTTAAAACAATTTTAAAATACTTCATATAAGAATAATAATTACTCAATTGAAGAGAAACGAACTCCACAAAGCCGTTCAATAGAAAGAAAGATAAGTCATTAAACTCTAAAAAATAAAGAAAATTTATTATTTCCATAAAACTGTTAAGACATTTTATTTAAATACTTGCATACATAATCAAATTATTCGTTACTACATTATATCGTATAATTCTTTTAAAATTTATGTGCAGTGATCAAAGCGCCAGATTATTGCCTTGATGTAATTGGAAAATTATTAAATTATAAATTTATAAGAATTTAAAATACAAAATGTATTTCTAAAATATAAAAAATTACAACCTTTGCAACAGTAAATTTTCTGCAAAGTAATGTTATTTTGTTTATCTACAGTTAAATGAATTTAATTAAAAATTTTGTATCAGTTTTAGTGGAATTCCCATAATTCGTGTTTTATTTTTCTTTGAAAATAAGGAATTCTTGGTTAACCGTAAGTACCAACAAAACCGTATTCACTAAAGATTCATTTTTGAAAATTTTCATCTTCGTGGAACTAATAAACAGGACATGTTCTCAGAGGTAGCTACCACCAAATTATTTAAATTATTCAAAGACTGAATAAAGTTTAACCACGCAGAAAACGCGAAATTCACATCCTTAACGATCTTTAGCACGCAAGAATTCGACTACGATGGCTGCGATCTGGAAACGTTACTTTTCTTTATTATTCCTTCCCTTCCCACCCACTCAGTTCATTTGAGAAGCGGCCTTCATATATGGCAAATGTTTTTCATTCAGTAAATGATGGTGAAAAGTTTTGAACACACTTTTCATGGCTGTGACAAAACTATTATTCTCTTTCACTTCCCTTTGATATAAAATATTCATTAGTTGTAGCTCAAAAGACAACTAGTTGTTGTAATTTATTTTTAAAATGTTGTTTATGCTTAATGGGTTGCCAGGAGGATGTTCAAATGCATTCAAACGATCAGTTACAAATATTGTGACTCTGTTCCTATGCTGTTAAATGCAAAAAGCTTTTGCATTTTATTTTTGGATATATTAGTATTTATTCCCATTAGTAAAATACAGTTAATGTACTACATTCTTTATGTTTGAGATATACATAAGTACGTTTCTGTACGTTTTTGTTGACATTTCGTTAAGATACGACATTATTACAAATACTTCGTCCTACAGATATTTCGTGGCTGAAAATGACTGCTCATTTCCTAAACAATAACTTTAGCACCAACCACAAACCGCAAAATGCTTCACTGATTTCAAAGCGCACTGTTTTTCCTTTATTAGAATTTCTAACCTATTTGATTAACACTGGATTCCTCGTGATATTAACTCTATTCACCTTCTTAAGTTTACAATGGTTGTTTTGTATCAGTTGTTGGTTAATAATTGTAATAGTTCTTGGTTTTTGGATTTAATGAATTCAAGAAGCAGATAATAGACCACATTGCGCAATACACCTTATCTTGAACATTTCAAGCATGTAGAAGGTAATTCAGAAGTCAAACAACAAAAATTAGCGTTATATTTTCAAAATTTTCACAGAACTAGTTTCGATGGTTCTACCGAACCACCATCCTCAGCTGCAGAACCCCAAAAGCTTGCGGTTCTGCAGCCGAGGATGGTGGTTCGGTAAGACCATCGAAACTAGTTCTGTGAAAGTTTTGAAAATATAACGCTGATTTTTGTTGTTTCACTTCTGAATTAGTATTTGTTCGGCGTGTTATTGTGTCTTAATTATGTAGAAGGTAGTTTTAAACTATTTAATTTATTTTTAATGGATTTTGTGATTTACCAATAGATAAAATAATTTGCAAGCTCACAGTCTGATTACAATAATATATGATATTATTTGTAAATAGTACTAACTTTCTTTATATTCCTAGTATTGAAAACATCGTGCATAATTTTCCCGAAATGTAATGTACACATCACTTCCTTGAATGAATCTAAAAAGGAAATTATAGGAGAGGTTATCATTTTAATACCATTTTCTCCCTAAAACTAAGTTTTTATAATCGTATTATCGTATTATTATTATAAAAAAGAGTACACTCAAACTTTTATTTTGAATTATCAATTTCTTTTTGTTGAAGGCAGTACCTCTGTTTATTATCCAAACGACGCAGTTATCTGGCGAAAAGCAAATATTAAACTAGAATAAAGCTTCACACCTTATTAAGGAATATTTCAAACTGCGAACACGAGAAACGCAATTAGAATCTAGAAACATAATTTATTATTAACTGTAAGAAAGAAGAAAGTATCCCGCAGTTATACAAACATAATCAACTGCCCATAGCATTACGTAAAGGATTGAGGAGTGAGAGAGAGTTTCTGTAGGGTCAAGTATGTGTTTCTCACATACGAAGATGAAGCCGATGTCGGATGGCAGATTCCTCGCTTCCGTTTCCAGTGGCGATACTGTACTCTTCTGGTAGAATGTTTAGGTATACTACCATTGAGTTTTTCTGAAAGTGAACGAAGAGAAGTAATAAATTATATTCATGTTTGCGAAACATATCTTTATTGTACATTTTACGTCATGCTGACATTAATATTTAAGATATTCCTGTTACTTTAAACATACACTACAGACTTCTAAATATTGTTGGTTTTTTTTTTCTTCTTCTGACACCAGTTGTTACGTTATTTTCTTCCTTCATGTTCGTACGGCGTTCGTAGATTTGGAGTGAATAACGACGACACCAGATGAAGTATCGAAACACACTTTATTTACCAATATTAATCAGATAGCTCCAAAATCACTTTTGCAGTCGTCGAACTGTAATAAACACGCTGACACGTTCAACGACACAGCCTTCAGGTTATCAGGCTATCACAGTGGAGACAGATTCACCGCAAAGCACCCGAGTACAGCTCCCAACTCTGCTTGGTCGTTCTCGGAACACCACGTACTCTCGAGACTCTCCACGCGATGCACTCGACGATGCACTAATTCGCGATGCACTAAAATCCTCTCTCGATGCACTCGACGACCAACTCGGTGCTAGACTTCGAGACACTCGCTCAATGACTGACTATCAGCTCGCTAGACGAGGCAGTCACATTATATTGACTGTGGACTGTGGACCAGCAGGGTTTATATAGCTTTCGGCTTGTGATCGAGAACATTCTGGGCTAAACCGGTAAGAATTCGTTCCAGAAGGTTCTCCATCCGTCTATGGTATATCGCCAATTTTGACGCCAAATGTCGCCAATTGGGCGATTTCTTGCCAAATGTGGCGACCCTGCCTTCCTTTTCTATTTTATGGCAACCCTAAACCTGCTTTGCGGGAAGCTACCTCACCGCACCTTGACATTTCATAACAATGTATTTTAATCTTATATTTTATGATGAAATGTAAATCAGATGTGTTTATTTGCCTAGATCAGAATAACAGAGGGAAAATAAAATAAAGTTTTGTCAGATTTATTTCCCCTTTTTAGTGCATTAAAAATTTAATTTTGAAATCTTAAACTATGCAAATACGTACAATATCACGTGTAGAAGGATTTGTATCGAGTAAAAAGACATACAATGTGACTAGCGGTATTAAAAAGAACTGCGGTGCTTGTTGCTTTCTCATTTATCCTTATGGATACTAAATATTTGTTGAAAATTATAGTTCACTAACCATAAATATCCGCATGAAAATTTTATTACATTTTTAAATATGATATGTAGTACATTATTGTTCTTATATTTTCTAAATTAGTGAAAAGTAAAACACTTAAATAAATTTCTAAACAAACGTAATTTCACATGGCCTAAAAAACAAAAGAAAGTTACATAAAGTCATTTTTCTTACTTTACATAAGAAAAATGACTTTATATACTGGAAGGAGGTAACTGATTTATATTTCAGTATAATTATTTGAAATAACTTAAAACTACACATAGAACAGCATTCGTATTTCTAAGAATATAAACCAATAAAATATTTAATAACTTACTTAGTTCTAATTTACGTTGATTTAAAATATATTGTAGTTCAGAAATGTGAAATAGATTGCTTAGATGAAAGATGCATTAAAAGCAATGCAAAAATTTATTCGGGCGTAAACTGTTACTCAGTCATTTTCTATTTATTATCTTTCAGTTTTTTTTAAACAATTTACATTTGTTCTTGTACACCTATCTATTCGAAACCTTCTAATCATTCAAAGCTCATGAGACGAAAAAATATATAAATCAAGATTTCCAATCGATGTTTCACGTGACATGAGTGTAGCAATAATGAGTCAAGAAATTTGTGTTCTATATCCAGTCAATTCGTCTCCCATATTAACTGCAACTGGCACTGAATTGAATTTATTTAAATGCCACTATTCTCCTGTCTATCTCAAGATACAAAGAAAACGTTTAAAATTATCAGCAGAGAGAGAGAGAATGATTCGCAGATAAATTTAGAAGATTTATACCAGTGTCAAGGAAATCTCCGAAATCGAAACTTGCTCTTTTCTGCTCATTAAAATTCAATCTGTTCTTTGTAAAATCGATTCGGTGCAACTGAAGTTACTATTATCTCCGAATTTCCGTCGTTTGGATAACCCTTCTCAGATATCATAATTTGTTCCAATAAGAATGCGTGCTCTCTCTAACTCGAGTAGAAAAGGGTAGATTTACACTAATTGCTCCCTCGTCTCTCTTCTTACTGATGACTGAAATATTATACTTGTAAAATCGATTATGGTAATGAATTTCGTAAAGTATTTGATAAACTCAGCAACAATATCGATATATATATCTATCCTGACAATCGCTCACATACATACATACATATATATATATATATATATGGGTCTGTGTTTGCGTGAATGACACCAATCTACTCCTCAGATTTTTTTCTCCCTAATATGCAACTGTGCACTTCTTTTTGTAATATTTCTTTTATTATTTTAGCTTTTGAACAAACCATAAAATTTCATTCTGCTGCAGAAAGATAAGGAAATCATTCAAATATTATACAGCCGCCGTGAATTTAACCATTTCTAACATAATTA
The DNA here is from genome assembly GCF_044657685.1 of Stegodyphus dumicola. Taxonomy (NCBI): domain Eukaryota; kingdom Metazoa; phylum Arthropoda; class Arachnida; order Araneae; family Eresidae; genus Stegodyphus; species Stegodyphus dumicola. The sequence goes on along the minus strand of NC_140772.1, from coordinate 87,221,524 downwards.
AACAAAACACATATCAATATAAAGCGACTTATATCCTCGTCATGAGGTTTAGATGAAAGCCGTTACTTAAACATTTTAGCTCAAGTTTTACATCTTTATGTGGTGATTCAAAGTGAGAGTTTACAAACTGTTTGCTAATTAGAAAATCAAAATTTAATAAATTTTAAAGAAAATTACTAACTTAATTTAGCAACTGCCCTTTTAATTCCAGAATTCATTTTTTCTAATTTTATGTTTTGAAAGCTATGCTGAGTCACTTGCATCTGTAATGAGATGCAACGCTGTAAAATTCTTGTCCAATTACTATTTAGAACTGAAACATCAGAGCCGAGTTTATAAATGCCGAGCCGAGTTTTAGCTGCTGAACAAGCAGCGGTTCGTCACCCATCCTTCTCCCTTTTCAAGGGCGTAATTAATCGCTCTGCTGATTTCATCTATTGCTTAAAGATATGATACGCCCATACAAAAGTGTGGGGCACTTAAAAAAGCACGCATAGTATTGTGTCAATCGAGAAAGTATGTGATAAGAAATTCCTCATGAAAAATTAAAGTGGTGTTGTAACTATTAAACTAGTTGTACTACTCAAAGTTCCAGTCATATAACAAGCAATCTGTTATTTCAGCTACATCTATCACCTTATCAACTACAAATGCAAAATAACTAGTGCTTTCTTTATTCAGTTGTCTCATCCAACAACATAATAATCAGACACACACATGTGTGTGTATTTGGTTGTGTGCATGTAAGTTTGTGTGTTTGGTGTGTGTGCTTTCATATGCTGTTGGAGGAATCTACAAAGCTTTGCTTATGCCAAACACTTGGTTGACAGGAAGAAAATGGCACTTGTTTTAAATAAAAAACAGCTCGTATAAGGTATGTAGCGAAATAGGTGATGGTGAGAAAGAGAGATAATGTAAATTCTTCTTAAAAGTTTGGAAATATAACAGATAATTAACATCACTCACATAGAAATTTTTAATACTATCGCAGGACTGAAATATTCAGCTGATTGAACTACCTCTGAGCTTTTATGTAGCCATACTTATAGGTTACCCAGAACATCAAGAAGCTTCCAGAAACTTTGCTTCTAAGCTTCAAGAATACGTTTTTTCGAACAGTTTTAGAAATCTGCGAAGTTGGACAAAATTCGCCCACAATCGCGAACTTGGCAATAAAAATTATCGGAATGGCCTGACAGTTGAGGTTCTGCCCAAATCTCCGTTTCTGATTGATATATCTTCACAATTTAAATATCGAACGTTTCAAAATTTTAATATCGACATTAATATAAAAATGTCCACATATTCTATTAAATCAAAATATAATCCATAATAATAAAATCCATTATCTAAAGTAAGGAAACAAATAAATAAAAACTATGCCTACTACTATAAAAATTCAGAGGAATAGGAAACATTCAATCAAATGAACAAAACATATTTACGTAAATTTAATGCCAACCAATTTAATATCATAATATTCGCAGTGTTAGGCATTTTATATACAATGCTATAATGTATAACAGTTTTTACAGCAGGGAAATCTGAAATAGACGTACATTATAAAATGTTAAATTTGCAAGTAATAAAACTTTTGCATATACATTCTTAAAACAATGTCCATAAAATTATGTCTTTTCTTTTAGTTAAATTATGTCTTTTCTTTTTTAAACTTTGAAATTAGAAATACGTATAAGGCAAATAAGGAAAAACATCTTGTGTCTTTCTTTCAAAGAACTAAGTATGTGTTACAAGTACCATTTTTGAGCTCTTCAAAGTTTTAGCCTGAAAGAAAATCTCTATACATTTGAGAATGAAAGTATTTTTTAAATATATTTTATGGTAAAGATTAAAAAATAAAAACGGAACGAAGATATATTAAAAACCTGTAAAAAGAAGAAGCACATTTCTTTATGTAAATTTTTCTCTTTCTCCTCTTGTAATTCAGGTCTACATTCATTTTTGCTTTCAAACATCTTACCGAACAAGTCTTACTTATTCTTTTCTTAACACTATAAATGCTAACGGATAATATTCCATCCTATTATATGTATTTCGGTAGAGTTTGGAATTTAGTTTAAAAATGTGTTGACTTTCTGCATTATTTATTCATAAAGATTCAGGTGGAAAGTTTCATATTTAAGTACGAAAGTGTTATGAATTGCTATAAGTATGTTGCTTGCTGTTACAAAATAAGAGATTAAGTATTGTGAAAGCAAAGATTACATCGCTATATAAATTATAAGCTAGAACACCATTAACGTGTGTATAGAAGCATTAAAAACAAATGGAAAGTATATTCTTAGTCTTGATAAAGGTAAAATTGTTTTCGATAATAAAGCCCTTTTAAGCAATTCTTTGAGACGAAACAAACTGGAATAATTTTATATGGAAATGCGAATTTATAATCACATTTTAATTGTGTACAAAACGGAAGAATTTTTGTATGCTATCAAATTATTTTTAATTATTATATTTTTCTTACTGAAAAGGAATTTTCTAGTTATTACACTAGCATAATATATTTACTTTTTATGTTTTAAGTGACAATTATTTTTGTCTCCAGAAAGAATACGTTATATGCTGAGATGTCTGAATAAAACCCATTTCTCATTTGCGAATGATTTTTGCAACTGGTGCATTTGTCACTCTTACCGATAACTGCGCAATATACTACATTTTTTTTAAAAATCTTGTCATAGTTTCCCAAATATATCGTTTTTTAATTATAAACTTTCATTAGATTACTCTTATATAATGTAGCCTTTATTTCAGAAAACTATATTTAAGTCGTATTTTTTTTTCAAAATATAAGTAATTCAATAATTTGAAACAAAAGCATTTTATATACTTAAGCATATATTTTTAGATTGATATAACAAAATTTGACAAAATTCATTGCTTCTATAACCAATATAATATGGGTGTCATTTTCAAAGTATTATTTTTAATAAGTAAAATCATATATCCGACAAGAGCACATGTAAAAAATGCATGCGAGTAATCATGACTTAACAGCGTATAAAGACTTTAGGACACCGTAAAGATGCTAAAAGGCTTAATACGGGAAGCAAGACATTTTAAATGTACCAATTTGTTTCAATAGTCTGCCAAAGTTTTAGTTCAACTGGCTTTAGCATTCATGAAGTTTGGTTTATTGAAATTAATGGCAAAGAAAATTAGAGCTATCTGTCTATGGGGAGGGATGCCTACGAGGAGAACGTTCTAAGGAAAACTGGCTCGTGTACACGTTAAAGACAGAGAAAACCAAGAAAGCGTCCATTCAATCAACCCGTTCTTGGAATTTGAAGCCCAGACCGAAATGCCAGTGTTCAGTGATTTTACATTCAGCCGATGGTGGCCCATTACTGCATTAAATATATTATTTATATGAAACGCTGTCAATCCGTTTGGGTTTCTCTACATAGTTCTATAAAATTAGTACGACTTCAACTCATTGTTCCTTTAAAAATCGCATTAAACATTTACGATCCGTGAAAGTATTTATAATTTGTAAATCAGCTTCGGTTAAATATTTGTAACTGATACTTAAACATTAAACTGTCTTCGACAGCATTAAGATGGCAGAGAAATATCTGAAAACACAGTTTTAAATTTAGCCATCTCTGAATTCCAAATAAAATGTTTCACATAAAGAAATGTTCCATCATAATTTCATTATAGATTATTTAAAATTTAGACATTATTAGCGTATCAATATGACCACTAATTACTGTTCTCTGCCTTTAAAAACGTTTACCAGATATTCGTATCTGTAAATAATTAAGGGAATATGTTTCGAAATATAAATTATAAGCTAGAACATCATTAACGAACGTATGGAAACATTGCAAAACAAAAGGACGTGTTGATGAAGTAAATTCTAGTCGTGTGATTCTAAATGTTGACTTACTGGAAATGAAGGTAAATTTGCTTTCTATAGAAATGCATTTCTATAGAAATACTCTTACGAATATTAATTTTTACTTTATAATCTGATTGATTTAAATAAAAAGACTTTTAATTCATGTCATACTTAATTAAAAACATTAAATACTTTTATTGAATTACATTATATGTTTTCCCTTTCTAATATACAAAAGATATATAACGTTCCCAAGTTAGTCTAACATGCATATGCTTCTAATATTCTTTAAAACCTTTTGATATTTCACCTGGGCCATCTATATGATAAATATAGTCTCACTTTAAAATTAACTGTATTTAACTTGACTTGAACTCCAAGGCGGCTTTGTCATCATCTGAATGATTTATGAGAGTTCAGATGAATCATATTTCTGAACGATGATTGCGAGTTTTGCAATCACAGTCTTTTGCGTATGCAAAAGCATTTGGAAAATGTATCATCAACAAAACTTATATGATAATGAATTACGCTGTCCTGACTAAAACATGTCAATCCCAAGTGAGTAGCTTGCTTGATCCACAGAGCTGCATAAATATCAAAGATCAAATTTTCCATCACTTATTTATTTGAATAAGTTTAAAAATATGAGGACCATGACTCTAAGGGAAAGTATGACTACGTGAAGAATATTCTAATGCAGACTAGCTCCAATTTATTATACGAATATGGGAAAACCACAAAAAACTAACTCTCCGAGCTATAAAATTTATGTATTTTAAAATTTAGGATGCTTCACAATTCAAACAGGAAATGCATGACGTATTATAAACTAATAATTTTAGTAAGTCGTTATGAGCTGTCGTTTAAAAAAATCAGGGCGAAAACGAAAAATAGAGCAATCCTGAAAATAGCCTAAAATCATCACCAGGAGGATTATCGTATAATTCATACGCGCATAAAAGATATGTAAACAACCTTGCTTACTTTATGCTTACCACGCGATTTTACGTTGCTTCACTTTTCATTCTACACTGCTGGGCATTAAAATCGCAACTCAGGAAGGAATGATCTGAGGAAAGTCAAAATTACATGAAAGAAGAGGTTAGGATATGCATATGTTTAGTATTTCAGTGCATTTAGACGAAGCAGGAGGGAGAAACAACATGTGAAGCACTGCACAAATAAAAAGTTGTGTAGTGGATTTCTCATTCGGAAGGCTCTTTGTAAAGTCGGAGTTTACTCCGAATATCGTGCTATGCCTCAAATAAAACGAAGAAATGTCAGGAAGTATAGGAATTCAATACAGGCAGGATCGTTGCCTATCGAGAGTGTGGATTATCGTTGATATCGCCCGTCGCAGTGGTCGACATGCAACCACTGTCACGAGAATATGGAATCAGAGGGTTGCTGAGGGTCATACTGAGCAGCATACAGAATCTTAACGCCCTCACATGACTAACTCCCGGGAAGAGAGACACATTGTTCAGTTCTGCAAAACAGTACAACTGCATCATGGACCATTAGTCAGGAAATGGGCATGGTTGCAGCACACCCAGTATCCGCTCGTAGGGTGCGTTGACGTTTGCAGCAGGTGGACCATTCCTTCGGCTTCCCTTACAATGCAGCATAGAGAGAAACTGCGACTCTAGTGCCCCGAACGACAAAGCTGGATACAGGACTGGTACAATGCCGTCTTTTCAGACGAATCCCGGTGCTGTGTGCAGTGTTTTGATGGCCGTATACGTCTCTGGAGGTTCCAAGAGACCGCACGACGCCTGCTTGCATGCGATCCCTGCCCCTGGTAAGATGGTTTGGGCAGCCATTGGGTACACGACACGCACTTTTCTAGTTCGGATTGTCGGTATTTTGAACACAGATCAGAACATTTCTGACATCTTACGTCCAGTGATTGTACCCAATCTTCGAGGCCTGCCAAACGCCATCTTTCAACAAGATAATGCAAGACCACATATTTCACGTCGTGTTCTGACCTTCCTCGATGCACAGGATATTCGATTGCTGCCATGGCCTGCACGATCTCTAGATCTGTTGCCAATTGAAAACATCTGATAATGGATTGCTGAGAGATTAGCCCGCCAGTCTCCTGAGAGATTAGCCCGCCGATCTCTCCTTCTCCTAACGGTCAATGAAATGTGGTATAGAGGGAATAAAATGTGGGATGGAATGAGTTGCCAGTTTCTACCATCCAAGGCCAGTTCGACTCCATGCCTAGCCTGGTAAGGGCAGTTTCAGCTGTCATGACTGGCAGATGTTTATACTAATTTCGCAAACCTGTAAACCCCCCAGTCTGCTTACAAATTTGATTATTTTGTCTTCATGCCATACTGTATACGCACAATAAATATCTTTGTTGTATTTGCTTGCCTTCATGATGTTGCAAAGACAGCAGTGTACTAAGTTGCCGTTCGATAAAACGTAAGATTCTTTCACAGTTAATCTACCTGTTATTAATTAACAAAGTAAGCTATTCAAAAGCAATATATGCAGTTCTTAAGAATATGATTTTTACTTTTTAATCTGATTGGTTTAAATAAAAAGGCATTTAATTCATGATATATCTAATTAAAAACATTAAATATTTTTATTGAATTACATTACATAATTTTCAGAACATATATAACATTCTCATGTCAGTCTAAATGCATATTCTATTATATCAAATATTTCGCAATTCCATCTGAGCCATTTCTATCGATAATCTCTACTGATAACACAAATTAAACTTTAAAAGATGTCTTTTGGTCGATCCTAAAATCTGAACCCTTTTAGATTTATATATATGTGATAATTTTGTAGAAGATAATAGCTTTAGAAATTTGAGAATTATGGCTGAGATGATTACACATTCTGCTGGCACACAGATGAAATGCATAAGAGGCGGATTGAATTTGGACACCATAATTAACAGTAGATTCCCCATATAGTTTTATTTCTTCATGAAATAATTGGATGTATATCTTCATTTATACATCAATATGAGTGCGAAAAGCACCTCACAGTTCTATGTACAATGTATATAACGATATATGTGTATAACGATTCTGTACCACAGAAGAAATGGAGACATAAACAATGCACGCGCTTATACAGCGAGGAGAAGATTGATAAATCGATGCTGCGTTTGGCAAAGTTTTGATCGGTGATTGGACAAGGATTAATAGCGCCGCAGATGACACAGGGAGGATTAATTTTCAGCTGACGCAGTTTAGATTCCAGAAAAAGGATGCAGCCAATGTACAATGAGGAATTCATAAAAACTGTTGCTAAAATAAAGTTAGAAATTTTTAGTTACATATATGTATTTACACATAATAAGATATAAAATATATGTTTGTAGTCGTGTAAGGAAGTATAGAAATCCCTTTTGCGTGTCCTCGAAATAGTTGGTACATCCAGACAACATGCGTAAGATATTTAATTTGATTTTCTTCGAGGATACAGTGATTTTTCATTTTTCCTGCCCGAAAATGTTTAATACTCCTTTTTTTCAGGGTAATCAGAAAAAATGCGTGGAGGCGAGTAATTCGACACCACATTGATTTGGTTGACTCATTCTCATTCTTAGACATGCTAAGTATTGTTAGTCGTAATCCAAGGATAAGAATTTGAGTAATTATTGAATTTCCTTGCACGCGTTCTCATGGTGTACGTCCAAATACAAACCGCAAGATCTCGAATCCTGATGGAAGTATTTGAATTTTCACTTTTCCTGCCTTTGACATTTTTAGTTACATATTTATCACCTAGCTGTTGTATCGTAAACGTATTGATGTGATTAAGGACATAAATAAAGTATGTAGTTTTAAGAATATGTAATCCCAATAATATATTATTGCATTTAATACTTTAATAATTTTTAAGTAACATTTCTTTTCTGTACTTATTTTAATTTGCTAAAATAGTATCAGATGCATATCTTTTTTAAATATGTACCAATCCACTGTTTACGTAAGCTTTAAGCTTTCAGTAAAGAGTAGACTAGTAGTAGTCCTACTTTGAGGAATTAAATATTATACTCGAAATTTTGACCACATAAAGATCTTCGGTGTATTAATTAAGGTTAATTCCGAATTAAGTCGCAAAATGAAGAATCGTCATATGCAGTCTCAAAGCTCTTGTTCCATCTGATGATATATTGAATGAATGTTAAGAATAAACGGCTACAGAAATAGAATTATGGGATAATGTTAGTAAAAATACATGCACTTGTATAATAAAGCATCCAAACATTCACTACAAAGTTTGCACAGGCCATTAAATGTGAAAAAATGTGCTTTCATAAGGAAGAACATTTTCGAAGTATAACAAATTCTTCTAATAATTTTATGTTTAATTCCGTAAATATTCTCATTATTACAAAATGAGAAATTTTTCATAATTACACAGGATGATGAAGCTGTATGATTTATAAGAAACATAATGGTATATATTTTATACAGTTTCTCAAAATATTTGATTGCCTGAATAAAACAAATGAATACAAAATAATCAAAATAGCAAACTAGTTAAAATGATTTGGAAAGTTTTAATTTCATCTATTTTTATAAGCAAATTGCATTACAGTTAACCTTTTCCCGGAAGCAAGGACATATATATTTCCCACGCGTTCACTGTGTTAAATAAGACTCAAAGAAATGTAGTTTATTATGGAGATTTAAAATTGGCTTTTTAATTCGGAGCAGGAAATGACAGGCACTATAGATTTGTTAGTCTAGTATTTATTGATTGAATAGTCGACTAAATGGCTTTCGAATTTATAAATGTAATCTCTGTAGCCCACGTGAAAAAAGTAAAATCATTTTAAATATAATAACAGCAATATAATAAGTCAATTTTTTCGTATGATTTCTGGCTAATCAGAAATTAGTAATTAATTTTAAGTGAAGATTTTCGTAGAATTTCTACCTACCTGTATGTACACTTTTAATGCTAATAAGCTCCGCATTTTCTACAAAACCTACAAAAAACTTTATTCACATCTAAATGTCGAGACCTTCTATGTATCCTTCTCTTCAACTAACAGCCTTTAGGGAAAAAAATAGAACTCCTCGAATGGTAATCATTGTTGCTGAGAAAATATATTTTGTAAATTCACTGACTCTAAAAAATACAATATTAAACAAAGGCCCGAATTCCCTCATATATAATGTTAAAAGAATAAAATCGAATGACGATAAAAATGCGAATATTCTCGTTAGTTGGGGAGTTTAAAAAGAAACCTTTGAGATTTAAATACATCGCCTTTTCTCTCAGGTACATTTATTCTTAAATTTTATTGTTTCCCTTTATTTTCGAAATCGTAAATAATTTTCCTTTTCATCTCTGAGATTTAAATTCACTTAAAAAAGAGAAGTTGCTCATGCTGTAACTCATAAAAAAATTCTCGGAAGGCTTTCTTATGTATCGCTGCAATACTTCAGAATTGAATCAAATATTTAACACTTGTAAAGACCTAGATACAAATATCGAACCAAAATAAGAGTTTGTTTCAGCTACTGAGAAAAAAAAAAAAAAAAAAAAAACGCTTCGTTGCTAGAGGGAGCACTTCGATTGATTCTCGAAATGTGGGAATGAGTAGCATCGAGTTAGTCCACTCTTTTTGGAATCGATACAATGCGATATCCTCATCATCATCATTTATCAAGCAACGGCTGAGGAAGCAAATTTGCTGAGCATTCCGATGATTTAAGTACTTATCGAAAATCTCTACGGATTTAAGAGCATTAAACACACATTCTCCGTCGCTTTTCGATCCCATAGCACTGCAAGAAACAATTATGGGGTAAAATTCTCCTCTCGGTTCAATATATCTCATTGCAAATGGCACAAAATGACGTTGTCCTTTCTTGAATCATTCCTTACCTGGCTCACTTAAAATATGAACTGCCTGGCAAATTCTATATTGCCGCTGTTTAAGAGAAACTGAAGTTTCTTTACTTAAGAGTACATTTGTACTCTTAACGAAAGAAGCTATTGCAGCGATACATAAGAAAGCATTTCGAGAATTTTGTTATGAGTTATAGCATGCGCAATTTCTCTTTTTTAAGTGAATTAAAATCTCAGAGGTAAAAGGAAAATTATTGGAATTGAAGCTTCTTTAGTTAAGAGTACGTTAGAATTGATTTAGCTGTTTGGCACGCATTCCGAAACGAATTTCAATTAAAAACGGAAGCCGTGAATAAGTTGGAAACAGTGGCTACAATGGAAAACATTTCTTATACTGGTCTGAAAGCGCAGTCATTAAATCTATTTTTAAGGTAACAAAGTTCCATTATTATTTTAATTTCACTTTGTAGAGACATTAGGATTTTTTTGGAAGCAGGAGACTTGAAAAATGAGCCGGGAATCGAATCGTGGTTCTCTGGAATACGCGGATAGCGTGCAGACCACCACACCACAATGGCATATCAAAAAGTCGGGAGAAATGTTGTTTAGCAAAAAGTATAAATAATTGGGTAAGTATAAGCTTAAAACTATCTGATTGTTTCAAGATGTTTCGCTAACTTATAACGTTCATGGTAACCTCTTATAACGTTCACGATAATTTCTCATTCATAACTAAATATTTTATATCTTCTGATTTTTTTGCGACCCCATTCCTTACTTTTACAATTCCCGTTGTCATACTTTCTTTTTATGCTTCTTTTCTTGCCTTTGTTCCTGGAGCCATTAATTTCAAATTATTTTCTAAGGTTTTTAGATGTTATTAAACTTTATATTTGCCCCTGGGGGCATTTTATTTCTTTGTAAATACAACTTATGTATTACAACTTTCAGCCAAGTCTTGACTTTCATAATTCTTTAATTTTCAGTAAGTAATTGGCTAAAACGTTTGAAGAAAATCGTTTATTTAACTCCGCTAACGTGCTATTCGCCTCTAAATAACTTGATTTTATATCCCCTTTTTTAAAAAATGTACAGACTTTATATCAAACTTTCTCCTTGCCTTGAATTTACAGCCTAACTTACACTATATAAATTCCATGTTGAGTTTTTATCAGATCAGGGGAAAGAATAATTATTGCAACTAAATAAACATAAGACAAAAATAATTAAATTATTGTTCTGAAAGTAATTTCATTTATATTAAAATCATCGTCATTGATAATCACTTGTCGTAGTCATTTAATCGCTAATTTTCTAACAAATATACAGCTGGTCTAAAGACACTGTCAGTTTAAAGACACTGTCATATCAAGCAGATATTAGAAAAATATATTAGTTATATAATGAAAACTTCCTCTATCCCCACGTAAAAAATGGAGAATCTAACACTCTCTAAAACAGTACATAATTTTTAAAAACTATCAAAATTCTCTCGAACAGGACATTTATTCTTAAAGCACCCAGCACTTTCTCAAAATTTACGTCATTCTTAAAAGTTACCAGCAGTTTCTGAAACACTAAATAATTCCTAAATGCTACCAGAACTCTCTTAAACAGGATATCATTCCTAAAAGCTACTAGAACTCTTTCGAACAGGAACTAGAAACTGGACAGTGTGAAAACATAAAATTTATCATGTTAATGGGAGTTATATAGTTCTTATAACTTAGTTTCTAATTAATTCTAATTTTTTTAGACCAAATGCATTCTCGTAGGTAACGAATGTTAGTCATAACACAAGAAAAATTTACTTAAAATTACAATTAACCTGGTTACTAACTCAATCTGTCATCATTCGTTCTTTCCCTTTCCTCTCTAAAAAGGTATTATCTTTCACTTATGTTTCTGAAATAATCAAGAGCAAATAAGAACGTAAATAGAATGTATATTTTTTAAAAGAAACGGAGTCTAAGTTTTACCGCTCATTATGTACCAAGACATGCTGTTCGTTAATTCCTGCAAAATTTAAGAATTTAGAGCTGAACATTTCAAATTCAAATGGCCGAAACTATTGAATGACTGAAACTGTATATTAATGCACAAAATGCAGACACATGATTTAACGCAAAATTAACTATTGAGCCAAACAACAAGAAACAAGTAGTAGATGAAGAGAAATACCATACCTTAAGCTAGGATGCTTCTGATCAATAACCAGGAAAATAAGGATTGTGTTTAGCATCACTTTTCAATCAATCTGAGTTGCATTCCTTCCTTCAAATAATTCTCCTTATAACTTAAGGTTTTTATTTATAAATAAATTAAATTATTTATTTTTTATTAAATAAAAAACATAAGTTTTATTGTTTGAAATTAGATAGTTCAAAAGCGCCAAAAATGAGATATCTGACTCTAAGTAAATATAAGGATAATTTTAAAATTAAAAAAAACATAATTTGCCTTGATAATCGCGCTATTAGTTTAAGAATTCATGAATGTTTAAAAGAATGATTAAGTAATCAAAAATAGTTTAACATTATATAAGAAAGTAATGAGATATAGAAAGTGATTTTATAATAAAAATAATAATAATAGAATAATATAAGGTGCAGATATTATATATTGAAATGGTGCATAATTTAAACAACTTTAAGTTGAATCCTTACTGTAATATCTTCAGAACATTATGACTGGTGTTTTGTTATTCAATATTGAATTTATAAAAATTTTCGAGAAGTTGCCTGTAATGTTTTCTTCAGATTATACACAACCATTATCCTTAAAAGGCAGACTCCTAATAAATTACCGGAATTTCTGAGAAAGCAAATAAGTACCCAGAATATTTATTCATTAATCCTCTAAATCCTACGTGATCTACAGACGCTGCAGAAAGTCTGAAATTATACCTTGGTATCTTCAAGTAGAACTGTTTAACTGAATCAGCTCTCAGTCTTCTAATCTTTCTTAAAACCCTACCTTTATTTGCATAAGATATGCTATTAATAAGAGTAATAAAAACAAAGAAGTAACATAACAAATTTTACCTCTAGTGCAAAAGCAATTTCTTACATTATCACAAGGTTTGACAGCAGTGGCTTAACACAATAAAATTTACTATAAAATTAAGGAGTCTCCGGTTAATTCATGGACATTTTTCATTCTCTGTTCTATATGAATATACATTTAAAAGGTAATATTTAAAACGTTTCTATATAATGAAAGAATGCAATTCTTTTCCCTCGTCTCCAGATGCTAATGAATTTTCATCATGCGTGAAAGAGAACATGAGTAAAAATTTAAAATTCGTATTCATAAACAAATCCCTTTACTTTATAATGAAAAGGAGCTTTTTAAGAAAAAAACAAAAAAAAGGGGGGGGATTCATATTAATTACGAAATGCTTTGGTCGGTAAAGTGGTTGTTGTTGTTGTCTTGTCCATGTAATTTATAGAGGAACGATTGCTAGAAACTGAAATGAGGTTGGACTTCTACATCCACACCAATTTTGAGGTAGAGCACCCCGGGGGGAAATGCTCCGAGGGTTCGAACCCGGGCCCTTCGGTACAGCAGTACCCTCTTCTAACCACTACATCATGTTGGTGGCGGCAGAGTGAACTTATATACCACATGACGTTTTCAGCGGTTGTTCGTAAGTGCACGTGCAACATGGAGGCCTCCAAAGAGTGACTGGCCGAAACGTACCCTCGAAAGTTTTGGTGGCAGAGTGGAACGGGTTAGAGACGCCTTCGGGCAGTCTACATTCAATTGGGATGAAAGTTGAATGTTTCCAGTGGGTAAAATTGATCGTCCTTCTGCGATGCACCTTGGATAACGTTCTCGATGATGAGACAGCTTAACTGTCTGATGAGTAATTGTCATTCTTTCCCGACTAACGCATTAAGATGCAAATGTTAAGCCGTTTAAGGCAACAAAACAGCAAATTGGTTACGAAAAAAAATTTATTAAATGAATTAATGAATGATTTTATGAATTCCATTTAGATTGTCTCAGTTGTGATGATATTTAGTTTCATAAATTACAAGGATGTAAACCTTATTTAAAAAATATATTTAAAATTGTTTCGTTTATAACTTGAACTTCCTGACTCAATTTTACGTGCGACACTCCAAAAAATTATACTTTCAAAAACAGTTTTAGCAATCTCAGATATACTTTTAGGGTTTTTGAAACAGTTTTAATAAGTATTTAACAATATATCACTAACATAGCGTAATTTGCGAAGCACTAGAAGCGCTATTATTCCTGAAATTCTTTTTTTTTTTTTAATCTGTATCACTTTCAAATTATGCCAAAAGTTTGGAATTTCGAATTTCATTTTCATTTATTTAATATATTGTACAAATTTACCTAATTTTTGCTTAACAAATAAGCGATTTGAAAGCGGGAAGTGGCAATACTCAATACTCTCTAGAATAAAATATATATATATATATATATATATATATATATATATATATTTAATCTCCAACTCGAAACTGTGGTCATTCGGCAAAATTTATTTGAGCAAAATTTAACATTCAGTTTTATTCTACAAATTTGGCTGTCTAAAAGCATTTTGTTGTCACTGCCTCAAATATAATACTTATCATCTTCATGAACTTGCGTGTGCTTGTTCAATGAAGGGTAAGGTACTTAATTTTCAGATTTAATATTCGGAAACTAAGTAGCAAACGGAGTGATTGAAAAGCAATATACGCAGTATTTAAAAATATTTTTTGTACTTATAAATCGCATTGTTTTGAATAAAAATGTATTTAAATTATGAGATACCCAATTAGAAATATCAAATATTTTAATGAAATAAAACTAATTGGATATATTAGAACCATTAAATAGTCTTCCTTTTTTTACAATATCTTTTTTAGGCAACTGACGGCTCGAGAGGATAGTACGCAAAGAAATAATACAAGAAATATAAAGCAAAAAATGTATGACAATCCGTAACATTCTATCGGGAATTCTTTATTATGCTTTTGTTTTTGAATATTTGTGATTTTTTTTGCTGAATTTATGTGACATATGTGCGACGAATGCGCTGCTTTATGATAAAATTAAAAATAAAAGTACAGAAAATGTGAATTAGCACGAGTGAGTACAATAACAGATTGATAACTTGCGATGCTCAGCTAGAACATAAAAAACCTTAACAAATCCTCTGGTGCGATGTTAAAATCTGAACTCTTTCAGATTTTCTTTATTTCTTTTCCTTTTAAAACAATATAAATTAAATTCTTCTTATTATACTAATAAATGAAATTAAACCATTTAATTAACTAAGCAAAAGAAAAAAATCGCCAATCATCGGTCATTCAAATCTTTAAAAATTATTCTATCGTATACATTTTTCGAGATATATTTGAAACATTTCAAATTAATTAGTGCAGAATGAGAGAATAATTTTTAAATGCATACTTCATATTTTGCAGCCTACATGATACTATTCTCGCTAGACATTACTTATATTGTTCATGTTTTATAATTATTATTTTACTTTGCTATAAAGTGACAACGATGTTGAGGTATGTAGCGTTATTTAATTGTCACTTTAAAACAATTACGGATAGTTTCAATGGCATTCCTAGTTCATTTTTATGGATATCTGCCAACTTTAGAAATGAGAAGTAGAGTCGAGTAAGACTTCGTGGACTTTTTTCAAGATTTTGAGAATATTCAAGATTCAATAATATTGGCACATGGTATTTTGCCTCCATGCCTTAACAGAAATAAGCTCAGAAACATTCTTAAGGAAAGTGGTAATGCAAATACTGGTACTGAAAGTTCTGAAAAGAATTATAAGTAAAACTTGACAAAGTTATTTCCTAAATGTATCATGAAAAATGACGGAAGCGATATTTCTAATTAAACAATTGTTTAAGATGTTTAAATATGATCTTTATTTGGTAAAAAATCAACAAAGCTTGAAAAACAGTTTCAACCGAAAATCACGCTTTAACTAATTTATTTGCAAATACTGTCTTTCTTGTTTTTATCAGAATTGATAAAAATATTTGTAGTTATAATACGAAGCTTTCAGACAAGGGAAAAGGATACCTACAGCAAACTCTCTCAATGAAGACCATGTTTATCAATCATTTGGGTCTTTTTTGGAGGTGATGCCTAACATAGGTGACGTGGAACATCTGTGTTTTACCATATGTTTAGAAAAATATACTGGGTTTCCTAAAGTTAAGCAGTAAACGAACAGCTGACAACAACTAAAAGCGTGTTGAAGCAAATTGGATGAAATTTAATCGAAACTTAATATTTATTATACTACTGATAACTTAAAAACACAAGAAATTTTGTGATATCAACAGGAACATGAAATGTCCTAAATCCGTACGAACAATATAACTGTAAAACATTTCTCAGTATCACCCCAACCAGCAATTCAGGCTTGATAGCGATGATTCATTGCTGTATATAATGTTACCGACGAGCAGCATAGGTAATGCATTCATTGGTTTAACAAATTATCGTTTTCCCTCGCATACGAAAGTATATGCTTCTGCAGATCATGTAGCTCTAGTTACCAGCGGAAGAAGAAAAGATATTCTGAAGAAAAATACTAACATCTCGCTCCATATATTTTAAGACCAAATAAAAGCTGAAGATTTCGGAAGAAAAATCCAGAGTGTTGAGCATTCATAAACCGAGCCAAATAATGAAAGGAAATTCTAACTAGTTCTAGGAAGAAATATCAAAATTTCCCCCCAGATTAAATTTCTGGGAATCATTATTGATGAAATATTCTCATCTCTCCAACATATTGCTTCAGTGTGTGAAAAAAAATGCACCAAAAATATTGAAAACCCAAAATGCATGCGAGGCTCAAATTGAGATTTGAATCCCCATATCCAAAAAGTCTTGTATCAAAATGTAATTGTAGTTTACAAAATGAATATTGTAAACTACGGAGAAGCTATTTAGGCTCTTACAATGACAAAATCATATAAAGGTATTTTCTGCCCAAAATTGCAAAGGCCTACCATACCACCTTTAATCATGCGTGCTATTAGGGATTCCTCCCTTATACATCCAAACAGAAAAATGAGGAAACAGAATAATAGTACTATAGCTGAAGCGAGAAACAAACTAATATGTGGGATACAACTTTTGCTTTATTAGGAACTCAAGTGCTCCCCTGATATAGCTTGCGCATCGATTGAACTTAAAAATTAGCAGCAATTACGACTAAGAGTAACAATAACGATGCATCCTACCATTAGCATGTAATGAGGTATGAAACGTTCCATTGAAAGATGGGCTATAGCTATATGATTGTCATGCAGATCACGTGGAAAGGTTTCTTAAAACCCCAGGGCAATATCCACAATCTTTCAGCAATTTATGCTCTTTCCGACATGAAGCACTCTTCCCAGTGGTTAAAAATATTTTTTTTCGATAATCGGCAATAGCACTACACTTATATTACATTTGCTTGAAGGAAAGCTCATGCATGCGTCTTCTGTGGTGAATGTGCAGATAAATTCGCACGAGAAGCTGCCCAGAATATCAGTGCCGAAACTGTGGACATAAAAAGTCACATCTTAACATTTAGTTGAAAAATACAGAGAATATACAATTTTAAATTGTTTGGGATATTGTTCTCTAGGCAGAAAATTCCACGAATTTTGGTCTCAAGTAAAATACTATACTGAGAGCACTAAATGTTTCCTAACTCAATACATAACTGGGCAGTCCGTTAGGTACTTTCACAAAAGGATTCTCTTTCTTAATGACAGCTTCATGGTCAATGGCAGATTAATGACAGCTGGAAAAGTGTGTATCCTGATCCATCCCAGCAAGCTCCTAAAGACAGACCTTTCAGGAGCTATTTAGTAAGAACCAAGCAGATGAGAGAATAAAACGCAATGCTTGAATTGGCGACTACTTGTACTAACTTCTTTATACATTAAGTTCTGAAACTCGGCAAATCATGTTATCCTTCTATCATCGATTTCTAAAGCATATATCTGTATATGATATTATATAATTAGATATAATATAACTTTAATTAGAATCATTTGGACGTAAGAAATACAAAGAGACAAAAAATTATTAGTGATAGCAAATGAAATTCAGTTTAATCACATTTTTTCCAGCTTAGACTAGTCAAAATGGTTTCCTCCTCATAGAATAGAAATTTTTCATAATTTACATTTTTCTTTACTTTTCGTGTTCTTAAACTTCAAATTCAAGAATATGCAAAGAATGTATTATGTGAATGTAATGTAACTCTACACTGGAAAGGTACAAAAGGCTAATTTATGGGATAAAATCTCTGATAGGCGTGACTGATAATAGAAATTCTGATTAAAAAATCACAGCATGCTAAAACATGCGTCATTGTTAGAAAATTAATGACCAGGAAGTCATTTACTTCCTTTACGAAAGAATGAGTTTTCTACAGGAATTTTTTGACAGCTTCTTGAATAATCAATGAGGTAAAATGTTGAATATTTAGAGTAGTTATTAAATTATTTAATTCCGAGTTCAATCAGACATGTATTACTTATGCATTCAGCCACGTAAAACAAGAGTTTAAAAGTAATAATTGGTTTTTACTTTCCATGTATTATAAGACAGAGACACATTTAGTGGATTACGCTTCAAAGCGCTTCGTTTACTTTAAGAGATTTCAAAATAACTATAATAGTAAGTTTTAACGTGAGAGAGATGAGAAAGCGGATTTAAGCAATTTTAAGTGATGGAAATTTGATGGCACAATTATCACTATTTAATGCCATTTTTAGATTTCTGAGTCTTCTATAGGAAAGGATTTAAAGAACTAATTAAAAAATAATTTTTTTGTATTATTCCTTTCTTATTATTTATTTAATCTCTTTCAAGGATATGACACATACTTTGAATTACTAATTAATTTCACTTGAGGAATGAATAAATGCTTATATTTCCCACTGATCTTCTTATATAAGCCTCTACTCATAGCATTCTAATGAAAATTTGAAAATGTACGTGAAATATCTCAATTCCTATTCTCCAAAACCGAGTATATGCATACATGTTATTAATTGATTTATTTTTCTCTTCAACAGACGTCTCTACCTGCATCACCGTATGAAGTCCTTATTGGTAACTTTCGTATAATAATATGAGCTTCTTCTATAAATAAAATTAGATACAAATTCTCTTGAAATGCATTGAAGCTCGATTGAGTGAAACTAAGAGAAACATAGTTCTGCCATTTATCAGAGTTAGGGAAAATACTTATCGTTAAATTAGTACCATTTTTCAGCTAACAACATGCAATCCTGCAGTTCTATATGTTAACATACTATTATAAGGTATTTTCTCCCCTTCTTTCTGCGTGCATTCTTGGTATAATTAGAAGCATATTCGACGCTTAATCAAAAGGTCTACGGTTAGAGTCCTGTCTCATTTTTCATGTCTCCTGCATCGATAGACCTAATGACTCTACAAGTAGTGCCTGAATTAAAAATGTGGTGGATGATAATTTGTCACCAACAAGATTTGACGAGTGGGTCCCCTCATCATCAGTCGCCCTTTAAAAGGGAGAGTATATAAGGTATTTTACCCTTCCTTTCCGCATGTCTTCGGGTGTGACTGGAAGCATATTCGACACCTATTCGAGAGGTTCAGGGTTCGGGTCTCCGCGAGGGCACTGAACATTTTTCACATCCCCTGCTTTAAAAAAAAATAGAAAAGACAGAGAGAGAATAATCCTAACGATTCTACAAGTGACGCTCGAACTAAGACGTGGCGGACGATAATTCGTCACCAGCAAGCTATTGTGTCACCTAATCTTCAGTTGCGTTTAAAAGGAGTAGTATAGAAGGTATTTCCTCTCGCATTCTCTCTTACCTTCGTGGTGAAATTGGAAGCATACACGGTGCGTATTCGAGAGATCAGGGGTTCGAGTCCCAGTGAGGACATTGTTCATTTTTTCACGTGTTCTCCATGGATAAACCTAATGCTCTACAGCATTAATATGCAGTTTTAGATTTCTATTTACGTCAGAAACGTTTGGACGTTAGCTGAACTCTTTAAAATAAATTAAGACTCATTTTCAAAGTATCTGCAATTTAAATGAGGTCTTGTCATTGATATAAATCATTATTTTTTCATGATTGTTTCTCATTTGCTATATTTAAAATATCGTAAAATAAGTTTTAGGAATTTTAGTAAGGAAATTCAATATAGTGACTGAGAAAAATTTCCTTGCAGAACTTAAAAATATTACTCAGTTTGTTGAACAAACAGTTTGATGTAAAATAAGGCCGTAAATGTTTTGAATATGAGTAAAAGAGCATGGTATTGGTAATCATGACGTATCCTTCGCAGTTTTTTCTTCGAAAAATATTAAGAAAGACTATAATAGAAATGAACTGATGTCACTACTTTACACTTTGTACCATTTGAAGTGCATGATTAAGTCTTTAGCAACTGTAACAAATGTTTAACTGATGTACATTAAAGTGCGAAAACATCGTTAAATAAAAAAAACGTAGTATAAAATAAAGCGAGGATACAATTTCGAAGTTTAAATAAACCCTACAAGAAAATTTTGTGGTAAAATATAAAGTAGCTAGGAAAATTCGAATGTCTGAATCATCGCAGATATATAGATTTTATACATCTAAGGAACTCAAAACTGCATATAAATTCGTTTTTGCTCCATAATGTTATCATGAGGAAATAACTAGCCCAAGTAAGAAAAGAACATATTTTAATTATGTTTCTTGTGTTAAATTTTAGGTTTTGCTGAATTCCCTTTAAAAGTTATTCACTAATTTTCTTCATCTAAATGTTAAGTTTTCCACATATCAGAAGCCTTTCGTATTTTAGTGTAAACTAATATAATTATGATGCACCGTCTTCTTTTTTGACTGTTTAAATAAGTTAGCTATATAACATCAAATCTTTTTTAATCTTTAAAAATGTTAAACAAATATTCACACTTTCTAGTCGGTAATTATATATATAACTTTTAAATGCTCAAGCAGTTGTGCTTCTTCTACCCTTTAAGTTTTAAATATGTAAAGTTTCATATTTTTCGTTAAAAAACAGAAAGGGTTTAGTTAATTAAAAAACCAGAATGCTTTTGTAGTATGAATAATAATAAATATTATTTATTTATGTATTTGTGGTGATTAAAAACTATTACAAATTAAAGCAACAGATATAGACTTCAAATTTTAAAAAATTGAAACCACATATGTGCGATGTTAACAACTTTTTGCAAGTGCCAAATTTTTTATCATGACTTTTTATGAGCTGATGTTAAAAACTGCAAGGTTTGTTCGCCACATGCTATTATTTTCTTACTTTCTCGCCGCCGGTTTCGATGCTTTAAAAAAAAAAAATTACCTCTTTGCACGTTTTTTCTTCCACGAATATGTTTTCTTTGTGATGTTTCCGTTTGCAATGTTTTTGACAAATCCATATGAAAGCACTCCAGAACTATGCCAATTAAGTTCGACTTGTGTTATACATGAGTTTTCTAAATAACAGTCATCTATGCACTCTAAAGAAGCTCCTTCTTCAAAAAGCATAAACTACCTATTTTTTATAAGTTTTACTAACTCCATGTACAAATGGAATTTTCTTATTAGTAAAGTGTGAATGCAGACGAGTTTCTGGCAACTGGTGGCATTTCAGCTTGGAGTGAAAGAAAAATGAAAATTCAGTTTAGTATGCAATTTGTATAAAAAATATATTCTGTAACAAAAAAAATTTAAATCGTCTAAATCATTTCGATATTGAGAATTTTAATTCTTGTGATGTTTTGATTACACATAAGAAATAACAGATTAAAAATTAAGTAAATAGAAATGCGGCGTGTTATTGTATCTTAATAGTAACTATATCGCTTAAAATATGATCATATTTTAATCTGATTTAAAAAAAGCTAAATTGAACAATATTTTGACTCTTAATATTTTTGTTTATATTTTTTTATAACTGCAGCTTCTGAGTAATATTGCACGAGCTTCAAGCAGATGTAATCGTTTTCTTTACTCTATAGGTTTTTTTATTCGTTATCTATTCATATTATTATTATCTATGTTTTGTAACAGTTTATGTTTCAGAGAATGGCAACATACTATGATGTTGTTCTTTTTTAGAGAGTTAAGTGTAACTTTTGTTTTCATCATTTGAGAGTATGAATAAAAGAACTATTTAATTATTGTAGAGTCTTAAATAACTAAAGAGATATAGATAGTTATTTTCGAGTAATAAATAGGGCTAAATCGCAGAATAGGCTGCATCAGTCGATGCTGTGTTTACTTCTCTTATTCTTGGACACGCCTTTTTATGACGTAATATTGGTTACGCCTCTTCTTAAAAACAAGTTATAAGTATGCTATAACTTCGTATTTAAAGAAAACTTAAATTATATTTTAACTGAGTTGAAATGGTAGGTTTATAATGTTCTGCGCGAGATTTTTTTAATTATAAATCTACTTTTGTGTGTTGTGTGGTAGTGTTAGCATTTAACGCAACGAATTATCTCTCACAAATGTATTATTAAGATACCAAACGATTGAAACGATCATTAGCAAACAATTGAAAATATTGAATGCATGAATTAAAAATTATAACCGTAACTTCTGAAAATACTGAAAAGAATTCTTTTGCTTAAAGAATTTTTTGATTATTGATGAGTGCGTAAAAATCGGTGCTTACTGCAGAATGGATGAGTATCTGAATCTGGATTTTTTTATCAGTTGGAGTGAAGAGGTAAAAAGAGCGTTATTGAGTGGTGTATGGAGAAAAGTTTGATAGCAATATCGTATAAGTGCCCAATTTGCGGAACACATATGAAACTGAGCGAAAAACCGTATAGACGGTTTTGAGCGGATGTGTACAGTTACTGGAGGCGAATGTAGGCATCGAATTTCAAGGTCTGTTCGAAAGAACTCCTGGTTTGTGAAGAGTAATTTCGACAACTCAAATCAATGGAGTTGGTTACGCGCGAGTTTCTGCAATTCCCTGATTTTTTTAAGCGAAAGCAGATTTCTGAGTATATGAGCAATCGAGAATTTATTCAATGTCTGATTCTTTTAAGTAAAAATAGATCGATGTGCACATGGGCAAAGCCAATGTGGTGCGCAATGCCGAGGTTGTGCACGATGCCGAGTTTGTGCAATTCTGGGATTTTTTTAAGTGAAAATAGATCGATGTGCCCATGGGAAAAGCCAATGTGGTGCGCAATGCCGAGGCTGTGCGCGATGCCGAGTTTGTGCAATTCTGGGATTTTTTTAAGTGAAAATAGATCGATGTGCACATGGGCAAAGCATCATCCTCTTATAAGAAGTGCAAAATCGAGAAGTCATAAGAGCTGTACAAAATCTTTGGAATTATCGAGTGCCGAGGAACTTCCATCGAAATTCAGTGGAAGTCAACCATGCGAAAATATTTCGGTAGAGCAAACTCCAATTGATGATGTACCTGTAGAAACAAATAGAATAATCCATACCCATTTAAAATCGCCCACGATAATCAAATCAGGAAGGATAATTAGAGTTCCTCATCGATTGGACTTGTGAGAACAATGTTTAATTTTTTATTATTTTGCAATACTCAATCCCGAATTTCATATTGCAAGGTGGGAGGATGAACAATATTTTGACTCTAATGTTTTTGTTTATTATATTTTTTTGTAGCTGCAGCTTCTGAGTAATATTGCACGAGCTTCAAGCAGATGTAATCGTTTTCTTTACTCTATAGGTTTTTTTTTTGTTCATTATCTATTCATATTATTATTTTCTATGTTTTGCAAAAGTTTATGTTTCAGAGAATGGCAACATACTATGATGTTGTTCTTTTTTAGAGAGTTAAGTGTAACTTTTGTTTTGATCATTTGAGAGTATGAATAAAAGAACTATTTAATTATTGTAGATTCTTAAATAACTAAAGAGATATAGATAGTTATTTTCGAGTAATAAATAGTTCTTGAGGTAACAAATTTGGTGAGAAGTTTTGAACATAAATCGAAATAACAGCAATGCAAGTTGTTTAAATTTAAACAGTTTAATTAACTAAATAGTTTAGATTTAAAAAAGGCAAATATTAACTGCTCAGACGTTCCTTAAATATGAATTTAATGATAATTAACAAAATTTTAAGTAATTAAACATTAATTAAATAATGTTACAATAGTTTTCATAATTGCACATATGACAATTACTTTTAAAGAAATAAACTTATGCTGTATTATATTGGAGATTATTTAAACAATTTATAAAATTGTATAGAAGATTAGTAATCAATTATTATAATTTATGCTGAAAATTAAATAATCATACAACAAATTTTCTTTTACAAAGACTTTTGTGAGAATCATGTCAAATATATACTAAAATACTTTGCATTATGATAATTTTCTTATCCTAGCAAGTGACTTGTTACTGTTCTCTGAGAAATTAAAACTGAGCTTCGTTTGTAACAATGTATATTTTACATAAAAATTTTTACTTTTCAGTTTTTGAACTAATACATTATACACAAAATATGTCTATGTGCATTGCGCAAAAAAATAAATAAATAAATTTAAATAAATATATAACATACATATAATATTTAAATAAATATGTACCGACATTTATAGTGAACCAACACAGAATGCTAAAACGAAATTAACAGCCCTTCTGGGCTAACGCCCATTGGGCCAATAAATAAACTAGCAAATAAAAACATCTGACAGTTTTCAAATTTTATATTTCAGGCATTTTTTAACGTTTTGCGTGTTACCTTTATTTATTAAATATCATATTCTTTCTACTTGAAACATAAAGTTCAATTCAACAGCAATATCACAAAATAATTTTAAAATGAGCATACCTTTAGAATTTCCGATATGCAGTCTCACGAGCTGGAGTTAAAAATGTTTTGTTTTTTCGTTCAGTGTTGCCATTACTCGCTTTGAAATTGTCGAGTTTGAGAATCAAAAATTCGTTAAAATGTTACAAAATAGGAAATCGATAGTAAAACAGATTCCAAATTAGTGCTTCCAGATGTCCGTATTCTGTATAAGATTACGTTATTTACTATTTCATAGTTCTAGGTATAATGCGCATAAATAAAAAAATTTTAAAAAATTAAAAAAAAAAAAAAAAAAAAAAAAAAAGAGGGAGGGACAGTTGTACATCTCCCGTTCTACTGGGCCAACTGACGAAATTCAAATTGCGTTTTTCGAGTCCCCAGAGCGCAACTTAAGATATATATATATTAGATTTGTATATAACATTGCTCTAACTTAGGTATTTTGACACAAAATGGGACATTTTCTGAAATAGCACAGCAATAGTTTTCAATATTTCGATTTCATGACTCAAATTATGCCTAAATATTGAATTTTGTAAACTTTGGTGCGAAATTTCCGGAGAAATTCAAACATTTAACTTAGCTCATTTTTTCAGTTTGCGTCAAGAATAATTCACTTGGCGAACTTCTTAATATATAGCAACTTACTTTCCTTTCCCTTCCATCATTCAGGAGCGCGGAAAAAACGCCATTTCGTTCCTACCTTTTTACATTGTGGGGTGAGCGGAAAAAAAAAGTCACATCTTTCCTACATTGAAATAATTTTAACAAAGTGCCTAAACCATATTTGATGTTATTATCGCTTTCAACAAATGTGCCAAATTTCAAAGCACACCAATATCTATAAATTCACATATATCTTCGGAAAATTTGAATAAAAAATTCTAATTTTTTGCTGGTATGCTTGGAAATGCATCTATTAAGATGATGGTCAAACTTTTATAGTTTATAATAGAAAATTGTGTTCGAAAAATTTATAAAACTTATTTAAAAATACAATTTTTTTAAATAAATCATAAAAAAATGGGCGATTATTATTTGGAATGAACCTACATTTCGAAATGTGAAAGGAAGAATCAAATAAATTTAATAAAAAGTGATATTTATAAATATATACCAAACTCAATTAACATTGAAGAGCTCAAATTTTGACGGCTAATTTTTTAAAAACTATTATTGCGATTTTTACGAAACTTAGCAGTTTGGCGTAATTTGAGTCGTGCAATCGAAAGAAAGGAAAATAGGTTGCTATAACAATGCTATATATAAATCTAATACGTATCCTAAATCGCGCTGTCCAGACATAAAAAATGCAAGTTGAATTTCGTCAATCGGCCCAGTAGAACGGGATAGAAATGTACTTTTTTTTTCGCAGTGTACTGTTGTTTTATCACAATGTGAGAAACATACATACATTTATGCAGATTCTTCATTTTTTAATTTTTACATATAACGCAGCGATAATATTTGGTGGCAACAATCTGGAAAGCGATTTATAGTGAATCGACGCAAAATGAAAAAAGAAATTAATATCCCTTCTGGGCTAATACCCTTTGGGCTGAAAAAAGAACCTGAAAGCTTTCGGATTTTATATTACCCCCCAAAAGGGACTTTGTTTAACATTTTGTGTTTTACCTTTATTTATTAAATATCATGCTCCTCGCACTTAAACCATAAATTTCAATTCAACAGCAATATCGGAAAATAATTTAAAATTAGCATATATTTAAAATTTTTTCCGGTGTAGTGTTGCCATTGCGGTCTTTGAAATTATTGAGTTTATATGGTATTTCTCCAGTGTTCTCAGCATGCTTTCGTGGTGTAGTGGTCATCCCACTCGGCGTGTATTCGAGAGGTCCGAGGTTCGAGTCTCGGCGATGACATTGCTCAATTTTCATCTTTCCTACTTCGAATTAGCCTAATGTCCTCTATAGTGACGCCCGAACTAAAAAAGTTGATGGATGAAGATCCTCCACTAGCAGGAATTGACGATTGTGTTCCCTAATCAACAGTCACTCTAGTGGGAATGTATAAGCTATTTCTCCTGTCTTCTTGGCATGGCTTCGTTGTAGTGGTGAGCACACTCGGCGCATATTCCAGAGGTCCGAGATTCGAGTCCCGGCGATGGCATTGCTCATTTTTCATGTATCCTACTTCAAAACAACCTAACATGTAGAACATGTCTCTAAATGTTCCTTAATCGAAAACTCATAAATGTTTTTCAAAATATAAAATAGATAATAAAACAATTTCCAAATTCCAAATGCATTTCCAAATTCCAAAATTGCAAGAAACATACATACATTTACGCAGATTCTTTATTATTTAATTTCTTTAAATATAATACAGGGACATAATATTTGGTGACAACATAATGAAAAGTGATTCAGAATTCAAACGTTTTCGACGCAAAATGCCAAAATGAAATTAATAGACCTTCTGGGGTGGGACAGTACTATATCTCTAGTTCTACTGGGCCGATTGACGAAATTCAATTTGCGTTTTTCATGTCTCGAATGCCCGACTTAGGATATGTATTAGATTTATATAGAGAGCATTATTCTAATATAGGTATTTTGACACTAAATCGGACTTTCTTTTAAATGACTTGCCAATATTTTTCCATATTTCGATCCTACGACTCAAATTATGCCAACCTGCCAAGTGTTGTAAAAATCTCACTAGTAGTTTTTAAAAAATTAGCTCTCAAAATTTTATTTCCTCAATGTTAATTGAATTTGATATATATTTATTAATCTGCCTATTTTTATTAAACGTACTAGAAACCTTCTTCCAGAATTCGAAATTTAGGCTTAATCCAAATATAACTTGCACATTTTTGTATGGTTTATTTAAAAAATTTATATTTTTAAATATTTTTTATAATTTTTCAAAGAATTTTGTAGTATAACCTATAAACTTTTTATCATCAACGTAAAGAAGCGCATTTCTAGGCACAGCTGTAAAAAATTAGAGTTTTTTTACTAAAAATTTCCTAAGATATACGTGAATTTACATAGTGACGTGTTTCGAAATTTGACATATTCGTTACAAGCGATAATAACGCCAAATGTGGTTTGCGCACTTCTTAAAATTATTTGAAATTTATAAACGTGACCTTCTTTCCACTCTTGTAAAATGAACAAAAGGAAAGGAAAAAAGTTACTATAAGTTAAATATAAGTGAATTATTCTTGACGCAAACTCAAATGACTGCTCCGAGATAATGTTTTCAATTTCTCCGTAAATTTCGCCGCACATTTACAAAATTTTATATTCAGTCATAGTTGAAGTCATAGAATCGAAATATGGAACAAATTTGGAATATTATTTTAAAAGTAAATTATACTATAACAATGCTATATATATATCGTAAATCGAGCTTTCGAGACAATAAAAACTGCATTAGAATTTCGCCAATCGGCCTAGTAGAACGGAAGATATAGAATTGTCCCCCCTTTTATTTTTGACCAGTGGATGTTTCTAAGATAAACGTCTCATATTTGTCGTATATAAATACATATCTGCGAAAGATATTCATACAGTAGTCCTGTTTTATCTCTAGTATAAATATATCGAATTATTAACGCTTGATGATTTTTTGTATACATTTGTAGTGTTAAGATTATTTATATTGATTCCTTTTCTTTAATAATGCATACAAGCTTACGGGTTTTAAACTATGAATTTGTAATAGCTAATAATACATTTTACTTATTGCCTTGCCCTTACATAATGTTTTTAAATGAAATCTAGTGCTTTTCTCTATTTCTGATTGTAAAATTAGAAATAAAATAATATAAGAAAGAAAAATAGTCAAAATAGTGCTGCAGATCTCTAAAACCATAGACATTTTTTTAACAACAGTAATTCACATGATAAGAATGGATTCAAAACTAATATTAAGATATCTAGTATTTAAATTCGAGGTAAAAGACGATGAGCATAGCAGCTTGATAGTAAAGTTATAATAAAATGATCGGATGACCATAAACGATACGATATAATCGCAAAGGTAAATAAAATGTCTACTTGCTTAGAAACCACTCTGATATTGCACAATGCTACTCTAGAGGTGGGAAAATCTCAAGAGCTTATTTTTATGGCTATCGAACGATTATTGATTTTCTGCATGTTTTATTACGAGTGCTGTTTCGTTTCTGTATATTACCAAAGTAATGAAAATATTGATATGAGCGAAGATAAAAATTCCACAACGGTTGTGATTCTGACAACTATAAATTTCGTTTCTTTTCTTTCTTAGCAGCAACGGAAAGACTATTCCAAAAGAAAATCCAATTTGTTTTCGTAAAACACCAAAGAGAGAGTAAACATCATTTTATGGTCAATAGTGCATAGCCGTGTCTCAATAAAATGTAATGTAAAATGTTGCTTTCAGTATAATTTTATTGTTTACCTCCATATATTTGAAGACGAAGATCGCATGTATATATTACAAATATTCATCGTGACTTCGGGCAATACAGAGTCTTAAAATCCTTCAAATAAATCGGAAACTGTTTTATCTCAGTATATTACTTTCGTATGTAAGAGTCGATGAAGTTCCGAACTTCTGCATTAATTCCGAGACACGAGTTTCAGCGAAGAGAATTCCGTTTAGTTCAATGAACATTTTTGCCATTAATTTTAAAGGTTTTCTTTCACAGAAGATTACGTTCCTTCCTCTTATGCATTTTACCAGGCAAGAGTTTCAATTCGTTGCTCCTTTTTTTTTCCCCAAAAATTTTCTGTCTTGCAGCACCAAGTAAGTGAGCACAGAATAGCAGGGAAAACAGTAGAGATCTCAGTAACATATTCAACATGCAGTCTCCTGAACAGAGTAGGAAATTTGAGTGTATTTATAAGAAAAATTTAAAGTTCCAAATAAAATAAAATTTATTTAATTTTAGAATAAAATAAAATTTATTTCTTTATTTAATAACCCAAGAGAAACATCAGTCCCGAATGGTATTTTAGTCTCGAAATGACATTTTGCTTTGAATTATTTTAAAATTGTTGCCACCAAATATTATCGCCCTGTGTTATATTTAAAGAAATTAAACAATGAAGAGTTTGCATGAATGTATGCATGTTTTTCGCATTGTGGAAAAACAACGGTACATAGAGCCAATTTTGAACAACGTAGTCCTCCGTGCGAACATGGGCACCTGCAAGACCGAATATTGAATTTCCACTTTTTTGCTATCTATTTCATAATTCGTACAGCTTCAACAAATTGTTGATTAAAAAATTCAACTATTTCGAAGCCAGTAATGGAAATACTGTACGGAAAGAATCATTTATATCTCCAGCACGCAAAACTGTCTATCCGGAATTCTTAAGATATGCTATAAAACTGTTCTCAAAATAATTGACTCAGAATTATGGTCAAGGTTTTCGATCAGTGTTGTGCGTTACGAAAGAAACATGTTTCGAATTTTCAACTTCGTCATTATGCCCAAAGCATTACGTTAATCATTCTAAACGTTTAAATATCATCGAATGAAGTGAATCATATTGAATTTTTTTCGGCGTCACGAATTAACATTATCTCACTACTTTTCACTATTTTTTAAAATAAAGTTATATTTGTAAGTGTTCACTTCACGCCTATCGAATTAATTTCTACCTTTTCGTTGCCCTGCGTTGGCAACACGCTTTTGAGTTTTGTCGTTCGTAGAATTCGGTTGCTAAAAGCGTAGCTGGCCTGTAACGGTTGTAATTCTTATTTTATGCTTATCTGTACTGCTGAATTATTACTAAATGTTTACGTGTGAATGTTATATTATTAAATGTACTCAGTTTGATTTAAATAGACCGAGAGTCGTTGAATTTATTAAGGATATTTAAAACCGAAACTGCGTCATTCATGTCGGCGCCATTCTAATACGAGGAACGTAAACAAATTTCTGGAGGCACGGCGGCGAGATTGAGAATTCGTCAGCAGTTCAAGTACAGATAAGTGCTTTTTATTTCGATTTACATCTGAATTTGATTTTTGAAATTTTATATCTATTTTATATTGATTTTCATTTTAAACTTGATTACTTCGATTGTTTATTATGAATCAAGCTACTGTCATTAGATTGCGTGGTAGGGCAAAAGCGGCCTTCACAAAGCTTCAGAATACTATTTCTTCCGATTTATCTAAAAATGAAGTAATTTTGCATCTGGAGCGCTTGGAAAGGATTTTTTCAGATTTTGATAACTTTGATGCCCAATTACCAGAAGAGCAGTTAGAAATTGAAGATTTTGAATCGAAGTATTTTAGTTTGAAACTTCAGTATCAAAATTTATTAGATGTATTGAATGTGGCTAATGTGCCAAATGTTCCAGGGAATTCTAATATTAGTAACTTTAAGTTACCTAAGTTGAATTTCCTATTTTTTTGGGTAACGTTAATGACTGGATGAATTTTAAAGATTTGTTTGTTGCCACAGTGCATAATACGTCTTTATCGAATATACAGAAATTTCAGTATTTAATCGGATCACTTGCTGATGAACCAGCTTCTATAATTAAACATATTCCGTTATCAAATAATTCTTATGAAGAATCATGGGCAAAATTGCTCGCTAGGTACGATAAAAAGAAACAAATTGTACAATCGTTAATTAAAGCATTTATGGATCAAAAATGTATTTCATAGATTGATAATGTTAATTTACGGTAATTAGCTGATACTTCAGATGAAGTTACCAGAGGTTTGAAAGCTCTTGGTGACAAAGCAACTTCTAGGGATCCATGGTTAATATTTATGTTGCTTCAAAAAGGTAGATTCAGAAACTCGAAAGTTATGGGCACAGAAAACAGTGGAAGATGATTTCCCTACATTGGAATAATTTTTTGAATTTTTAAATTTAAGGTGTTCTTCTCTCGAAATTATCATAAATAAAGAAGCGGAAGCTAAAGTCGTTGATAAAAATAGTAATGTTAGTTCTAAAACGTTACAGAATTCTAAATTTAATAATACTAAATGTTCGAAATGTAACGGACTTCATGCGTTATATAAATGCGTTAAATTTACTTTAAATTAAATTAAAAATTTGGATGTTACTGCTAGAAAGAACTTTGTACGAAAACGAGGGTTGAGTTTTTTATGTTTAAATTCACATTTAATCAAAAACTGTAATTTACAGTTAAAGTGTAATTTGTGTAATTCAAAAACGCCTAATAGTTTGTTGCATTAAGATATTAAAGCTAACAACGAACAGCTTTTAACAGCGCCAGATAAAAGCGAAAGCACTCCAGAGAGAATTTCGAATGAATGATGCAAGGGTCAAGGTCAGGTAGTAATACGATTCAAAATTGCAACTCGACGATTTTGCCTACGGTTCTCGCACTCGCTTTTTCGTCCAGTGGCGAAACTATCGAAATTAAATTATTACTGGATTCCGGAAGTGAAAGTTCGTTTATTTCTGAACGAGCTGTTCGAAGATTAGGATTAAAAAGAACAAATCAAAGGTTACTTTTGCGTGGAATTGGCGGAGTGCCAGCTTCCAAAACTCATGGTTCTGTTGATTTTAAAATTCAGTCAGTTAAATAATGAAGTAACTGATGTTAACGCATACATTTTGGATAGGTTAACTTTGCCATTGTCGGAACAAGTGATTAATGTAAAGCATAAAGAATACATTAAATCTATTCCGAATTTCGCTCAACCCAAAGAATTTGATTTGATTTTAGGAGCTGATTATTTTTCTCCGTTTTAAGATGTGGCCAAATATATGGTTTTAAAAATGAGCCTGTAGCTCAAAATACAATTTTCGGTTGGGTGATTGCTGGGAAGGTCGGAAATAATATGGAAGGCCAAAAAACAGCAAATTCACATTTCATAAAGCTAGAAGATAATATAAATATTGATTAAGAACTTATTCGTTTCTGGGAAATGGGGGATATTTTCGATGTTGGGAAAAAGGAATTTCGGACACCTGAGGAACAATTTTGTGATTCACATTTTCAAAACATTCATTCTGTTAATTCAGATGGGCGATTTGTGGTAAAACTTCCATTCTATAAATCGCATTTGAAGTTGGGTGATTCAAAACCGGCAGCAATTTCTAGGTTGCGTTCCATAGAACGAAAATTCAAAGATAATCCGGAATTTGAAAAACAGTATAAATATTTCATACATGAATATGAACAGTTAGTACATATGACTGTGCTTAATGGTGATTTATCTAACAGATCGGATATAGAAAAGTTTTATCTTCCTCATCATGCGGTCATTAAACCTTTTAGCACAACGACAAAATTAAGAGTAGTTTTTGATGTATCCTGTAAATCTGAAAACAGTATATCATTGAATTCTCTTTTAGGGGTAGGTCCGAAATTACAAAGAGATATTTTTGAGATTTTGATTAATTTTCGATTTCCTAAAATTGTTTTCACAGCCGATGTGGAGAAGATGTATCGTCAGGTTTTGGTAGCGCCTGAAGATCAGAATTATCAATTGATACTCTGGCGATACAATTCCAGTGATGAAATGTGCACGAACAAGTTGAAAACATTTACGTATGGTCTTTCCTCTGCTTCATTTTTAGCAACTCGATGTCTGAAGCAGGTAGCTTTAGATTCTAAAGAGGAATCAAATGTATCTCGTATATTGCAAGAGGATATATATATGGACGACTTATTATCGGGTGCAAATACAGTTGATGATGCAGTATCTGTCTGCAAGAAAATATCTTCAATTTTACATGCACGTGGTTTTGATTTCAGGAAGTGGAATTCAAATTCTGTAGAATTCTTAACTGAATTTAAACATTGTTCGTTGAATTCTGATTTCGAGATATCTCCTAATTCGAGTTCGAAAGTGTTAGGACTTTTTTGGAATTCAAATACTCATACCTTCAGTTTTAAAGCTACACTGCACATCAACGCACCTATAACAAAGAGAAGCATATTGGCAGAATCTGCTCGCATTTTCGATCCTTTATGTCTCTTATCTCCTTGCACTATATTGATTAAAATATTCTATCAAAAGCTATGGTTAGTTAAAGGCGACTGGGATTAAGTCGTTCCCCAGCATATCTCAGATGATTGGTTTAAATTTCAAGAGACTTTGAACAAATCAATAATTGTGAAATTCCGAGATGTGTCATACTTACAACGGACAGTGTTATCCAACTACATGGATTTTCTGATGCATCTTCGCAGGCCTATGCAGCAGCCATTTACTGTCGCCAAAAATGTAATGGTACGGTTAAGGTTAATCTTTTGGTATCAAAGACTAAAGTCGCGCCTATAAAGCAAGTATCCATTCCTCGATTAGAACTCTGTGCCGCGTATTTGTTGACGAGATTAATGAGATCTCTATTGAACATTTTAAAGAAGTTTGATTTTGAAATCTATGCGTGGACGGATTCCAAGGTAGTTCTGTCTTGGCTATCAGCTCATCCACGTAAGTGGAAAACTTTTGTGGCAAACAAAACATCTCAAATCATAGAAGTGATACCTATTAAACATTGGAATCATGTTCCAGAAACTTGCATAAACAGAATTCTGCAGACATTGCTTCTCGTGGTATTGAGCCTCAACTTCTACCAAATTGTACTTTGTGGCGGAATGGTCCACCATGGTTGTGTCAGGAAGAGGAAAAATGGCCTAAATATGAATTAAAATCAGAAGATGATACTGAAGTAAAGGCCGAACAAAGATCTGATCCTATTTTTATTTCTCATAAACGTGAATCGAATGATTTATTAGCTAATTTGTTCGAGCGTTATTCTTCTCGTTGTAAAATTGTTCGTATTCTGGCTTACTGCCAAAGATTTATTACTAATTGCAAGAAGCATCTTGTTACTCAGAACATTTCACGTAGTGGCATTAACTCCAGCTGCCTTATACCGCTAACATTTCTAGAGATTCGATTAGCAGAAAATTTCATTATTCGTTGGATTCAGGATCATTATTTCGAAGATGATTTGGAATGTATTAAGGGAGATAAACCTTTACCCAAGAAGAGCCAACTACGTTCTCTATATCCATTCTTAAATAAAGATGGTCTCTTACGAGTGGGAGGACGTCTTCGAAATTCATCTTTAGCATTTAACATCAAACATCCTGTCATACTTTCTTCTCAACATAAATTTAGCGAATTACTAGTGAAAGAACTTCATATTACTTACCTTCATGTTGGTCCTTCTTTATTATTACACCTCATCAGGCAATCTTACTGAATAATTGGAGGAAAGAGACTGATACGCAGTTGTGTCAACCATAGCTTAATATGTCATCGATTTAAAGCTGCTTCAAATCCGCAATTGATTGGTGACTTACCTGAACATCGTGTGACTTTGGAACGACCTTTTTACGCATCTGGTGTGGATTACGCTGGTCCTATTACCATAAAATTTAATAAGGATCGTGGTTCTAAAACAACGAAAGGCTATATAGCTCTGTTTGTTTGCTTGTCGACTAAAGCTGTGCATATAGAAGCAGACAGTGACCTGACGGCAGACTCGTTTATCACGGCACTTAGATGTTTCATTTCACGTCGCGGTGCACCACGGCACATTTACAGTGACAACGGTACCAATTTTGTGGGAGCATGCCGAAAACTACAAGACATAAATCAGATTTGGTCTTCCTTGTATGCAACAGAATCGGTTTCCCTAGAACTAAGTCATCTATTGAATGGCATTTTATACCGCTTGCTTCGCTCCACTTCGGAGGAATATGGGAAGCCGGCATTCGCTCAGCGAAATTTCATCTGAGAAGAGTATTTAAAGAGACTCTTTTAACTTACGAAGAGTTGTCAACGCTACTTACCCAGATCGAGGCTATTTTGAATTCACGTCCACTTACTTACGTGAACGATAATGATATTGACTCTATTAATGTTTTTACCCCTTCTCATTTTATTACAGGTGATACTTTGACTCTATCATCTAGCCCCTGAAACGCTACGCTGGCCCCGAATTTTTAACCGATAAAAGGAATGAAAGGGCAAAAACTAGTTTATATATTCATTATAAGAAAATTAATTACTAAAACAGATTACGAACCTGCATCCAAGCTAAATGCAATACAAAACTAATAAAGAAATGCAAAAGTGCTCTCTGCATTAAATCTAGCATCTGGTTATTGGCATGTAAAATTAAGTAAAAAAGATACTGAAAAATTATCATTTAAATACAGTTTTGGTCTTAATGAATTCAAGAGATTACCTTCGGGTTGGAAAATTACCCATCTGTTTCTCAGATTATTTAAATTATTAAGATTAATCTCAGATTATCTGTTTCTCAAATTACACAAATTTTAAATAAATATTAAATTCCTCAAAGTTTTTGTCGAAGTTTCCGTATTCGGAAATGAGACATTATTTGTCCTCTACTATTTCTGACATCTGAACTGTCTTGCCTCAATGTTGCGTTTTAATTAACTCAGAATTTTCTTAATTTTATGGATATAAATTTCTTTATCTTAGTCAAATCTGAACATTTTATTTATTTTTTAGGAGCACATTCATATATTTGGATACAGTTAGAAGTGCAACAGGTCAATGTAATGATAATTTAAGCAGTGCAAACAAGTTTGCGGAAAACAAGAACAAGATTATAAATAATGGAAGGTAGGACAAGTCAATGCTATTAGCGATGGAAATTGCACTTGCTCCAGTTAACCAGCAGGAGGGTTGGGGGTTGAAATTTGTTCGCTTTCTCCCCACGGGATTCATCCGTAGAAGATAAAAGCAAAGAAAGAAATGAGCACCAGGACATCCCCAAACATGAATTAGTGGAAGTGCGGAGACAAAATAAAACGTTTCTTATATTCTCCATTGATTTAATGATTTTCTCACATACATGCACCTACTCATCCATGGTTACAAAACGGTAACGGTGCAACGCATTAACCGTAGCAATCAATCGTTCGCAATGGGGGATTAAAGTTGCAAGACCACTTCATTTAGCAGGAGGAAGTAGAACACTTCTTTCTGTTTCCTATACGCTATAAGAATTCTTGGCCCTCTCTAGCAGAAAAAAATAAATAAAAAAACATTATGACCAGAAATGTCTTTTCTTAACCCCCTACCTCACTACTTCCGTAATGGCTGTTATGGGGAGTGGAATAGGCAGGGAAAGGCTGAGCTGTAACGGCCTGCTTGGTTTCCTCAATTGCAAGTGAAAGATTAACTAAGACTGCAGAAAAGTCGTAGGCACGATTGTTTATGTGCATATCTTCATTCTTTACTTACAGTACTTCATAGAATGGAAGTATATTGGTGGGAAAAAAGTAAAATTTATAGTTTAAATAATTGGTGAAAAAAGTAAAATTTTTAGTTTAAATAATTATCTTTTAATTGACGCACAAAAAAGAGCTACTTAAAGATGACAAAATAATACAGTAGACAAATCGTTCTCGTGGTATTCTGAGTTAAAAATGAAATCAATCAATATACTTTGAATTATAACTTTATGTATACGGCGAACAAAAATGGCACAGTTCTATATCTCCCCTTCTATTGGGCCGATTGACGAAATTCAACTTGCGTTTTTCATGTCTCGAAAGCGCGACTTAGGATATGTATTACATTTACATGTAGTATTGTTCTAATCAAGGTATTTTGACACAAAATCGGATTTTTTCTGTAATAACATGCCAATTGTTTTCCCACATTTCGATTCGACGACTCAAATAATGTCGAAATGCCAAGTTTCGCAAATATCACACGAGTAGTTTTTAAAAAATTATGTCTCAAAATTTTAGCTCCTCAATGTTAATTGAATTATATATATATATATTAATATCTCTCTTTTTTATTAAACTTACTTGATTCCTTCTTCCAGAATTCTAAATTTAGGTTCATTCCAAATAAAATTCACCCATTTTTTATGATTTTTTTTTAAATTTGTATTTTTAAATAATTTTTTTATAAAATTTTCGAAAAAAATTTGAATTATAACCTAAAAATTTTTTACCATCATATTAAATTAGATGTATTTCTAATTAGGCCTAAAAATTAGAGTTTTATATTTAAAGTTTAGTAGAAGATACGTGAATTTACATATTGGCGAGTTTTAAAATTTGGCATATTTGTTTTATGAGTGATAATAGATCCAGTGGGGTTTACGCACTTTGTTAAAATTATTTGAAATAATGAACGATGACTTTTTTTCCTTTCGTTTACATTGAAAAAAAGGACAGAAAAATAGGTTGCTATAAATTAAGAAGTTCGCCAAAAGAATTATACTGTCGACTCAATTGTAAGATACACAGATGCAGGAATTTAGATAGCAGAGATGCAGGAATAGATTAGGAGTTTTGATCCATAATGACTAGGAAACTGGAGGCGAAGACAGATTAAATCTTCAGTTTCAGTTTCAGCAACAGGTAGCGGTTACACACAAGTCGTTAGATTAAACGTGCCTGTTCCAAACGGCTTACATTTTTAATAACTTTGTAGCAAGAAAGCAGCAGTAGGCAGACAGCAGTCTAGATAGGCCAGAGCATGGAAAGCAAGTGCGTAAAGTTCAGGATGAAATTTCAAGTCACACTGAATTAGTTTTAGTTTTCAAAGCATTCTGATTGGACAGTTAATATTGCTGTAAAATTACTATAGGCTGGTTGAGTTTTAGTTCCATTTACATCATCATAATTACGTAAGAATCATATAACATAGAATAGTCTCGAACTGACGCAGTGCAGAAGGTGGGTACTATTTTTAGAATTGAGAAGGGAAATTTACGTTGCTAATTTAATCTTTTACAGATTCTTTATTTTTCTTATTGAACAGCTAGAACTTTGATGCCGTAGAGTGCTGAAACGCTGATCTGAAAGGAATAAGAAATTTGGCTGCCAAGGTATATTTAATTTAACTTTTATTTCAGTAAACATGCTGTGGCCACAAAATAGGTTGGCACATTTATTGCGCTTATTTGAAAAAGTGTACATTTTTTATAACTTTATAGCAAGAAAGCAGCAGCAGCAGACAGACAGCAGTCCAGCCACGCCAAAGCGTTGAAAGCAAGTGTACTATGTCCAGGGTGAAATCTTAATTCAGACTGAGTTAATTTTGGTTCGCAATGCATTTTGATTGGATGGTTAATACTGCTGTAGAATTACTATTGATTGTTTTAGTTTCATGTACATCATCAAAATTATGTAAGAGTCACATGACATACATTTATCTCGAAATGACGCAGTGCAAGTAGAGCTTTCTATTTTTAGAATACAGAAGGGAATTACTTTTCTGCGCTAATTTAATCTTTTACATATTCTTTATTTTTCTTACATATATATGTATATATGTATTTTTGGTGCGGCTGGTTGCTACCAAAAAGGAAAGGGCACAACTACATGCTATAGCAGTCCTATATACAAAATTTCAACGTTCTAATGCTACACGTTTTTGAGTTATACTAGATACATACAGAGTGCATACGTACGTAGCTACAGACGCGAGGGAAAATATCTCTTCTGAGTCCATTTTAAATTAGTTTTATAACTCGTTTTGGGAAAAAGAGTTTTACTTTGGCCTTACATACAGATCTCACTCAAAAACATAGTTAAATTGCATGCGAAAGCGGTCAAAATGAGTTTTGTAGTTGAAATATGGTACTCGGAATTTTTCGTGTTAACAATAGCTCCTTTACCTCGTACAAGGAAGTAATTACTAATCACTGGTGATGCTTAAAACCTTTACTTCAAAATATTTAAGGTTTTAGAATTAGTAATCTAGATAACTGTTTTTACATTCAAAGTCTTACCTTAACAGTTTTAAAGCACATGCATACTAAATATTTTTAGAGCATTTAAAATACTGAATTTGGGATCGAGCTCAGGCGAAAAGGCTAGTTCTATAATTGGTTAGTAAGAATACGGGCGAGTTTCCTTTACAAAATCTTTAAAGAGTGGATTGACGCCATGTACATAGATGGCACTTTTATTCCTTTGTACAAGAGGAAGAACGCATAACGAAGCTACTGTTTACAAATGTTTAAAATAAACATAGAAAAATGTTGGTTTTTAAATCATAAAATAGAACACTTGGGCCACGTAATTAAAAGTGGAGTAATCAGGCATTTACTATCTGAAAGAGTCGCAGTTTAAAACTTTCCGAAATTGGAGAAAAAATGAAACAAATTCAAAGGTTTGTAAGATGTTTTGGTAATTTTAGGAAAGACATAAAGGGCTGTGCTCCCGTTGCTAAACCCATAAATGATTTATTACGCTAATATAAATAATTTCACTTCGAAGCTGAACAATGAATGGCAATTATTAAACTGAAAGAGAGATTTTATACGGTACTAAGCTTGCACATATTCCACCACAAAGCACAGACACAAGTATACGCATATACCAGCAAACATGGATATAGAGATGGTCTCGGTAATCTATGACCCGCAGCTCACCGAGTGACCCACTTGAGTTACGAAAATAAAATACTATAATACATAAAAAAGTTATAGAACATAATATGAAACGAAATTTGAAGAATGTATAAAATAGTTAACTGAAAATAAACAAAGACAATGATATTTTTGTTTGATTATAAAATTGCAGTAATGAACTTGCATTTCTTAAAAATGGTAACAGAATTTCATTGAGAACACGATAAATTTAGCAACGCCATTCGGTAATCCATAATTCCAAAAAAATGGGCTTTGTCATTTTGTCCAAATTCGGTTCAACTGATAAATGCGAGCAAATATTTTCACATATGAGATTTATTTTAATTAAGAGCCTGAGAAGCATAACTACCGAAATTTATGCGTTTTTAGTTATCTTAATACAACTAACTATAACCCAAACTTGGCTAAACTGATGTCACAAGTTCATCGTCAGGGAAGCTATTGATACTGAACAGGAAAATAAAGTTCATTCAATAAAATTTCTTTTTATAAGAATTACGATTTATAATTTTAATTTTTATGTTTACGCATCGCAGTTATTTTCTCAATAAAATTTATCTCAT
Source organism: Stegodyphus dumicola (assembly GCF_044657685.1). Taxonomy (NCBI): domain Eukaryota; kingdom Metazoa; phylum Arthropoda; class Arachnida; order Araneae; family Eresidae; genus Stegodyphus; species Stegodyphus dumicola. The sequence goes on along the minus strand of NC_140772.1, from coordinate 87,181,059 downwards.
TATTCACCAAAAAAGAGTCTTCTAAAGAGAAAATACCACTGACACAAAGCATCTCCTTAATAGAATAGTTTGGCTGATTTTGACCCACAGCCAATATAAGAATGTCGATTCCTGATATAGGGAAATACTTTTCCAACAGTCACCAGATGATAGACATTATCCTATGCATCATACTGATAAGAAAATGTTATCGTAAGAAAAAAAAATATTCTATCTATGAATTGGAGGCTTCAGCGGTTATAAAGCTTTGACGAAATTAAAACAATTGTTGATTTGATTCTAAATTCCATATATTGCAGATTATTCAGCTTTCGAAAACTCCGAAAATTTGGTAGACAGAAGCTTTATTTTTACTTCAGTATTACATTTATGAATTAACACAATTGGCTAGAAAACAAATGCTAGCCAGGGGCTTTTTCTTGAGGATTTCAATAATGAAATAGCTTATTTCTTTGGCAAACAAATGCGTCATGCTTTAAGAAGGAGCCATTGTATGACAGCTTCTTACGACAAAATGACCTCGAAAAGCTGCTCGAGACAGAGATGAATATATGAATACTATAAGAATGATACTCGAGGATGATTTATGTTATGAATGTAATTATGTTTGCGAGCGTAAACGATTCTGTTATGAAGAATAATGAGATCTACCATAGCAGAGATGAAAAGTAATTATTGTTGAACACGAGCTATACAAACCGGGGTTAAAGCTTATTCTGAAGTTCACTTTGCAACTGCTGAAACATAGAATGTAATAAAACAATAATTGTATATATCAGAACAAGAAAAGTTGTTTAAAACTTAAGTACTAATTGTGGAACATGTGTACTCGCCAATAAGAACCGTGGGAGATTTGTAAATATTCTCAAATTTGTAATATTTAAGCGACCGAAAAGGGAAGGAGGGATTTTGCACACAAAATTTGCACGTGAGGGAATAAATATACAAATATTGAACAACAATGAAAGCAAAAGAAATGAAAATAGATTTTGTTGTCTTCAGTGTATGCCATTGCAAAGTCAACTGCAATTCAGAAATCGACCATTGTCTGTTTTGTAGCAGTCTCACGTCAGGGAAGATTAAATAACGATAATTGTTTATCTTGATTCCTTGAAAAGGAAAAACCGTGTGATTTTGGTATAACAGCCTTCCAAGCGCCGTTGAAAAGAAAAATAAAAAAAGGGGTCGCTTCCCTTTTCAATTTCTCCTAGCATAAGAGAGAATATTTAGTATCGTTCCAATGAGGCTGGTCGTTTCATCCTCCGTGGGAGCCCACTGCGATGAAAAAGGACTTTTGTTTGAAATTTAATGCCTCCTCCTTGGGTATGATTGGAAATAGCTAGAGGATCTGAAATTAGGTATTTGATATATATAAGGAAATATCTAGGTCCTGAGGTAGAAATGATAAATTTGAAAAGTGTTTTCTTTATTTAATACAGCAAAATTTGTCTCTCGGGGCGAAGAAGAAGAAGATTATTCTATAGCTTTAATTGTCTCCAATTTTCGTTTTGGTTTTTAAGAAAATGGTAACATGTAGTTTTCGATCGGTGCAAAATCATGTAAGCAGTGGTTGCGGCGAAAGTCAGAATATAATGAAAACATTGTCAAAAAAAAAAAAAAAAAAAAAAAAAAAAAGAAGTAAATGGAGCAAAAAGTGTGGGAGGAGGAAGCTGGAGAAGGCAGATATTCTGACTGAGTTATGGCGCGATGAGGAAAAAAATGTCCGGTAAGGAAAGAAACAAAGAGATGGATGTGCAGAGATCAAGTGAACTTAATTTGTGAAATGAAGGAAGATAACTTGCGAGACATTACTTTTAGATTTTGGAATGAGTTTAATAACAGTTAGTTTGAAGAGATCGACGAAATACTGACTATATTTTTCCTTGCCTGAAGATCAACTAAAACACTATTTGAAACCATGGAAGTATAATGACATGAAAATGTCATCTTTAGCCTTAGGAGACCAGCAGACTCGATTTTAGAATTAAAATGATTCCTCGACGATTTCGTGTGATGTATTTCTATATATAACATGTTATGAAGACACACTTCCAGGTTGATATTTAATGAGAGGACTTGTTCGCTGAAACGACACAGGGGAGTATTAAAGACAGTATTCATCGTGTAACACTGTTGTGCTACGGATATTCCTTCTCCCTTGAAAAGGATTTTCGAGATGTTATATAGTGAATGATTGAATTGTAGAAGGTGGGCACAGTGCAACGATAAAGGATAACGTTAGGGACAATGTCTATCGTGTGCTGCAGATATTCCTGTAAAGGATTTTGCACTCGGAACGGAGCGTTTGAATAGGTTATCCCAAAACATGGGGTAATTTTACCACATGTTTAGATTTCTTCGAAACCCCTAAGAGTGTTCCATTTAAGTACTATCATCTTCTCTTAGATATGTCTTCAAGATATATAATGTATGGATATTTATAATTCATATTTGCCTATATAAATCTAATATGTAATGCCTGAGATATCTCTCTAAATCATTTTTTCCTACTAAGTTTTTACATGTTACTTGAAAACATTTCTAAATATAATGCATAATGTTAAAGCAGCATTAAAAACGAGTGTTATAAATTGATGTGTTTCTCTTATTTATCTCTCTCACGCTGTTACCAGTACAATCAAAATTGCATCTCCTCTTTTCAACCTGAGTTTCGTGATAAAATATGGATTAACAAAAAGAAACTTTAAATTCTTAAATAGAAACCTTGATACTTTTATCATTTTTTTGTATACAATATGTTCATCTATTTAAAATGTTATGAAAAAATATAATAAAAATATTAAATTTTGTGTTTTAATATTATATTTCCAGAATATTTCTTGCAATTTGCTTTTCATATTTAGCACTTAATGTAACACATTATGCCCTATATTTTGCACTGCCTTCTGTATTTTCATTACATACTACGTAATTATTTTTCTTCTCTAAAACTTTTTTTTTCTACTTGCATTTTTGAAACGTCATTGTCAACTGCGCCTTTACGTCCATGCTTTCTCGAGATTTCTCCCAACAAGTCAAACAGTCCCATTAACTTAGTTTTCGGACAGGTTTACCCTTACATCCAGAAGTTACGACAGCATTTCAAAGAACCTCATGGAGCAAACAGTTCTCTAGATAACCCCAAACGCTGGTTAGTAACAATTTACCATTGCCATAATTCAGATACTTTCATTTGACTCCACCTGTTATCTATTAATTTTATGATCAGAAGATCTAGAATCTAAAACCTTTTATTAATTTTGACTTTCTTCATTTATTTCATAATAGAATTCAAAATATATGTAATGTATGAATCAATATGATTAACATTTATAAACTTTGCCTAATATATATGCGTATATGTCTAATAAATATAATTATATAGGTAAACTAATTAAATCTGAAAAATTATGTAACTAAGACTTACAAAATAATATCCTGGGCAATTGCTGCTAAGGTTACATGTAGCATATTTCACTAAAATTTCAGTTTAAGTTAACAACTTAACTCTTGTATTTTGAACTTGGATTTATTTTATCTTGCTATCATACTTTGCTATATACATCATATTATAGTAACAGATAGCTATAGCAGGAAATAATCATGGAGCAGATATAGGTTATATGAAAAAAATTCAAATCCTATCGAATATAATCAAAAATATTTGCTATAAATACATTGTAATTTTACAAGAGTTATTTTAATTTAGTTTCCCGTTTCTGTATTACCCCCTTTCAACTTCTAACTTGCAACCAGAATGAGGTTTTAGAAACGCGGTGAATACAGATGAGGAAGTAATCGTATTAAAGTTCAATTGACTTCGAGAGAGAGTTTTAGGAATCCTGAATAGCGCGCGATTGCCTTAGCTACGTCTGTTTGAGCTGTTGTTATGCTCGGCCGTATTATTACGTATTTTTTCATAGTTAGCCGGCTAGTTTAAGATTACGTGCCAACTACATTAGAACTGTGTTAGCTTCGGCTAAAGCTCTTAGTTAGATGTAGTTAGCTCTTATTTCTTACTTTTTGAGTTCAAGTCCAAGTGGAGGCTTTTCTGTAAGTCCGAAGAGAGGAGCCGATTGTTAATCTTATTTGGAATGAATATCGATCAATTAACCCTTCTTGAGTTTACGCTTTCTGTTCTTTGAAGTAAGCGATAATTCACTAAACAGTTCGCTAGGTTCCTCGACACTTAATTTAACAGAATATAAGTTAGGATCTTTATAGAACGCATTTCCGATAGAAAATGCTTATGATGTCCTTCTCCATCAAAAGCAAAGAATTATCTTCCATGTATTCTGCAGTATCTTTTACATATTTTTAGCGTAAAATGTAAGAACACAGAGTAAAAATAAAACTAATTTACATTAGGCCCAATAAGTTTTGAAATGGAGATTAAAACATAGGTTTGAAAACCTTTCTGAGCTGAACATCTTAGTTACATTGAGCTCTTCCGTAATTAGTGAGAAAGTACGAATCTTAATTATTCCCACTGATGTAGCGAATTAGTTCAAAACAAACTTAAGAAAATTAAAATTTATAAAAAGATATTATTCGGGAATAGTAAAAACCTCTTCTTTACGCTAGCTATAATTGAAATTTATACTTACTGAAATTTCAGCAGTATAACTTCCTCAATTCATTAAAACACGTCATAAAAACTGGATTTTGAAGCTTAATTTTAAGTCTTTATACGCAACATAGCACTTTAATTTTAATAAAGTTTTCTCATGTTTTCTTATTTTAATAATAAATATCATCTACGAAGCATGTGGCGTAAAGACAGGAAATTTAAAAAAAGGATCCCTTCCTCTAAAATACTAACGAATTCATATTCAAAAAAGCGCAAACTGAGCATCTCTACTTCTCCGAATAAATTCCTTAACTTTTTCCCTAAAACTTGTTAAGGCTAACATAAACACGAATTTTTCATCCGGGTCGTTATTCCCTGACGAAAAACATCGCCCACAGAAATGAAAAGCAGGCGGCATTTATTACTTCCTGCCCTTCATCGTGCCTTATATCTGTCGTGTATCTCCGACAAACCCGAAAAATTCCAGAAATTTTTGCGTTTATTTTAAGTGCATAGAGCCAGAAATTCTTACAATCTATCTCAAATATTCATACCATACTTGCTTCTCGCCCGAGAGGAATTAGTCCATTTGAAAAGTAATTTCTTCGAAAGCAGGCATGTACATAATGCAGCAAAAAGCATTTTGTGTAATTCAGAAATTATTGAAACAAGAAGAGGTAAAATGGTTTCCGTGCTTGCGCAGTGTATGAAGATAAAAATCAAAAACTCTCTTTGTTGCAAATGAAGATGATACATTTAAAAGAATCGCTATTATGTTTCCTAGGCAGCCCTATTCATAACGAATTTATTTCTCTTTCCCAACTCCCCGTTTCATTATATTTTCAATAGCGATGGAAATAAATCGGAAAAATCGTATCCTTTCTTGATGGAAAAGTAATCCAGTGGCGAAATTATAATTCCCTCTCAGAGGAGAGAGGACTCTGAAGTTTTAGATAACAAAGTAATGTAGTGTTAAAGAATTGCCGAAAAAAGTCTCCATAGAAATATTCGCACTAAATATTTTAAATTCACTAAAAGTGAATGAAATATTTTAATGCAAGTGCTGATGTAATAACTAACGCAGAATAAATATTCATTAACTTTTATCTGACTTACTTTTGTTCTTTTGTAATAAACGCTCTCCTTTTAAATGCTAATAAGTTGCAGAAGTTAGTTAAAAATGAATATTTTATTTGCTTATTTAATAAAACTAAAAGATGAACAGAATTTACAAAGAATATAAATTCTTTCTTTTGTTGATCCAAAATTTCTAAACCTCTTAAATAACGGCATACTAAATTTATAAAAATTATAATTTAAATAATAGTGAAAAAGGCGTTATAAATATGCACGTTATATACTAATAAATAACATATTGATTTTATATATAACCAAACTTCAAATGAAAAACATTAATTTAAAGATTACTCGAAAGGAAAATATTTTTCTTCTTTTTTTAATCAATTTTAATTAACATTCATCAACCGCAATTTTGCATAAATCAATCTTAATCCCGTACTAAAGTCTGTTTTAATTTGTAACATATAACTTACGTTATTTAACTGTAGATTGCTTTTAAAGAATATAGCTCATAAATAAAATTTATCTTTTCGAAATCATCAAAATTCTCAAACTTTTGTTCCTATATCAAGGTTGGAAACATAATTTATATGTTTCTAGGTCCAGCTGTATTTATGGCTTTGGTAGAAATTCGCTGTTTAACATCTGAGTACATCACACCTTTTGCATTTTTATTCCAGCATTTTCTGTCGGATAGACATAAAAATACAACTCTGCTTTTCTTTTACGCAAAATATGCAGATTTATTCACTTCGTCATTCACGTAAACAAGAAAGTTAAAATATTTTACATATTTTATGTATATATTACATATATAGATATTTTACTACGTATTTTGACCTTACATATGTAAGCAAAATTTCCGTTACATTTTCATCCCTAATGTGGAGTGAAACGATGGAGAAATATGTTACAAAGAAAGTAATATAGGCTTATCAGGAAACATATATGATGAAAAGTATGAATTTCTTCTTTCTCAAATATTCATTTCGCCTACTATCTCCATCATTTCCATGCTAAAGGGTTAGATTAGCCTTTTATACCCCATATGAACTGAGTGCTAATATCCAAACTTATATCAATAAAATAAAAGCTATTTCAGGACGCAGTAACTTGTCAATATTTGTATTGGTTTATTATACACGCACTTTCTGAAAAAAAAAATGAAGTTAATATATTCTACAGGGGAGGATTACATGTGTGGGATTGGGGACATCAAAATGAGCTTAACAATGTATTTTTGCATCCATATAAAGATATTAAGATAATTTTTGGAGTTTGTTTAATCTCTCAGTTTTTCAAAACTTGGCCATATGATGGTAGCATGGTCATAATTCTTTCAGGACAAAAGTGCCCGAAATGACATTTCATTCAAACGACAAACAGCTCCCAAAAGGACAAGATCGCATGCTCCCTTTCTACACTTCTGCTGAAGCACACAATAGCTTATAATGTGCAGTTGCCCCAAATGTAATTTATCAGTTCATCTTGATTGTATACAGTCTTGTCCTAAGAGGAATCTTTTGTGGTTGCGTATCATTAGCCTTAAAGGTGACTTAGTATACATAGTAGTAGCTAATGGCAGCTCCTTTATTAGGAGCTAGAAACATATCATTTGAAACTTTCACACGTCTTTGTTCGTTAATGAACGGGCAGGAAGAAATAAATTGTTGTGAATCTCAAACTGCATTTCACGCGTTTCGGTTACGTAAGCAAATAGGTTAGCGGAGTATTTGGTGTTCTGAGGGATGCATTAAATGTGAATCAGATGAGAAATGACTTACACTTGATAGCATTCATTCTTAAAAACACTACTTTTGCTCAAGAACGTCGACACAAAACATGGTTTTATTTTGTGTACATGCTTTTCTAAAATGTGGAAACTTCTTTCTGTCAGCTAGACACCAAAAATAATATTTTAATTATTTTCCAAAATAATTCGAAACAGCAGCTTTCTTGAGGTTTGGATTCTAAGTTTTCAGGCATACCGTTCTCCGAAAAATAATCCTTGCAGTCCATGAATCAGTTTTGGTTATAACAGTTTGAGAAGAAAAGGAGACTACTATATCTTTCTATTATCCAGCTCAACAACTCCTACCAGGATGTGTGCTTGTGGCGATCGGTATAGAAATAGAGCTATCACATTTCAAGTAGGGGTGAGTTAAGTAAATACTTTATTGTTAATTTGTTTTTCGCGACTGCTGGTGTTATGTCTGAAAAGTTTTGTTTTTTAGCTACTTTAAACTTAGTACTTTGATTCATGGTGCCGGACAAAACAAACTAAAAAAAATAATCCAAAGCATTCACATTCATAATATATTTCATAATATTCGTATATCATTTCGACATTCTTATAAATATTCGTATAGTAAATCTATCAATCAATCGTATAGTGGTAGTACAGTACAATTTACTTTTAGGTTTGCGTTGTGAGTAACCTATGTAAAGGGAAAATCAATAACTCCAAATTCAATTAAACTCCATGTTTCTTAAAAGCCTCCCGGCTCAAACAAATGGAGGAACATGACAGACCACAGTAAATTATACGCTACATAAATACACAAATGCAATTAAATTTTAAACACACATTTATTAAATTCTTGAATATATTATATAATTAAATAATGGATAACTGATCAGTAATACATATTTTTCTAAGCAAGATAACACATAATACTACACCAAATTACAGCTTACATTAATTAAGATTAACATTATTTTTTTTTAAATTAAGTAGGTGTAACAAAATTTAATCCTCCAAATAACAGGTTCTTATTAATTAGAAAGTAACGTTTTTCTAGCTCACAAAATTCAGTAGGTGAAACAAATTTTAATCCTCCCAAAACTGGCCTTCACTTGAAATTATAAATAACTTCTCAATTTTTTAACTGTAATATTTAATTTATATAAGCAATAACAATATACGGGTAGATAAATCATTATTAACTGTTCTGCATTCGTGAAAACTAAGAGAGAGACAGAGAAAATATACTTAAAATTTCACTCAAATTTTCAGACATAACACTGGCGAGGGAAAGAGAAAGTCTATCATTCGAATTCTCGGTTCAGTCCCTTTTGTACGCGTCTTCTCCTCACGGCTTTATATTAATTTTAATTATCTTTGTTCTTATTATGTATTTTGTATTGGTATTAAAATTGGTTTCTGTTTATCTTGGTTTATTAAATGTTTTCATAATCACAATTTTTTTAAGGCACCCTTCTATTAAACAGTCAACTTTTAAAACCGCAGCCACGTCAAATCGTGTAGAATGTTATATAATTTTACACTTTTGACGCTTCGGTGATCTTTTTAATAGTTTCTGTCTCTCAAGGTTTGAAGGTATCACAAGCGACTGAAGTATCTCAATATACAATTAAAAATTTAGCAAAGAATTGTCTATATTGGGTGAAGAGAAACTTCTAAATACACTTGAAAAGAAGTCTAAAAGGCCCGCTGATAGAAACTACGAAGTGGATAATTTTGATGTGATGTGTTATACGACAGACAATACAAGAATTTTATATAAAAAAAGAAAATGCCATCTAAACGAAAATTATTGTTTATGTCAAGGAAAAAAAGGCTTCTCGTGGGAAAAAGACACATTGTATAAATTGTTGCATTCAATGAATTTCAGAACTATAAATATTTATTTTGCATTTAAGAAATGTTTCTGTATTTCATACATAACGACAACTGGGGCAATTAATGAGATCTCTACGATATCGTCAATGATTTTGGAAGAGCGAAAAATGAAAATAATTTTTAAATGTTGAAATTAAAATTTGTCTTCAAAAATAAACGTAGATTTTAAATTTATTTCCTTATAAGTTATTTTGACATACTTTCAGTCATTTGTATATCAAGAGATGCGGCAACTTCAGGGACTGGCTCAGACTTTTTTTTTTTTTTTTTTTTTTTTTTACTTTTACACTGCTAAGGAGGACTACTGACCGGGAAACCTGGAAAATCAGACACCGCCCTTAGCGGTGAAAGCTCTAGCTACGCCAGTAAATATTCATTTTCAGAAATTGGAGGTAATAACAAAGGTCGACAAGCATTTCACTTAAAATTAAAATAAAAAGCGAATATCGTTAATTCATCATAAGTGCACCAAGATGGCCAATAAAGAAGTAATTTTTCAAGACACCCATATGAAAAATGGGTCAGAGCTCGTTTCTACGGCAACATAAAGCTGCAGACTATCTGGCAAGAACCTGTTCCCCTGGTGGACAAGACAAATGGCTCATGAAACTGTTTCAGAAATATGTTGACATAATCAAAAAATGATAATATAAGAAACCGTTTGGAACTCTCCCATACACACAGAATATGCATATACTTGAAAAGCGAACAAAGAACAATTGCAATTTCTTTAAAAGCAGTTTTGTTTTGAACAAGAATTTACGAATACAAAAAATTGAGAGAGATCCTTCTCTTTGCCCCTCAAGTTTAAGATTTAGTCTGTTCACAGTTTCATAGGTGTCTGTGAAAAAAGCCAAAGCCAGCTTGCGAGAAAGATTAATAATCAATAATCTTCGTCAACTTCGGCTTTTCGGGACTAGAATTCCAGAGATGTCATTTTTTCTCAAAGCTTGTGCTGGGAATTCAAAACAGTCCGACCTCAATGTGCATGCCACGTCTATACTCATTGGGTCCTCTAATGAGCATGGCAAAATCCAAATATAAATGTGGCGAATAAATAGTGAACACAAACGTAATTTGAATTCGCCGTCTTCGAACAAAAAATTAGAGTCTTTGCTTCAGCTGAATGCAGCAATAGAGTTCAAAATTAATATAAAAACATTAATAAGGTGTATAAAGCTTAGAAAAACTTAAATCTCGCTTATTTAATTTATAATAAAATTAAGCGTTAGTTAAATCGGTAACACAAGACAATTACGCGAAATTTAAGTAATAATGTATTTGACTAAGCATTGTTAGTATAAAACATAATTGACTTTTTTATCTGAAGTTTTTAAAATCAGGTATGATTTCAATTGATATTTCGCAAGCCTATTGATATTCCTAAGCTAAATATAATATTTCTTATAATGTAATGACTTGGTTATCGGTCAAAAAACTCATAAAGACTTTTTTAAACCATGTATAGGGCAAGGTGGAAGCTTTTTACCAAGAAATAAAATTTCATTTCGAAATGCGATAAACATAAAAGTTTAAAAGTTTATTATGTCCACTTGCCGGTTAAATGAATAAATGCATTTTCTTTTATTTTTGGAAGGAAAATCTTAAAAACCTCCCCGCTTTTAAAAAGTTTAATCCTTCCCGTTACACTGTAAAACAGATATAAAAGTTTGGACAAAATATGATAACTTAAAATTGGTAAAACCCTTCACTCGAAAACTGTAATTAGCGGAAAACAGTCTTTTACCTTTGATTGATTATTGCACAAAACATTCTTGAAACATTTAAATAAATTTAAACTCTGTAAAAACTGAATTAATTCCCTCAAATATTAACTTAATTTTACAGCCCTATGGATCAATAATTCAGAACATCCCAGGATACTATACGCAATGAGAAATGAAAAACATGTTGGGTACTTCCGTATTGCCCCATCGAACTATAAAAATTGGCGAAGATCTCACAAAAGTTATGCCAATCGTTCTTTTGCAGAAGTTTATTTATTGTGAACCTAAAGTTTATTTATTTAGTAAACAATTAATATTTGATTTGCTTCGTTTAAGTGCTTTGTAAAATGACTTTCGTCGACTTTACTTTTTATTACAGCCTAGGATTATATCAGGACCTCTGTTTAGAATAATACGAACACAAACTTCACACACTTAAGAATATCAGTCTGTTAATGTTTAGTCAGCCATATCCACCTATTCATTTCCCTCCGTTTAATAGAAGTTAATCCTCTCAACAGCTAAATACACCAGAGTGTGGTTAAAAATTTCGCACCGTGATACTATGACTGTTTTCAAATAAAGTACCGTATCGTATCCATTAATAGACATTTTTTTTTTTTGAAAATAGGATTCAGTATCTTAATCCGCTTCTGGCTGCTATATAGAAGGTGGGTCCCAAATTTCAATTATGTTTTCAAAAAAACAATTACTATATCTTTGTTCATACAAAGTCAAAAATAGGCTATCGAAAACGGGTTTTCATCAAACAATAGCGCAGATGTTATGGATGTTGTTACGTCACGCTTATCTTTAATTTACATTAAATTCAGCTTTGCCTGGAGATAATTTCACAGTCGATAGGATAATAGAAAAGTAACACATTTTAATCGAGTTAAAAATTAAGTAAACTTACAAGGTAATTTAACTAGCTTATTCATGAAACCCAGCTGAAATTAATGCTGCTAATTACGCTAATACATGTAAAGTTTGAGCAATATTGGTTAAGTATGCATTTCTTATAGTGCTATTTCTAGTCGATATCTATAAGGCCATTATAATCCATATAGACCGTATTTAAGCGCTGCACAGCTGATTATAATCACTACGTGTCGACTGCTATATTCACAAAATCAGAATCTAAACATTTAATGTTGTTATAAAATTATATTGAACTTTTTAGTATTCGCTTTGTGTTCACGATTTTCTTGTAATAAATATTTTGCGATTTTTTTGTAGTATTCCATTTTGAATAAGATCTTTTTTATTACTATTAGATATTTATTTTATTTTACAAATGCCAAACATTAGCGCTTAAGCTTTTATTTCACGGGCTCTCCAGTACTTTTTAACAATGTACTCATATCGATAAAGCGCAATGCAATGATTTAAATGTTCTAAAATCATAGGCTGATTGGAATCACACAAAATACAGTTTGAGGAATCCACCACTCCAATTCTGTAGAGGTGGTCTCGCAGTCACATCAGGTCAGACGTCTAAATAGAGCTACCGCTGTCTGTCTTGGAAAACTGGGAATGAATGTTGTCTTTTCCCCCAGAATCCACCAATTCTTATCTAAAGCACGTTGAATCATATCCTGCTTAAGAAGTTTCTTAACAGTCAGGTTAACAAACAATTTAGTTGTCTGAAAAGAGAGCGGTTAAATTATGCGTTGCATTATCAAAGTTCCTTTCTTAGCCAATGTATCAGTGTTTTCATTTCAAATAATACCACAGTGGGCTGGAATCGTATTAGATATTCTAAATATAAAAACGTACTTTGCTTAAGAAAGGGTGCATTTATGAAAAATAAATTAATATACAAAAAAAATCTGAAAGGTTTCAGATTTTAAATTATGTCCAAAGGGGCATTTTTAACGTTTTGTGTGTTACCTTTATTTATTAAATATCATGTTCTTTGTACTTAAACCATAAAATTCAGTTCAATAGTAATGTCGCGAAATAATTTTAAAATGAGCATATCTTTAGAATTTCCGATACACAGTTCCGCGCGCTGGAGATAAAAAGATTTTTTTTTATCTAAAGTTAAAGTTTTACAAAATATGAAATCGATAATAAACAAATTCCAAATATCAAATTTGGTCTTCCACATGCCCATATTCGTAGGAGGATTACGTCATTCAAAATTCGATGGCTCTATGTGCTGTTGTTTTTCCACAATGCGAGAAATATACATACATTTATGCAGATTTTTCATTATTTAATTTCTTCAATGCAGGACTCTAACATTTGATGGCAACAGTTTGAAAAGTTAGATATTTATAGTGATTCAAAGCAAAATCGCAAAACGAAAACAATAGTCCTTCAGGGACAAAGCCCCTTTGGACTAAAAATTTCTTCGTTATTGGTTTCCTTTAACTATTAAATATTGATTTATAGAACCACAGTGAGGAAAGTAAAAATGAAATTGCTACATTAGTTTAGAGGCTGTTAGAAAGAAGTATTACTCTTGTACAGAGTCTTGATGATATACATTAGCAAGAATTAATCTAACTCTTAAGTAACGTATTTTACTTTTTGACAGCTAGCTAAACAAAATCTTACAAAGAAAGAAAACTTTCCAGCTGAATTATGAATTATTCATAAATATTCTCTACTTGAAATTAAAATTCATGAAAAGATGTATGAATGTAGCTTTCCATTTGTTTTCATTCTTGCAATACGCGAAATATTTTGTGCACTTTCCGTTCTAGAAACACTTAGCAGATTTATCTAAGAATACCACGGTTAAAATTATACTAGAATTTCTAAACTTTAAAAAATTTATAGCAAATGAACAACTTCCGCACTGCAGAAGCTAAAACCAAAGTAACACCACAGAGTTTAAGAACGTTCTTTTACTTTTTCTTTGTTCTTTGGAAAGAAATACAGATTATCTACTAGTATCAGTATCGTGAATATCAGAGGTAGGAATATATTTAATTTCCTATGAATTATTAATATCTCCTATATCTTTTCTCTAAACTTTTATTCATCATAATACAGAAGAATGTACAGTGCAGTTCGTGAAAAATTCTAAGGATTATCATAAAGGCAAGAAAAAGAATTCTAAGTACCTGAAATATTGTCTGGACTTCTAATCCCGGGATAATGCAAATTATGTTAATTTCAAATCAGCTAACATGGTGCTGAAGCAAATTGTATTTCTGAAGTTAAGTGATATTTTCACTTATGAATAAAGCATGATGTCATTTTTGGACCTAGACAATGGCTACTTTAAATTGCACAATTCACATAACAGTTTTTCTTTGTTAGAAACATAACTACAAGCAATTTTGTTTGTCAATGGGTCGCGATTCTAAAACTGATCCATATATTCCAAACTATTTGTTAAGTTTCGTATGAATAATTTCATTCCACATTATACTAAAGAAATACTCATGGGACTAAACTAAATCATTGATAGGTACCTTTTATTATATTTTCATATTTGCATCTGCCAGATTAATTTTTGATGTTTTACAAAAAAAAATATTTTATTGTTCTGTTTCTACATTAGCAACAACAAAAACAAAATAAATATATAAATGACTAAAGCAATAAATAAAAAAATATGTAAAGTTTCAAATTTTATCTTACGTCCAAAAGGACTTCTCTTCATTTACACACACATTTCTAGAGTTGTTTCGAAAGTATTGGGGATAAAAATATTTAAAAACAGTATATCTTTAAAATTTTGGTAGACGGTCTTGCGCGCTGGAGATAAAAATATTTATTCCGTACAGTGTTGCCATTGCTCGCTTTGAAATTGTTCTGTTTTTTTAATCAAAAATTCGTTAAAGTTTTACAAAATATGAAAAAGATAATAAAACAAATTCGAAATGCCAAAATTCGACCTTACCTTTCAGGTTCCCACCTTCGGGTGGAATACTACGTTATTCAAAATCTGCTTGCTCTAGGTACCTTTGTTTTCTCACAATGCGAGATACGTACATACAATTATGCAGATTCTTCATTATGTAATTTCTTTAAATATAATGCAGGGCGATAATATTTCGTGGCAACAATTTGAAAGGTGATTCAATGCTTTTAGTGATTCGACGCAAAACACCGTTTCGAGATTAATATACTTTCCGATTTTCAAACCTCCATGCAAGCCTTCATCATGTTTTCTAGTCTTTAAATTGATATCTGTAGAATGTATTGTCAGTGAAGCGATCCGTGGGGAACTGCCCATTCATTTTGCTGTCCTTTGATGGTTCCTCTCTGCATTTCTTTCTTCGCCTGTTCTTCTGACATGAAACCTTTCGCATCGTATTCCTTTTCTTAAAGCCCTTTTGATGGTTTCATATGCCTTTTTTCTCCCTTTTACTCCTGAGTGACTTTTTATTCAGTTTAATGATGAATTATATTTCGAGAATGTGGAAAAATGATTCCGTTACTAAGGGACGTTAGAAACATATGCTGCTTTATTTTAACATTTCTTAAGCCAGTATGTCTGTCAATGCATATGGGATTTATGCACACTTTTTGGAATTTTACCTCCGCTTCATTACGCTGTATTCATCGATTCTGTTTGGAATACTGTAGTGTGATTGCTGAATCTAAAATTATTGAAGAATGTCTTACTATTGTTTTGATACGCATTGGAAGCCTCTTCGACTCCGTTTGATGGCTTTGTATTATCGGTTAAAATGTCTACCGGGTATTTAATTGGTGCATTTTTCTGCCATTTGGGTTTTACAATAGTAACTGATAACTTATTTTACGCATGTATATAAAACAAAAAAAAATCATACAACCCTAAATTAAATACTTGTAAGCATTCTTGAAAACCAAATTGCTGCCAAGAGGCTAAGAAAATGACGATTAAATTTGAAACAACACAATCATTGTTTTTCCGTACTGTAAGAGAAAGAGAAATAATTTCTGCATTGGGAATAAGGAAAGTTGGCGTTCAAATAAAAGAGGACAGAGATCCGAAGTCTATGGTCAGCACTGATGTTTGCCATGTAACCGCTGGATTGGCCACTTCCAATTGTACATAATTTACTTCTGAATATCATCCGATATTATCCGCACATTCAGTTACTTGCAAAAGAGTTTATTCTACATGATTCTGACCTTCGACACCAGTTACCACTTTATTATAAAATTAGGGATCCAAGTTTAAAAACATTTAGAGTTTCTGGCTCCCTGTGTGATCAGTTTGGAATGTCCTTGGAACAGTCTCTAGCTAGATAGAGAGCACTTTTATTTCGACGGTTCAGTGAATACTCAGGTTCCGAATCGGGATTTCATAAAATCTATTTCGATTCTAAATGTTCTTAGGAGTTAATTCTACTAGGTCTAGTTAGATACTTGATTACCACGCAGCGATATGTAGCGCTGTTAGAAAGCAAAGTTATTAATGCCCTCCAAGTATATCAGCGCCTTACACTCTCCGTCTGTATACAAGATGAAGCTCACTTCACATTCTGAATAGTTCTCAAAAGTTTCACATGTTCTCAAAAGAATTTTTCAGACGAGCTTGTTATCAGAAGACATTTTCGACCTGTGCGGCCTTTTCATTTGCTAGATTTGTGTTTGGGAGAATTCATGATGTGTGATCTTCCCAGACAGCCTGAGCACGTTATCTAATATTACAGACAGGATTGTTTGCTCGTACACAAACTGCCTAGGCACCCACCACTTCGTTCAATTATGCAACATGCCAAAGTAAAAAGCAAAAATGTACCTAAATATATAATTTCACCAAAAATACCTTCTAATGATGATATTTAGGATTAATTTGATTTCTGGTAACCGTGTTTCACGTCCCTTTATTATGCAATACACTAAATCTTACACTTCTGTGATGAAAAGTTACGACTTTCATCACATAATGATAGAAGAGTACTCATCACAGGAGTAAAAGTGAGAAAAATAGGCATTTCTGTTCATCACAGCTCTGAATTAAGGATCTATAATTAAGGACTCCCTGCTTGACGGTCTGGAATGGTGTCTTCGTTGTACATAGTAAGCAGGGACGTATTGTACTGGTTGTTTGTTATTTTGTCACAATGAGAATTAAAACGCTACATCATCCCAAAGTGAAAAAAGAGGAAAGTGCTCACGGAACGTTTCTTAAATATCATTGGAAATATGAAATCTTATAAATGTCTCTGTTCTGAAATATTAATAACAAAATTAAATTCCGTGATTATTTCATCTCACAACAAATATTCATGTCTCGACAGCACTTGGTATCTCTCTATCCTTCGTAAGTTTTCAATTCGTTTCTTTTTTTCATCGCATCAAGGCTATTTCAAAACCTCTAATTCACTGCAGAAATAGGAAAACATATAAATTAGTCTTAACTATTAATTTTGGAAACATAATACTGTATTTCAGTCTATATTTTTCATTCGCAAATTAATCTCAGTTCACAGACTTTATATCTCTCGAATATTTGGAACATTCTTCTTCTCGTCGTTTCTTCTTTCGCATCTAGTCAAAGCTTCTCCAGAACTGTCATTCCACTCCTAACTTTTTCCTATACGGTTTTTGAATTTTGCTTTTCTTTCAGTCTTCGGTCGTTCCCCTTTTGGACAATATTTCCCCTATTTATGCTTTGGCATAATTATTAACTAAAGTTGATTTTTGATAGAACCACTCCTGTAAGATCTTGCAATGGCCAGAGAATTTTTTTCTCAAACAAATTATAAGTATGCAGTAATTAAAACTGACCAGTTCGCGTTTCCTTCTTCTAACCGAGATAGAGATTAACGCATTTTTAACCTTCTCACAATAGGAAACGCAGGCATTAGTGAAAATGTTTTTTTAAGAAAGAATAAGCCTCATAGGCAGGCTGTCTATATATTATTTTTTGAAAAGGTAAAAAATATGCATACAATAAAACTGCACTGTATTTAATAAAATGACTTCTTTTTTAAGTGAAATTTATATCTAACCACCGACAACTCATTTGTTTTCTATATATTTTAGGTACTTCTAATTTCAGTCGTTCTGGCATTTTCATCATCGCATACAAGGAGGAATTTTCTTTCGAAACAGCGGAGTTTTTTACAGAGTCCAACCCATACAGACTCTGAAACGGTTTGTCTCATCAGAGCGACAAGGAGTGCAGAAGAAACTCGGTAAACGTTCGATTTGAAATACATCCAACTTGATGTACGTTGTTTGGCAAGAAAATTCTTGTTTGTTGTACGACATATGTTTGGAATACGATCAAGTTCAATAAATCACGAAAGTGCACACACACGTCATCTATTTCGAGACAATGCTATGTCTGCTCATGAGCGTCAGTACGCCTGTTTCTAGTTTTCACTAAACAGCCCGTGCTAAACTTTGGGTGCACACGATGGTGCCCCCACACAATAGTGCCTGGCAGACGTTTGTGTGGTATGATGCTGGATATCATACTGTGAGAGCAGACATTCTTCTCTATAACTTCTGATGAGTACTCTTCTATCATTCTACTCGGGACTGTAGCGAGATTCATCGTAGAAAACAACGCGGCAACCGACACACTTTGTTGCCCTGCCCATTGAAGTCGCAGACATATGTGATTCAACAAAGGGAATCCTGCGTTAAGTAACCCTTGCGCGCAGTTAATGCCACAGCTGACTGCGACAATGCGACGAACCGTGGAGCTAGACAACACAACATCTGTAGTCCAACGTTGTGCTAACACAAGAGGACGCAGTACGATCCGTTACAGCTATGAGGATGCGGTGTCTGTCGTTCCGCGCCGTTGTTCTGTTGCGTGGCCCTCTGCCAGTATTTCGACTTGTTTGATTCTCATCTGTCCATATCTTCCAAACATGCATCACTATTGGGGCATTATTTTGCGTGCATGCTGCGGTTGTTCGATACGGAAGTCCACCCTTACGCATACTGAAGATGCTGCTTCATTCAAACTCCGTAATTTGCTGGTATGGCAGCTTCTGCTGTTGACGAGGCATATTGACCGCTAATTAAACGTTCACCGCAGACAGAGGACGATAAACAAATTTCAACGAAACTTAACAGTCCTTTATATACATGTAACAAGTGGCCGTTTCTCATTCCATGTAATTATAATCATTTGCATGTCTTACCTCACTTTACGTTTCCGGTAAGTCTGTTTCAATTTCCATAATTCGTTCATGGCGTTGCACTTTTCACACGCATTAGTATATATTTCTTTCTTAAGCTACCAGAAGGTAAAATTGGAAAGGATCCTATATCTGATTGCTTTGTACTTCCTGGCGCTTGTTGGAACAAAATTACTCGTTTTTTTTATTAAATTCAAACAAAGAGCTAATATGTTTTAACTTTTCCTGAAGACAGTATGCATTCTAGGACACAAATGATTTGAACGTCAGTTACCAGAAGCTACAGTTATTCTGATTACTTTTGAAGTCGCTTCAAATTAAAATTTATATTAATTTAGTTGCATATTTTCCTACCTTCTAATTGTTCAAATGGTATAAAAACATGAATACTAATTACAGATATTTAAGTAGGTATCAGTTTTATTTAGACGAATATACACGCATATATATATTCAAAAATATGGCATCACACTGTAAGCGAAATCTGTTCCAAATCATTTAACAAATATGAAGATTTCAATTTTTTATATGTAGCACATAATTATATAAAGAAAAGAACTGTGCAGAAGCAAATTGTCCAATTGTAGCTCGCCAATGTCTACTTAATCATAACTTTTTTCATAGAAGTAAATTAAACTATTATGGTACCGTTATATTCATTCTTTTGTGAAACGAAGGAAATTTATCTTTAAAATATGCAGTGGAGTTACAGTTCCATCTTTTGTATTACCTCTCTTATATAAGCAGGTTTCTCCTTTGGATAGGGGTGAGAGATATTATTAAGAAGAAATCTTTACTTTTTAAGAATGTAAAGAACCATAGTTATCCCACTGGAAAGAAAAAAAAGATTATGATCATGATCATATAAAAACAGTTTGCAAAGAAAGAAAATATTGCTAACGGACAGAAATAAAATTCCTCTATTACAATTTATATTTAGCCTATAGACAATACATAGTTATCCAGATTGGTTGTACTCCAGGTTATTTCGGATGCTTAGAGCTTTCTTGTATTTAAACGCGAGTTGCTTCTAATTTCTACCGCTACGAAAGAGTTTAATCTATTAAAAAAATCTAAGATGTTTCAGATTCTTACGGTAGCCCCAAAGGGTTTGTTAAGGCATTTTTACGCTCTTGCAGTCTACCAGTCTTTTCACTGACTCCTTTTTTTTTTTTTTTTTCTGGTAGTAACGCAATATACAGTTCAACAATAAAATCGCAATTTTTAATGACTGCATAGCAGCATATGTTTAGAATTCCTGATGCAACGTTAAGCATTGGCTAAAATCATTTTTCCATTTCTTTCGGGATTTTCTCAGTTCATCATGTCAGTGTTAAGCTTCCTTAGCAAGATGGTTAGAAAAAAAAATTTAACTTTTAACTGTTCGTGTGTTAATACTATTTATTTAATATCGTGTTCTTCGCTACACAAAGTTCAATTGAATACCAAAGGTACAAAATATATAAAACAGCATATTTTTAAGAATTCCCGATAGATTGTTAGAGATTGCCATACATATTTTTATATTGGCTATAATATTTTTTTACAAACTAGTCATTTTCATTCCCAGCCGCCTAAAAGAGTTATCACAAAAAACGAAAATGTATATAATAATTTCAATGAGTCCAGTCAGTTTAATTCATTGGTTTGGTGTTGTTTATTCAGTTATGGCAAAGCACTCGAGGGCAATCTGCTAAGAAGAAGGAATGCCTTCGTGGAGGACCTTTTTAAGGGAAAAGGCTCGTTTACACATGGAGAAAAACACGAAAACGCCCATGCCGCCTGTCCGTTCGCCTGGAATCGAAGTCAGGTCGGAACTACTAGTGTTCAGCGACCGCTAGTCAGCTGGTTCGCTAAAAGTATTTAATATTTCTAATTAGACATCTCATTTTAATACATGTTTATTTAATTCAATTACATTAAAAACTAGAAAACATATTCATAACAACTGTGTTTATTGCTTTACTGTGTTTATTTTATTTCCAATAGTGGTAGTACATTGATTTCACAGAACAGAGTTTGCTCATTAAAAATTCCTAAATGTATTATATTAAGTTAAATATATTACTTTAGAGTTAAATATACTACCATATTATATATTAAAGTTAAATTTATTACATTTTTTTCGAATGGTAGTACAATCCCGTGCTGAAAATAAAAATATTTTATTTCGAACAGTATTGCTACAGCTCATTTCAGATCTTTGAATTAATCAAACATTAACCAACACACCAATAAAGTTTTGCACAATATAAAAAAATTAATAATACATCAAATTTGAAATTCTAATTCGGGTTCCTGGTGCACATGTCTAGGTGAAGGGCTACTTTATTCAAAATTGGAGGGTTCTAGGTACCGTCATTTTTGCACAGTACGGGAAAAATAATTATATGTATACAGATTCTTCATTATTTTGTAGAGACATTAGGACTTTTTGGGGGGACAGCCAAGATGAAAATTTATCAACGCTTTCGCCGAGAATCGAACCACGGACCTCTGGATACCGGCACAACGTGCAGAACCTCTACACCACGAAGGCACGCTAGGAAGGCGGGAGAAATACTTTATAATTTAATTTCTTTAAAAAATAATACAGCGCGATTAATATTTGATGGCAACAATTCGAAAACATTGTTTGTGTTTTAAATGAAAGTTCTACCCAGTTTACTTAGTTTGAAGTTATGCAAGCGATAAAACTTAACAAAATTTATAAACGATTAACATAATTTATAATTAATACCATTTCATTTCTTGACATTATTACACTCTTGTAAGACATTTTAATGTTTTGAGCTCCAAAATACAATTTAGAAGCTATTACGTATTTCGCAAAACTTTCTAGATAAGAAACTTCGAGTTTCCGCTTAAGAGCATCTAATGTAAGACCATTAAGCATGAAAGCAAAGTAAGCAGGTTAATTCCATAAACGGAACAACTTTGGGACAAATGATTTAAATAAAAGTTCTCCCTCCCGAGTTTTCACTTTGAAGCAATCAACCTGCAAATACAAGAACAGTCCCTAAATCCATTAGACACTTAGTTACGGAAACTTCTTCGCCTGGACTTTGGAATGTTAGGGTTTCATTAAATACTTTTAGTCTCAAACATTAACTTGACGTATATCCATTAGCTAAAATAAAATTTTACGGAGATAAAAAAATTGATTCTTCGTTTATTAAAAATGAAGAATGTTGACTCTTTCACAACTGAATGACTAGGAATCTTTAAATAATGAGAGGATCATAGTATTCAGCCATCTTTGGCCACTTTCATTCTTTCATTTTCATTTCATTTCATTCTTATAGCATCATATATCCATTTAGCATGGGTATCGTAAATCTGTATATCTTATTCAGTTTATGTTTAATAGCAACGATTAATCATATTTGAATGCGCGATTGGGGTAGAAACATTGGGTTTAATTGTCCTATTGATAATGCATCAAAAAAGTCTTAATTTTCTTCTTGTATTTGAAAACATTTTATGATGATTCTTTCACCTAATTTAGAAACTCAGGTAATTTTTAGCTTCGTGTAGAAAGCAGAGGACAACATCAAACATTTTTAAATACATCATATGTCTTCTACGGAAAACATTTTACAAGTGTTAGGCTTGAAAGACATTTCTTAAAAGATATAAATAAAACTATGTAATGGTTAAAAAAATCTGCTCCTGATGTTGAAGTACTTTTGCTTTTCAAAGGGAAATGAAACAAATCTGCTAACCATTGTGATTCACTGACCAACTTAAGCATTCTCTTTTAGAAATAAAGTTGTTACATTGACACCATCAGGATCTTAATGAAACAAATCTCATTCAAAAGGCCGTTTTTGGCTAAAATTCTCAATTTTTATTATTTAACATTTTCAGAGGGCACATTCTTAGCTATCAAAAGATTTTTTAATACCTTGATTAGACGTGGAGATAGTCTTTCTGAGAGACGAAAAACTGGAAGTTACTGTCTGCCAATCCGGAAATGCAAATTTTATCTTTTAAATAAATAATTTTAAGCATTTCAGCATGTCTGCAGAATCTGAAAAAGTATTTTATGTATTTTCTACTTTTCCTTTGGCAACGTGAATAGTTGTGCATATATGTCACATAACGTTAATCTGAAAATTTTAAATGCAATTTTTGATTAATTTTTTTATGATTTATGTTCACAGCAACCATGATAACTCTATAAGTTCTTTAAAAAATCTCTTGAAATTTTGAACACATAATTTGTATATTATTATGCATATTGTAGGTAAGGGTTAAAAATTAGCTTGCAGAATTTAAATTATATCAATTTACCTTCAACAGAGTATGTATTTTGTTTTTAATTTTTGAGTATTTACTAACATATCTGGCTATATATTACTAGTGAATCAATATTTTCCAATTACTTTACTTCACAGTATGCTTATACTTAATAAATATAGCATAAAGGCAAAAATATGTTTTTACCATCAACTATTTTCTTTTCAGTGATGGTTGATGTTTCTGTTAATGTCGTTCTAAATTTGCAGTTTTTTGCACAAATTCACATAATAATGAATTTTTTATCAATTCAAATATCTCACTTAAATAAAATCAAAAATGATTATAGTACTTAAGTGAGAGAGCAAGGCAATAAAAAATTCTCGTAAATTCAGAAATATAATAAACATTTTGCGAAAAACATTTTGAACGAGATCGGAAATGGAATGCAAAGCATTTTCGGAATACAAAGCAAAATATTAAAACAAAAGGATCATAGATCAAAGATATTAATCTAAATTCTACTAAGTAAAGTTTCAAACTACACCTTATCTTAGTTCATAGAACATTAAAAATTGAAATAAAGCAGTAAACATCCACAGCGTTCAATCCAGGAGAATTCTTACGAAATAATAGGTAACGGGAAGAAAACTAGTTTTTGCTAACCCTTCTGGAAACTTTGATCAAAAGAGAGGTCAAAATAAACCTCAGTGGTAAATTCTGGGCAGATTTTCAGTTTTTACTTCCTTGTACGAAGTAAAAAGGAAGTAATGTAATCGCGAAAAGTTTCAGGCAGCATATTTCAACGAAAATATCCATTTTCACCGCTGTCGAATGCAATTTAAGGATGTTTTTGCGTGACATCTGTACGTAAAGACAGAATAAAATACTCTTTTCCTCTAAAAAAAAACTAAACTGCTTTAAAATGAATTCTGAAGAGAATTTTTCGTGGTGTCTGTACGTACGTTCGTATGTATATCATATAACTCGAAAACGAGTAGCCTCAGAACGTTGAAATTTTGTATATAGGACTGCTATGACATGTATGACCTTGTATTTTGGTTGCAATCGGCCGCACCAAACGTATATATATATATATCCGCCTTGTTACCCAGCTCAATGATTTCAGTTTCTTTACTCTTATATATTTCTAAATTGTGCATTTTTTGTTTCAAAAATGATTGAATTATGTTATTCTTATCTTTCGGTTAAGGTTTTTATGCCTTTAGAAAATCTGAAAGCAATATTTGTAGAATTATCAACAATTTAAAAGCTAAACTAGAAGAGAAACACGCTAATGTGACAATCAAAATCGTAAAAAACAACGTTGTATTTAGCGTAGGTATAATGAAACACTCAATCGATTTCGAGGGCAGCTAAAGGTCCCTCCTCATCAGGAGAAAGAAACACATAGAAAGAAGAAAATAGGAGAAGGAGTCACAGAAACACGTGGTCCTTATCAGCACTGCACGTGGTTATAACTAGATTTTTAATCAGAGTTGCACTGGCCGCCTACTTTTACTGAGCCAGGAACTTCGCTAATATTTCTTTATGCTTGATCAGATAGCCTGGCTCAGTAAAAGTAGGCGGCCAGTGCAATTCTGATTAAAAATCTAGTTATAACTACGTGCAGTGCTGATAAGGACCACGTGTTTCTGTGACTCCTTCTCCTATTTTCTTCTTTCTATGTATTTCTTTCTCCTGATGAGGAGGGACCTTTAGCTGCCCTCGAAATCGATTGAGTGTTTCATTATACCTAGGCTAAATACAAGGTTGTTTTTTACGATTTTAATTTAAAAGCTGTTTAAGTGCAGTTAAGCCTAATTTTTAAATAACATGGCGGACATATTTGTTTACATTTGAAACAGCCGAATAGTAGATTTGTTGCCAATCTAGGGAGACTAAACTTTGCAACAACAAAGATAACGCCTTCATTTATTATTGCGAAGTAAATCATGTTTAATCCTTTCTAGAATTTTTTCGAGGAAATAAGTGTTTACGATTTATTTCGTAATTTTTAATAGAGATATTTTGAGTTTTTATGTATTTTTGTCTTGCTGCGAATTGAGAACTGAATTAATTGAATGAGAAATGCTGAATCGTCTGTGAAAAACTGTTTCTTTTTTGTTTGCTTAATTTATTTTATACATCGTTCTAAATTTATTATAGTATTTCAGTAGAACACATGGCAACGATTAGATAATTATCCAAATGATATAAATTTTGTGCATTCTGAGTTATAATATGAACGAAATATAACGCTGTTAAGTGAACCTAGCGCCAGAGTGTCGCTATGAGTAAGAGCGTAAAGAGTGCATTTATTCTATTGCATCTTATGCGCTATCGATGAAGTATATTTAATTCAATCCAACAGGTTTAAATGAAATGCAAGAAAAAATGCGTATTATTTAATATTCCATACAAGGAAGTCATGTGTTGTACACATCAGATTTTTTTTTTTATATATATATATATATATATATATATATATATATATCATGAAAAAGGGAATATAGTAATACTACCCTCTTAACCAGTTTGTTCCAATTTAGTGGTTCATCTAGATTATTGCTTCCTGAAAACTCATATGGTTTTCCACTCGGAACTAAATTTAAGAGTCTTTACATATTCTAATTTGCATTCATTTTACATTAAGATGCTTCTCTATAAGTTAGATGTAAAAGGAAGATAAAATACAAATGGTTGATTTAAATATTACTAATAATCTCACACCACATAAATTGATACAAGAATCTGTATGGAACAGGCTCCAGGCTTACCTGAAATGGAAATATTATCCAGTACATGTAAACTAATAAGCCACCTATAGTTTAAATTCCATTAGTCAAACGTATTTCCTATTCACTGCTTCATCTGGTAAAATTCATTTTCAATCAGTTTACCTAACTTTATCAATAAGCACACATACATAGTAAGTGAATTAGAATTTCTTGAAATTACTTATAAAATATTTTGCTTTTTAAAAATTAATAATAGAAATTTCCTGAAACTAAAATTCTGTGATTTTAAATGCATAACTTAAATTACTTAAAAGAACACACATTTGCTAGGTATTTAAATAGTGATATTTAGTTGCATACCAAAGATGCAGAACTTTTGAGATTACTTACAAAAGAAGCGACCTATTACTGCGTAACTTAATTCCAATGACGAAGAACAGCAATTTTTGATTTTGATCAAAAAATAAGGAACTATTGACTTATTTCTAATTTCATGCTTCGTTGAGTTTTATACTCAATTTGGATTATAAAAGTCAACCATCCGTAAAACTAGTCATTTTTTCTTTCTAATACACTAAATCCTTTATTTTGGAATGGTGTACCTTACTTTATCTCAACTGAACTTTATCACATAAGCTCGAATTCTTTCAATTTTCTCATGTCATTCTGTCATAAAACGTGAACTTTCTTGTAGTTTTACCAAGAGTTTCGTCAATTACAGTTTTTGAATAGCCCAACTTATGGCAGACGATTCAACTGGCAACTATACTGAATAAATTACTTTATTTCCTCTTTACGTTATTCATCATCATTCGTCAGATGAATAATACAAATGTTAAAAGAGTTAATTTTATTGGAAACAGCAAAATTGTTTTAGTAACGTGGATTAAAATTAATTAAGCTTCATCCTTTCTTTGTCGATCACTTAGTAGATTAAATGCGCGAAGAAGCTTAATCTTATTATTTATAACTTTGTGAAATACTGAGTTTGTTGAAAGGCCAAGTGTTAAAATTTAAGAAAAACTGTAAAACTTTTGTAATAAATTTAGTTTAGTTAGATTTTTAATCTGCATTTAAAGGCCATTACCATTCTCAGCTGTACTGGCAAGTAATTTCGAAAAAAATCTCAATTTCAATTATCTAATAAATAAAATAAATATTCAATATTAATATTCAATATTAATGAGTTTATTTGAATATAGATTTCTGTTTTGCAGCTCAATTTACTGATCAAGAGAAAGTAAAATATGTGGTGTAATTCAGAAATGAAAGCGCTTCGAAACAAAACACAAAATTATAACTGCGCCCCCCAATCTTCTCACTGAAGAAATGTTCTAAAACATCAGTGATAAAGTAAAGTTAGTCTACTTTATTGGATAATAGCTTTCAAAGAAGCCTATATTAGAAACAATTCTGTGGCTTCTTACTGACCTGAATACTTGTATCTCAGTAGTTTACATATTTGAATATGGTACGAAATTTTGGCTTATGTGCGTCAGCGGAATTGATTTCAATTCAGTGAGATTTTAGTTTTACCTAAGATTCCCTGCATCTTTTGAAAGCATCTCAAAATGGCTCGCAAATAATGAAAAACATGACAAACTGCTTTTATAAAAGTAAAACTGAAAAATTATGTTTTTTTCTTTTAATATGAAATTATTTCTAACTATTTAGATTTCATAATTTTCCATGCATATAAGTGTGCTAATTAATATATTCGAAATTTTCTTTTCCAGGATTATGGGTAATTTTCGCATAAGCCATTATACCAGGGATATATTAAGTCAGATGATGGGAAGATAATCTTATTTAATTTCCCAGGAAGTGTTGATATAAAGAATATTTATAATAAATCATGGGTTAGTACTAAAACTTTTTGCCTTCTGATGTTATTTGATTTTAATCCTTAGTTACAGAAATATTTTACAAGAGAAACCCTGAAATTTCATTTAATTAAACGAACTTATTAATTAATCTTAAAAATCTTAAATCTTAAAAAAAGTGTTATCTTTTAATACTTGGATATGGTTTTCACTCTAAAAATGCTCTTGCTGGGGTTAATCTTTCTATATTAATATAATAAGCTATATTTATTTATCTAAATTAAAATTATGTTGTTTTCATAACGTTACTTTCTTTTTCATTTTTATGTACTAATTTTGTATTTATTTGGTTGCCTATTAATATCTTTAACTGGTCAAGGTTATTCTAAGTACTCCGCAATGCTCACAAGTCCCAGAAATATCTTCACGACCGAATGTTTTAACGACGCCAAATTTTTCAAAAACCCATAAAAATGCACCCCATAGAAGGAGATTTTTATACCTTTTTGAACAATTTGCCCCCTCCTAAATATGGTTAATCTAGCGAAAACAAACAATTCAATTTTTTATCATTAATATTAAACTAAAAGACAGAATTTCTGCTGATTACCATTGGTTCCAAAATTAAGAAGCTTGTGTATTAGGTAATACTGCATTATATCATTTTATAATTTATTATGATAATAATAATTATTATTCTATAACTTTTATCTGCGTTTGATGATGAAACATTATTCATAAAAGAAATGTTTTAGCAGTACGCATTCAAATTTTGACTACACCTCTTGGAAAATGTGAGAATGACTTCAAACTAAAAGCACGAAATAATTATAGTTCCTTAAGCTTCCTTTCAACAAGAAAAACAAAAATGAAGTTTCGCTTTCTAAGAACGAATTTCTCATGTGGCTAGATAAAACTATGCAGATAAAGCTAACATAAACATAAAGCTATGGAGGATTATATTTCGAGTTTTACCAAATTAATCCTTCATTGATATTTCAGATTCATAATTTCAATTTATTACAACTTATATGGTCGAAAATACATATGCATTTCGCAATCTAGCAGCTCTCTTTACTAAGAGGTGAGCAAACCAATTACCTTTTTATAAATTGAAAATTATTGATTCTAGCTCTTAAAGATTAGTCTGTTTGGATTCTCTCTTTTAAATAAATGAAGGAAGTGGTTTTATTCTAAAATTTTAATATTTTAGATGCACTGACCGAAAATGGAAATTTAAATTAGCAATATATTTGAGGTGCAGTAAAACATATTTTAGCATGATTCTGAATGTTCGTTACTTTCATCAGTTTGCGAAGGTTTTTCGACTACATAGATTAATGCATAAATGCCATAAATTTTATAATTGTAATTTAGATAGAATACTAAGAAATAAAAGCAGTAACTAGAATACGGGCAAAATAGGCGTAAATTTAACCCTGTTTAAAAATATGAAATCTGTTGCAAAAAAAATTTGAGATATTTAACATAAAAGTCGAGCTATAAACTTTAAGTGCAAGTGTACATTTCGATTAATTGCATATAACATTTACAAACGTTTCAAAATACAGCCCTGTTTATATGGTGCTGCTACAGCCTTCAACATGGATTCATATCCCGAAGAAGTCATGTCTGTTCGGGGACAATTAAAATACTGTAAATTCGAAAATAAGAGGTTGCTGTAGGAAATGAAGATTAGGTGCTATTCGGATTCTTTCTGCAGAATGTTTTCAATCAAAATTAGGACAATACTTCTGCGCTGTACCTTGGATAACGTTATAGGTTATGGTGGCTAAACGATCTTTGCGTTTGACCATCCTAGAAGAATGCTTAACTACCGAATTTTCTGTCTTTATATATAACTGAGCAGCTTTATACAGGAAATAAATTAAAAAAATTACCTGATTCTAAGTTATGGAAGTCTTTCTAGAAGTTTCCTTTAAGTAACCTGCAACATAAAGGAATCTTTTGCTTGTTCACCTACTCAGATGTGTTATACTTACTCGGGCCGATGTGAAATAGAAATGGAAGAATTCCTTTCACAAACATTCGAGCTTAAAAATTTGTACCTGAATATATTTCTATCTTTAAACGAAAAGAATATTGTTATTCATTATATTAAGATCTGCAACGTGTATAGAATCGCAAATTAAATAGAATCATTTTAATCACAAAATTGATACTGATACCATCCTTTGCTAAACGTTTTAATTTTTTTTTTCATTTTCATTTTCTGTATACGTTATATAATAAATAAATGAAATTACACAATAATGAATAAATTAGTCTATAATTTTGAACCTGGAAGACATTATGCATTTTGGTTCAATAGTATTAGATTGGACATTACAGCCGAATACTAATGTTTCGATTCTATATTAAATCTTGGAATTGGTTTCATTTTCGATTCCGTTGTTTTGTCTGTGCAGATTTAGAGACCATCGAGTTGATAGTCAGTCAGCGAATGCCGAGCAGGTCGCCGAATGCACCGAAAGAGTCTCTTAGTGTATCGCGGTTAGTGCATCGTCGAGAGAGTGTATTGAGCTCCGAGAACGACTGGATCGAGCAGTCGGGAGCTGTATTCTTGTGTGTATCGTCGAGTGCATTGCGAGTTGTAGCGTGGAGAGTCTCGAGAGTACGTAGAGTTCCGGGAACGATCGAGCAGAGTCGGAAGCTGTACTCTGGTGGTTTGGCGTGAAGCTGTCTTCACCGTTATAACCTGATTGCCTGAAGGCTGTGTCGTTGATTGTTACAGCCTGTGTATAGTAATTCTTCGACGACTGTAAGCGTGCTTTTGGAGCTGTCTTTGATAATACTGGCCAATAAAGTGTGTTTCGATATTCTGTCAAGTGCTGTCGGCGTTATTCACTCCAAATCCGCATGAACCCTGTACGTACGTAACGCAAAAGAAAAAAAAATAACGCAACACTATTATTAATTATTTACTCACTATTATCACAAGCTTTGCATTTAATAATTAGTTCAATTTTTAAACTCATGTAATCGCATTTGATCATAAGAAATGTGAATAACATAGAATATTTAATGACTGACAGCAGAGCTCAAATTGCAGAAACTCAGAAAGAAATACCATACAGGACTTCTTCGCATCGAATGTATATTTTGTCTTTCATGTCAAATATTCGAATACTTGTACTTTTGTAAGAAGATTGTGTATTTTATTATTGGATGTTCTGAGTTAAATTACATAATAATTAGATTTGTAGGTAATAATAGTCAACTAAAAATGTCATTCTGTAAAAAAGATACCTTAGTTACTTAGTCACAGAAATCGGGACACGCGGCAGACAAATTTCCTTCCCAATGGGGCAGAGTTGAAAAGATGGATATAATTAGGCGGTAATTAACATCGTAACGTATTAAACGTTAAGAGTATTTTTTGTCGCTGAAACTTATTTTGGTCTCCTCTCTCTGCTCTCGTAATCCTTGTAATAAAAAATACATACTGCATTTCGATCACAGAGGACGAGTATTCTAACACGTAAATTAGTATGAAAAAGCAGTCTTCTATATTAAATAGGTACAATAAATGCAAAAGATGATACTACATCAAGAAAACATGCGTCAGGACAGAAGTGAAAAATAATCCTGCAAAAAAAAAAAAAAAAAAAAAAAAAGGAAAAAAAAAAACGTATATACAAAGTGCACTTTCTGGGCTGTCATATGATATTACAGTTCGCAATGCAACAGTAAAACTAAAAGCTCTCCGGTGATGAAAAAAATCCAATGCTGAGAATTTTATGTTATTAATCTACCCTTGGCAAAAAAAACAAAAAAACAAAATTACAGTATTAGTTGAAAGAAGAAATGATTCCATGGGCACAATAAAATAACGGATTAGCTGAAATTTCAAGTTCTGACTAGCAGATAAACCTCGATTATTAAGGGGACCCGTGACAAGGGAGGTCAAATATTGAGACATAATTGGTTAATGTGCGTTTACGTTGACGTGCGGTCACAGAGACCGCATCTCGTTATGATTTAAATATAAAGTTTTAATTAAAATTTTATTTTACCCATACGTTCTATAAACACTTATCTTCAAAGAGAAAAAAAATATTTTACAAAGAAATCAATCAACACAAAGAACATCTTTTCTGCAACATGAACGTTTTTTTTTTTTTTTTTTTTTTTTTTTTTGTGAAAAACCTCTTGCAAATGTAAATTACGCAAAACAAACCAGAATAACTATTATTTTTTGAATAATAATTATTTTACATTAATTTACTATGTGATAGATACATTCAGATGAAAAATGTAAATATTGTACGGAAACTATCAGTAATATCATTGTGTTCTTGATCAATATCAATTTACTCAACATATTCTTATGCACATTCGTGACTTACTTTTTGTGCACATACCAAACAATTAAGCGTTTTACAACTTACGCATAAATACGAAGGTTTCAGTTCATTCTTTTTCTCTAATATTTCGTTTGTGAAAAGGAGTTAAAGGCTTTTAGGATCCGTATTTTCATCCAATTTTCCATATGATCTTAATCTTGGAAAATGAACTATAATATGCGCGGGTGTTCTCACATTTCGTTGAGGTTCGATAGATGACCACTTGAAGCGGTTTCTCCCATAATAATATTTTGTAGATGAAATATGGTTTCAGTCTGTGTTTCAGTGATTCATTGTTAGATTTAGAAAGTTCTGATATCGTGGAATGCGAACTTTCATTTGCAAACTCTTCTTGGCATTCCTCTTCGTCGCTAAATTCACTTCCTACTTCATCAAGAATTCTTTGCAGCTCTTCTGCATAACGCGAATCAGAAGGATGTATGATATTTCTCGGACCGAGTCTCAGAGCCATGTTTCCACCTGGGACAGAAATCGTAACACTGAGAGGGAGGTTCGGTCTGACATACCGCTCTCAGACAGAGGACTAGAATTTCACAATGAAGCAGGTGCAAAAAATGTTAGCTAATGGCTGAGAATTATCAAGGCCACGAAGGGAGAAGCTAGGAGGAGAATCCACTCAATCAGACTAAATATAGAAGATAGGAACAACACCTGTAGTAGTATCTGAGACCACACCTCCCAAGTTACGGGTTAAGGGGAACCTCAAACCTTTCAAAGTCTTACCAATTTCGAAAGCAGAGCCAACAAATTGGAGAAAACAGCAATGATGTTATATAGCTAAATGGCAGATATAATTAATAATTTAATTGAATATACTTATAAAGAGGCTGAGGTAATTAGTAATTTAACTAAATATACTTATTAAGAGGAAAAGGGAAAAATGGTTTAGTTGTATTTTTAGTTATAATAAACCACTCGAAGGCTATTAGTTTACATTATAGGGGTGGAAAATTACAGAAACACCTATGCAACCAAATTCGTTAACCGCAATTTGAATCCAGGCTAGACTGCCAACCAACGATTTGAAACTACCGATTGACAAAGGGCACTAGCTTTTGACATTTCCTATCATTGCTATAATTGTAATTATAGACCAAGACTGGTATAATAAAATATTAATTTTTCCAATAACATGCAAAATTCTCTTCCAGACTTTTGTCAACTAAGCTTGCATTTATTTTACACGTTCTTCCTGTAAGCAAATTTTACTTGCAAACTATCAGCAAAAAGATTTAGCGTTGCGTACCACTTAAGTTTATTTTCAGTTGTAAGATGTAGCATTTTTTTTTTTTTTATATGTATAACTATAGCTGAAGCTTATGTATTTTAAGTACTGATATTCTTGAGTAAATATAATTCGGTAGCCTTGAAATAACGGTACATTGCAATCATAATTTTTGAAATCCTTTGCTATGCTATCTCTTATCTGTAAGCTAACAATAATTTCAAAAAT
Source organism: Stegodyphus dumicola (assembly GCF_044657685.1). Classification (NCBI taxonomy): domain Eukaryota; kingdom Metazoa; phylum Arthropoda; class Arachnida; order Araneae; family Eresidae; genus Stegodyphus; species Stegodyphus dumicola. The sequence goes on along the minus strand of NC_140772.1, from coordinate 87,147,332 downwards.
ATAATAATCAAAATTTCCAAAATTTAATAATATAATAATTTATATAATATAATAATTAATACCTTTATATGATTTAAAAAATTTTCTACAGAAAGCGTAGAAAGAATACCTTTCTGCATAAAGACTTTAATTAAAAACTGGTTAAGAAAATCAATATATCTGGAATATACGTAGAAACTACGGACATAATAAAAGAAATATAGATGCATCCTTTTTCTTAATCAAATCATGAACGTGAACGAAATCACCAACTTGTGAAATTTTGTATTATATTTTTATTTATGTATTATATTTATGCATTGTTATGTATTATATGTATATTTGGTCAAAAGCGATAAACCACAGATAACATAAAAACACTTAAAACTACGTATTATAAATTAAGCATCAAAATACACTTAATTAATGATCAACTAACTGTTGATTTTTCTAAGTTATTGAAAAATGTAAAAATAATTGGAATATAGGGTCATAAGTAGCCAGAAATTAATGCACTAAAAAAAAAAAAAATGTTCTTGAAATAATATCTTTGAGCAAAACCTATTTCTCTAGCATAAAAAAGAACAAAAAACAAAAATGAGGTATCATTAAATTATTTTCTTAAAACTTATAATAGTGTAAAATTTACAATAATCCAAACAAAAACATCTTTTGTTTTATTAGCGAATGGCTTTGATGTGGTAGATATATACATTTCGTAATTAAACACTTTAAGGCTTTTTCTTGCAGTTATAATGATAGAAGGAAGGCTTTTTTTTTTATTCGTTTTTTGTCTGTAAAAATTAAATTGCAAAAATGAAAAGAAGAGGTTTTTTTTTTTCGATTTTTTTGTAGTGTATGAGTTTCTGTTATCAAAAATTTAATCATAAAAATTTTAAATATTATAATCTTAGATTAATAATTCTCAGTGTAGTCTTTCTTAACAATTTATTATATTCTAATCAGAGGCATTTTGTAATTAATTGGTGTTTTTAATGAACTTGTTATTTTACCATAAAAATACTTTTAAGTGAACTAAAAAATACTTTTAAGTGAAATAAAATTTTTATCATTCTTCCAAATTGTTCTCATTATAGTTTTATTAAAAATCGACAATTAATTTATTAATGATATTATTAAGCTCGGAATTGCTTAAAAGTAAATAAATAGCGAGTTATATCCCAAAACATTTCAGCGATAATGGCGAATAACATAAAATGTACTTTAACAAATTTGTTAAACTTCTTAAATAAATAATCAGCTGTTGGTAACATACTTCATTTTCTTAGTGTGTTTTTTGGTTCTTCTTCAATTTTTCAAACCTAATTGAAAAACAAAGACTGATTTTCGTTGAATGATGAAATTAAATAAAATCTTACTCAATGTCTTATGAATTATTGCTGCAAAAGTCGTAATTAATTATTTTATGATTCTAGAATTAGATGAGTTTTTCTTTTCGCAAAGTTATTGCTTACGATATTTATTATGTGTATATGAAAACTCATAAAACGCGCCGACAATTTGCATAGCAGACATTTGAAAGCATGATATATTTTGACATAGTTATAACAAATAATTTGTGCATATGAAAATTTAAATTTAGGATCTTAGTTTAAGTTGCATTTTTAAGAGAAATATTTTTGCAAACAATTTCAATGTGTATTAATTAATTCTGTGTACTTCTAATGGTGAAGGTAGTATCCAACACCTTAATAATTTTATTTTTAGAATATACAGTAAGAGTAATTTAATTCTTTACAAAATTCTAAATCCAATTACAAAATAAATTAATGAAACGTGTGAATAAGAATAGACTTTTATGCTCACAATTTTAGAATATACAGTAACAGTAATTTAATTCTTTACAAAATTCTAAATCCAATTACAAAATAAATTAATGAAACGTGTGAATAAGAATGTACTTTTATGCTCACATTTTGGCACATTAATGAAATTATTGCTGCACAACCTTACTTCTAGATTTGTATATAAATTTACAGTGACACAGAAGAAAATACATCATTCACAGTTAATAGAACTACTTAGATAGTATAAAAATTATCTATTATGTATTCACTAAAACAATTTGGAAATTTCTTTTAGAAGCATGCATGCATACGGAGAAATTAAACTCCAGAGGCTGATGTAAAACAAGCAGAACGATTAAATTTAAACTAAACGGTTTCCAAATTAAACTCCGAAAGGTAGTACTGAATAAATTAAATTTTATCCATATAACAGGGCACAAAACGTGTGTAGCGTACAAGGACACACTGCTGTGCCGTCACTGTCTAATTACAAGGTTAAATTACACAAATATTTTATCTCAAACATCACATTTTCAGATATCTCAAATCTTATATACACTGCTTTAAAATGTTTTTGCTGCGGCCATTAAAATTGGAACACAATGAAGGGAAGTGAATATAAAAAAGATATTTATTGCGCGTAAACAGTATGACATGAAGGCAAAGTTATTAAGATTTTAAGAATTTTGGAGTTCACAGAGGTTCAAAATTAGTAGAAACAACTGCCATCCCTAGCAGCTACAGCAGCCCTTACCCCATTAGGCAGGGAGTAAAACTGGGCTTAAATGACAGAATTTGGCAACTGATTCCATGTTGCTCTGATTCTATACCACATTTCTTAAACCGTATTAAGTTGGAGAGGGGTGGCGGGCCAGTCTTTCAGCAACCCATGACCAGATGTTTTCAATGGATGACAGATCTGGAGACCGTGAAGGCCAGGACAGCAATCGAATATCCTGTGCATCGAGAAAGGTCAGAACACGACCTGAAACATGTGGTCTTACATTATTTTGTTGGAACGAACATGGCTTTTGAGGGTCTCGAAGGTAGGGCACAACCACTGGACGTAAGATGTCAGAAATGTACCCAACTGCATTCAAATTACGGTCGATCCGAACTAGAGACGTGCCTTCCATATACCCAATGGTTGTCCAAACAATCACAAAAGGTGCATGGCACCTACGCCGATATCGAATTCAAGCAGACTATATGAGGTCTCCTCGGACACTCCAGACACGTATACGTAATTCAGAATACTTTAAGTAGAACTGGACCTCGTTTGAAGAGGCAGCATTGTGCCACTCCTATACCCAGCTTTGACGTCTGGCGTACCAGAGTCGCCGTCTCTCTCTATGCTGCATTGTCAAGGGAAGCCGAAGTAATGGTCACCATGCTAATAGTTCACGCTGCAGCAAACATCGACACACCTTACGAGCTGATACTGAGAATGCTGCAAACATGACCATTTCCTGACTAATGGTCCGTCATGTGGTCGTACGTTTTTGCAGGTTTGGCTTTACAATATGTCTGTCCTCTCAGGCGTTAGTCATGGAAGAGCGTTGAGATCCTGCACGCCGTTCAATATTACTCTCAGCAAACCATTGATTTCATATTCGCATGCCATTGGTCGTATGTCGACCAGTGCGACCGGCGATATCACGGAACAATAATCTACAATTTGGATAGGCACGATTCTACCTCTATCGAATCTCGAAACTTGTTGGTAAGCATTTCCTCTTCTTAGTCGAGGCATAACACGATATTCTGGGAAAACGCCAACCTTACAAAACACTTTCCGAATGAGAAATCCACTACACAACTTTTCTTTTACGCAGTGCTTCAGATGTCGTTTCTCCCTCCTGTGTCGTTTAAATGTGCTGAAATACTATTCATTTGCATATCCCAACTTAGTCTTCCTTTCATATAATTTTGAAGTTCGTCAGGTCGTTCCTTTCTGGTGTTGCAATTTTAATGGCCAGCAGTGTACTTATATGATTTTTAATAAAACACTCTGTTATTATTCCTTAAAGCTGGCAATCTTCACACGTATTTTTCACAAGTTTACTAATAAAATTACGATAAAAATGCATGCTTTTTCATAAAGATATAAGGTATTTTCTCCTCATTTCTGCATGCTTTCGTGGTATAACTCAACACGTCGAGAGGTCCAGGTTAGAGTCCCCGAGAGGGCATTGCTCATATTTCATGTCTCCAGCACAAAATGCGCCCGATCTAAAAGATGCGGTTATGATGATTCTTCACCACAAGGATTTGGCGATTGGGTTCCCTATTCCCCAGTTGTCCTTTAAAATGGGTTGTATGTAAGGTATTTTCTCTCTCTTTTCTGCATTTTTCCGTGGTGAAAAGTAGAACACTCGGCATGTATTCGAGAGGCCCAGGTTAGGAGTCCCGGAGAGCGCATTGCTTAATTTTCATGGCTCCAGCACAGAATATCCTAATGACTATATAAGAATGGTCCTTAGAATTAATACATTATGGAAAATAAAAATAAATTGAATTGAATGATGTCTATGTTCTTGCAGAAAACATAGTTCAGAGAAAAACAAGGACAATTTGACATATGCATTTCGAGTTTTGAAGTACTTTCTAAGCGGCACCAAGTTAACCGGCCGTATCAAAATAGTCTAGATTTAATTCAAAATTTAGGCCTAAGAGATAAATAAGTATGTAATGGTCTAACAGTCTGAAGACTTAAAAGTTTTAAACTTAAGTGTTACATTTCTGATGCTCAATATTATATTCTGGAGCTCGGTCTTACTCAACCAGTGAATCAAAAGATGAACTAACTGTCACTTTTTATGTGTTCGTGTATAAACTTTGAAAGTAATGTCCACTGTTTTCAGAAACATTTCCTACTCAAGGACTCCAGATTAACTTTGTACCTTTTCTGAAATACTTTACGTTGCTGTTGGTGTAAATTGTGCCTTATGATCATGTTCGTTGGCGCTGGAGTCAGGCATCTTATATTTCCTTACGTATTTGAAAAAGATTTAGTATTATGAAGGGAAGGTGTGGATGGATATAGACAGTTCTGTCCCCGTCTCATTCAGTCAAGATAATGACAAAATAATTGGGCATATATTGAGAAAGGAGGAAGATGATGACGAGGAAGGCAGAATAAGAAAATAATGTGAATGGAAGCCGTGGAAGAACTGTAGACATTCATCCGTTTCCTGAGAAACGTTCGTTTATGTCCCTATATGATGTTATGAGCATCCCTTGTATATACAGCGAATTAAAATAATTTTAAAGACAATCTTAAAAGCAATTAAACTTTAGAAGACATACGCAAGTTTCGTACAACTAAAAATTTCGTAATTTTCATGTGATAATAAATATATAAATTTTATAAAGTTTCATTTTTAGTTTTCTGAAATATGAATTCATGTTACTTATTTTAACTTTTATTTTATCTATGAGATGCTCAATATTATTGATTTAATTATAGCTCATAAACATTACCAACGGGCTTCGGGCTCCGCAATTTCTACAGATAGCATCACAAAATATAAAGAAGTAAGTTCTAGAAATACATATTCAGTAATACGGAAAAACCTCTTATTCCGAATCAGCGTGGTTCTGTTGTTGCATATTAATTTGACATTTATTTATTTGTAGTACATTTAGAAATAAATCATAGTAATCTCAAACATTGAATAAAAATAATAATTAGTGCTTTAAATCTACAACCCAAGCAACATGTATACTTCCAATTAATTTGAATATTCCTTAAAAAGGCAGTTTTCCTTGACAAGAGAGAGAACTAAAACAAAATCTCCCCCCCCAAATGTGTAAAAGATTTAACCCACGCCAGAACAGTTCAACTAACCTTTTCTTTTAGGACTGACAGTATTTCGAGTGGGCGTTCGAAGAGCCGTTGAGTTGCTCATGCTACCATTCTTACTCTTTCCTGAAAGTATTTAAACATCTTCTGCCGACAGTCAATTCATTTGCTGTCTGTGAAAGATAAGGACTACGCTTCGAAACTTTTCATCGATTGTTGCATTGTTTGGCAGAATGACAATATCGAATTTCATGAAAGCGACAGTTAATGTAAAATTATTCAAGTGAATATGTTTACTTACATACCCGATTTCTAAATTTTTATTTCATTTTATGGATTCATTTTAGTCACCACCGAATAATACAATTAAAAGTATAACCACTTTCAGAAAAATTCTGTCACTTTATTACAACGACATAAAAGCTTCAAAACCCTAAAGACTCTGTCTGTTCAAATTTCATTAGTTTACTTAAATTAGACCAATGCAAAAAAAACTTAAAAGTCTTATAAACTTGACATAAAAGCTATTGTGCATTATTATTAATAATTATTCCTGTGAAATTCTAAGAAAGAGTAATATGGAGGATCCTAAAATATGAGCTTCAACTTAATGGAATGTATTGCTTATTTATCTTATTGGCAATTTATATATATATGAGAATGAAATTGAATTGTTCGATAGAATATTTTCACTAATGTTTAAAGAATCTCGAAATCATTATTCTGTGGGAACATTTTAAGCGTCAGGATATATTATATGAATTATTTGAGCTAAGGTAATTATTAGAAATAATTTTGTTGTGTAAAATATTTCTGATTCTTTTAAATACATCTTTCGAAATACACATATCGAAACACATTTATGTTCTAAACTTTAGTTTCTAGTTCTGCGGTAAAACTGTAGAAATCAAGTCTAAATATTTTGCACAATTTAATAAAATAATACCAGACACATAATCTGTTCTCAGTTTCTTTAAATAATTACTCAGTAACACTATTTTATCTACAATACTGTTTTTTTTTAGTTTATTTTAAAGTTAATCCACTTTCGTACAAGGCGACACAAATATTTAAAGACTATTTCTTGTCATGTAGTGTCTCTTCCTTTATAAATCTTGAAATAACTCTTCACGTAGCTATTTTAAGATTTACACTGAAGTGACAAAAGTCATGGGATACCTCCTAATATTTTGTCGGTCCTCCTTTTGCCCGGCGAAGTGCAGCAACTCGACGTTGCGTGGGGTCAACAAGTCGTTGGAAATCCCTGCAGGAATATTGAGCCATGCTGCCTCTATAGACGTCCATAATTGTGAAAGTGTTGCCGGTGCAGGGTTTTGGGTACGAACTGACCTCTCGATGATGTCCCATAAATGTTCGATGGGATTCATGTCGGGCGATCTAGGTGGCCAGATCATTCGTTGAAATTGTCCAGAATGTTCTTCTAACCAATGGCGAACAATTGTGGCCCGGTGACATGGCGCATTTTCATCCATAAAAATCCCATCGTTGTTTGAGTACGTGAAGTCCATGAATGGCTGTAAGTGATCTCCAAGTAGCTGAAGGTATCCATTTCCAGTCAATGACCGGTTCAGTTGCACCAGAGGACCGAGTCCATGCCATGTAAAAACAGCCCAGACCATTATGAAACCACCACCAGCTTGAACAGTGCCTTGTTGACAACTTGAGTCCATGGCTTCGTGGGGTCTGCGCCACACTCGAACCCTACCATCAGCTCTTAGCAACTGAAACTGTTACTCATGTGACCAAGCCACGGTTTTCCATTCGTTTAGGGCCCAACCGATATGCTCACGAGCTCACGACAGTCTCTGCAGGCGATGTCGTGCTGTCAGTAAAGGCACTTGAGTCGGTCTTCTGCTGGCATAGCCCAAGGAAGACAAACTTCGCCGCACTGTCCTATCGGACATGTCTCTCGTACGTCCCACATTGATTTCTCCGGTTATTTGACGCAGTGTTGCTTGTCTGTGAACATTGACAACTCTACGCAGACGTCGCTGTTCTCGGTCGATAAGTGCAGGTGGTCGACCACTGCGCTGTCCATGGTGGGATGTTATGCCTGAAATTAGATACTCTCGGCACACTCTTGACACTGGATCTCGGAATGTTGAATTCCCTAACGATATCCGAAATGGAATGACCCATACGTCTAGCTCCAACTACCATTCCGCGTTCAAAGTCTGTTAATTCTCGTCGTGCGGCCATAATCACGTCAAAGCCTCTTCACATGAATAACTTGAACATAAATGAAAGCCCTGCCAAAGCACTTCGCATTTATACATTTTCTACGCGATACTACTGCCATCTGTATATTTGCATATTGCTATCCCATGACCTTTGTCACTTCAGTGTATATGTGATGAATGGTGTGAATTTTATTTCAATATATTATTGTGCATTTAAAATAAAACATATCACAGCCTCATGGTTACGTTCTAAAAGAGTGAGTATCAGTTTGAAACAATATTTTTAAAATAGTCACAAAGGACGAAATATGTAATTTTTTCAGATTCCATTTGTAGCTTACTTTTACTCGTACTCAAGCACAGGAAATTACAAAATCAGTATATGGGAAAAAATAATCTGAAAAACGATATAAAATAAAGTTCTCTGAAAGCTGGAATACTGAAGATCTGTGTAGCGACTATGCGCTGAGTTCTTGTTGCGTAATCAACAACTCCAAAGAAAGGTAAAATAACGTAATATTATAACTCAAAGTCGATTCACAGACCGACCCTGTATGACGTACAAAAAACCTCTACTTGGGATTTAACTCAAAACAGAAAATATAAAACTACTAAGTAATGCTGAATAGATTTAATCAGCTGAATCTGCGCAGTGTTAAAATTTTAAAGGATATAAAATTAGTAATATGTCCACAGAAAAGTAAATAAATTAAATTTCTGAAATCGTGTTACAAAATAATTTTAATAAATTCTAACATAACAGTAAACTTAACAGAACTAATAATAAAAGAAATAAAAATGTCACAGTAATAATCATTTATTATATTCCTATTCCCTTTATTTATTATATTCCTAACATAGGATTCAAGTTTTAACAAATGTATTCTAAATTATAATTTTAAGCACACGATGAAAATACACTATGAAGAAAACCGCAATTTAGGATAAAAAAGGAGTTTATTTGTTTAATTATATTTTTAACATATTTAATATTAACCAGCCAATGTGTCGCCGTTGACTATCGAATCTTGATTAGCTACGTAATATTTGAAATTCTGGAATTTGACTAATTAATTCGATCTTTTTGTACCAAAACGTTATTTTAAAAAAACGTGATTATTCTAAATCTTAGATTTATATAAAAATATATTATTTATAAGCAAAAGGTTTGATGATGATAATATTAGCAGCTTTTCAAATATGAAACACAGTTTTTTTTAAATATATTATGTATATTTTCTCGCAGAATTCATTTTTTAATATAAAGCATCTTCAGAATTATTTGTGTTTGTTACATGTGCGAAGAATCTTATAGTAAATATAGTAAATATAGCAAGAAAAGAAGGAAAAAAATCTTATATAGCATTCGACAGTATAATTTGTTTACAATATTTTCGGCGTATTGCTTAAAGTAATCCTTATTAAATACATAGGCGATATATTATTTTTTGAATTTGCGAATAAATTTCTTTGCATATAAAATGAAGTTATGTAAAATGGCACACCATAAAATGGTGAAGGTAAAAGTTTGGTTCTTACATAAAAGAAAAAAAAATGTGTAAATTTTTCATTAATATGTTTAATTAATTTAAAAAAAAAGAATGTTATATATTATTAATAAATATTTACTACGCATTATTAATACAAATGAGAATAAAGAATTTCCATATGAATTGTGCTCAGTTATAGAAATTTAAGGTTTAAAAATAATTCTTGAAATTCACTGAAGATTGTAACAAAGTGCGTAAAACAATTTGGCACCGTTATCGCTTATAACAACAATGCCAGATTTTAAAACGCAACAGAATATAAATTCTTATTTATCTTCGGAAATTCTGAAAAAAATCTTTAACGTTTTGCAGATATGGCAAGAAATACATCTATAATAAGATGATGGTAATTTTTTATAGATGATAATTCAAAATGTTTTTCGAAAATTTATACAAATAATTTAAGTATACGAAATTTTAAAAGAATGCTTGAATTTAAATTGGATTAAGCATCCATTTTGAATTATGAAAGAAAAAAATCAAGCCAGTTTAATTTAGAAAGAGATATGAAATACATGCCAAACTTAATTAACTCTGCAGTCTTAAAATTATGAGTGCTTTTAAAAAAATAAACCACTGCTGCAATTTTGTGTACTAAGACGTGAGAGGCAAAATGTTGAAACATATCAGCCTGTCCTCTAAAAAATAAAGACCGAGTGTAATTACGTCGATCGGTCAAGTAGAGATATCAAATTAACCCTCCCTTCTTTTATGAATCTGTGTGTATCTAGTTTTATGAGATTAGAACTCATTTAGTAAAGTCAAGTTCCGGTGATGAATATCTTTACAAAAATCATTAGAAACTGTGTATAGTCATAACTCGTTAACATGAAGTACATTAACCACTACTATCAGACATGCAGAAATGAATTCTTAGTAGCATGCAGGTTTATATAATCAAATGATCGTAGGCAACATCCTATACAATTAATAAATGCGAAATCATGACTGTAGAAGTAATTTATTATATACTGTATGAAGGGAATGCGGAAAGATACTTTTCTCTTTCTAAAGAAATGAGCATGGGATGAACTATGGTGCAATATTCTTTTAGAAGATCTGCAGCTTATTCCTTTCTTTTGTTCTGAGAGTCCTCAAACTGAAGCAGAGATGCGTTACAACGGGAAGAAAATTAATGGAGGTATAGATATTTTTTGCTGAGCTCAGGCCTGATCTGTGATCCCTATCAGAATATGCGCTCATAAGAGCTTTGTGGGTCTTATATTTTATCAATAAATCACTTTCTAATAAAGTGTTAGTCTTAAGTACCTTAGTGGGTGCAGCGAGGTATACAGTCTTTTGGTCAATGTTCTCAACTGAATTAATGCTCTTATGACATGGGTAAACCGTGAAAGTATTTTTAAAAGTATCAGTCGTTATATTCTACTTGAAACTGTTCAATGACTGGATGTAAAAGGAATGCAGAAGCTATTTTTAAAAGGCATAACAGCAGCAGGATTGTGGTGACTGAAAACATTTGCTATGTTTAGAAAGTCAGAAATTTAAAAGCTAAAAAATATTTATTTATCTGATGACAAGAGCTTGAGAGACTCTTGATTTTGTTAAGTTCGTATTAGAGAATGTATTTTGAATTTTTACCATTAATTATTTCTCACATGTAAATAGCTGCGTAATATTTCTTATATATCGAAAAAAGAATTATATGTGGTTTACTTTTGTAGAATTTTAGCGTGCAATGCCTGATAAAATAAAGGAAGCTCAGATGACTCATACGTAAGCACTAGTGAGCAATATTTAATCAAACTTTTTGACTTTGGCTGTAATTCAACAAAAAAAGTAGTACTTAAAATATAAAGAAAGTACAGTAGAAAAAAAATTAAGAAGACGCTTTCAGTACGGAAAAAATAGAAAAACGACTTTATTGACAGAAAGGCATTGTTACTAAAACCAGTCTTGTCAAGAAGGAAAAAGCAAAGGGCTTTAGTAAGGGATGTGACTTCTCCTAACTGCAATGGTTGCATTTCACCGTCTGTCGATACTCAACATCAGATTATCTAACATGTTTTGGGGTATGAGTTCCCTTTCTCCAAGAAGCTTCTGTTGTTGTCTGGTGCTCTCGGAAGGATAAGATCGTGACGCCAGGTCTCTCCTTAAATCAACCCTATTTCACACATGTTCAAAGAGACTTAAATCAGGAGACCACATTGACCAATCCATTTTGTGGATACCTTAACTCACCATTAGCTCAACAACAGCATTATTTCATCTTTTAAGGTTTGAAGAGAAAGTGCATCAGTACTTGCAACCGCTGTTTTGGGTGGGTAACCAGATATCTCATTAACTTTATCAGCTATTTTAGCCAAATCATCTAATGTATCGTTGCATACTGATAACATTTGAATTGGAATTGGAAGTCTTTGAAGCCAAATGGATTTTAATATTTCCTCGCTTACGTTACCGGCTGATAAATTGGGAATTTCAAATAAACGCATTTTAGAGTTCTCTGATTGAGAAAACTGGTCTAAAATTCTTGCTTTCAGTTGATTATACATGTTACTTGTCGGAGGATTACGCACAATATCAGGTACATATGCCAGAACTTTTGCATCTAATGCAGCTATACTTGAGTGAAATCTCGTTTGATCTGATGTGATACCAGATAAATTAAAATTTGATTCTAACTGCAGGAATCATAATTATGGGTTATTTTCCCAAAATGAAGGTGCACGGAAAGCAATAAGAGAGTGTTCGATAGTTTGAGTTTCGCTGTTATGCGGCATTTAATTTTCAAAAAACTTTAACTTGCTGAACAGGATTAGATATAAAATAACACGTAAAAGTTGAGCAATTAAAAATTGTAAGATAAATTACTGATCTTACTTTTTTAAGAACCGGCGATCATCAAAGTTGTTAACTGGTTTCTATATTGCCGTTGGTCATCATTCTAACATGATGTGTTCATGTTAGAATGAAAGAAACATGAAAAGCACATGAAAGCACATGAAACATGAAAAGCACATGAAAGCACATGAAAGCACATGAACTAAGCACATGAAAGAAACTTATGCTGATACAAACTCTAAAGTCAAAAATATAATAATTGTCGTTCCAAAGTTTATGAGCTTATCGTCACTATGGCAACTCGTTACTATGCGATGAATCTTATTGTTGCCACAAACTCATAGCAGCCAGGAAGCCTTTTTAAAACACATGCAGTGTGTGGCCGTCCAACATAATGCCTGCCTCAACCATTACACAGCTACCACGTAATGCTCCTTTTTTCCTAATGAGGGAAGAATTGTATTGTATTGCTGGTTATCTCCAGATAAATGTATGCCATTCCCACATAGCACAAAAACATCCTTGGGATATCCCAAGGATGTTGCTCGCGGGATCTGCGCACATCCTCAGGACATCCCGGAATATCCCGCGAACCTCCTAAACACCTCCTCCCGAGTGCTTAATGTCACATCCCGGGATATCCTCAGGACATCCTAACCAAGTCCCATTGACAGCGTACGGGATGTTATTAGGATATGAACTCCTACTTACTACATCCTCAGGACATCCCGGGATATCCCACAAACCTTCTAAGCACATCCCATTATATCCTAAAAACATCCTATCTATGTCCCATCGACAGCATATGGGATGTTATTAGGATTTAAAGTCCTACTTACTACATCCTCAGGACATCCCGTAATATCCCAATTTCCTCCTAAACTCATCCTCCTGAGCGCTTAATGTCACATCCCAGTATATCCTTAGGACATCCTATCTACGTCCCACCGACAGCGTATGGGATGTTATCAGGATTTGAAACACTAGTTACAATATCCCTTTAACCTCTTAAATACATACTCTCAACTGCTTAGTGTCACATCCCAGTATATATACAAAGTAAAATTCCAGTGAAAGTATGTGAAGGTGTGATGATCTAAAACCTACTTTTTTTTACACGTATAGTCTCAAATCGTTCTCCTATGGTTACTATGGAAAAATCAGAAATGTTGAAAATATTTATACAACTTATTTTGTTTTAAAATCTGAATTTGTGAATATATTAAAACTCTGCAAGGAAATTAAAATGAATTATTAATACAAAATATTAAAACTGAAAATTTTGCTTTTATTTTTAAGATATTAAAAATCTTTTGATCATTTTTAAACATCCAATAGCCCCCAAATTGAATTATTCAGAATTAAATTATTTTACAAAATCAATTTTCTAATTTCAGTTAATTTGTATTAAAAATTGAATAATAAAATTACCCATTTAATAATCTTTACATAAATGAATCATCTTTCTTTAAAACATGTAAGGAATTTATAGTGTTTTGATGACACTGTTGGGAAATTGTTAAAAGGAATAAATTGTATTTTTAAAACTAAATCAATTCCTAGCCTCAGAATAAATAAATATGTTTTCGTAACATGAGAATGCTGCAGGCTTTTTTATATATTTAATATTTAGTTGTAAAAATTTGACATTATGTTAACAATTCTTTATATCATTCAAAAGGTAACTCAAGAAGCCCTTCTAAAATTCTATCTTTCTGCTCACGCAATTAAAGAAAAATCTGAAAGGCCTCAGATTTTAGCAGTCACTCAAAGAGGCTAAAAGTTTATGAATGCATAGATTATCAATACAGATGGGGCAGTGGAAATAGCAAAACATTTTATAAGATACTGACACCAGAAAGTTACATATCTTCTATATATTTGAAAAATGAAGAAATATATCATGTTATTATGTAGAAATATTAAAATGTTTTCAATTAGATATATCATGAATTAAATGCATTTTAAATCAATCAGATTAAAAATTAAAAAAAAGCATTGTTAACAACTGTGTGTAAAGCTTTTAAATAGCTTGGCTTGTTAGTCAATAATATATTAGATTTTAAAGGTAAATATGTTAAATTTTGCCAAATGGCAAGACTTGAACGAAAAGCGAAACAAGTTTACGACTGACGATATGAAGTCACATTTCAAAACTAATAGCCCTTTTAGATTAAAAAAAAAAGTACTGAAAATAATTTGCAATGGTTCATTGGTATTATTTTACGCAAAATTCAGTAAAATGAAATTTACCCGTTGAAATCAGCACCAAATTAAACTTTGTAAATTCTAGCGCATGTTAAAGGTTGTCTCATACAGAATTTTATTACTAACCATTCATTTCAGAGCAAAATAAAATAGTAATTGCCATTTATATGACAATCAATATCAAAAATTTAAATCTGCATTTTACGCAACATAGAAAAACTTCAAAAGATCTACTGTTTACCATGCAATTAAGGCATTTTATTCTGCTATCAACTCTACCAATTATTAATTCCATTAAGTATATTCAGTTTACTCTTTCTGCTCAATATATGCAATGTAAAATTTTTCATAAATTTATTAATTCATTTTATTTTGAGGTGAGCTTTTATTCAACTCTCAATGTCAACGAGAATGTTTAGTTCATTTTTTATTCGGTCTCAAAAGAGAAATCAAAATACGTGGATTTATGTACGTGTATTTATGAATCAAAATACATGAGAAATCACAGTGAGAAAAGCACTGCTACCTTAAACTGTGATTATATATAACAAATGCAGTGAATTATAGTTAAAAAATAGTGAAAATATTTATATTTCTGAACTATTTCATATATAACATTTTCAGTTTCGCATATGTGACAATTTAAGAACTTTACGTATACCAATTTTTGGAAATATCTGCAAATTTTTGTATCTTCAAGGAAAGCTTATTCTTTCACCTTTAGTATATAAGTAATGGTAATTTACCAGATAAAATACTTAATGGGGAATACAGAAAAATATCTACCCACTTACCTTTGTGACTTCATCTGTAAAGAGACTAAAAAAGTAGTTCAGCTAAATCTGCTATAATGAATATTTATAATAATGCTAAATTATGCAATATCTATTAATATGACAAATTTTTGTAAAGCTATTTATTTGGATGAAAAATAAACACATTCAGAAATTTATGGCACTATATTATGATTAACAGAGGAAAAACACATTTCAAAATTCAAAATAGTTTTTATTAATCCAATTTATCACATTTTATTTGAATTCATGAAAAACAATCTCATATCCATGTATTCTTATGTATATAAGAACTCTTGATAAATTGGATCTCTGTCATTGCCTTTCACAGCACCTAAAATAAAAAAACACTCACAATTACTATATGTGAATATAATTCATAATTAAATTTAAACAAATGACTATTAGAATACAAATTAAAGGAAGCATTTAAAATATTTAAACATTTAGTACCTATAAACAGAGTGCAATTATTTGATTTTTCGATTATAGTAAAATAAACATGGGGGATGCCTTTTAAAATTTGTTATGTCAGAAAATAAACTCAAACCACCAGCTGAACATATGAGCAGTTTTATCAATCAGCCACTGGTAGGTAACCTGGATACTGAATCAACATATAAAGTTGCCATGATAAAGAGAGAAACAAAATTATGATAATCACATCTTACCTATTCATAAAACAATTTTAAATTTAATGTGTAGGCAAGTCCAGAAAGAGTGAGAATGAATTTATTTTGCAACACAAAGTAAAGTCTTCCAGGAGCAAAAAAAAAAAAAAAACTTGTCTCATGAGATTGGCAAGTAAAAAATAATTAACTGCATCTGGTAACATTTATCTGACAACACATAAGTAATTGTTAGCTATGTGCAGAAAATAAAATCTGATCAGGGGCGTAGCTAGGGGCAAGGGGGGCATCTATACCCGGGTGCAGAATCCAAGGGGCGCCAAACTGATGTTAGAACATTTTAGAATTAAATGTTTTCCATCCTTGGCAAGCAGTAGGGGGCGCGAAATCTTCAGTTGTCCCTGAATGCTGAAAACCCTATCTATGACTCTGAATCTGATCATGTTAATGCAATTTTAAACTTTTGAATTTAACTGCAGAAATTTACCAAAGAAGTACTTGTAACAGTAGTAAATGAAGATGTGGCTAATCTTTACTGTATGGTACACCTTGGTTTCTGTCTGAAAAAAAAATCGCAAAGTTGTATTGGTTGTTTGTGAAATGTGGAAGCCCATTGCGTCAAATAAGTTTTTCGGTAACCCTAATGTAGATAATGTTGGCGAAAGTAGCCTTTGGGGAAAAAAAAAAAAAAAAAAAAAAAAACTTTTTTTTGTCAATAAAAAGGAGTTATTTCTGCAAATATTGCCAACGTGCAGTGATAAATTTAGTTTTGGGCTACTTTTTTTAATAGTAAACCTTTTGTACGGTCCCAGGTTTTTGGTTCTTACCATTCTTTTCAATTGCTGTGTTTGGTTGCAAGGAAGTGGTATGGTCTTGTATTTTGAACATGCTATTATTTTGGTGTGGGTATCATCGTTTGAGTATGTCTGAGGTGACTAAGAGACGAAAAATTTAATTGAATTGCTTACCTGGAGGATGGTGGTGGGAAGCCTAAACATATGCATGTAAAAAAAAAAGGTATGTTAAAAAAATGACGTTTCATTTATTTTTTTGTCTCTGTGTGTTAATTTTTGTTAGAAGATTTGTTGTTTAATGTTTTTATGTTAGGAAATATGTATTTTTGGTAACTTATTCCTCTCTGTTTGTGTATTTTTGGTTGTCTGTGTGTTAAGACAGTGGCGAATTTTTTCTGGTAACTATGATATTTTTAACTTTCTGATTTTCTTAAAGTGAAAATAGATCAATGTGCACATGGACAAAGTTAAGGCAGTGCACAATGCCCAGTTTGTGCAGTTCTCTGTTTTAATAGGTCGATGTGTACATAGACACAGAGTTTGTGTATGTCTTTGACTTCTTATTTTGGTTTTGTGTAGCGGCCACCTTGAAATTGGTGCCGATCTTGATATAAAAAAAGAAACGATTCGCCAAGGGTTACAGTAGAGTAAATTTTTACCAAAGATGTTCTACCATAATCACCATTTCAGTGGTTTAAACACTAGTGGAGCAGTATGCAGAGATGAAGATTTGAGTTTTGTTTACACAGCATGATGGTTTAGGCACTCCAGCCATTACAGTGAACAAAATTATAATAAATATAGCCACAATAATTGTCTATAAATATTGATGTATAACACTGCATTAACTAATATATTTCTTATGCTAGTATATACAGAATCTTTAATCGAAGGGAAAATCAGAAGACTGTGCATGCATTTTCCTTTAACTGAAACATGGATTTGACCATACAAATCTCAGTCTTACGGGACATGCCACACTATGCAGATAGACAGTAAAAAGTGCTTGTGTTGTTTTTATTTGTTAGAGGTATGAAGTAAATATACTTCTAGATTTTAATTTTTTCTTTTCTTGTTTTACATTTGGATTACCTATCAAAAAGTAAGGAATTTTGATATTATTACAATATCGGAGTTAAAATAACAATTATTGGACATGTTGAAGTAATGAAAATTTTAAATTAGGTTAAAAAGTAACCCTTAATGTGGCATATTTTTGAATTAAACTCTATCGACATTAAAAACAACAAAACGTCCCTCTTTATTAAGGACTTTAATTAACTAATTTTAAATACGGAGCTATGAATGAATTTTTTCCCTTGCATGTTATAATAACTGAAACAAAATTACTCTGATACAGTCAAAATTTCTAAATGCAAGTACATAAAATTTACTTTAGCAATTTAAAGAGATGAGACACACTGAACACATGAATAAATTTCTATCAAAGAATAATTTATTAAATTTGGCCCGTTCCATAGTAAACTTTAACCATTAGATTACATTACTACATCATGTTATCAGTTTGAAAAGCAAGTCATATGCCAAATCTTGGATGTAAAAGAAATGCACAAAATAATATACAGATTATTGAAAAATGATGTATACCAATGTTTATAGATATGATTAAATGTAACAGAAAATTTACCATCACAACCACATTTTTAAGTGAAATGTATTATTTTAACATTTTACAATATTTAAGGTATGGCATTAAATGCAACATTATGTGTCTGGATATAAGTTAGTAAATTTAAAAAAAAATAATAATAATAATCAAAGAATGAATGTCATGAAAAATTTCAAAAACAAGCAGAATTTAATTTAGAAGACCTTTAGACACTTATGATAAATAAATTTGAGAATTCTTCACCCAAAATTAAATTATAATTAACTAAAACCAGTTTGACTGACCTTCTACAAAATCCTTCAGCTGCAATTTTTTCTAGCTTGAAAACCAAATTCTTCTCCAAATGGTAATAACATCTTAACCAGTTGAAATTCCTGCAGAAAGTTTTATAACACAGTAATAGAATTAATAGAATAGAAAAATTAACACAAAAGTATAGAACATCATTTAAACTTAACATTATTACAAATTTTGGTGCTTTCTGACTATCTGCAAAGCTGTGAAAATTGGCAAAACGGTTAGTTTATGGTTCATATCTACTGCTCTGTTCACAAGTAGTAATTCAAATAAGCACTTTATAAGAAACAAGAAATTTTAGGATGCACACACACAAAAATATATACATTGGGTCAATATTCACATATTTTTCATCCAATGAATACTATTCAGAAATAAAGATTAAATATAAAGCATGTAAATACATGCGTGTGGTATGCATATTCATAGTTTGCTATTATCGTGTGTATACTCTTGCTGTTTTAACATAAGTTGAAGCTGTGAGGGCAGATGATAAGAAAGTATCAGAATTTTTCATGTATAAGAAAAGATTGCCCTGACAATAGTATCTCAATTGTTTAGCACTGACATTTACATAGCGCATTAGAAATATATAGTAATATATGTATAATAAAAAGATAATTGCATATTATTGATTCATTTTTTTAAATGCCAAACTTTAACAATTCTTTCACATATAATTAAACAGAATTCTTTCACATGAACATCTAAAATCCATTCTTAACTAAAGAATAAATAATAAAACCATGTAAATTTCTTATCAAGCCCATCATTTCCAAAATGTCTACTTCTGAAAGTTCCCAGCATTTCTCAATATATTATTAAATTACTAAACTAAGCATCAATGATCGTCATGTTCCCTAATGTGACAATATCTTTCACACTTCTTTGTTACCACAAGTAACAAGTAGGCTTCAATAAATCTTTAACTGTTACATGCTACTTTTGTCTAACAAATAATAAAATTAAATGAGCTCTTTATAAGGTGCACAAAGAAATAATTTTGTATGAAAATTTGTATGTTATATATTATCCTGATTAATGATTCAGGAAATAATTCGGGTTTTCAAAGTGCTTCCAATAATTCAAATTTCAGCTTATGTCAAAATAAAATCTATAACACAAAGATAAGCAAATTTCCTTATGAACAATGCATTTTAACATTATTCAATCACTGGCAATCACACAGTACTGATTGCTTCAATGAACATTACTGTAACTGTGTTACTTAAAAGACTGTAATGTTTTAATTATTTCCTTAATTAAAACATTACAGTCTTTTCCTCCTTCTAACACCAAAAGAAAACCCAGATAAGAAATATAAAAATATCAGTAAAAATAAATTATATTATTGAATGACACTTTACATTAATTACACTTATGCATATATTATTTTATTATAAATTATTTCAAAATCAAAGAAGAGAAGGGGGAGAAACTTTAATATTGACATTTCTAAAATTATATAAACATTAATCATTTAGTACAGTTTGTTATTTCAGGCAAAAAAGAATTCACTTTTCTGGATAGCATTTATATTTCCATCTCACTTTCAATGAAACATTAAGGGAAATGCATATAATTTAAACACCAGTTTATTTTATTTATCAGACAGATTATGTCAACTCGAAAAAAACCTATCAGTAAAATTCGGTAGTAATAATTCTGAATGTTAGGCAACTTGCAAGATTCAACAAAAATTATCAATACTTTTATTATAATGACAACACTACAGTAACATGAACATAAAATTAAACTGCATATAACTATAAAATAAGCCAGCATATAATAATGGTGCATTGGTTTCTAAAACAATGGTCTCGATGAAAAAATACATGTATTATGGTAGCTATTCATATTCTTCAGCTTTACTAATATTCTCATGTTCACTTTACATAACTAAAGTATCTAAAATACAATAAAAATGCAAACAATATTTATGAGAAAATGTTAAAAGCAATCATAAGCATTTGATTGAATGACCATATTTTGTCTTCCTGCATGTCGAATCTTAAAATGATATGCAGTTTGAAAAATGCTTAATCCTTTTATAAAATATTCAAAAAAGATTAAAAAAAGGTACTGTTCTGTTATCAGGATCGGGTTCAGAATTGTATATATGTATGCTTGTATATTTGTATGTCTACATATACACATCTATGCACATACTTACGAACACAGGTTCATACATTTCCGATTCTGGTCCCAATAACAGAACAGTACCCCCCAAAAAACTTGAATTACAAACTAGATTAAGATAATGTTTCAACCATACATATTTTGGATAAAACAATGCAAACTCTTATTTTTATACAATTGTTCAAACTATTTAACATTTATTCCTGCAATAAAATAATAAGCAATCTGATCACACATATTATTTTGAAACTGAATGCATAAACTAGAGTAAAAAAAAATCAGTCATAAACATTTGGATAGCAGGGCAAATTAGATACTTGAAAAGACAGCCAGCCATTGAGATACACGTAATTCACGACAGAATGGTAACAATTCATAAAGCTGTGAAACATTTAACTGTCAAAATGACATTAATAACATAAATTCGAAAAGCAAAAAAAGTAAACATACAAGTATTGCAACTGAACTTGCAACAAAAAATATCCATACAAGTTAACCTCATGGCGCAGGCATTTTGGATTTCGTTTCAAATCAGACAAATGTTTACGGATTTGCGGAAGAATACGAGGAACTAGTAGTTTGCCGGATACAATGTGCAATGACGCGAAAGAATATAGTTCTGTAGAACTTCCTACATTATTCCGTAATAAACAGTACTATTTCCTAATTTTTTCTTTATCTAATTAATTAATTAATAGGGAAATAGTTAAATAATGCCGAATTCATTTTTAATGAAATGTAAAATTTTGCATGTATGGGACGACCACCTTCCGTCCAATATTTCTGAGAATATAAACAAATTTTGGAATCTGAGAGTATCAGTAAATAAATATATAGAATATCGCCTCTCAAACGATCGCTTCTGAAAGTGACCAATAGTTCTGAGATTATAAATAAATATTGATATTAAGCATTATTTCTATAAGACGACCATCTCTATATAAGACCAAAGTTTCTAGAATCTTGGATAGTCATCAGAGATGTATCTTTACTGCGAAATTATCGCACGACTGTAATTCAATATCAATAACAGATCGCGCGATTGAAAAACATTTTCTGTCCTGTAATTAGAGGAAAAAAATTTTCCTTATGAGGTATTTCTCCCGCTTTCCTAGCGTGCCTTCGTGGTGTAATAGTTCTGCACGCTGGGCCGGTATTTCAGAGGTCCGTGGTTCGATTCACGGCGAAGGCGGTTGCTAATTTTTCATTTCTACGGCTTCCCAAAAAAATCCTAATGTCTCTACAGTGGCGCCCGAACTAAAAAAGTGTTGGATGAGGTATATCCACACCCAGGATTTAGTGATTGGATCCCCTTAAAAAAAAAGTCGGCCTTTAAAAAGAGAAGTAATATAAGGTATTTCTTCTGCTTTCCTAGCGTATCTTCGGCCCACCAGCGGCCGAGCGGTAAAGTCGCTGAACCCTGGTAGTGCGATCCGAGGTTCGAATCCCGCGAACGGGCTGGCTGCATGGGTGTTTTCGTGGTTTTCCCCAAGTGTAACGTGTATACGAGCCAGTTTCCCTTAGAAAGTCCTCCACGAAGACATCCCTCCCCTTAGGCAGTTAGCCCTAGTGTGCTTTGCCATAATTAAATACACCACCACCACACCTAGCGTGTCTTCGTGGTGTAGTGGTTCTGCACACTGGGCCGGTATTCCAGAGGTCCGTCCTTCGATTCCCGGCGAAGGCAGTTGCTAATTTTTCATGTTTCCTGCTTCCAAAAAAATACCTAATGTCTCTATACCCAAATTTAAAAAAAAGTTCGTTTCCGTAATTAAATATATCTATATCTAATTTTACCTATATTTGTAGTAGGGTTTGTAATCTGTAAGTAATTATACATGTAATTTATACATTTTTTATAAAAAAAATATATGTTATTTAGAATTTTGCAAATATTCTAGAAAATGCTAATCCATTGAAAAAAATCTTTTCCATGACTAAATAAATTTTTAAAAACGTTAGAAAAAATAGCAGTTAAAATTAATAACAAAATAACAAGAATAAATCATCAATCATATCAATATTTTTAATGTACAGCATTTAGAAACAACTTAGTAAAATACATATGAAAAATAAAATAATGTGCAAGTTTCAGATGTGCAATGTCAAAAAATTAAAACTGGTAAATTTGAGAACAAATATCCTCAAAATGTTTGACAACGAAAGTCCTCCGGACAATGCAGAATGAATGTCCTCAGGATGTGAAATTGGTGAACTCCTCAGGACATATGAGAATCAACATCTTCAGGACATCCTGTCATATCCCGGGACATAGCGACTTAAATAAGACATCCTCAGGATGTTAAATTACGATCTCCTCAGGACATCTGAGAATCAACATCCTTAGGACATCCTAAGTATGTCCCGGGATATTGCGACTTAAATAGGACATCCTGAGGATGTTTTGTGCTATGGGGGTTAACAATGTCCAGGCAGAATCTCGACTCATTCGTTAAAAAACACTGTGTTTCATTGAATTCTGGTCCAAGGTGAATGTTGTCTGCATGATGCTAAACACGCGGTCCTCTGCTGCAGTGAGAGGGCGGGAACAGGGGGTCATCTAGCCTACAGGCCTACCTCATGAATACTCCGGATAATTGTAGACCATAGAACCCGGGTTGCAGTCGCAACAGACAGGTTATGTGAGAGTTGTGAAGATGTAGCAGTCCTGTGTTTCCGTAAAATTATCTTCATACGTTGTTGTTCGATCCCGTGCAAGTTGTCTCAATATGGATCAAGTGTCAAGAAATTTTTCCACAAACTGCAGATGGTACTAGGTATTAGTATTACATCGATCTACGTAACCACCTGCGCTTGTGATTGTCCTTCATCCAGTCTTCTGAAAATTCTTCACTTTAGTCCATCATCCATACGTTTTTCAGGAATCTGGCTCATTTTACCTCATACCTTGTAAATTTACCCAACTTTTGCGAAAAACATGGGAAATATCGTGTAGGAATACGAGCACAAAAATCACCAAAACCCTCGTAAGTTTATATATCCTCCACGGTCACAGTATGGTAGACAAGCACTTGTACGCTTACGTATTCAACTCTGAACGTATTCAACTTGCATCATTCTTTGCAACGTTTTGGGGAAATATTTTCAACGGAACCGTGAGAACTCAATTGCAATATTGTACATCATTTTCGGTCACATACCTTGCAAAATACATCCTTAAATTCATATGTAACTGTGCTGTAAATATGGGTTCATATTAAACTAAATTGTTTTGTAGCCTCTTATGCATGAATGAATGTGTCCAGAACTATTTAAAAATATTTGGAGAAAATATAAAATCATGTAGACAGTACTGAACTAGAAAGATTTTTATTAGTATATGGATTCATATATGACATGTTGATGGTTAGGGAGAAGGTACTCAAAGAAGCATAAAACGGCCAAACGGCATCTACTCCGAGGAGGTACACAAAGGTCTGCTGAGTAGTATCTTAGAACATCAGCTACGTTTCAATCTGCAGTTACATAAAGGCAAATATGAGAGATCCGATTTCATGTATCGATGCATACCCCTCGAAATTCGAGCTGGGAGTGGTTATTTAATCCAGAAGAACAATTTTACGTACAATCGTGTGCCATCTAATATCAACACATGCCATTACAAAATTTCTTTATTTCGATCTGCTCTAACTGGATATATATTTTTGCAAAATATTTTGAATCACTCTGTACATATACACTTGCATGTATTTTGCAGACGAAACCCAAAGTCTGGTCTCTTCTTGAAACGGATATTTATCCCTAGCATTGACCGAATGATATGAGCAAAATCCAGTTTCTACAACAATTTATCATTGAGCTCTGGTGAGCTAGTTTTAGGATTGGCAGACAGAAATAGACCCGTCTTAATAGCTAAAACCTAAAAAAAAAAAAAAAAGAAGCTAGATATAAATTTTCTTAATTCATTGATGAAGTAGCTGAAGTAGTGTTTTTCACGTAATTTGGCTGTTTATAGCGGGGGCCGTGAAAGGCAAGTTGTACCGAAAGTATAATCAATTAATAATGTATGTTTTTATAAAGATTTTATGAAAAATGTAAAAAACGCATTGATCGCCCGTCGTAATTCATTTTTTAAATTGTATGTGAGTATGCTATTAAACTTCTCTTGCAAGTAAAACTAGTTGCAATATTAAGATCAGTATTCGGTTATTTGGTCATTTGCACAATTGGCCCTTTTTTGGAAACCGTATAATTTAACACTTATTAGTTTGCATTAAAAATATATTTACTTAATTCTAATTCAAGGTATTTTTTCGTATCGCTTAAGCATTTACTTTAATTTTAAAACGTTGCTTTGATCAAAATTTTCAGATTTCAAATCAAAATCTTAATTCAAGGGTCTTGTTTAAATGAATACATTATTATGACTGTCTTATAAATAGAAATAGTTAACATAGTAAAACAGGAAAATGGAATGAAATTATTTCCCCGAAATACGTTATTTACACCTCAATGTTGTTAATAGAATAACTTTTATATTAGTAAAAATATTTATAACGTGCATGAAATCGAAAGACGATAACATGTCTTTCGTTATAAATACGTTATTAACGTGGTATCGATTTAAAATAGTGACAAATCAAGGAATGAATCATTTTAACTCGTGTTATAATTCCTTTGCTCTTAAAAATGCTCTTTAATGAAATTATCGCATTATAACGCATTAACCTAAAATATCTGGAGAATCTAACAAAGCCCTTTCCAAGTTTTAAAAACACAAAGGAAAGTATTTAAAAAAAAATCTAACGAACTCAAATTTTGAAATCCCGGGTAATGACTCATAATGAATCAAAACTAAAAGCACATTCTTTTTTCAGTTTTACATTTTGGAAGAGGTAATGCAAGTATAATATAATACGTAGATCACGTCAGAGATTGTTTGCTAAACGCATTATTTTACAATAAATCAGAAGTGTGGTCAACGGCTTTTCTCTCGTAAGTGCAAGATTATTCATTTATGATACGTGTCTTAGTTTTTCTTCATGAAAGTGTTGAGTGCGTACGGGTTCGTTATGAAATGAATGCACAAGTCCGATGAAAAATGAACAAAAATTTATTATTATCACAACAAAAATGCTTAAATTTTCTCAAATTATCATGCAGTATTACAATATCTCACAGTAGTTATCTTTTAACTATTCAAATGTCCAATAGAACGTAATTCAAAACAGCTAAAGAACGCTAATCCGCGAATTCGCTACAATCAACAACAGTAGTTTTCTAAACAACAACAAACTAAGCAACTACTACAAACTGAGATGTTTTCCTCCTTTTATAAGATTTTAAAATCACGCGCTAGAATTTTCCAGCACTTTCTCGAAATCAAAAAGAGATATTTATTTATTTAACGCACGCGCTCTTGTATTTTTAATTTTTCCGGCTTAGCTTTCTTTTAATATTCGTCACGCGCTGCACTGCGCGAGAAATAAAACCATTTAATTTATAATTGAACTAACATTAGCTTTTTAAATACCAAATTCGTAACAAAAGCATAACATTTCTTTAATAATTTATAAATTATGCACCTTTAAAACCTTTTCGTATTTCTATTACTTTTATTTTTTTATACTTCTCAGCGATCGTTATAGGAGTGTATTTTAATTTTTGTTTTATATTTTATAGTATACTTGATAATACTGTAATATAATCCTTTTCAAAGTTTTTACGCCCATTGAAGCTGCAGACTGTTACCTTAGGTATTGAAATAGGAACTGTAACTTATTATTAATTAATCATGCGAAGGAAAGGTAATAATTAATCAAAAATAACTGTCTTTGTGTTCAAAACTGCGCAATTAGAAACATTGAATTTTCGAAATGCTTCTTACTGCTACAAAAAGTGCAAAATGGGTATTAAAATCACTACAGATTAAAACTAAAAAACGATGCAAATACTAACACATATTAATAGAAAAGTATACCAGATAGTAAACATAAAAATTTTGTGAATTATTACTCTTATTATTATTATTATTATTATTATTATTATTACTAATAATAATAAGTTATTAATAATAAAAATGTATTGATTCCCAATTAATATTATTAAATATAATATAATTTTACTTTGTTTACATATCAGAATTTCTAATTAAATCTTTACTTAAATCAGTTGGCTCCAATGGAATTTATATAATAAACAATATTGGATGATTTTATATAATATATTTTGTATACAATAAATAATAGGTTGTAGAATATTGTCTCTAAAAAAATCCTACATATTATTTTATTGAGTTTCAGAACTCAAAACAATCCTGAATTAGCTAGGGTATACAGTTATCTTCATACAGTTACGAAATGGATTTTAGCTATTCTTTCAAAAATTATGCACTGACTTTAATATCTCATTTCAGATCTTCTTTTAGCTTTTCTTTAAACTTAATCTGTTACCAGTCTTTAAGAATACCCCCTGGATTCAATGTTGTTAAATTAAAAGACCTTTTCATTTAAAGAACCGTACTTAACGAGGGAACGTATGATATATACTATACACAAACTCCATTCTCACTTATTCCTTTAGTTTAAACCTTCGCCGCAATTCCAGTTAAAGTAATATATTAAGCAACAATTCAAAAGGTATTATGTTTCTATCATTAACTATGGTATACCCCCCATCTTCTGATGTCTTGTGTATTATATGGAACATTTCAGAGCACTGAGATAGAATCCGCCAAGAGAACTTCTTAGGAAATGCTTTGGTAAGTCATTAACAATAATCCTCTCTTCTTGAGTTCCGGATTAAAAGAGAGGTAAAATCACAAATCCCCAAACTTCTCCTTTCGCTTGAAAGCGAACGCACAAATACTCTTGAGAACTTGATTTACCTGAATGCTGAAGAGGATATATTACAGTAAAGCTTTGTAAGCCGGTTTATAGTACATGTTTCAAGCCTTCGTTTGTTGTCACCAAACACTGTTAGCTTTCTTTAAAGTAAAGTTCTGTATATATATACATGTATGTATAATACACATGTGCGTGTTTACAATAAATGCATAGTAAAAAGCAGTTCAAAACCTAATCTGAGGTAGTTCATTCACCTAATAATGAGCTAGTTCTTATAATTTAAGTTAATTTTAAGAACTAACTACATATATAATTTTGCATTTGTTTGCACTGCTTACTTCGGCCCGTACGGACTAGTCTGATAAAGATATATATTACTTTTATTGTTTTTCTGAGATTGTTTTAAAGTTTAAACTTTGGTTGTTGTCTTTACTGTTGCAGGATTTATTATCTAATTAATTCTTTCGTTTCACTAACCTCCTGATGACGAGCGAATGATGTGAATTTTTTATTTTATTTTTTGTTTTGGCATTTTTGGCTCCTTTTTCCTTGCAGTTTGCTACTCTGCTTCTAGTATTATTTTTTTTTTTTTTTTTTTTTCTTTTTTTTTTTGCATATATTTATTCCGAAATGAATATCGGATAAATTTTAAACGCATGTTTACGTATTTTAACTTATTTTGCATTACATATAAAGATTCTACCGCGTAGATACAAGGATTCAGCTTGCAGACGGACCTAGCTGTCGATTCAATATAAATTTATTACTGAATCAAGCGATTTTTGAGACACATGATCTAATTCATACACCATTATTATGAGCACAAGATGCGACCCACAGTTTTGTCAACTTAGCTCATCTTAAGACAATGGGTGATGGACAGCAGTGTCAGCAACAACGCGGTTAGTCAGACGAATGCTAAGCGGAGAACGGGGCAGCGCATTTTGAAGACAAGCTCACTCTTCCCTCTACAGTCAAAACGTTTCGGTTTCGATAGAAATCATATTCAGTGCTTGAGCACGAAGATGTGTATTGCGGACTTACAGAAGATCTCATGGAGCAAAATGATTTTGAAATGACGCAGTTTCGTTTGATATGTTATAAATAGTTACTATTTTATGACACAAAGGGAAGTATCCAAATTAAAATGGAGAATGAAGGGACTAAAGTAAAGGGATAAAATTAAACTTAGTAATTTGCTGTCATTTTTTTGTCTTACTTATTCCACTCTTTCAAAGAGAAAAATGTTTGATGATCAGCGAAACAAGAAAACCACAATTTTGAAAAAAAAAAAATTAAAGAAAATGTTGAGTACAAAATATAAATCGTACAATCATAAACTAAATAATAATGTTTAAAGTAATATAAGACATATAGATTTAGCACTATATTTTTGACAATAAATGCCTTTTGTAGAATTCTGTTAACAAATGAACCCAATCTGGGAAAAGGTTTTGTTTCTGGAAAGTCTATAGAAAAATTTTGATTCCTCAGGTAAGGTTCTTAATAAAATTGCAAGGAATATCATATGTACATATTGCAGAAATAAAGTTATTTATGTGATAAATATACTAGGAACAAAACGTACTTTCAGGTGATTAGTATTACGCAGAATTCTCCTCAAGTATTCTTGGCAACATTTCTGGAAAGAATAAAATGTTTGAATGCAACTTGTGCTAAGTTTATTGCCTTCAAATACGAAGTGAAAGATAAAAATTATCGTATTTCTTAGTATAATGAAAATACAATTGTCAAAATAATATAGTTAAAAAGATTAGTTAAGCATCATAAATATATTGAGTTATTACATATAAGATTGCAGATTTCAAGAACGAATGAAAACGAAGAGAATAAAAAGAGAAAAAGCATCTGTTTGATCAAATAAATCTGCAACATCATCAATGCCTTATACACAACGTGGGGCAAGATTGTTTATATTACGTTTATAAAATCAGTGTCTGTAGATATGATGAAGAATTCTACAACCTGATAAATTGTTATGTCTTTTGTAAAACATTTCTTGGACAAAAATGGTGTGCAATTAATAATCTGTTAAAAACTTACGAAAAGAGCATTTAGGATACGGCAAAGTTTCATATGCAAAATTGTAAAAATTAACTGATATTGTCGTTTGTGATCGGAAGCTGTTCTAAACCATTGGTACTGCATATTTATTCAGTTCACAAGTGTTAGTTGCTTAAGATAAAATTTGTTATGCATTTGTTAAGAATCCATACAACGGCTATTTGCATTTATTTTTCACTTCTTAAAAGAAATTTGTAGTGAATTACTCCTGTAGAAAAGTATTATATAGTAAATAACATGTTATTTGGATGCAAAAGTGCCTTTAAAAAGTTCTTTCTGGAGCATTTTGGACTTCCAACTACTGCATGTAACTTACGATTTTCGTATAATAGATACCTTTCATCCACAATCAGAAATTTTCATCGGTAGAAATAAAAACATAATTTCAAACGCCGTATGCGGTTTTCATCAGTGAGTTTATAAGGTACCCACTTAATGGACTTCCTTACATTTCTTGCTATTACCAAATGTCATGAAACAGTTGAAAAGTGTACATTTAGTGTATAATTTGAGGTTTATCGTGGATCGTATTCAGTTAAATCCTTCAATAAATATAAATCAATGAAGAAAGGATAATGAGCATGGGTTTCATTTTGTAGCTTCAAACTTCCTGAGTGAAGCGTTGCAAACGAAAGGCTAGTAAGATATCTCATTAGTTAATCTTCCACCGATTGCTTATTAGTGTTTCTTACTGAGGCTGCCGTACAATTTTCTTATTGAACCCTTAAAGGTAAATCAATCTTACTTCCGTGATCCTATGTTTGACTTGACGTCGAGAGTAATAAATGATTAATACCCACTAAACGAACCAAATACTACAAGTGTCATGAAGTGGTGTCATGTTGGACTTCTATATAGTCCTTTAAGAACAACCGGGATCCGAGATCTTAGAAGTATCAGTAGTCCTATTTTTACGGCGATGTAACACAGTGGTTTAACCCTGTAACCCTATTTTTCCAACAATGTTTCGCATTCTGATGCCTTTCAAATTGCATTTTACAAGCGATACTACGTACAATTTACTATTTTACTAAAATTATTTACATTATAAGGTATTTCTCCCACCTTCTTAGCATGCCTTCGTGGTGTAATGGTCAGTACGCTCGGCGCGTATTCGAGAGGTCCGAGGTTCGAATCCCGGAAAGGGCACTTCTCATTTTTTACGACTCCTCCTGCTTCAAAATACCTAATGTCTGTACGGTAGCGCGCGAACTAAAAAAGGTGGTGGATGATGATTCTTCCCCACCAGGATCTAGCAATTGGGTACCATAGTTCTCAGTCGCCCTTTAAAAGGGGAAGTATATAAGGTATTTCTCTCGCCTTATTAGCTTGCCTTCGTGGTGTAATGGTCAGCACGTTCGGCGCGTATTCGAGAGGTCCGAGGTTAGAGTTCGGCGCATGTTCGAGAGGTCCGAGGTTAGAGTTCCGGCGAGGGAATTGCTCATTTTTCACGACTCCTGCTTCAAAATACCTAATGTCTCTACAACATGTATACAAAATTCGTAACAATATTAAATTTCATGCTACTTACAGTTAAGACTTTTTGCGACAATTCGATTATATGTAAGCCTTTGTTTTAATCAGAACACATAAAAAGTTGGTTTTGAAAATTTTTATTTTGAAAAATGTAATATCATAAATTGAAAATATGTATTAAAATGATTTAGGAAAGGCGTAAAATTTCTTTTTATTTTTCTTTAAAAAGTCTGCAAATCTATTTATCAACTTAGTCTTTATTATTAATTTATTTCCATACCAGGGAAAAAACTGCTAAAACTGTGATTTGTATTTCCATGTCAGTTAAGTAAAAAAGTTATAATTCATTGCAAAATTTCATATGTAGGCTCAAACTTAATTTAATGATGCAAATTGCCGTAATTTTTAAGATGTTAAGCATCCCTTCCCTGCTCTCTCCGTTGTAATAATAAGCTTCCTTTAATATTTTTAATTTTACTAAAATGATAATAATGATAATAATTTTACTAAAATGATAAATAATGATTTGAGAATTTGCAAAGTGATTCCTGAAATGAGTAAGTTTTATTTAAACACAAATTATACAGGTACTTTTTTTTTATATTTGTTTGAAATTAATTCTATCCGGTACTCTGTGTTAGCTTAGTCTAAATTCAAGTTTCATCCTGTTAAATTCTCATTGCTAATCTAGAAATCTTTATTTTGCAGAATTTTTTTTTAACTTATCGAATGAGCCTCAAAGTAATTAACGTCTTGATGTAATTAACAACTCGATATTTTAACGACTTGATGCAAAGAAAATTCGGGTAAGACATTTGAGGCGTTGGCATTAAAATGGAGAATCTGTAGAAAAACTTATTTTTGAGCCGCCAATGAGCGAAAAAATACGAAGATTGCAAAAGTTTAAGTATTGCGGACGTTTGTAAATTAAAGCAGGAGCATGTGACTGACTAAAGAGTTTGCTGAAAGACGGGCAATGCTGTTCGACCTAAAGCAAATGCTGTTGAAGGCTGGATTTATTCGCGTTAGTCAAAGAGTTATTCGAAAATTTCAACTCTTTTTATGCAAAGTACCGCTTTGCTGCTATGTGCTTTTAGTTTCTGAAACTCGTAAGCAAGATTGAAAAGCCTTTTGAAGAGTTACCACCAGGAGGGAAGTTTTTGAACTGTATGAGCTGTTCTAATTGGAACCAGCCGAAAACGTACTTGTATCGCAGCGCCATGTTTCAAATACGATACCAATTTGGAACCCGAACTTCAAATTTACGCCGTACAAGAAGAGAAACACTACAAGAACACCGTGCACAAAACAGGTACTTTAACAGTACTGAAAATGGGGTAAACAGGAGCACTGAACCTGGATGAGATGTATGAACAAATCATGTACACTGTAGTATTGCACCCAAAAAGACACCATAAGCTGTGTTACACGGAGATGCGCTTATTCTGCAGATAAACACTAGAATGCAACTAGATGTATGGCACTGTAATGTCGCTTGACTGTAACTACTGTAATATTACTGACTGTAACTATTATAAATGTTACAGACACTAGTAATAAACACTAAAGTTGGCACACAAACCTGAGCATAGCATCACGTAAAATATTTATTAAAAGAAGTTGTCACAAGTATGATAATTCGCAATAGATATAGATGTAGTTCTAGAAATGATATTAAAGCAATATAGATGAAGAATAAGGAACAAAATTAAGAATAAATAAGTTTAGTATGCAAACTAAAATAAATGAAATAGCAGCTGTAGCGAGGATAAAGTAATAGTGTAAGGCAGTTAATAAATAACACTGATAAGCAATACCAAGCAGAAAATGTAACAGTGGGAAAAATAATAATTATGATAGCAGAAGTAATTACTGCAAACTTTAAAGCATAAAATAAGATAAAATCAATATGTAAAGATAAGAAGATGTAAAGATATGATGAAAAAGATAAAATGAATATGATTTCAAGAATAAGAGTTTCTTTCATATAAGGAATTCTTTCATATAAAGAATTCTTTCATATAAGGAATATTAGTTTGGTGTCATAACTTTTTGCAGATATCTTATTCAGTGTTAATTATGTTACCACATATTTACCTATTAACATATTCAACTAATGTTGAATGAATAAGCAGTTATCAATCAGTTTAAGAGCAATCCTGATAACCTCTATATCACTGAATGAACTGAGCATTAAAACCCGATTTTAATCGCAAATCATTTTCTAAGTTTTGAAGACAGCTATTTTTTGACTACGTGTTTTTATGTATCTGGATAGCATAGTTAGAAAGTTAAATAATTGACATGACCAACAATGGAGTCAAACGTGTCATGGCATTTTCGACCCGTTTAACTTTTCAGCGAATGAATAGCCTTTAACAAAGCGGAAAGAATCTCGTCGATTCCTAAGTTTCATTTTTCAAAAGCGATAGCTGTAAGGGTGTTCAGAGAGATGTTCATCGTTTGTGACAGTGGCATTACTCCAGCTTCTTAATTCATAAAATTCGAGATCCGGTTCTCAAATCTTTCGGACAAAGACAGACTTAAGCCACGAGAAAGGATTAAAAATAATTAGATGTATTCTTTTGGGGATGGCCCGAAAAGCGAGGTTAGTATGCGTGTCATAGAAATCTCTTTTGGGTTTGATTTATTAAAGCAGTTCCAAGCAGGCTTTGGAATTTCAGATTCGGGTTCAACAAAGAAACTGAAAGACATAAAGAAGATGGAATTTTCTAAAAGTTAAAGACCCGCATTACTGATTGAGTTGAAGTGCATTACAGATCATTTAGTTTCGTTGCAAGTTAATTTTGAAAGTTATCTAAAGCTAGGAAGAGCTGAAATTGAAAATAATCCTAATTCTCTATTAAACAGAATTTTCGGCAGTGTTTAAACAATCGTGCTGATCCATTCTGTGTAATAATCCATAATATATTTATCTAATCATAAGTACCTTAAAAGTATTGTATGTCCTTTTTTTCCCATAACAGTAATGGACTTTACGTAATGGTAACGGAGGAAAATTTTCTAACCTATCCAGTTCACGTAACCTTTACTTGCTAAATGAATGCACTTTTCTAATGGTCATTACGTTCATTTATTTTTTCCCAACAATAATAATAAACGCTATGTTATAATAATATTTTTGCTAATGGTAATGGGCATAATGTGTGTTACATCCTTTTTACAGTAAATATTTCAGTACATATTATAAATATCATAAGCACACAGTGTTTACAGTATATATTATAAATATTATAAACAAGATATTTTTATGAATTTTAATTTTGAATAAAAAAATACCATAACATGCCTATGAATTTTTAAATTTGAAAATGTAAATACTTCAAGTTAAGTTGTTTAACAGCATTTATGGCATCTATTGAGTAACTATGAAGAAAAATTATGTATCGTAATCCATACGATACTAATTACATATTAATTACAGGTACTTACAGCGGAATAGACGTTGTTTCCTTTCTCCCATAACAGTTGTTATATTGCGTTGTAAAGCCCGTAAATTTTCTAATACACATAAAATCTACTTCCTCGTAATGAGGATAAACTTTACTTCTCTTTTTTATATTATTAAAAGCTGTCTCTTATTAAGTTTTAAGATCATGGCTTCTGTAGTAGTAATGGAAGTTATTTCCTCTTTTTTACCGTAATTTAAAATAAGATATGTTTAAGAAATTTTATTTAAAATAAAGAAATACTGCTATATTCACACGAATTAACATATTCAATAAAATCTAGTAAATCAGTTTTTTCAAAAGAAAATTATATAATAAAATATTTTTCCATCCAATACACTTTAAGTTTTGAAAATATCAATTAATTTTAAAACTTTAACTGTAGTGGATGTTATTTCAATAAAAAATACAGGATATCCTTCGGAATGGTTTAAATGTGCACATATCAACACACATATGTGTATGTATTGAACACTTCTTTGTTATTTACAACACATTTTTGGGTAAAAATTCACAGTACACCTGGTGCAAAATGAGCACCTGGTCTTCAATGATGATATTTATACGTTTCAGATTTTTTATAATATTTCGAAGGAAGGAAGAGAAACGTCTAACAGCAGTTTAGCAGGTCAGAGAAGATGGGGAAAAAAGCATGAATGTTAGTGAAGTTATGCTTTATTTCCTTTGGATATTAAAAATTTTATTTTTTAAATGTAATTCTATTATTGGATAAAAGATCTGTTGTTATGTAGGTTCATGCTTCATGAGCGTTATATAAGAAGCATGTTTCAAGGATAATAAGTGTGAAAGATGCCCTTTCAATGTGAAGTGTCAAATAATCTTCAAAACATATCGATATATGTGAACATTCTTATAAATTTGTTTTACCTAATGCACTTGAATTACTTACTACTTACTTGTTACAGTACTATCAGACTTAATCCAAAAACTGCTTTCTTTATAAGGAAGTGCAAGTAAATTCCTATCGTAAATCACTTAAGAGCTGGTTGTGTTAAAGAAGAATGTGTTTGTGAAGGTCACGTTCTAGAGTTAGCTTGCTATTATTTACATTACTTCAAGAGGAAAATCGTGAAAATTGCTAGGTTGTAGTAAATGCTGTGGATAATCGATTGTACTACCTGTTCATTGGTCTTTGCATTCAGCCAATTACTGAGCTGCATTAAGCAAATGCTTCACAAGCATTTCGTTTATAAATGCAAAGAAGCAGACATGTATTCTTAATTACATAAAATGCCTGAAAGCAATAAAGTTGTATGGAGCTGCATGATCGTCCTTCTTTTATTTTTTCCAAAGGTTTCCGATCAGAAATTTTTACAAAACTTATATTTCTGAGAAACGTTATTTCTTGATGTCGAAAAGTCCATTTCTTTTACTTTTAAATTATATATTTTGCCTGTGCTTTGAGGTTTATAGCTAAAAGTGCTATGTTTTAAGTCAAAAAACTTTCGAGATCGTAAAAAATGTCACATAAAGAGAAAGTGCTTATTATGAAAGTAAAAAGCTTCAGTTCTTTGGTTTCTAGGTTCTCTCTGCTTATATTACATTATTTATTCATCATAGAAATTATCTAATAAATTTTGTAAAATATCTAAAATTTAAGTCTTTTTTTATTTGAAATTTTTTGTCATAAATAATAATACACTTCTGTAAGCTAAAAGATCATGGAAAAGATTTGATGTAACTCTAGCATAAAATGCATCCACTTAAATTTGAATTAAAAGCAAAAGTATTTAAAACGTCTCAATTTAAATGAGATAAACAATTTTCTAGTAATAAATGCTTTATTAATAAAATAATGTGTGAATGAGGACTGTTGAGTTAGTCAAAAGTAAAATTATTAAGAATTTAGCAAAAGTAAATTTTGAAATTTTTATATGTTAGATTTAGGCCTATATTCCCAAATGTATTTACTGATTTAGACCATAATTATATGCTTATCACAAACCCAAATTTAAGATACTGCGGTTAGATTTACTGATGCGCTATTATTTGGAAATTAACAATTTCATTATAGATAAAATATACGTTGTTAAATATGCAACTGGCCGCATAAAATTATTATTTATTCATAGCTCTGAAACGTTTACTCATTAAGTTATGAAATATTCTCTTCACAACTTATTAAAGGTTAAGCTTTTTTTTTTCTATGGTAGATATGTAAAAAATTCGAATTGAGACCTGCAGACCCTCGTCTATTAAGTACAAAAGTAAGACTGTTCCCATAAGTTTTCGTTACTTATTTCGAGAAACTTGTATTTTGGATATACGTCTGGTATAAATAGGAGAGTTCAAAAATCATGCATGTAGATATCTTTATTTTTATCTCAATATAAACGTTGAGCTTTCTCAATTTCTAATTTTTCCTAGATAAATGTGAAGCAAGCCCAAATGCACAGAAATATATCTGTCCTTGCTTCACATTTGTCCAGTCTAAACCTGTTTATAACACGTAAATATATCTACCGTTATATTTAGATTTAATTTCCATCTGATTTCAAATATTTATGTTAAATATTCTAATTCTATGCTCTTTTACATATAGGAAATTTTAAAACTGAAATATATTTTTAAATTTATAACTAATAAAAATGTTATTCTCTACATAATTGGAAAAAAGTCATTTTTGCAGGACTGTAAAATATATCAATATTTGTAAAGCAGTGAGATCAATCCGAGTGATCAAAAGTAATTTTTCAGTAAGAGCGAAACTCCAATCCTAAGTATTTTTAGGGATATAAGGCATGCCCTTTGAAAAATGTATACACTTTATAATCATTTACAGAAAATTAAATATGTATTTAAAATGTGTTTACTAACATAAGTATTGCCCTTTTTTATATATTTATGCTGTGATAGTGAAAAATATCACACTTGAAAATCTTTTGAAAGTTAATTAAAAATTAAGATTGTCGTAAAATTTACTATCCAGTATTAAGAAAAAAATCATTCTAAAGCCGTTGTTAAAACTTGGAGGATAAACACTCATAACATCCTAATGCGCTGCTTGTTTTTAAAAGCTGAAGAGAATTTAATCTCACAGATACAGAATAAATAAAACGCTAAATTGTTTCTCTATATGTCAATCGAGTTATGATATAAATGAAGCATTTATATCATCTTTTGTTAAAATACTTTACGTTTCAGAAATTAAATGGATTTTAAATTGGCATTTTTTAAACTTTGAGATTATTTTAAAATAGTGTTTGACCTTTTTTTCTGGAATTATTATTTTCTGTTCATTGAAATTTTGATATGGATTTTTTAAGTATACTTTCACAGAGAAATTATAAAATTAAATTTTCTGACGAAGATTTTATGTTCGGGCTCATAATTTTACCGTATTAATAAAGTTATATGTAAAGTGCGATTGAAATTACTTTCTAATCTCAGATGATAAAGTAACTTCTAAATCGCTTTATCTTCTAAATTGTATATTAACCTTTCTGAAATCTTTGAATCACTCTGGAATACGTTAAATTGAATAACAATATCCTAAAGTTTTTACCCTGATCTGGCTTCTAAATTGCGAAATTTGGTAGATTGTTTTAGACATAGGGAACTATTATAAATTAACTTAGAATATCTCATCATTTTAGTAGCTGAAAATGATTGCTTAGTATATGTTTTTCTTTCAATATCTTACATACCTTTTTTCCCTATCATCTATGCTGTAAAATTAGAAGTAAGACCAAGACGTATGAAAGTTGAAAACTTTAATCTTTACACTATAGAACAATATATTACTGGTGATAACAAGCACTTTCTAAACTGATACGGCCCAACAGCGGCGTAACGGACAGCTTTTCAACATCCGCGGCGAGCTCCTGGAGTGATTTGTGGGCTTCTGTTGGCAGGATTTTAATTGAAGCTTACCGTAATCTTTCAAACATTTCTCCTCAAAACGCTACTGCAATGCGCCGGACAGAGCTTCGAAATCTAGCCTTTGGCTTTTCTGGGAGAGTTTGAAGAATGTCTACTGCGTCTGCTCTCAAAGAAGCGGCGAGATGACAAGCCCTAGCTTGGGAATCCTATTTATTCAAATTCGCCACTACAGAAATTTGTATCTTATACACTTGCCAAGAAGTCTTTCCATCTAATATGGATAACTTCAGGGAGGAACAACCAAGCATGAGTAAAAATTTAAAACCATCCGAATTGCGCCCTGCTGTCGCTACG
The DNA here is from genome assembly GCF_044657685.1 of Stegodyphus dumicola. NCBI lineage: Eukaryota > Metazoa > Arthropoda > Arachnida > Araneae > Eresidae > Stegodyphus > Stegodyphus dumicola. The sequence goes on along the minus strand of NC_140772.1, from coordinate 87,108,662 downwards.
AATTTCTTTAAAGTATCAACTTCTTTAGCTACTGCAGATATCCTGTCATCAATTAGTTGTTCCATGGCAGAAATGCTCTCTTCTATATGCCCTTTTACAGAAGAAACTCTTTCTTCAATTTGTTCGTTTACAGAAAAAACTGTTTCTTCGATTTGTCCGACTCTATTTTCGACAGCTTCTATTCTGTCTTCCACAGCCTCTAATTTATTTCCTATTACGCAGGTAATTTATGTTTTCACTTCTTCTTGAACTGATTTCATTTCGTTTTTAACGGCATTCATCTCCTCCTTAACAGATTCTTGGCGAAATTCATCTCTTCTTTAACTGATGCTTGAATAGTTTCCATTATTTCTTTACGGGTTCCTATCCCATTTTCATCTCTTTAACAGAAACTTTCATATTTTCTTTAAACGCAGCAAAGGCTGCCATGGCATACCTTAATTGGTCTTCCATTGCTCTTGTGACTGGCATTCAAACAACCACTCCTGACACCAAAAATTGTAGCGTGCGTGCGGGTTCGTTATGAATTGAATGCAGAAGTCCGATGAAAAGGGAACAAAATTTATTATTATCATAACGCACAATATCTCACTATCTCACAATAATTATCTTTTAAACTACTAATAACGTTCAACAGAACTTAATTTAAAGCAGAGAAACGTAGAGAAAGCTAATCCGATTTCACAGTGAATTCGCTACAGTAAACAACGTCAGTTTTCTATACAAAACACATAAAACAACTAACTAATGAATTGATAGGTTTTCATGCCGCTTGTATAAGCTTTTTAAATGCACGAGAATTTTCTGGTATTTTCTCTAAAAGCGTACTATTAAGAGATATCTATTTATTAAACACGCGTGCTCCTGTATTTTGCTCATTTTTCCGGCGTAACTTTCTCTTCAAATGAGTCGCGTGCAGTATTGCATGGGAAAATGAAACAATGTAGTAACAATTCTATTAAAAATAGCAAATTAAATACAAAAACCGTAACACTATATATTAAGATTACTTATGGGTTTTCTGGCCTGTTTAATTTGTGAATATTCTCGCTTGATGATCCAACAATAGTCAGCCATCATATACACATTACATTTCGCCCACTTGCTATGATAATTCCATGAGATATTGTTGAAATCGCACAATTTGCGCATCACAGACTACAACACGATTTTTCGGATAGTTATCAAGATGGCTATGTAAAACTGCAATTTGATGTTCATGCTGCAACGTAGCATTTTGATACTCTTCAAAAGTTGCGGGACACTTTCGCTGTAATTTCGCTCTCATATATTTCAAGCAAGTATTTGGCAATGTTTTTTTTAATGTCAATCAAACATTCTTTATAAGTTAAGTCATTGTTCTGATGAAATGTTTTATTTTTAAAGATCTGCCGATTTTGTGAACCATCAAACTCATCGTTTATATCTTTTGAAGTAATAGGCTAGGAAAGGCAGAATGAGATATATGAAACAGTATCCTTTCATGTGACCTAGTTTTATATACAGATGGGGAAATATAATTGTCTTTTTGTCGACAAGTTGCTGATGTAGAATGTTTGGATAACCAGGTTTCAGGTCAGATTCTGTCGGGCAATTCTATTGCACATAATATTCCTCGCGAAGTCCGCTCTACACATACACATAAAACAGAGATATTTGGTAAATCTACATTACTGGCCAAGCAGACCATTTTAAGATTAACAAATATGATCTATGGTTCATATAATATTGCAACAAATCAAGGCTCTCTTCTTTTAACACAAACGAACGGAATGGCTACTGGGACAAACCAAATAAATTTTCATTGTGGAAGAGGACGCAGTTGCATTGAGTGGAATTTTCCAACACTTCCATTAATGCAAGCACGTTATGGCAACAAACAAATCCATCATCACTTCGAAACAATATCAGAAATGCATTTTGTCGTTAAAGCTTAGTTCCTTTTTTCAAACAAGATTTTTCTCTTCAAACAAGTTCAAACAAGTTTTGATGCTAACAGATTTGAAGACTTTTTTTTTTTTTTTTTTTTTTTTTTTTTTTTTTTTTTACAGTCCTAAATTTTTTTTCGAATCATTTACCTCATACTAGTCAAATCCCCTAATAACGGAATCATCTTTAATTTAATAAGAAGACTTTGTAAGGTTTATCCTAATTTTTAGCAGCTATCCCTCCTAATTTCAGTTTACAATTTTCTACCAGAATGTGTTTATAGAATCGCAGTTAAATGCAAATAAAAGAAGAGGAGTACTTAAGTCTAAATCCCACTGACTTCTGTAGAGAGCCAGAGATTCTAACTAGCGTGCATTTGCCTTTTGGCTACACTCTCTCTAAAGCTATTACTAAGCTCGGCCGTACTTCAGGCCCTTGATAGCTTCGCCGTTTAGTTAACATTTAGGGGACAACTCCTGTAGAATTTTGATAGCTTCGGCTATATCTTTTTAGGTAAGCATTAGTTAAGTTTTATTTCTTAGTATTCTTGAGTTCAAGCCCAAGTAGAGGCTTTTCTGTACGTCCTGAGAAAGGACCAGCAGTTAATCCTTACAATGAGCAATAAAGGGTAATTAAGCTTTCTAGAGTTTACGTTTCTGTTTCCTGAGTTAAAGCGATCATTCGCTTACCATTTCTCAAGGTTCCACACACTTAGGTGTAAATTCTGTGTTGGAACCTTATATTTGGCGCCCGAATAAATTGTGACTAACTATGCCGTTAGAAAACCAAAAGTTCTCATTGAACCATTTCAAACTTCAGCCAAATGGATTCGGATTCATCGTAGAAACGATGAAGCCAACCCGAAAATTCGACGGCAAAAGCCGACAAATTTATTCGAAAAATTCGTTCTACTAAATTTATGACGACACTAGACCTCACATCAGGCTATTTTCAAATTGATGTGAAACCCAAGAATGACGAAAAGACAGCTTTCATCATGAAATCGGGCATTTATGCCTATTTAAGAATGCCGTTTGGCTTAAGCGGAGCTCCGGCTACCTTTCAGAAGGCAATGGATAACGTTTTAAGGCCAGGCTTAAGCAAAAATACAATAATTTACCTGGATGATATTATAGTAACCAGAGAGACGACAGACGAACAGATTAAACAATCGGAGGATGTTTTCGCCTGGTTTTCATTTTATGGTTTATCTCAAATCACTTGCCTCCAAGTGCTTCTTTGAGGGGTCCAACATGTGAAAATTGCATAGCGATAATTCTGGCCTACAAGGTGGATGATAAAGTGTTTTTCAGTGCATTTCCACCAGTTTCTGCTGCGTTACACTTACTGTGTGGAACCTGGCCATGTTGTGGAGGATCAGCACTTGGCGGATGGGACATTCTTGTCTTTTGCGTCGACATTGAAGCCTAAGTTGATTCAAGAGACAGCAGCAGTAGGTTTCACTGAAAGTCTGACGTTCTTGTAAGAAATCCCCCAGAAGACTCCCCAAAACCGTGGTCAGGACCTTTCCCGCAGGCAATCGAGTTTTGGTTAATCGAGTCATGAGGTTTCCTTCGCTCTCCCTTCTCCACTATATACTTGCAGGCTTTGATTGAGGAGCCTAATATACAAGTACCCATATCGGCGCAAAGCCAATAAAGGCTTATGACTAACAGCTTTGTCGGGCATTGATGGTATTCGATTTAATTTAAATTTAGAAGTAACTACTGAAGTTTAGTAACTGCACAGCAGTGGTGACTACAGTTTGACCACCAGCTACAGTCAACATGTCGATTGCCCGTATCCAGTATCCTTTACCAGAATCAATCTGATTCGGTTTAATTTAAACTGAAAAAAACTTATCTAATTCATATGAGAAGGTGCAATAAATTTAGAAAGAGAAAACGTACTTGAATTTATTGCACACTTTCATATCAGTGGCGCATAGGTTGTTCTCAAGAGTCATCATCCTGTGATTTGCTGGTGAATAAAATCTCGAAAGGCGGATGTCGATCAACTTTAATTTTAGTTACAAAAATGTTCTTAATGCAGTACTTTCCGTAATTTTCAACTTAAAAATATCCTTAGAAGTTTATCAGATATTTTGTATATTTATTTGTGTTACGTTATCATAGACATATCATTTTGTTTTTGTTGCTACTAAGCGTAACGTAGGCGTTTTTTCATCTACGTTTCCGCAAATAACTAGTTCTTACGTTTATTACTCTGGCTTAGACATAATTTCTTTTTAATTTATTCCAAGCGAGCAGTGTACAGCTTAATCAGCGTTAGAGTGTTGCCATTTAAGAAAATGTAACATGTATAATTTATAGTTGGATATTATTAAATCTGCCACTGCTTAACTAACTGAGTGATTTAAATGCAATAAACGTATTTCTTAAGGTGTTAAATCTTCATTTTATAATACTATATCTAATTACTATAAAATATAATAATTAAAATATATTATGATAAGTAACAAAAGACATTTCTAATGCCGTATATTACATACCTGATACAGGATCTTTCTTTTTTACTTCCTTGTACGAAGTAAAAAGGAAGTATTGTAATCGCGAAGTTTCAGGCAGCATATTTCAACGAAAATATCACATTTTGACCTCTTTCAAATGCAATTTAACGATGTATTTCCGTGATATATATATGTAAGGACAGAATAAAACACTCTTTTCCTCCAAAAAAATTATAAAACTGCTTTAAAATGAATTCTGAAGAGAATTTTTCGTGGCGTCTGTACGAACGTATAACTCAAAAACGAGTAGCCTCAGAACGTTGAAATTTTGTATATAGGACTGCTATAACATATAAATGTGCACCTCGTATTTTGGTTGCAATCGGCCGCACCAAACGTATATAAATATATTTATATATATATATATATCCACACTGTTACCCGGCTCAGTGATCTTAGTTTCTTTACTCTTATATGTTTGCAAATTGTACATTTTTTGCTTTAAAATGATTGAATTATGTTGTTCTTATCTTCCGGTTAAGGTTTTTAGGATTTTAGTAAATCTGTATGCAATATTTTTAGAATTATCAACAATTTTAAGATTGTTTAAGTGCCGCTAAGCCTAATAAATGTTTTTGATGGCGGCCATTGTTCTTGTTTACATTTGAAACAGCAGGACAGCGGATTTGTTGCCAATCTAGAGAAACTTAGCATCGCAACAACAAAGATAACGCCTTCATTTATTATTTAAATCATGCTTAATCCTTTCTGGAATTTTTTCGAGGAAATAAGCGTTTAAGATTTACTTTGTAATTTTTAATACAAATATTTTGAGTTTTTATGTATTTTTTTGCCTTGTCGCGAAGTGAAAACTGAATTAATTGAATGAGTACTCAATCGTCTGGTGAAAAACTGTTTCTTTTTTGTTTTGTTTGCTTAATTTCTTTTATACATCGTTCCAGCTTTAGATCGTTCCAGCTTTGTATTTGAATAGAACATGTGGCAACGATTACATAATTCTTTAAATGATGTAAATTTTGTGTATTCTGAGTTATAATATGAACGAAATATAATACTGTTAAGTGAACCTAGCGCCAGAATGTCGCTATGGTAAACAAAGTGAATTTGAAGAATGCATTTATTCTATTGTGGTTTATGCGGTGTCAGCGAAGTAGATTTAATTCAATCTAATAAGTTTAAATGAAATGCAAGAAAAAATGCGTATAATTTAATATTCCGTACAAGGAAGTCATGTGGTGTACACATCAGATTTTTTTCAAGTTATATTTGTCACATTTTAACTCATAAGTCATGTATAACACATGTTTTCAAATCAGTTGTAGAAATTTTGAAATTTTGCATCACATTCCTTTCGACCAACATTTCCTCACACGTAACATTACTATGTAAGAATGTAGCTGTGAAAGAAACGCTTATTTCTGAGCATTACTAAAGGATATATAATATTATAGAGGCAATATGGATGGCAAAACGTAAAGCTATATAATCTTACAAAACATTTAGAAATATTTTGAGAACAATATTATATGTTAAATTATAAAAACCAATATTTGTTAATTATGTACGATCTTTATTTTGTCTTCCTAAAAATTTCATGTCGTATTTATCTATGAAATGAACTACAGTTAAAACTGATTTTGTAAATATTTTCTATTCTTGCAAAAAAATACGAGACAGTCCATTTTATTAGAATAGAGAAAATTTACATTTTTGGCACTTACTGCTCTTTTGCATCATATCTCATTTGCTGCCTTTCATGAAATAAAAGCAAAGATAATATTCACAAAGACATTTCTGAAATCATAGATTTATTCACACTGTAGAACCCATTTCAGAAAAGTAGTAACTTATCTGCTTTCTTGGATGATTTTATCTTGAACTGAATATTCTGAAAATCTAAGCACTGTATCAGTGGAAGCTCTTGCCAGCTCGATTTGGCAAGAAGCCTTTATGGATTCAAACTCTTTTTACGCAGATGAAATTTCTGAAAAAGTGCAAAGTAAAATGTAAGGGAAACAAAGCTTTCTATGTTCTGCGTATTCACCGTCGATAATAATTACACGCATTCAAAGTATTTTTTACCATGTTTGTGCAAAACAGGATCATTTGTCTGAATGACATTTATGCAATTTAAATATTCGTGAATAATGCGCTTTGATTGATTTCTTATGCAGCTTCCTTAAAGCAGTTTTAATGATGCCTTACTGGTGCCAAAAGTAAAGGAAAGTATAAAAATCATTTTTTCTCTTCCCTTGGGGTTAGGCATTTACATTGCTATAATTTTAAATGCACTTGATTCTTAAAGGAAATATTTTCTTGAAAGCTTGTCGTTTCTTAAAAATTTTATAATATTTTATGGACTAAAATATAGATTATGAGAAGGAAAAACACAGTGGAAAGGAAGCTGTTCTGTGAAAAAATTAAAAAGCATATTTTAAGAAACTTAAATATTTTTATGGTGGTGTGGTGTATTTAATTACGGCAAAGCACACTAGGGCTATCTGCCTAAGAGGAGGGATGCCTTCGTGGAGGACTTTCTAAGGGAAACTGGCTCGTATACACGTTACACATGGGGAAAACCACGAAAACACCCATGCAGCCAGCCCGTTCGCGGGATTCGAACCTCAGACCGAACTACCAGTGTTCAGCGACTTTACTAAATACTTTTATGACAATACGTAAACTAAAATCAAAAGACTTCCAATTTGCGCTCTTAACATTATTTTAATTATATGCAACAAGCAGCTTCTTCACATATTCAGATCTAAGAAATTCAGATATTGCATGTTAAACAGTATTCATATATTATTAAAAACACTCATATTCTATCTAATTACTGTAAAAGGCATTTTTTGTACACGTTTTAAACATTCTCTTCGAAATTTCAATATATATATATATCAAATTACAGTACAACAAGTTGAAGTATTATTTTTTAAAAGGGTGGTTAATTAAACAATTTAAAAAGAGAAATTTCTTTAATTTATTTCTAAAATACATAGCTTTTAATATTGCATTTTACTTTTCTACGCCAATTTTGCCTAATTTTAAATTTTACATTGGAATGCCTCTTTTCCAATTTGATAATCTGAAATTAAATAGATTATGTTTTTTAAATGAAGAAATAAATATTGTTCTGGGAACAAGAAGTTTGCAATAAAGTGATTTTGTTAGTAATAATAAGCGAAGTAATCACTTTATTGGATCTAGTGTTCTACTAGTGCCTAGTGACAGAGGACGAGGACGCCTGATGTCTAACATAAGTATTTGGGTCTATTTCCCACGCCCTGTCCAATCCAGAGCAACAGCTCCCAGGGACAACAAGGGAGCCACTCCGAGAATTTATATATTTTAAGCACAAGATCTTGAGATCTTGCATATTTATTGGTTTTATATTGGTAATAGTAGCTTTCTCCTATTCTAACAAGATTTGTTGTACAAAAATCACCTTTTTAATAAAACGATTCTTAGTTAAAATTATATGAATGGCATCAGACTTGATATTTGTTGATTTTTCTTCTAATTACGTTATACATCTAAAAGGTAAAAGCTATGTTTTTCCCCAAACGTGAGAAATGTGGCCCAAACATCTGTCTTACACATAATGTAAGTAATACACTGGCTGGAACATCATTATTTCAATTTGTTATTAAGTTTTATTTGAAGTAGAAGACTCGTTATTACGTCATATAAGCTTTTAATTCTATCCTCGAACTTTGAATATAAAACGTTTCTAATAATTTCATTAGATTTTGTACGGGATAACTTTTTATCATAAGCAGAAGCAATGTCTTTGAAACTTTTTTACAGATCGCTAAATGATGGTTATCTTTTTAAATTAGACATAAAAATTACCCACAGTTTGGCACTGATTTTGTAAAAAATTCCATAATTTTGATGGTCCCTCTTTTGCAAGAGCAAGAAAGAGTTGTCAAACTCTTTTCGCCTGAGGCAAAGCGAAATGTGTCTGAATGTCCTTGAACCAAATGGCTCGTGATATATAACACCTCTAAAGGAAATTTTCAATATGCAATCGTTTTGTCTGAACTTCAAGAAACTTATGATGCAGACTCATTAAGGTTTAGTAGTGTAGGCTCATTATAATAATTTTACACTACGTTATTAGGTGAAAATCGATTTTGTTTTAATTATTGAAAATTCTTCATATGTAATACTTCAATTTATCTACCCATTCCTTTGTGCACTTTATAAGCTAGTTCTAAAATCTTTACCTGTGAATCCCATCTTCGATTATCGATATCCAAACAATACTTTAAATACAAAACGTATTACGGAACATTTTTATGATAATATGATTGAAAAGACTTCAGTTTCTCTGTTGCTTTTTTTGTAAGCTTCACCAGAATGTTGTATTAACAATCAGCATTTTTTAAAATAAAGCTCTTAGATGATCAAAAAGAATATGTTAGTAAGGGTAAATATGAATTGAAAATGCAAAGCTCTTGTCATTAAATATAGAAAAAATTCTACGAATAATTTTAAAATGACTTTACAGCACTTAGTATAAATCTTGCTGAAAAATTATTCCCACAAACGTAAAATGGAAAATTCTAGTTGATTGTGCAAAATACTGAGACACAAATCATGATCAAATCAATGACCTGAAATTAAGAAGAAATCAGTCATTTATTGTCTTTAGGTTTCGTTCAGAAAAAATTCTATTTTTTTGCTTACTTAATATTAAGTATATATAATAAGATGCTTATACACCAATGGTCTTTAGATATTTTATTGATTCGACTCAAACAAATTTTACTTATTTGAAACCAAAGTTTTATTGATAATTTTTCAAAGGCATGAAAACCTAGCTTCAAAAGTTTCCTAAATGCTGTTATTATTATCATGGCTGTATCCAAAAGAAAATTATAAAACATAGTTTTCATATTTACAAAATTCTAGTATACTGGGGAATTAGTAGTTTAATATGCTTTACTAAAATATCACTTTAAGCACTATTTCTTGATTTTTTTCTAATTAAAGAAATAAATATTTATAATCTTCATTTTTTAAGACATGTTTATTTCATTATGATACATGTCTACGAAAAGAAACCTCTCAAGAGGGATTTGGAATATTGACAAATATCTCAATTAATTTATTTTTCTTCTTTATGTAATACTGTGTGAAATCTTGTATTATGAATATTTCATTTTTCCCAAAAGATGAAATTTCTCACATAGCTAGAAAAAGGAAAATTTACTTTATCATTTGCCCAATTTAAAAAAAGTTATTTTAAGAGAATCAAAATAAAAAAATTCTTGAGAATATTTGATTGAAATTATTTTAGTCTGTTAAGCATCAAAACCCAGTGTTTTTCAATTAAATAGCATCTCTACATTACTGAAGATTATATATAAATAATTTTAGATTATATATCTTAGAGTAAAACAGATACTTTTTGGCTAATTTTTAAATTCTCGTTTCTTTTAAAAGTTTAGCATTTCGCAAAAAATGGATATACATTTCACACCATCTTTTTATATTTTCACTTGTATAGAATAGTGAGAAAAGATTAGGCAATGCGTGACTTCATTCGTGAAGATGTACGTTGAAAAATGAAAATTTAATGATTAAACGCAGAATTCAGGTTATATGAAAGACATTATTAGAATTTTATTACTGGAATATTTATGATGGTTCTGATATTTCTTTGAGAATGTCGGCATGTTCGATTCATTTTACTACATACTGAAAAATATGTTAACGCTTTTTTCCCACAGAATACTTCTGATTGAGTTTTAAAAATTAGGATTTTATATTTATAGTGTGATTTCTTTGTTAAGGTAGCAAAGTATATTTTTGTTTGCATAACTGACATATAAAATCAGACTTTCTTTGAAGTTAACTTCTCCTGGGTATTTAAATAAGTTTTCTGGAAAGCCTTCTTAGCTGCTAAAGCAACTAATGTAGTTAAGACTCAGATCACATCAAATTAATAAAATATTCAAAATATTAGTTACATTGCTTAATTAGTTGATTTCTTTTCATCCATTTTAGTAATGCTGTGTCTCTTATCTTATAAAACTAATATCTTAGTTAAAAACTAAACTTAATTAAATGCATTAAAAGAATAGCGATTCGCTATTCTTTTAATGCATTTAATTGTGTTACTGGTATTAATTTGATTTATAAAAGGTATGTTACTTCCTTTCAATAAATCTCCTAAATTTTATTATAGGTGATGAATACATTGCAGTTTAAGACAATTGACATGTTTGATTATGTAATTAGTACCAAATATAGAATCAGAAAATTAGCAAAGTAAAACGGCAAATGCGGTTCAAGAAAGCATTTTTTTTTAAATTAATTTTTATTAATTTTATTTATTTTTGATTGATTAAAGAATGATCTGTGACTTAACAAAACATTTATTTTGGGCGTAAGAATTACTGTCGAAGGATATTTTATGTTTATAGATTGGCTTTGACTTTATGTTAGGTAAAAGCACAAACGAAGACATACCTCAAAGGTAATTAGGAAACATAAAGTGTTGGATATAAACAAACAGTATGATGCTCGTGAAATAAAATTTAGAAAAGAACATTTCAATGGATAAATAGTAATACTATAGATAAATAGTAATACAGAAGCCAAAGAATTAATACGAAGTACTTTTATTTAATACGAAGTACTTTTAGTTAAGTACATTTTAATGGATGAAACCTATAGATAAATAGTAATGCAGAAGCCAAAGAATTAATAAAGTACTTTTATTTTGTATTTATATTACACTAATACATTAAACAGTAATCACTTGTTAATTCGAATTCTATTTACTTGATCTTACTTAATTCAGCCAACCCTTAGAATATTATTGATTACTATATAACTAAACATAGAAAATAAATTCAGCTATAGAGCAAATATAAGAAACTTAGCTATACAGCACTTCACTTTCAGTTATGCTGCACAGATTGTATAGCGTTATGTGCCGCGATACATCCCATAGTGCGAAAATTATTATTTGTTAAACTGAAGTTTTTGATGAAATAAAATTTCATCCACTCTTGTTCAAATAAGGGCCTTAACTTGATTCTTTATTATCTAGTAACAGTGACTGCTGCTGTGAGTTAGTTGTCATTTGTTACTCTCATATGTAACAGCGATCAAAATCAGTATGTTGTAAGGTCATTCCATATATCATAGCTTTTATGTCACTGAGTATATATGTTTTTGAACAGAATTGAAACCATACAGAAATTTCTCGTCATTGAACATTCTCAATGGCTGAAAAACATGAAAAGGGATAAACGTGATGTTGCAAGAAACCGTGCCGAGTGCTTGAAAAAGAAGACTGATTAATAAAATTTTATTCTAAAATTTAGTTCAAAAGAAGAAAGAAATTAGGTAAGAGATGCGGACGCCTGCAGAATAAATTTTTTAGATAGTATTGAATACAAAACTTTTCCTTAGCTCGTCCAACTTAATGGCTGTGACAAAGACTAAAATTAAGCCTCCAGCCGGAAAATGTGTAAAGCAACCATGCATGTGGACTCAATTTTACCTATCTCATAGCAAAATCAGATAAAGCTCACTAATTTTATAGTGGTCAAGAAGCTACTTTGGTTCTGCCGTAGGTTTAGGCTATGACTATTTTATATACGGCAGTAAGATTCAACTCAGTTCTATTAAACGTTTGGAGGACAAACGCCGGGGGGGCAGCGTATCCGAAGGTCTCCTAACCCCTTTACATTTTTACCAGTGTCTCGAAAGAATTTTCGGCTGAAATTAAGCGGGAAGTTATCCCCTTCTTAATACCTGTATGAGGTGGGACGTATTTAGGAAGTTACTGCTTCTAGAAGGCATTCTCGAATTTGTTGAACTCCTTGATGGTAGCTTCACAGTTGTAATTCCTTGTGATGAACCTCATAAGAAAAGATTTATCTTCATATAGATCAGATCACTTTCATACAGTTACACATTATCACGATCTTCACACTTAAGGTTGTTCTAAAAAGAAATAGATCCAGATGGATATTCTTAGAACAACATAATGCAATTGAGTAGTAATAATAAATAAACATACGTAATTATTAGCGATTAATTGGTAAATATACATAAATTCGTAGTTATATATAAATATGTAACTAGAGAAGCAAAATTGGCATTCAGAGCACTTTTCTTTTCAGCAAATATTTTCTTCCGACCCACGCTTTCAGCACATTCCTGACATACATAGTATACATTCCTGAAATGTTACATCACTGAATCACAACGAAATTTTGCTACAATGAATTTTTTGTGTTTCTCACTCTCTTCCTTTCTCTATATAAAAGAAATCCTGAATATTTTCATATCTTTGTTTCATCTTGCACTAAAAATTTTTCTGTAAGATTCTAAAAAACAACATAGAGACTGGGATGCCATGGGAATAGCAGTAACAGGTACATTCTTTGGAACTTTACAAGGATTATTTGTGTAAAAGGTTACAGATCATTTTCTTGCAATATTACAAAAAAATAGTTATCTGATAACGCACATTTCCTACTTTAATTGCCAAACGATATGTTTGCACTGCTTACGGATTATTTTGCTTGTAATATTACAGTAAGTAATTATGTAAGTAGAACATACTTTTCTTATGCAAAATCTCAAAATCTATGTCTTTGAAGGTTTCAGATGACTTGTTTTTAACATCACATTAAGTAATTTTGTATGTAGAATATATCTGTCATATGTGAAATACTAAAGGATTTGTTTATAAAGGCAATATATGTTTTGTCTAAAACGATGCTTGTCATTGTAAAACATGTTATAATATATATTTATTAGTAAAAGAATATATACGTGTGCGTGTGTGTTTGTATGTATATATATATACTATGAAAAATAAGATATCTATCTTAAATGCCTTAAGCTTAATAAACTAACAAAGAAGAAACCGAAGCAAATTATCTTCTTGACATACAAATTCACCATCTCAACAATATTATACTGTTTGATAAAAGAAGGCATTTCGATTTCAAAACAACCATCTAATTAAGGTGAAATCCAATATCCACAGAAAAAGTATTGCTAACACTATTACTAATCAAACAGAAAGAATAAAAAGTATTTTCAGTAACGACAATGGTTTTGCAAATGAGCTTAGTTTTTTAATTAAAGTATTAAAAGATAAAATTGTACAGAGCTTCATAAAAAATAGCTTGGTAAAATACAAACGTTAATCTAAAAATTACTTTCACCCCTAAATTTTTATGATGAGATATACCCAAATTTTATGACGATATAGTTTGGATGTGCTTAAGACAATTGAATTAGGTATTCGTTTCAAATTCTAGCATTAGTTATAATTTAGATTAGATTAGCTTTACAGTCTCCTACCTTTTCTACTTATAAAATGCGCCAAATTTATCTTCCAAATCTCAAGAAACCAACCTGAATGAGTTCTGTGTTCTATAACATTTGGCAACTTCTTTGTTTTCTGCCTATAGTCTGTCTTAGATTAGCTATAATTTATAACATTTTTTTCTAAATTCATGTTTTACATTCTGTGAGTTTGCTCAGAACTTTGCTTACAGTTTACTCGACACAGCCCTTACTACATCACAATTTAAATTTTCCAATGTATTTATTCTTTACAATTATTTTTTTTTACCTTTTATAAAACGATTCCACGATACATTTAAATTTAAAAACATATTTTTTAACGCTACATTGAACTAAACTGACAAACCTTTTCCTTTCGTTGAACTGAAATGAATTAACGCGTCTCTTGAACTGAAACTGAGATAATTTTGCGATTCATTTTCCAAAGAATTTATAACAATAATCACTTAAACTCACTCTGGCGGTTTTTAGATTCATAAATCAGGTAATTCAATGTTCTTTATCCAATATACATTTTTACTTCTATAGTGTAAGTGTTTTAATTATTATTATTTAATTCAATTCGTAGTTTATCGCTACACATTTTAGGCTTTGCAACTGTACAGGAGTATATAAATATATTTTATCATTTCAAAAATTTTGTCATCGCTTTTGTTTTCCAGATTCTAATAACTTACTCTTCTATTTGTTACTTTTGTATTATATTATATTTTGTTTTATATTTTCTAGATCAAATTTTTATTTTTATTTTATTTTTGCAAGTGTTGGATTAATTCTCTTCTATAAATTCTGGAATCAATTCACTAAAGTTTAACAATTTTTATTGGATTTTTATGTTCTTTTGCTTGTTTTAGAATTCCGGCCTGTAAATTTTGAAAATTTGCGTTTAGTATTGTTTTTCCAATTTTGAATGAAAACAATTGCATTTTATTTTTTGAAATGCTACATAATTATATTTGCAAGCATTGTTTTTGGACTCTATGGTACTCCCTTTATTTTTCTAAATTTGTCTGTTATTTAGTAATCGTTTTCAATTTATGTTTTTTTTTTTTGTTTGTTTTTTTTTGTTTTTTATGCTGCAATTCTTGCACTGTTTAGTTTGGTCTGTAAGGGTTAGCTTGATAATGACACAGATTACTTTTATTATATTTCTAAGATTATTTTTAATTTAAAATTTTAATTGTGTTATTAGTTCAGAAATGATTTATTTAATTTATTTGCTTCTTTCGTTGTACCAACAACCCCTTGAAGACAATGCAACGGATGATGTAAATACCAATTTTCATTTTTGTTTTTGACATGTTTTGCCCTTCTATGTCTTGGTATGGTACATTTAATTACGAAGAAACACTCCAGGACTATCTGCCCAAGAGAAGGGATGCCTTCTCGGAGGACTTCCTAAGAGAAACTGGCAAGTATACACATTACACATGGAAAAACTACGAAAGCGACCATGCAGCCAGCCCATTTGCCGGAATTCAAACCTCGTACCGAAGTACCAGTGTTCAGAGACTTTACTGCTCGGCTTACATTCGCCTTTGAGGTTTGCCTCTATATTTGATACTGAATATACTGAATATGGGATGGATTTTAAAAGCATTTATTTTTAATTTAATTTTGCATTACTGCCACCACTTGTTTCCGCTATTAGAGCACAATTAAATTAGGTTTTATACTGATTTTTACTTTGCATAAATTCTTTATGTATGTATATGTATGTGTGTGTTTGTGTATGTGTATGTGCTAACAGTTTAATCTCTTAAATGTTCTAATTCTACTTCATAATAGCATTAATTTGACGACAGCCCTGAATACACGTTTTTATTTCAACGAGGAAGATTATTCTGCGGCTGAAACCCGCTGGTCACTAACCTCAGAATTCTTTTCTAACTGTGAAGCACCTTGTAACTTAAAATTAATATTTAACTATAATATATTTGCGTAATTTTAGCACATGGATTCGAATTTTAAAAAACAAAAAAAAAAAGTTTCATTCAACCAGTCAATTCATTGTTAAAATCTTTCAGTGCGGTTTCAGAGTAGAATATTTTAAAAAATTCTGTTTATTATTCCGGTTTTCCGTTCATCAAAATAATATACTTTCATTGTTTTCATGTATTTTAATAAGTTAAAATTTCTATAATTTTCGCTGGAAATATTTGTCAAGCTGCAGTAGAACGAATTTATTGACACACATAAATTTTGCTTACCAATTTTAATTTAAATTCCAAACTTTTTAGAATAATTTTAGGAAGCATCTGCAAAGTGAGTGTTCTTTGGTATTGTTCACACGTGTTCATCCATGTAGGAGTACTTCATCCATGTTCGGAATATTTTGTACAACCTAACTACCGACATCGTTGATATTATGTTAATAGCTGTCGTACTTTATTTTGAGAAGCTATTTATTTAAAGTTTCCCCTAGTATCAATATTTTCAGGTGATAATCCTGGACTTGCTTAGTTCGAATATCTTACGAAGTTTTGTTGAGCCTCTTTTTAATGAAGAGGCTAGAAAACATCTCAGTCTCATTATTTGAGGAAACACACCTTTCCTGACAATGTAATAGCATGAAAATTATTCTTAATCATCATTTAGTTTAATTATACACATTTGAAAATGAAACGAAACTTCTGATAAAACTTACCATTAGTTTCCAATAAATAAGCGTCTCTTATTCGGAAATTTTTAACTTCTGTGAACAGATAATTTTTCAGAAATTTCGTAAACATTCTTAGAGCATTTACCATTCCTCTTCGCGACTCACGATACTCAGAAAATCTCTAGCAATTATCAAGACATTGAAAGCAAAGATTAATATTTAATGTTTATTCTTTGCCTTATGAGAGTTGAAAAGCATTTTGGAAGGACGCCAAAACATACCGAAAATTTACGCTTTATAACACAGCAACGAATCTTGGAAAATATTTAAGTACTTTCTTCAAAGAATATCCTAGTTCGTTTAATTCTCAAATATTACCAGCAAAGTAACTCATTTTGGAAATACCGTTGATTCTCCGAACTTTAAAAAATGTTTTTAAATAACTGTTTAGAGAATCGTAGCGCTAACCAAGGTTTTTTAAAATACATTTTAACGAAAATGAAAGAGAATTATTCATGCATGAAAATATCTGAATTTCCAGCAGTTACTTGAAATTATTTATTACTTTATTTCGCATTTCCTATTTGCTCATCTTTTAGATGAATACCTTGAAAACCAAAAATGGATATTGTTAAAAGTTTGGGTACAATTTTGATTTCATACCCAATTGCATCTTTCAAATGTTGTTTCAGAATAATGCATAGAATTTATTTGTAACAAGTAAGTTTAATGGATCCTTTTCGTGAATAACATAAAGTATTCTTCTTGAACTTGAATGTTGATATCACGCTTAAATCATGTGACAAAATATTATTCCGTTATCGAAGAAAGTATCAACTTTTTTTGGATCTTATCTCGCTTGGGCATTTGTTATCTTCTAAATGACTTTGATGAATAGTTATTTTGGTTATTTGGTAAGATCTAGATTGAACTACATTCTTATGAAATTTCTCGCACAAATTGTATTATCTGTCTCCGACTGTTATTCTTACTGAAGGAACAAAATCTTAATCCTAAAACTGAAAATGAGTTAAAAACGTAAATCAGAAGTAAAACTAGGTATTCATAAAAATTAGCTATCAAAAAATTAAGCACAGACAAAGATTCTGCAGCTTTTATGAATTCTTAAAAGTAAAGAGTTTAGCTATCTACGGTAAATATAAACGCTCCAACATTCGCAAAGAAACGTCTGCTGAGAAAGTGCTAATGCATAGCTTGTACCAAATTTAATGCTGCTGTGTGAAGCTTAGTAATTTAACCCACCACAAAATTACTCATCAGCGGCTTACGCAATAATTTAAATCGAAATAGTGAAGCAGCCCATGCATTAAAATATTTACATTTTTTTCACTATTTTTAATGAGTAGTTAGTGTGTACTCTACTCAAGCGAATAATTTATTCGATAAAAACGAGTAAAGTGCATTCCGTTGTTAGAAAAACAATAAAAGTTTTCCAAAATTATAAAAATTAATGTTTCGGGCATTAGCCTTTTGCAGAAAATTTGCATTTAATTGTAAATCGCCATTGTTGTACAAGAGTTACCAAAAAAATACTTGTCTTATTAAACCAGTGATGAAAATTAAAATTTAAGAGTAATTTTAGCTAAAAATTTAGTTTTTAAATATTTTATAGAATTAATATTTAAAAGGATTATGAAACCATTTTATTAAAAATAATCTAGATAACAGAAATGAAATTTATCTTATTGCTCATCATTTAAAATTATTTCCCTTTTTATATATACTAATCTTATAAAAAGCTAAAAAAGCCAAATCCTGGTAATTTAGCAGTATAATATGAAAATATATTTATAAAATGCTCATAAAAATAGAAAAGCATAGACAAAAAATCACATTTAAAGTAATTAAAGATTATCTTCTTAAGTAGTTAAAGATTACTTTCAGGAAACTTGCTTAACATTACTAAACAAACAAAAAAAAATTTTAAAAATACTACCCATATCTTTAGCGAAAAAGTAAATTATCCAACTTACTCTCTGAGGTTATCTAGACTACAGTGGTGGCCAAAATTGTGGACACTTTGGGAAATTTTTATGTTTTTGAACTTTCTATTCTTATAGAAAATGTTACGTTTCTCAAATTGCAAACTTGTATATATCATTTTAAAGAGAATTTATTATTGAATTCAATACAAAACACAAAATTCAATTATTTGCAATACAAAAACGTTATATGTACTTTATATAAAAAATAAATATAAAATAATATATAAATAAAAACATATATGTAATATATAATAAAAAACACAGTTATGAAGTGGTTTGTAATGTCTAGCTTTCCTTTCCAATCACTGTTATTGTTCTGAGAACCAATCAAATGTTAGTAACTGCCAATAGAAGCTGACATCATGTCTACACTTGAAACAATTCATTATTTTGCTTTGTTCTGTAGAAGGAGGACCTGTTTCTTATACACTGCAATTACAAGTAGGAATTTTTGTAAAAAATTTTAATATTTAGTCAAGAAGCAATGATATCAAATAAAAGAGTAGATTGGACACCTAGAAAGAGATGTAATATTATTGTTTTACGAGAAAGTGGTCTTTCCTATGCTGAAATTGCAAGACAGGTGGGTGGTTCAGTGACTACATCTGGAGTCTGAAAGTTTTGTTTACGATATCAAGAGACAAATTCAATAAAAAACAAAAAAGGAAAAGGCCGATAAAGGTGCACCACATCTATTGATGACCGAAGAATAGAAAGAGTATGCCTCCAAGATAGAAAATGTCATCAACGGCCATCAGAAGTGATCTGAATGATGCTGGTGTTTCTGTCAGTTCAAGAACAATCAGGAGAAGATTAACAAATGTTGGACTGAGAGGTAGAATTCCACGAAAAAAGCCTTAACTTGATTTTCAGCAACGAAAGAAAAAAGACTACAATGGGCAAAGGAGCACATTAATTGGACAGATGGTCAGTGGTCACAAGTTATATGGAGTGATGAAACTAAGATATCGTTATTCGGTAGTGATGGGCGAAAATATGTAAGACATAGAATAGGAGAAGAGCTACATCCTGACTGCATTCAAGCAACTGTGAAGAACCCAGTTAGTGTTATGATTTGGTCATGCGTATCAGCAGATGGTATTGGTCGACTTCATGTCATCGATGGGACACTGAATGCCAGAAAATACATTGACACTATTCTAGAACCAAAACTTCTACCTTCCATCCGAGATCTCTTTCCCAACAATACTTCGTTTATTTTTCAGCAGGATTCTGCTCCTTGCCACACGGTCAAAATATCGAAAGAGTGGTTTCGTACAAAGAGCATTAAATTGTTGTCATGGCCAGGAAACAGTTCTGACCTCAATCCTATCGAAAATTTGTGGCACCGTTTGAAAACTCTTGTTCGAATGAGGCGCCCATCAAATAAAAGGGAACTAATTGAGGCTATAATTGTTTCATGGAATCATATAATAACGAAAGAAGAGCTTAAAACTCTTCTCAGCTCAATGAAACGTCGATGTGAAGCTGTAATCAAAAATAAAGGGTACCCTACTAAGTACCGATAACTCACTGCAATTATTACTATCTAATGTATATCGATAACTATTATCGTTTAACTTTTTGTGTATTGCAAATAACTGAATTTTGTGTTTTGTATTGAATTCAGTAATAAATTCTCTTTAAAATGATATATACAAGTTTATTTTTTTTGTGAAACGTAACGTTTTCTATAAGCATACAAAGTTCAAAAATATAAAAATTTCCAAAAGTGTCCACAATTTTGGCCACCACTGTATGCTGTCCACTCCATGCGCTCTGCTGTTTTCCCTTGAAATATCCCGTTCACAAGGAGCTAGCGAATTTGTCGATCATCATTATCTATAAAGATAGCCGACGCACTGTTGACAGCAGTATAAGAGTTAAACGATTAAAAGTCCAAGAATTCGTCGTTCTATACTTGAATGTTGAGCACTCGTTCCAAATGACATGCAAGTCAATTCGCCCATCTTATTTAATCACTGCAAAACAAGCTCATTTCTCCCAACAAAAAGCGATTCTTTTTCGGATATGCGCTGAACTGTATTGGGAATCACTTACTTACCAGGCTGTACAATGCATCTTCTTCAGTCCTTTTGATGTTGTAAGGTCATTGAGACAAAAGCAATTGGTTTATATGCTTAAAATCCAAATGTTTGAAAGCATCTGTGGATATTTTGTGTCAATACTATTCTTCAAGTTGATGTAAATATCTTTTCATCTCAATGGCATTTTGGTATGTGCTTCATTGGAGAGTTATTGATAAATAAAAGGCATCATTTAAGCTGATGGCTCATGATAGACCTCTACTAAAACTTCTACAAACAGTTCACTATCTCTAAAAACTAATTTCACAAGCATATTATACTTCCGAATACCCCAACGGCGAACGATGTAATGTGATGCTCAGATTGACTGAATTCTTACTTTACCATATGGCTAGCCCCGAAGCACATTTTCGTAAATCGTGTTGATTCGATACATTGACCTAACGGAGACGCTGCAAACTGTTTCTCTTGTCCCAAGCTGTACAAGAATGCCGTTCCAAATAAACAACCCGTTTAATGGGTTTTCCATGGACCTTATAAGATATAAGGTCCATGGGGCTTTCATATTCACGTCAATTATGACGTATAACAATTATTTTGTTATTAATTTTCATATCGAACTCTTTTCTACAGCTGCGTTTTCGTTACTCGTAAGGATCTTTTGAGAGTTCATTACAGTTTTATTTAACTGCTTTGAATAAGTTTATTTAAAAATGATGCTCCTGTAATTTTGTTGGCAGGCGTTGTATTATTTATAGAGTTATACATTTCTGATGCTATTTAAATTACAACAATGCCTTCGTATTGCAGAAAGTTAAGTTAAAAACCAACAACAATTTATCAAATATTATTTAATCCTTAATGAAGTTATTTCACTGTGCAAATATTCTGCGCGAATTGTCATTGTCAGTTATAAATTACTTTGAGGAAAAGCCGAGTTCTTTACAAATCTTACTTTTAAGTTTTTGGGAGTTTAATTAAGTTTCAGATTTTAAACCAGCAAATTCGCACGGACACTCATTTAATTAAGTATTGTACTCCAAATTATGAAATACAAGCTACTTTTGTAAGATATTGTTCAATTTCAAAACCATCTCAAGTAAGTGTTTTGCAAATATATTAATTGGCTGGCACCGATGATTCATAAATGCATGCCGAAAACATAAAATCTGAGCGAAAACAAATTTGTATTAAGTACATTCCATTACTGCCTTATTTTGAACAAGCACGGAGACACATCTTTCAATTGCTCAGCGTTGTAGGAATAGTAAAATCGATGCGTTACGAGGAAAGATTATAACAATGAGTTCTCTCGAAATAGGTAATTACAATTTGAAACACAAAGCGCAGTTTAACTTTTAATTCGCTCTCTCCTTTGCCAACAAATTTCCCGAGTTAAATTGAAAATAGCCATTTTGTAGTAGTTTCAACAGAGAAAATTTATTCTTAAAAGATAAACAAGTAAAAAACGAAACAAAGAAATATTAACTAAGAGCTATTCAACATGCTTTGGTAGATTGATAGAGAAGCTCTTATTTAATACAAGATCAACAAGCATAAGTTTTTCCTTTCTTTTATTATCAAAACAGAGGGTGCCACTAAAACAGATAATTACATTTTGCTCTTATTTCAATTTTCCCTCAGCGATGCGAAGTATAGAATAAAAAAAGAAAAAGATGAAAATATTAAATTATTGCGGCTGTTAAACGATTTGTGACGGTTTTTCACACTGCCCTTTTCAATATAAAAAAAGAAATTTTTGTCATTATTATTTCAACGAGGAAAACGAGAAGTAGGTAAAAAACTTATTCTAATGCTAAAAAAAGAGTATTTGGGTTTCGGAAAAATAGATAATGTTAAAAAATATATAGTTAATTAGTGACATAATGGAGTTTTCTAACTTACGAAAAAATTCTGGCATGCGTTTGAGAGAATTCTTCCGTATTTTGTTTAAGTGAATTGCTCGAAGAAAGGAAGACTTTTCCAGTAAAAAACGTTAACAGAGTTTTTGCTTCTTCATGATGTTTTTAAATTTGATTCTTTTATATATCTTCTTTTCGCGTCATTACAAAATGATTTGCAGTTCGCTGATAATAGCGCACATTTTGAACGTTTTCGAAACCTTTCTGTAATCGTCATTTTATTTTATCTTTTGCCTCTATACTAAGTTCATTTTGATACAAGTATTTCTTAATAAAAAAATGTAATTTTTTCATTAAATTCGTATTTTGCTTGAAAGAGTTTCTAGAACAATAACTAAAAAGTTTCAAGCATTAAATTCATTTATTCTTTTACTATGCGGCTTGTGAACGGAAACATCATCTGGAATTTCATGTTTTGTATTTCTGGGCGAGAGGTTTACACTTTAGTTTTTAAGTCATCCATTTACGTTATGAAAGAAAAGAAGTGTTTTACTTTATTTCGTAAGGTTCATTTTAATTTTGTAACTCGTTATTTAAAGTCCCTTTCCTATCAAAGCCTCTATTGATTTTCTAGCGATTAGAATTCTGCGGCGTTGAGTTTTTCTTGCCATTCGGCTTGCTTACGCTGACTTCGGTCACAGACAACTTGCGTGCTAGTTAAATTGCGAAGTCGTTAGACTAGACTTAAATTTCATTAACTTTAGTTTATCATTAACTTTAGCTTAACTATCTTTAATTTTAAGCCAAAAGTGTTGACTTCAGTAAACATAATTGGTGCCGTCAGTTAAACTCTATTTGGATTGATAAAAACGTTCTTTACACACCTTCCCTGTCTCTGTGGTACTTACATACTGATAATTCACCACATGTGTTTCAAAGTTTTGGTGTAGTGTACGCTTCTTAAGAAGGTCAAACACTATAGTTCGATAATTTATTTACATACTAGATAGCTGTACAGAAAAATAGAAAAACTAATAAGAGGAATATTTATAATAAGTGGTAATGTTGTGCTGTTGTAAACAGTGAATAAAGTTTTTGTTGAACTATTTGGCTGTGAAGTTTCAGAATGCAATTCATATGGTATAAAATGGTATAAAATGGGACAGATGAGTAGCTGTTGATTGCACAGTTACAGTATAATATGCTAAAGGATCCGTTAAATTCACGGTTTTTAGCTAGAAATGTAATGGAGAAATTCGGAATAAAGTCATTTGAAAAGTTTTGTTTACAGAATGAAAGTAAATGTAGCTGCTGTAGGTAAAATAAGAGTAGTTCATAGAAAGACTGCCTAAAAACTTTGCAGCCAATATCAAAAGCTGCTAGTAAAACTTAACACATACGAATCAATGTTAAAGTAAACGAATGAGCACTCAGTGAAGGATTATAACTCTCTTGAACACTAAATTAAGGGCTATGACTCATCAAAGAGGATAACGTATTATAATGACAGACTCTTAATACTCATTTATAATGAAGTCCGTAAAGCCACTACTACACTGTTTGTCAGAATTAAAGTATATTGTTATAAAGCTTACAGAAATATCACAGATAATGGTTTGCACGAAATACTATTTTAACATATATTACATGTTTTGGCAGTTTATTCATTAGAAAATACTGAAGTTAAAGTTAAATTCCTGAAAATTCAAAAATAATGGGAAAGTGATCTCTGTTTAGCAACAAACATTTGTTTAATAGTTAGTGTGGTAAGCTTAGAGAGCAAACCTCACACCTTGCATTCATAGATTTTACAAAACTACTGATCAATGTCTTGTGTAATTGCCCGCCACCCTTCTGAAAATGCTCTTTTTAGATTTTTGCAAAGTGCGATATGGTATTTAATGCGCTGCGGTTCGCTGGTCTGAGGTATCCCCCACATGATCAATTTTCTTTCGCGATGTTTAATTCTGCTAAGTAAGCTTACCAATCCATTCGAGTGATATATTGCGTTTCTAATCTTTCTAACACCAGAAGGTCTCATGCAAACAAGCATTGATATCCAGTAGCAAAATATCAGAGCAAACAACACTCCGACACAACTTTAATGGAGTTTCCTCATATTCAGCTCGGTTTGGTCATTTATCATGGTTCCACCTCATACTTTATTCAAAACGTGTCTAGTATCATACTTCGAACTCTATCTTTAACAGTCAGTACAGAGTACATTGTCCCATTCCTCCTGGATCAGACTATGACCATGATCTTGACACCACGTTTTCGAAGACTGAGTCAGCAGAATGAAAACCATTGATTTTCTCGCATGAAGTCCAGCTTTGTAAAGTAAATTTGTAACAAAAGAACGGCTAATAGGAATTCTCCTGGCAGCCAAAAATTTTCTAACTAACTTTTCGTTAGTTCACGTTCTTTGAGTAGACGACGACAAAAATAATATTCAGATACAGTCTCTGCTCTTGTTGAGGTGTCTGCTAAGTGATTAAGTGAAAATGATTTTGCCTTCCCTGCGATTCGAATTTCCAGTCTTTAGACGGATGTGCTTTCCAATTACACTCTGGAAGCACTTGGAAAGAGGGAAGAAGTACATTATTTTATTCCCCACTTAAAGCGAGATTGTGGAGGGGTGGAATAAGGTCCACGAATACTGGCGATGACGAATTATCGTCCACCACCTTTTAGCTTATGAGCCACTGTAGAGACGATTAGGCATTTTATTTCGCATCTTGAAACGTCACAAATTTGCGATCATCTTGCTACAATTCAAGCTGTGGACCTTCAAATTGCTAGCAGGCTGTTCTTTCCAATATAGGAAGGATTTTATGATGATATCTTCAAGGTTATTGGCAAGTACCTTCACTACTTCAAACTGGTAGCCATGCATATCTAGCTTTAAACCCCATCATTGGTTTATTCTAGTCATTTAAAACTTTTACTTCAGTGTCTTATGCTACAAATCGTAACATAAATTAGGGAATAAATATAGTTGCTTTCAGGCATATCTTTTCAAAATATCATCTACAATTGAGCATATTTTCAAATAAATGATAATCTCACTTTTCATGTATATAAAGCTTCATCTAAAACACCGAATTGAATGCAGATGGTGCGTTTTTAAACAGTAGCTAGTTCAAAGTAAATCATTCTTCTCAGAGTAATATAGGGTGCGGAAGCGTTCATAATAGAATATTAAAAACACACCATAAGGCAGTAACTGCAGTTTATTTATTACCTCTTATGTCAATTAATAGTTAAAGGTATGCCATTTACTAATGTATAAGTCATCGTCCATTGCATGCATTACGTTTTGAATATGATGCCCCCTCTGCACAACACATTCATCAAGGCGGCGTTGGAATCTTGCCATAGCTCGGCGTAACGTATTCCTTGGAACATTGCCTACGGCAGTTCGGATGCGATCCTTCAATTCAGGAATGGTTGCACAACGTGTTCGGAAAACTTCTTGCTTCAGATGCCCCCCAAAGTCTGCACATGAAAGATCAGGTGAGTGAGGTGGCTAGGAAATGTCACCAAAACGGGAAATTACTCTACCTGGAAATGTCTGTCGCAATGGTCCGTCCATCTGGAACTTTCCCATAAAAGTCCCAAGTTGAAATGTTGCTGAAATAGACGCTGGGTAGCAATAACACAGTAGTTATTCTTAAAATAACTTTCAGCATCAAAGGCACGATGCTGTACACTCCAACGATTCATATCACTGTCACACTCGAAATGGCAGCTCATTAGTACACGAATGCGGCACAAGCTGGCGCGCATTCATGCAGTACGTCATTGTGCTACGCAAGTCAAATTACGCTATGAATGCTGCCGCACCCTGCATATTGTTTTATTATTCCGCTAAATAAAAGCACATACATGTTTAAGTCTTCATTTGTTTTATTTTCAGAAAAGAAAGTTATACAAACAGTGAGTAAATTCTTTACTTGCGAAGGAGTAAAATATAGAAAATAACAAATACACATAAATTTATAGCCATATCTTACAATCAGAAAAATTTTAGAATATTCAAACAAGGTTTGCTGTTATATTCCTCAAATATAAATCTGTCACGCAATGCAAAACTAACCGATCTTTCTCAGTATATTAACGTTCCCTATCGATCATCATATCGATCTCTGTGTTTCATTATGATTGCTCTGTTAGCAGATATGAATGATGCTCTTTTGAAAGCATTTTGGATGTAAATTTAACTTAATAAACCAGCCTTGACTTCAGTATTCTCTGTAAGGTCACGCAATTTGAGTTGTTTCTTCATGTCGTGACTTACGGTTCATTTAATCGTTAGCACACTTAGAAAAGTAACTTGTTGCCCACCTGCACGGATTGATCAATAAAAGCTCAAATTGCCGCAAGCGTAACATTGTACGCAAGACGTATATTACATAATCAATATTCATCCTATATTTAATATGCTAGGAACACTGTCCATATTTATTGATCAGAACGTTTGCGTTGTTCTCGTCAGACATCATTTTTGAAAATATTCCATCGTTTTATTTTCTTACAATCCAACTAACGACAATTTAACGGTCCTTAAAAATTCTAGAATACAAAATAAACTAATCATTCGTTCATCCAGACTATTCAGAAAAAATAACGGTCCCATACACATTTTCTTTCTTGTAATATAGATTACTTAATCGTTTGTTCAGCGCATTTATAAAGATCAGCCTTGTCTACTTTATCTGTTCAATATAATGTTCACAAATAATTTAATGTATCAATGCAATGTTGAAAAATCATCTGATAATATTTGATAAGCAATATTTTTGGTACATAATATACATCTGAGTATAAGTATTCATCTAAGTAAAATCAAAATAAGTTTAAAAATCATTATAAGTTTTTAAATTTTTAATTAAACCCAGAAGAATGTGTTTTAGGATTATTAATTAATAATTATTCATAACCGCTGAGAGCGCTATACACATTTACTGCAGTAGCTGTCCATTACTGGCGTTAATACAAGTATATAAAAGCAAATTGCGGTGATTAACATGTATATTCAAGACATGTATTATTCAAGCAACATTGCAAAAGCGCTGGTTATGAACACTGATTGAAAATTATTATCTGTGCTCGAGAAGTAGAACATTTCTACACTTTTGCGCATGAGTGAGAATGGCTGATGCATATGTATATTAAATTAGTCCACTTTTCATGGATAAAGTCTAATTTCTGTGTCTACGATGAACGGAACTGTAAACCTTTACCTTTCGTTCCTACAGCAAACAACGCAAGCCCCAATATTTCAGCTGCTACATCCTGGTTAATTACAAGTAAAATAAAAAACTAATAAACACTGTAATACTATACAATTTTATGCGGGAGATTCGACTTCACGAGACACGTATGATCATTAAATCTATGTTTGGTCGAACATTAAATAAGTAAAACAAAAGACTCCAAAGTTCAGATCGTTACAAAACTCAGAAGAGTTATGGGATATTTTTGACATAGTTCTTCAAATTCTCAAATGGAAAAATACAAATTTATGAAATCGTAATTTTTTTTGAAGCGGGCTGCGATATAAATATGATTTTCTATGACCAGAAATGAGTAAAATCAATAATCAAGCTCGAGGAAATGCTCGAACTTAAATGAATATCTCAAATTTCGAAATTCTTTATTTTGTACCAAGATCGAGTACCATTAAGTAGCTAAAAGGCATGAAAATTAGTACTATGAGAACATATTATTGAGGTTGAGTAACCCAATACAATCTACCATTTTAACCTTTTATAGAGAATAATAATTTAATATCTCGTTCATCAAAAATCTCATTTTACCATACTAGGGTCTTCACGATCTGATTTTATTTCATCTTACCATCCATATCATACAATATACGCTTTAGTTTCTCCTCTATAGGTAATTAGTAGTACATAAAATATATTAATACATTAAGTTGGAATACATACTTATGAATTGAATAGTAAGTGAAATAAGTATCAAATAAACAAGAAATCTTTTTTCATTCTAATTTGTTAGGGGTTTTCGTTTACAACGTCTTACTGAAATTTGAGCATTACTAAATCAATATAAAATACAATCTGAATTTTATTGAGAATTTTTTCGTATATATTTTTCAAATTGTATTTCCGGATGATTTATTAACATGTAAATTGAAAATTTCAAGTATTACTAAATTACCATGAAATGAGTTTGGAAATTACTTACTGACATTTTGTTTACTTCATTGTAATAAACTCATTGTAAACATGCAGTCAAATTAAAATATTCCACTACAGTTTTGAGTTGTGAAAGAAAACACGTAAAGTGTGATATAGGTTTTCTTATCTAAGTCTCAAGTGTAATTCTTAACTGCTTCAAATAAGCATAAAGTGAAAATCTTAATTTCTTTTCCTTCTTCATGTTGGAGATTCTTCCAAAAATTTTAGAGAAAAAACAACATTATTTCAATACTTGTCCAGGATATTTTGTCACGATTATCTATGTTTTACCTCCGGGCATCTACTTGTTAAATTTTCTGTTCTAAGTTTAGGTGCTTTTTTTTTCTAATTTGACAGAAGTGTACATTAAAGACTGTATGCTGCAGAGTGAGCCTCTAGCGGTATTAAACTTTACTCAGTTACCTTGCTTTGAATTTTCTCTCATGTTCCAGTAATTATTAAAAAATTCATTTTCTGAAGTACGTAGATTTTTTTACTTGATGAAATAATCCCCTTTTCTTTAATTATACACCTCTTTTGGAAAGGAATATAGTGAAAGTTAGCTCTTTGTAATTAACTACACCATAATTCTTTGTTTTTAAAATTTATTACTTTTCAAATGAAGGATTTATTTCATCTTAAAAAAAATCTGTTGGATATATTTTTTATTCCACGAAAAGACTTTCATACAAGGGAAAATGACTTCTAAGAAAATTACGTTTGTTTTATAAGGTTTTATCGATGCCCGGAGCAAAACGTAGAGTATGCATCAAAGGAAGCTATTCAAAATGATAACACATTGTCAAACTGCTTTCATGTCTTGAACATAATCCTACCCAATGAATGTGCTTTCTTGTATTTCATAAATATGAAGTTTCATTATCTCTTAAGTCTTTTATATGGCACTACTTCTTCCTGCTTGGATTCTTTGAAGCAGT
Source organism: Stegodyphus dumicola (assembly GCF_044657685.1). Taxonomy (NCBI): domain Eukaryota; kingdom Metazoa; phylum Arthropoda; class Arachnida; order Araneae; family Eresidae; genus Stegodyphus; species Stegodyphus dumicola. The sequence goes on along the minus strand of NC_140772.1, from coordinate 87,079,229 downwards.
TTGAATATACTCATTTTTTGTAATGTGAGTCTTCATTCAAATTCTATATGAGATTAAATGGTTTTTGGAGGCATGCATATATTATTAGATTCATATAGTTCTTTTAATAAAAATGGTTTTGTAAATAACGCAAGTATTAAAATTTTAAATATTAAACACAAGTATTAATTAATATATTAATTAATATATTAATTATTATATATTTTAAATATAATTAAGTTTAGGAAATACATATTTTCCTGTTAAATTGCTTAATTTAATAATGAAAATAATTCATGCTAGCATTTTATAATTTTCCCTAGATAACAATCCATTTGCTATTACTTTTAATACTTTTTTTTTCTTTTTTATCTTTAACTTAAGCTATTATTTTAGTGAAGTTTGCGATTGAATTATATTGTTAATTAAAGTTCAATCCTAATGTGTTTTACATATGTTTCAGTTGCTAGAATAAAGGCATTTATTTTGAAAATATACTATTATTTAGACTCGTAAATATAATAGAGGAAAACTCAAAGGAAACATTGCTTTTAAATCAAGTATTATGCAAAAATTCTGTGAGCCTTTCTCATGAATACGACTCAAATTTTAGCTTTATTCATGAAACTTAATTATAAAATTTAAATTAAACCCAACCTCGGAAAAGAAAATTCGACAAAGGAAAGCACGAAGTTGTGAAGTAAATAAACAAAGAAATTATGAAAAATCTCTCTACAAAATAGAATTCCAGTTTCGGTGGATTTAAAAAAATTATTCAATTTCAATGAATTTGAAAACATCAACAGAGAAAATGACGGAAAACTTTAAAAATGGAACATTATTAATAATTAAATTAATTGGAACATTATCAGTGATTAATTAACTACTTTTTTTAACCTGAAAGTAATCTAAAAGAATGATTTCACCCAAATAATACATAATAATGATATAAATCCAGCAAAAATGCGTGCTTTACATTAAAATCAAAATTAAGTCAAAGAGAAAAAAGAATTAAGAATATAGTGCATCTCATTTAAAGCCTTATGGTCTTTTCAGACTCATGGATGCGAAAGAGCTCTCAGAACAATGCACAAATACGCGAAATGTCGTGGGTCTCATGTGGACTTATATAAATGTTGCCCTAAATTTCCTTCTATTCAGAAAGCAAAGATTTCTTCTTCTATAAAACTGAGCTTGAGTTTTATTCAAGGATTATAATCTTTCAAAATTGCTAATGAGGTAACCACCAGTACAGGACATATTCCCAAAACAAACACTTCTGACGAAATATATACTAAAAATAATTGTTTAAGTATGTAAAAAAATCTGGTCTAAATATTTTTCTGAACTGATCAAGGTTATGTCTTAATTTAAAATTTATTTAGTCCAAATATTGCCTGAGTTATTCACATCTACAAATGTAAATTACCAGAGCTCAAGAAATATGCCCCATGATTGATAAGCTACATATTCTACACCTCATACTTGAGCAAGTTTATGTTATGTCAAGCCAAAGTTAATTATGTTTGTATCACCTTTTATTCTACCATTGTAATGTCTCTTTCCGTTTACTGTTTCTCAGCAAAACTAGTGCTAATGAATTTATATGTTACACTATCTGGTATTATTTGTAGATATTGATGTAGTTATAGTGTCTTGCTTATTCGCATTTTCTTTTGATTGCACTGTTTCTCACCCTTTCTGCCTGTACTTGCATCTCCCCCCTATTTGTCTAATAGCAGTTAGGTTACGCTGTTTAACTATTTCTTTTGGTTCCTTCATAGTGATATTCCTATGTAGAAGATTTTTTGACACTTCTGGACTCTAAGATCTTCTTACTAGACTTAACCTAATGTTGTTCACGCGAACTGTTTTTCGAAATTCATACATATTCCAAAAACGTCAAAATTAGCGCTCTTGAGCGGGAATCCGTTATCAGCGAACTGCGTTCGCCTAATCCAAGAAATGCGTTCATCACAGAAATAATTTTAATGCCTTCAACAATACACTTTGCAGGAGAAATTGCATTCAGTGATCTGTTTCGCGTACGTACCCACAATATTTTATCACGATGAGAAAGTTTGTACTGGTAACTTCCAAAGATTAATGTCTCGTTTCTCGTAGGTCATCTAAAATGATCAGAGAAAAGTTATGTTTTTGTATAGTACACGTTTGGCAATTCATCCTATGAAGGTTTTCTCGAAAAAGCTTTTTATTGTGGTTCCACGTTCGCTGGTCTGATAAAGCGACGTAAATATTTTCTTAAAAAAATTATTTCTTTAATTGTACGGAAGCTTAAACATACCAAAAAAAGGGGAAAACGCGGAAAAGTTGCAAAAAAGTTGAAATTATTTCCTTTGAATTACATAATTTATCTACGTCTGTATATGAAGGTGTTCATGTCATTCTTCATCTGTAACGTGAGGAATTAATATAATTGCATCATCATGGAAGTGAATCATAGCATCTCAGCAAATCTTACGCGAAAGACAGTCTTTTTAAAGGTAAATAAAATTTACAAGTTTCATCTAAATACTTAATTAATTATCGTTTTTGTCTATATTTCTCTTCAATTATTTTCTTTATTTCCTACAAAATAACGCCTTTTTTTAAAAAAAGTGAAATTTTCTCTGTATCAGATTTAATTGGTTAGCGATGTAAGCTATATCCCTGAAGGTCCATAAACACAATCATTTAGATAGATAAAGACATTTCAACACAATCATTAGATAGATAAAGACATTAAAAAAATTAACAGAAAACATTATATATGATACTGTTGACATTGGTCAGTTCCTTTCCCATTGGGAAAAAGACAAATCACAGATCTACTATAATTTATGGAGTTGAAATACATTCACATGTACCGTATAATTTATACACCGACCGCGAATCGAAGCATAAACCTTGCAGTAGCTAATTAACCATTACATAATTGTATGCATGGAAGTCGTAGTATCACACAAATGTTTCTTTTTTAACAAAGGTTTGTAAAGATAGACTCTGTGGACCAAAATTAAGGTTGTAAGGAATATCATCAACAAATTATAATTCGTCCATCATTGTAGATACTGTTAGTTTATCTCGAATCAGGAAAATTGGACACGAATTCTGATCTCACCAGGAATACAATAGTAAATTTTCCACATGTTAACTAACCGTGCTAACCACGAGAACACAAGAATACGCCCGAAGGAAATGACGTAACTCTTAAATATATACTAAAGATATCCAGATATCTGAGAGAAGTCTATCAAAACAACTGTGTACATTACAACATGGAAGGTCTCTTCCTATTGTACTGCGATGGAAGTCATATCTCCTGATTACAGTAAATAAGAAAGTTTAATTGAAAGGGTTTAACTTTGCCAGGCAAGCACAGAGAATATCAGACCTGATCTAATATATAAAAAGGGAAAGAATTATTTAAAGGAAGAATTTATTTAAAAGGAAATTCGTATTTGAATAAGTGCATATGGCGTTCAAAATGTTTCTTACGGGTTCGCTTATAGTGTAAGTGTTTATAGAAATTATAAGTTAAATATAGTTTTAGTTATACTATTAACTGCTAAAGTCCAGGTTAAAGATAAAACTCATGTTGTATTATGTTTTAACTCAAAATATTTCAATGCTATGTGCTATTAAACTTTCATAATTTGAAAAGCAGAGGGAATATATCCTGCCTCAAAATTGAAACAATCTTGGAATGAACAGGATGTAAGGAAGGATAAATTAAAGGTCTACGCGATTGAAATCAACTGTTAGAGATAGTGTCAGTGAAAGTGAATGATTAATGGTAATGTAGCGTTATGTACGTAATGAACGTAATGTAATGAATATAACATAATGCGAAAAGTAGACAAATTCCGTTACAGAGTTTCAAAATAGACATCAGTTCAGACTAATACTATAATGTATGTAAACTTGACTTTTAAAATGCATCCACACATCTAACGTTATATACAGAGTGTAGAAGAAAACGTTTCATATTAAAATGTAAAACGTTTCTTAAGTTTATCATCCAACTTATAATTCTAACTGCCATTATTATAAATTAATGCTCTTAGTTACCGAATTTTATATCTGAAAGTAATAGTAAAAAATATTGAAAATTGTAAAATATTGATCAGTAAGTATTTTAAATGATTTCAGTTATTAGATAAAATTAGTAGACAGAAACTTACATGTGCCCCATCTTTTATTAGATAAAATAGGTGTTGTTCGAAATCAAAATTTATAGTCAAGAGTGAGAACAAACAAGACTAAGTACATGATATTCTCTTAACTAATTCTACACTTTCAAACATTGTGATTCTACTTCAAAGTTACGCTGAAAAGCAAAGTCCTTAAAACATCAGATAAGAGATAGCCTCCTCTGCTTTGATATGAAGAGCTATTTTTTGACTTGGCTTAGTGGCAACTTAAGATGTTGTCAAGACATAAAACCCAATTTTTAAAAACGGTAAGTGAAAAAACATTCATCATATTTTTGTTTGCGTTAGAATTTATCATTGCTTTAAACATAATAGATTTCAGTTTAAGACGATTAAATGAACGATTCTTTTTTTTCGTCTGCTTACTTGTTATTCATTCAGAAACTTCTAGAACATGATTCAGACACTTGGCTTTGTTGAAAATTCTCTTATTTGCTCCTCGGATAAAGACTAAATTATCAACTTTTGTTCTTCAAATGTTTGTATTCGTTCTAATTTACATTCTCTTTTATCTGTTACAAGACTGGCTTCCAGTTTCAGGCTCCATGTTGCTCATTTTTAGTCTCTTCATTACATTGCGTTCGTTACGTACATACTCTTGTATATCGTCACTCTTAGTAGATTAATTAATTTGTTCTATTTTATTCACATTTATTTCGCAATTTTTTGCGCGACATCAGGGGGATCGTAAAAATATCTGCAAAAACGCAAAGGCAGGAAGGCGTAACTGAAATAGACAAATTTGGTAATTAACTATTGAGTTAAACTAGTGTAGTGGGGTTTTATGAAGCCCTATTGTGCGAGATATAAAACTTTCTACAAGCGGAAATGGTCATTCCCTGTGCGACTTATGAATGAGATGCATTGCTTTACCATACTAACAGGCATTTTATCTATAGGCCTGCAGATGGAAACTGGAAAGTTTGTCAAAAAAGGTACACGGGAATTCTTATCGTTCATTGCAATTTATTCAGTAGCTGCTTTGTTTTAATCGCAAGCCCATATTCACGTCCCCGAGCTTCGTGTCCATGTAGATATTTTTATGATCCCCCTGATGTTCGGAAACCCTCACAGGGAATGACAATATGAACTCTTCCTATCGCTCGCTCAGCAGCCACTTCAACCTCGCTGGTATAAGAAGCTTAGCAGATTCCTATACCACTTCAACCCGCCATTTTGTCACAGGCATTCCATATCTACTTTCGAGTTTCTCTAGATGCTTTTACATTTTAGACAGATATTTTCCGATGCTTGTGAATATAAACTGTCTCTTGCTGAATGGTTGCAAATAGTGAACCTCAAAATAACAGAATCATTCGTGAAGCTAATTTAAGAAATAAACCCACTTCTATTTCCTTGATGACTATTAGACAATAGTGGCAAAAGAGCTCCTCTTTCAATCGAATCATAACCTTCCGCTATCAGAACTGAATTGGTTCATTTTCTTGACTCCTTCGGTGCTAATAATAACATCAATGATAAAGATCAGGAGCGAGGAATGCATCACGATAGATTTGTGAGAATATAGCAAAAAGCCGAGAAACTCCAATGAGGCACGATTTCACCATCAGAAAAATCGATTCCTTCGAATTGCTTATTCACTGGACTGATTTCTTTCAACGCAGTTTTGAGATTCTACAAAACTTCTTCTCTATATAGAAGTAACAAAAAATTCTACAATTAAAAATGTTCAAAAAGTTAGGACATGGTAAAAAAATTAAACTCACTTTCACTATGCAAGGTTCAACATTTGTTTTCTCCCTTAAAATCTTGCCTGGCGCGCCTAGAACTCTTTATGAACTGTCGCTCTTCTTTGACGAATCAATGTTCCTCCGTTCATAAACGTGAATCGGTTTTTTGGTTAACTTCACTAATGAATAGTACATTTCTATTGGAAAACCGTCAAATAAAGGCTTGGACATTAAATTCTGAGTAGGCATTTTTAAACTTAGTTGAGTGGCAGTGCAAGCTGTTTTAATGCTGCATTCGATATAAATCAAATTTTGGATCACTTTGCCTTGATTGTATCATGATAAAATGAGAGAAACTAAGCTTAAAAGGATAAATTTAGCTGGGAATAAATAAACTGATATTTCCTTACAATATTAATTAAATCTTTGAATTTAAACTAAGACTAAATTAGTATGTTAATCAAACGTTTTAATCAGTATTTAAATTAAAATGATATACATGTAATTTACATTAATCAGCCTGATTAATCAAATTAAATAAATTAATCAGCCTGATTTGTAAGCAGTCTGTTAAAACACATCTGTTAAAACCAAAAAGGGGAAACTTTTAAAGAAATTCAGATTTATTAAAAAGAAATCGAAGTGAAATACTTTAAAGGTCTCTTCTCCTTCCATACTGTTGAATTAAATTTACAAAACTCTTCAATTTTGTTTTCCGTTCTTTCTGATTCCAAAATATTTTCAACAGATTCATTCGTACCTCTATACCCAAGAGAAAACGAGGCTTTTGCTTACTCTCTCTTCTATATCTAGTTGTTATTCACGAATGCGAAGCTAATTGTCTTCAAATATCCTTCTTCGAAAATTCAACTCAAAAGTTTCCCTCTTCGGAGTAAATCAGTTCTGTCCTAGATTGCGCCTTATTCTATGTAACTTAGAGTTTTCACTTAGCAATAAAATACTTAGCTTTAATCTTCGATAACAGAAAGGGTAAAACCGTTTTCTTGTGCGAGTAAAAAAACACAGAAACTTTGGAAATTTTTACTTATCTGTATTGAATTTTTACTTTTAAGAAAATGGAATAGTTTTCGCTGAATTTTTTTCGTGTATATTACGACATCTGTAAAGAAATTATCCGTAAAAAAGGAATAAAAATTGAAAAGTTCTTTTATGAAATGAACTAAAATCATTGAATTCTTCCCACATAATTCGTAACCATAGGATTATTTCTCAGGTAGGAAATACATTGATTTCCAAAAGTTAAGCAACAAACGAAAAAAATTATGACAAATCAAACAGCATGCAAGCAAATAGGACCAAACGCAGTTATAACGTTTATTATGCCCCTCGTAATTTAAAAACACAAAAACATTTTACATAGAATACATTTTGTGATATCAAACAGAACATAAAGCCTCCTAAATTCTGACATGCAAATTAAATGTAATAAAATTTCTCAGTAACGAATGTGATCCCCTCAACAACAATAGACGCGACGTCTCACGCTGTTTATAGTGTTGTCACTCAGCTGCATATGTACTATTGTCTATTGATCACGCAATACATTTCTAAGCCATCTGGATTTGGGGAGGGAGTTGGAGATACCTCTGAGAGCGTCCTATACATGCTCAATGGAATTAGGTTGGGAAAGCATGCTAGCCATTCCATTTTTAATGTAGTCTTTTTCTTTCAGAAATTGGTGTTTAAAGCAATCAATGTGAGGACGAGCGTTATCTGTTTGCAAAATGAAGGTATCGCCAATTGGGTATCATATAGGAGAATAACAGAATCCAATATGTCGTCTCTGTATCTCTGAGCATTGAGTGTTCTATGTGGCAGTACATACAGATATGTTCACCCACCTAAAGATACTTCTCCTCATACACCTCGCACAACACTAAGTCCCGCATAAGTATCCCATACCCATTTGTTTGAAGGAAGCTATCGAGTGTTTGCTTCCCTCCATATGTAAACGCGTTTCTAATCACCTCATAAAGCAATGCGGGACCAGTCAGTCAACAGAAAAGACCTTTACTAATTTTTCGGTAAAGTTTACATGTCTAAAATCAAACGCTTCAATCACCAGTGCTCAAATCAAACGCTCCCTCCTGTGGCCGAAGGTAAGCGAGATGCACAATAGCGGTAGTTTCATACACTCTTCTGCGGTACTAGGTGACATTTTACTTCCTGTAACAGAAATAAGCACGAACCTAAGCTGAGATCGAATTTGCCGTTCTATTGTGAAGTGCACTAATTCACAAATAGCGGTCATCTGTAGAATTAGTAAATCATTGGAATCCTGCCTTTGGAAGGTCTTCGAAACGCCGAAACAGTAATCAGAAATTGGGTCCACAACCGGCTTACCACGGAACATTCTGTATTTAGCCGTCTTGCAACGCGAGAATATCGCTGATCTGTTTCTAATCGGCTTATAACATTATATATAGCATTTCTGCTCGCCTCAAATTCATTTTCAAAAAATAGCACCTCTGGTTTGTGCAGCGCTAATCGATGCAGCTTGCTTTCATTTTTCAAGATAGCCAGATTTAAAGGATTTTGGACTACCTTTAGCAAATATTTTGCAATTTTTCAGTTTGCTGCTTAACTTTTGGATAATAATGTATATTAAAATGTTCAAACAGTGAGACTGTTTTTATTCATAACTTTAAAATTTACCACGCATTTCTTCTATACTTAAGAAGACACAATAAGTGTGTTTTTAAAACCTTAGTTATTTATTATACTTCTGTTATTAAATAAATTCATTATATAAAAAAGGTTATTTTCTCCCTTTCCACTTCCGCAATTTCTTTTACCGTTCAACAGTTCCAGCCACAAAATACTCTCAGGATTTTTATTTAACTACCTGTCCCATGATTTGTTATCCTGGGATGTGAGTTAACGATTTCTACTATAGGATGAAAGAATGTAATGCCTGAAATTTTGTTCTATTATTTTCATTTATTTATTCATTTTTTTTTTATTTTTACTATTTTTAACTTTATCGTACTTCGTATTATTTTTTTTCATAATTATATTTAAAAGAAAGTATATTTTGACAGACAGTTTGATTCTACATTTTAAGACATGCATGACATTACTCGACATATTTGCAAGAAAATATATAGTTGACATCTTTTTGGCAATTATAAATGAGAATTTACATCTCTATGAGACCATCTCTCTTTACATTACTATCTGCTTAAAACAATAATCTATATAAATATATAAAAAGAGTCTGTCTGTCTGTGTTTTTATGTCTTTCGTTCGAGATGCGAGTAAGCTAATAGACCCAAGATTACGAAATTTGTTACATAGTTGCATCTAGACAAGAGCCAGTGCACCTAGAAGCGATTTTTTTCAAAATTCAATTCAGTTTTTATTTTATATTTTTTGATGAAATCGAAACAAATCGATAATTCTCTCTCATTATATCAGCAACATTGAGCCATTGTTGCTGGTGTATCACTGTTGCCATTGTTGCTGATCGCAGCACTACTGCCACTCGGAAAAATGAGGGCGATAATTCTGTGCAGTTTTTAAATTTAGTGTTTCGCTTGGATACTTGGTTTGTCTAGAGAAGGCAAAGAGAAGTTGTTAATTTATTTATTATGATAATTAATACTTGTATTAAGGAATATTGCTTATTTCATTGTATGTTTTTATATGTAATATATTTTTATTGAAATCTGTGTTTTTGTTTTGTTAAAGTTGTTCTGCAGTGTAAAATTCTGTGCAGTTTTTAAATTAAATGTTTGGTATTCCCTTTAGACATTCTTCTGATACATTTAAAAGCCAGTCGAAGGCTGACCACGTAGCGGCTAGTTATATATATATAAAAAGAAAAATATATAATGATTTTAAACAGTTACAGTTAGTGTAATCTCATAAAAGCATTTTATACTTGTAATTAGTGTACTGTCTTCTTAGTTGACGAAATAACACTCCACACATACATTTATTTTAGACGATGAATACAGTTATGGCTAGTTCGAACATGGATGTAAAAAATTCACAGATGCATTTATAAGAAATTAATTTGTTACAAGAAGATAAGCACCTGCTCTCGCTACTAAATTGCAGTTCGAACTGAAAGAAAACCATTTACCCATAGCTGGTAATGCATGCGTCCCTGAAGCATAACCGTCTGTCCTGAGCAGCGACTGTCTGTGTTCTGTCAGGTCACACTCAGGTCAAACATTCTGCCAAGTCAAACATTCCAAGGAGTTGCGATGACAACGTAATCTATTGGTAGGAAAAGAACATGCTCCCCTATTAGATAGCTCATGACATTTTTATTTAAACCAATCAGATTGAAAAGTTAAAAAAATTCTAACGTACAGTATAATTTCAACATATTGTATTCTGATGTTTCGCTGAAGGTACCGACAGTCACTTATTCTTAGCAATTGTAATTACTTTCAAAAAAGACTAAATTCGAAACATAATTACATTATACTTTTCTGAATGCTTATTTAATTCTTAATTATACTTTACTTAAAAGTGAAATGTTTTGCCATTTGGCAAACGTCTGGTGTCCTGGGGATACAAATATGTTATTTCCAGCAGTGTTACCACTGCTCGTTTACAAATCGCAAAGTTTATTAACAGAAGATTCATTAGTTTCATATAAAATATAAAATAAAGTAAAATTGACTTTAATTTAATTAAATTAATTTATCATTTAAATATTTTTACTTAGACTATTTAAATAAACTAAACATACATTTTACTGCATTTTTCCATCCTATAGCTGATGGGATAATCTAAAATAACTTTGTTTCACAAATTGGTAATTCCATTTCATTGCTTATTGATTTTCTAATGTGCTTATCTTTCCCAAAACATATTTTCCTCTTAACAGTGTTTGAAAACATACTAAATCTTGTAAAATTTTGCTTCGATATGACGACATAGTCTATATATTGAATTTATTTTTCAAGTCAGAAACTACATGTTCTCCTTTCAAAATTTCTCTCTAAAAAGCGATACGTACTGCAAAATCTTTGTTGAGGATTTGATATCGTAACAAGATTTTCTAGTACTACGCTCTGGATAGAAAAATAAATAAAGCGAAGAAAGGGAGATTTTCTAACGTTATTATGCTTGCTTACCGTCATTCGATATATACGTTAGTTTTATTTTATTTTGAAAAAAATTTTTACTTATTTAAACGTAAGCTAGCGTGTTCAAATGCTAAATTTATCACATTTTCCCTTTATATTAAATTACTGCGCGTACTCAGTACGTCTATCGCATCAAAATTATGTAACACTGAATTGAAAATTTAATACTGTTCACCAATTTAATAAATAAATCCTTAGTATTTATATAAAGAATGCATGACAGTTCATTAAAATATAATGTTTTACTTTTTGCAGAAACCTATATTTATGAAAAACAGAAGTGTTTAACAAAACCAGTCGTCTTCCCGCACAAATACAGAATGAATCAAATTAAAGTTACATATTGAATCGTATAGAAATAATAACTAGCGTTACGCCTTTAATCTGGTGTTCTTTTCACATCATGCAAAGAGATTTTTAATGAAACATTGGTACCAAAATTTAGGGTAAAAAGGAAAATTAAAAAATAGAAATTTTTATCTTCTGCCAAGTTTGAGGAATTTGGTAACTTTTGCAATTAATTACAATAAAAAAAAATCTAATTTGAATTGAAGTTAAGTGATGCGACATGTATAAAAGGTTGCGTGGTATTAGTTTCAAACTTAGATGATAGTTTTGACTCTGCGTAAGTACGTTTAGCTTCTCACTGCAATATAAACTTGAGTATATACCTTCTGCATTTCATATTTAACGACCACGAGTATTCAGAAATTTCTAGAATAATCTACTGGCACCCCAGTCCAGCAGGTTGTACATATGTTTGAGGAGACGTTTTTCATGAATGTTAAACCAGGAAACGAATGTAAAATTTTGAATTAGTAAACCATAGAATTCAAAAGAAACTGAAATAGATGTAATTACAAGAAATGTTTTTGGTCCAGAAAGTTGTCTTATGCTCTAGAATCTATCTGAAAGCAAGTTCGTAATTTTTTATTTTATACCTCTGTAGCATTATTCGGAATCATGAGCTGTAACCTGGCTCAGGAAGATTTTTCAGATTGCAGACAAACCAAAGAAGACTGCCTAAGGAATATTTTGCGAAATGTTAATGATGTTTATTGCCATGTGTGTAAAATTAAGAAGCTATACAGCTCACACATCTTGTTTGCCAAAATTACTCCTATCATGAAAGAATTACCTTTGCAGTAACCATTCGGTAAGCTTCATAGCGACGCTTTGGGCCAGAACAATGTTCCCTTAGAAGAATATCTGCGAAGCTCGCATATTATCACAATATATCTGAAAACATTTGAAAGTTACGGGGATTTCTTTGCAAAACGTTTCTTAATAAAACATTATTCATTAATCATTTTATGACATAGTTGCTGCTACAGCAGTTTTTAAATTCATATTAACCTTATAACTGCGAACGACCATCGGAATCTCATGTAACCAGCCCATTCCGTTCGGTTTATTAGAATTATCCTTAAGCTATCTTAGAAAGTCCTCCAGAAGGAATACCGTCCCTTAGGCAGATAGCCCTAGTGTGCTGCGCCATAATTAAATACACCAACACCAACACACCAACCTTTCCAAGCTATATGAATATTGCAAGTCCTATCTAATATAATAAAACTCGGCAAGATAATTTTCGTTTATATATACGACTGCAAGATGTTAGCTTTTATAGAGTACGAGAGCAAACTACAGAAAGCAAGTTTTAGACACAGGAGCAAAAAACTTAGAAGGTTTTATTTTAAATAAGTCTTATTTTGATTTTTCTATACATCTGCTTTCGTCAACTTCTATTAGGGTGAAAATTAGTGTAAAGCATATGTATGCGTCGAGTTGCCAAGTTTATTTGAAAGAGCATTTGGCAACATTATTTTATTTTAGATAATTTTGTTTAAACTTTTACTTCGGCTGCGGTACTTTAATTTAAATGGTCGAAATTCACAAAAATTTCGCCGACAAACGTGCACTGTTACTAAAATTTCAGTTGGATCTTTGTGGTCAATAGCGGAACCATGTAGTGATGCGCATTTTTTTCCAATGGCAGGCTTTGGCCATATATAGGCGTCAGCAATTACTAAAGCCGGAAGCGGTGGTCTCTTTAGGAAGGGCAAATTACATTTATGCCGTCTATGGCAATCGAACTCGGGGCCATCAGAGTCATTAGCCACTCTTCAGCCTGGGCGGCATGATGCGTAACATACATGTTACAATATTCTTACAGAGCATGGTTTTTCTACGCTAGCTCCTACAAGGTTGCAACCTGGTAATTTTATGATAAATCCCATTGGAGGATTAGGATATATAGTAGATCCAATGCAGTCATCTGTGAAACTGGATCTTTGTTTTGAAGACAGGTAGAATTAGTCTTCCTCCAGTTGTATGTGGTTCGTTTGATGTTGCAATAAATAAATAAATATTATAAGAACGATGCAAACGAGCATTCTCTTGTTTGGACAAAGGTAAAAAATATTTACCAATGTAAGCTGTTTTATATACTATTTGATTTCTTGAAAATTATACAAATTTCTGTTCTTTTTATTCGGCTGGACGTTTAAGAAATGTTCCTGACGGTTGCAAGAATTCATTATTTCATTTGAGAAAATGTTTTGTCAAACTAGACTTTTAGGTAAGGTATTAGTTAAAGAAAACTGAATGAAAATTTATTACAAATCACTGTTTTGCCTGCACTTTTGTCTTACTCTAACACATAAAAAATGGATTTAAGATATTTGTTTTAAGAAATGAAATCAGAATTGCTTTTCACTCTGAGAATATTAAACCAATAATTTTCCAAAAGACTTTTTTACTATTTGAATACTTGTATTAATTTTCACATTAAAAATCGAATTACAATTCTTGCTTTCTTTAAAACTTTAAAATATCTGCATGACTCAACCTTTTAGAAGGACTCAATAGTATTATTCTTCCTGAATTATTTTTAATAAAAAAGCTCGAGTTTTAATAAATACGTAAACAATTTTTGTTGAAAGTTAAAAATAAGTAAATTTATTTTAAGATTTTTATGTAATGATAGTATATAAATTTTTAACTAACTACTTTTTAAAATTTAATCAAGTTTTTGTGCATTTTCAAATGTTTCGTTCATTTTAAATATCAGTTACCTATTTTATTTTTGAATAAAAATGAATGACATCTCTTTTATTATTGTTTGATTTCCATGCATTAAACCCACAAAATTACGCACATTAAAAAAGCTCAAATATTGTAATTTTTCATTAAAGTAATAATTAATTTCAATGTGCTAAATTATATTAGTGAATCCATATATAAAATTAAACAACAGTGTTAATTACTTGTTATTCTGAAAAACAAAATGCACTTGTGAAATTCAATTCGGGTATTAAATTTGCACTTTTAACCAACTTTCCGATAGATTATGTGGAATTTAATCTTAACCTTAACCACGTATTTATCATTACATGCATAGACTCTTCTTTCCCTGTTATCACCAACTGCTTATGCTCGTTGACAATGAGGTTTTGAGATAAAACATGAAATATAATTTCCTGTTGGCAGAGTGTAACACACTATACACATAAAACGTGCAATGACTCTAAGAGTTTTTAAACATTTGAGCTTTGTTTTTATGTTGTCAAATCTTTCGAAAACAAATTTTAAAAGTTTTAACAGGCGTACTTTAACAAATTTTGAAATTTTAACAGTCAGATTTTTAAATTGCTAACTGCTAATTTATGTGGATTTAATAACTGGAAATAAAGACCCATTAAAAATGTTATTCATTTTTTATGATTTGTTTTATTCAAATCTGAAACAAATTACAACTAATTTTAAAGATTTGGGTTCCCTCGATGACAATACACCGTAAAACAGTCATTAAAAGTACAACTCCTTTCCTTCTGCGCATTTCGCGAGGTTGGATTAAAAATACGCACAATATCAAGAATTTTCAAGTTCAATCACCTCGACGGCTTTCTTCAATCTGATTCTAAGAAAAATCAAGGAATAATTCAGGGTGACAAACGGACAGTGTTACGACTGCAGATACCCGCTATGGATGGTATGTTCTTGGAAAGGTAGGCGAAAAGAATAATTGAATACTGCCATGTAAACATTATATTTTTCACCGCCTACTAACGGTTGCCGACTCCAAATAATATCAATCGAAGCTTGAAAAGACGTAGGAAATTTATGGAGATGCTTGGCTTCCATGATACAACTTTAACGCCCAATGAGGAGGGAGATAAACGCCCACGTTCAGAACTACTGCTATCGGCGTAATGTGTTATTGGGGTCTATTGTGTTGAAGAAACCTAAATATTTGATAATTGCAGTAAGAGATACAAGTGTCTACTACATTCCAATGATTCACAATTATTTTTCGTATACTCGTATGTTAAGATGCAGTTATTGCAGTAATGAGCATGGGAAAACAAATGTCTTTGTAATTATAAATGCAAATGTTTCATTATGGAGTATTAAACTATTTTTTTCTTCTAGAAAAACTTTAAATAACTTTGAGGAAGCAAGATGTTATTTTCAGATAAAATTTAACTTTAGCTTGTACCAAATTAATGGAAAAACTTCAGTTCCATGTTAAGCAGAATTTTGAATTCACTATAAAAGTCAGTGTTTCCGGATTAGGTTAATTCTCGTGGAGATGATTTTAACTCTTTTTTTAAACCAGTTATTTTGCCTTTTTTATTAGTCCAAAGGGATTTGAGTCCCGAAGGACTATTACTTTCGTTTTGGCATTTTGCGTCGGACTCCTATAAATGTCGGTTCACTTTTCAAACTCTTGCCACAAAATGCTAAGAGTCCTGCATTAGATTTGAAGGAATTAAGTAATGAAAAATCTGCACAGATGTATGTATATTTTTCGCATTCTGATAAAATAACGGTATCTAGAGCTAATCCAATTTTGAATAAAGTAATCCTACTGCGAATATGGGCATCTGAAATCCCAAATTTGAAATTTGGAATTTGTTTTATTATCGATTTCATATTTTGTAAACCTTTAAAGAATTTTTGAGTAAAAACTCAACGATTTAAAAGCGAGCAATGGCAACGCTCGACGGTGGGAAAATACTGTTTTGTCTTCAGCGCGTCAAACTGTGTATCGGAAATTCTAAAAGATATGATCCTTTTAAAAGTATTTTGCGACATTGCTATTGAAGTAAATTTTATGGTTTAAGAACAAAAAACATGATATGTAATAAATAAAGGTAACACACAGAGCGTTAAAAAAACGCCCCTTTGGACGTAATTTAAAATTTGAAACATTTCAGATTTTACTTCTACTTTCGCCGATTCTAATTAGTTTAAAATATAGTTAAATATGCCTCGCGTTTCAAAGTCTATGAGTGAACTGAAATCATTTTCAGAACACTCTAATTTAGACTTGCAATTCGCTTGCCAGCAAAATATCCGCAATGGCAAAAATTTTATACAAAATAACAATGAAAGGTAAACAAGTTTATTTTTATCATTACGGAGTCCTAGTGCTATAATTTGCCATGCAGTAGATGGTTCTGTAATAGTCATAAGCAAAGAATAGTTAGCAACGAAACGCAGCTTCAATAAAAGGAAATTCTAGCTGTGTTTTATAATGACGTGAAACTAAATTTTCAACGGCCCTTGGTTCTTAATATTTGAAGTTTGCATGGATGCAATGCTTCAAATATTAACATCAGGAACTGGTATGGAATGTTTTTAAGAATCTAGCAGCATTGGTCATCTGCAGAGAAGTAGCAAATCTGCTGCGATTGATGAGCTTATTGACAGCAGTCAGGAATCGGATAGAGGACATTACAAGGATCTATTCTTTGCCTCGCCAATTCTTGATATTAATGCTTTGAAGTCCAGAAAAATAGATGATGTGTGAAATGTTACAGTGCAAATATTGCAGAAGGCTAATGGTGTGTGTGTTTGTGTAAGCGAAGGTGTATGTGTGTCTGGGAGTATAAAGAGTATAAATATGCAAATATTGATACACGTATAAATAGAAAGGTCAAGATAAAGGAAAAAAGTGAAAAGTACTTACATTAAGAGGTCATTCAGTAAATAAATATTGAAGTATATAAAAATATGACTGCTGAATAAAAGGAATTTTTCTATGGAAAATAAAAGTAAAATTTGCTAAGTAGGAATAAATAGAAATGTATTAATGATATCTTAATTTACACTTTCAAAACATCATCTAAGCCTTTTTGGATTACTTATTTAGTAATTCCAAAGCACTATAGCCACAATATTTCATAAATATTCGAATAAATTTACTCAGAAACTTTTAATTCCATGGTAAATTAAGGGATAACTTGAATTGATTAATTTTAATAATTAATTTTTATTAAAAGTGTTTAAGGCATAATAAGCCATTAAATGTATTTTAAGTAAATAATTAAGCTAATAGATGAATTATGAACTCGCTGAATATGCTGAATGGCGTGGTTAAAGAACATTTCGTTTTGGTTTAATGATATTCATAAACAACCGATACTGCATAATAGTTGCTATGCAAAGTGTTCTGAAAATGATTTTAATGAGCATCCTCGAGCATTTTAATTATAGCATCAGGTAGCAACTCTTTTCAAAATTGAAGCTGCGATATTATTAAAAAGAGTAAATGTAGAATATATAGTTTCTTACTCTAATGTGCAGTGTAATTCACTAAATGTGTTAATGGCACAAAATGCATTTGAACTCTTTTAAACTGAATTAATGAAATAAAAAATCATTAACTCTTTAGAAGGTAATAGAGGAACAAAATGTAAATACAGAAATCGACTACGTGAATAAATGTTAATGTTTAGACCAAGTAAATATTTGAAGGTTTCATTTCTATAGGCTGTGAATTATGAGAATTAAAATGCATAAATTGTTAGATAAACTTGCATATAAGGTAAAATCATATTTAAATATGTGAATTAATGAGTTTAAACTTTATCAAGGTTTAAATACCATTAGAATAATATTAATGTGTTTTAGTAATGAAGTAAGAATAATTCTTTTCATCACAAACTTTAAAAATGCCTTGATAGGAAAGCATACGTCTTACGTTAATTGGTAAAGAAAACATCCTCAATTTTTTTTTAATTCAGAGTTTATGCAAACTACTGTACTTGCGTGATGCATGAAATATTTAATTCTGTAAAAAAAAGTAGAAAAAAATTGAATTATTTTGTAATTATAATTAATGCTTGTAACTTGGTAATTGCAAGTAACTTTATTCAAGCTTGACTTATCACCTTATCAAACTTGTCTTATTTTTATTTATTGATTGTAAGGGATAAAATCAATAAATAAAAAATATCCTAAACGCAGATAAAAAGTATCTTGTGCGGAAATCACATGACTTTCTTTTTTAATTCCTTTTGTAAATTACACAAATTTTTGTTGAACTTTATTTAAACTTATTTTCTTGAATTTCATTAGAGATATATTTCTGATTATATCGATTCACCTCTCACTTCGCGGCAAGGCACAGATATATAAACCTCAGTCGTCATTAAAATTTGTAAATTATATAAAAATCTAAAATACCAAATGCAGTTACAAACAGTTTAAAAAACAGTTTTTACAAATTAAAATTAGTTTCCAACGATTCGGTAAGTGGGCAGGACGGCTGTATTTTCGGTGAGCAAAACTGAAACGTAACTTCCGACTCCACTGGGCAAAAAGCCACTAATGTTGATGCACCAACTGACTTACTTCACTATTCTGCTACTACTATTACTACTAATAATAGTTTTGATGCCCCTGTTCAATTAAGAACACTGCGTGAAGATACATTTCGACACCTTTTGTTAAAACAAGTTACCGGCCGTACACTAGTACCAAGGGGCCTTTAAGATCAAGGGCTGTCCAAACGCGATACATCCCTGATTGGAAGATTTGTTAACCTCACCATTTGGGACACACTGGTCCTTTATTAAGTCCAAAAGAAATACAAAGTAATTAATACAATACAAAAATGGAAAGAATATGTACATTATGTACAAAGAAGAGCCCTCGTTCTTCATTACAGATGGAGAGAAGATTATCGTCTTATATATCTTCATTAAATTATATACATGGAAAGAAGATACATTACAATCTTTCTATAATAATCATAAATTATACGGATAGAAAGAAGATACATTACAATCTTTCAACAGCGATTTTTTCCTTCATTTTGAAGCACAAAGTTCATGATCGCTTTGATCCCTGTTGCACACTTATGATTATAGAACAGTTCCTTCTTGGGAAGTCTGTCAGCGAAACTCGGAAGGTTTTCCTTTCTGACGGTCGAACGTAGTGGGCATTCGAAGATGTAATGCTTTGCATCCGCCATTTCCGCTAGAGCTCAAAGTCCGCACTTCACATCCCTCTTTAGGAAACGCTTGAATTAGTAGTAGGGAATTTTCCAATGCTTAGTGATTGTCATCACTAATAACAAGTCTGTTCGCAATGCATATAATCAAAATGTACACTGCTAGAACAATGGCTTGAATTTAGCCATTGACAGTATAGATGAGGGTCAACATTAACTCCGTCCACCTAAGCGATGCCATATTTCTGATGTTTGTTTACATTCTGCTGTCCGGGGTTACGAAGGGCGTTCCTTGAATGTACATTTAGTTTTTGCGGAATGAAAGTGTTTATATATATGCGTGTATATCTGTATATAACGATTTAATGTTTATTTCAGAATATTAAGGATTGCGTTACTATTCCAATGCAAAATTAGATCTATTCAGATGGAAGTGTGGTGATGGCGATAAGGAGCGCGCCTTGCGCCCTCCGATAAGTGTGGCAACCCTAGAGGAGAAGTTTCTTACGAGTAGCGAGCAGAGCGAAACAGGCAGGCTGTCGGGGAGTATGCGCGATGTTCCTAAATAAAGCTTAATTTTTATTGTGCACTATGTCTCGTTAATATTTATATTAATGCAGTAAGAACATAATCTGTGATATGGAATTCGAGGATTGGTGGTAAAAACATAACAGGAAATTTCCATAATGGTAACCTGGACTGTGTTAAATCGTATGAACAGTTCTCAAGCACTTTCGGTTTTGACTACAAGCCATCACTCAAGATCTCCAAACCAGAAGTAATGGATTACATCGGTTTTCATCCTCCGAATCACAGATGAGTAGTAATTATAGATCATTTTATAATTCTGTTTTCTACTTATCATTTAATTTAATTTTTTTAGTTAAATTTTTGCTTTTATTTTGGCTTTAAAACCTTGCACAATGTCTGATGTTTATGCCGTCCAAATTCCGGTTTATAACCGATCAGACCCATCTTTATGGTTTATTATGTGTGAAAGTACTTTTGCTCTTGCCACCCCCAAACCTATCACAGAATCCATTACTAAATATAATTATGTAGTTTCTCATCTTCCTCCAGATATCGCATCACTAGTACGGGATTTACTTGTGAAACCAGACCCTATTGATCCATATGCAAAGCTTAAAACTGAGTTAATAAATCGTTCAGGAGAATCTTCTCAGCAAGAAATTCGCCAATTATTATCTGGAGAAGAATTAGGTTCTCGAAAACCTTCTGATTTGCTTAGAAATATGAAACGTCGAGCAGAATCTTTAAATGCTCCTGATAACTTAATGTTAGAATTATTCCTTCAACGTTTGCCTTCGACTGTTCAGTCTATTTTGGCAGCGGTTTCCAATTTAACTGTAGATAAAGCTGCAGAAATTGCCGACAGAATTTTAGAAGTAAATCCAACCCCAGGGACTTGTGCCGTTTCTCGCACAGTCGATCAGTCTCTTGAGGATAAATTATTTAAACAAATAGAAAAATTAAACAAACGTATTGATCGCATTTCTCTTTCTCGTGGTCGCTCGCCAAATCGCGGATCTCGCAATAAGGAAAGAAGCAATTCCAAAAGGAGAGATTATTCTGTTTTCTGGTATCATAGACGTTTTGGGAAAAAGTGTAGAGATGACAAATGTACAAAAGCTTGTTCATGGCAGGGAAACGAAACCAGCAAAGAATAGAGGCGACTTATTCTTTGCCTCAAGTTTCACGTCGCCTGTTCGTTCGTGACCGTAGAACAAACATTTCATTCTTGGTCGATACCGGCTCTGACGTGTCCTTACTTCCAGCAAATAATTCTCAAAAACGGAATTTGTCCCAACAAACACTTTTCGCTGCTAATTCTTCTACTATTCATGTTTATGGTCAAAAAACACTTTCCTTGGATTTCAAATTAAGACGACAGTTTACATGGACTTTTCTTATAGCAAATGTTAGTACACCCATTCTTGGAGCAGATTTTCTCCATTTCTTTGAATTGGTGCCTGATCTCAGAAACAAATGTCTCAAAGATTTAAAAACGCATTTTAAAACCGTCGGTTGCGTGAAAAATGCAAGCATTTATTCAGTAAAAACTGTATTTAGTGATACACCATATCACAAAATTTTAAAAGAATTTCCTTCAGTTACTAGATTACCAGATCCTAACCAACCTGTTAAACATAACACCGTTCATTATATCATAACTAAAGGTCCACCTGTGGTTGCAAAACCTCGTCGGTTAGCTCCAGATCGCTTAAAAATAGCAAAACAAGAATTTCAAACTATGATGCAATTGGGGCATTTGAGACCTTCGAGCAGCAATTATGCATCCCCACTTCACATGGTTTCAAAAAAGGGAAGTCTGGAATGGAGACCTGTAGGAGATTATCGAGCATTGAACGCTCAAACAATAAAAGACAAATACCCTATTCCATGCTTAGCCGATTTTACTGCTGCATTGCACGGTACTAAAATTTTTAGTCATGTCGATCTGATTAAGGCATACCATCAAATACCAATTAACCCAGCCGACATCCACAAAACCGCCATATGCACACCATTCGGTTTATTCGAAAGTACCCGTATGCAATTCGGCTTATGCAATGCATCCGCGACTTTTCAACGTTTTATAGATGAAGTCACGCGGGATTTAGAAGGTGTTTACGCTTTCGTCGATGACTTGCTCATAGCCTCTAAAGATTCTGAGGAACATTGCAGGCATTTGAAAGCTTTATTTTCCAAACTTCAGGA
The DNA here is from genome assembly GCF_044657685.1 of Stegodyphus dumicola. Lineage (NCBI taxonomy): Eukaryota > Metazoa > Arthropoda > Arachnida > Araneae > Eresidae > Stegodyphus > Stegodyphus dumicola. Next base: position 87,057,235 of record NC_140772.1, on the reverse strand, counting down.
ATATGGACTTTGCATAAATGTTTCAAAATGCACCTTTGGTCAAACGTCTATTGATTTCTTAGGTTTTCACCTTAGTGAAAACGGAATTGAACCTCTTCCTGACAAAGTCAAATGTATTTTAGATTTTCCTCAACCTACCACTCTCACTCAGCTTCGCCGATTTTTAGGCATGTTTAACTTTTATAGATGTTTCATACCTAAAGCAGCACATATTCTTTCTCCTTTAATAAAATTGTTAGAAGGCTATATTAATAAAAAGAAATCTCGTTCTCGTGTTCAGGATTCATCCCCACAATTAAATTGGAACGAGAATGCTGAACAAGCCTTTATTGCTGCCAAAAATGCCATTGCTCAGGCTACCCTTTTGAGACACCCTATTCCCGGAGCCCAGCTAAGCATCTGGGTAGATGCCTCAGACGTCGCAATCGGCGGCACACTTATGCAGTTGTCTCAACAAACATGGGAACCTATAGCATTTTTCTCTATGAAACTCAGTAAAAGTCAACAGAAATGGTCCGCGTACGATAGGGAATTATTTTCTATTTATTCTGCAATTAAGAAATTCCGACACATGTTAGAGGGCAGAAATTTTATAATTTATACGGATCAAAAACCGTTAATATACGCTTTTAAACAGAACCCTCATAAATGTTCACCTCGACAATTGCGCCATTTAGATTTTATTTCTCAGTACTCTACTGATATTAGGCATGTGCAAGGTTCAAAAAACGTCGTTGCTGACGCTCTTTCAAGAATCGAAATTGATTCCATAACAAAATCTCCATTTTTGGATTTTAAAAAATTTTCGGAAGCTCAACGGCATGATCCGGAGGTACAAGACCTTCTCAAAAACAACACATCATCTTTGAAACTGGAATTTAAACCGTGCCAATATTCTGATGGTAATATTCTTTGTGACATATCAACGGACATTCCTCGTCCATTTGTTCCGAATTCCTTTCGCAGACTCATCTTTAATCATCTGCATAATCTGTCACATCCAGGAATTGCAGCTACTACGAAGCTTATTTGTTCTCGTTATGTATGGCCCGATATGAAATGTCATATCAAAAATTGGGTGAAATCCTGTGAATCTTGCCAAAAATCAAAAATTACTAGGCATACTAAAGCACCACTGGGCACATTCTCTCTTCCTGATGCACGTTTTTCAGAAATCCATATGGATATCGTCGGACCGTTACCTCCATCAGAAGGCAACGTGTACCTTTTGACTCTAATAGATAGATTCTCCAGATGGCCTGAAGCCATTCCCATCCCGGATATGAAAACGGAAACCATTTGCAGAGCCATCTTCAACTGTTGGATATCTCGTTTTGGCTGCCCATCGATCATAACAACAGACCAAGGTTCTCAAATGAGATCCGCACTTTTTTGCAGAATTTACGAGCATTTTGGGTACGAACAGAATCACAACAACAGCCTATCATCCAATGTCAAACGGCATTGTTGAACGATTTCATCGACATTTAAAATCTTCTCTCAAGGCTCACGAGACCAATAACTGGACTGAAACACTACCAATTGTTATGCTTGGTATTCGGACAGCCGTAAAGGAGGATCTACAGTCATCTTGTGCTGAACTGGTGTACGGCACAACTCTCAAGCTGCCTAGTGATATGATAACGTCATCTAAGATATCTCCGTATGACACACAATTTATGACGAATCTTCGGCATAGAATGCAACAATTGAATCCAATAGCAACATCTGCACATTGCCAAGAAAAATGTTACCTAAGTGCTACCTTAAAGTCGTGTACGCATGTATACTTACGTGTCGATCGAGTAAAGCCACCTCTGTGCCAACCATATACAGGTCCGCATAAAGTTCTTTCTAGAACGAACAAAACTTTCACAATTGATGTTAACGGTCTGAAATCTACTGTGTCTATAGACCGTGTGAAACCAGCCTATTTGCTTTCGGACTCTAATTTGCCTGAACTGAAAACAAATAAAGACTTAAAGACAGTTCAGCAGAATAAATCTGCAAACGAACTCTCTAAGACACAAACTGTCACCAGATCGGGAAGACATGTTCACTTCCCTAAGAAACTTGCTTCTTACATAACAATTTAAAACACTTTTTTAAAATTCATATCTTAACATATTTCTTGTTATTTCATGTTTATTATATGTGTCAATACCTTGTTATATATTGAATTGCATTTTGATCTTTTCTAATTTTATATTCTAATTTCGTAATCATGTAAAAAATACCCGACAGTACGGATCCTCTGAGATAATTTCATAACCTATGTCGTTCCTTTGAATAGCCATTAAAGGAACTGGGGGGAAACTCTGTGGTGATGGCGATAAGGAGCGCGCCTTGCGCCCTCCGATAAGTGTGGCAACCCTAGAGGAGAAGTTTCTTACGAGTAGCGAGCAGAGCGAAACAGGCAGGCTGTCGGGGAGTATGCGCGATGTTCCTAAATAAAGCTTAATTTTTATTGTGCACTATGTCTCGTTAATATTTATATTAATGCAGTAAGAACATAATCTGTGATATGGAATTCGAGGATTGGTGGTAAAAACATAACAGGAAATTTCCATAGAAGTTACTGATGGCTGGAAGATGCATGCAAGGCGTGGTTTACAAATTATTCTGCATATTGATAATCAGAAACTTTTAAGTGATGAAGAGTTCTATCATCTAATATATAAAATGTGCCTGCTGGAATTAAACCAAGTAAAATTATCTTTTCTTGGTTAAAAATACTAATTTGTGTCAGTAATTAATGCAGGAAATATTTTGAATCAAAATGCCACCAGTTACCATTGCAATGAATTAGCATAGTGTGTGTCAGAAAATTCTTATAATCCATTTTATATATATTTATGTGAATACTTAAAGCATTATTAATTGCGGTCTCATTTCTTTTTTGGATTCAATATGTTTTCTTACAAATAAACTTCATTTTATTGTTAGAACGTAAACAGTATAAAGAAGAAAAAGTGTGTCCGAACATATTGAGATGTAATTTAGCTGTGAAACTACTCAAGTTAAATAAAGCAAATGTTATTTAATAAGAACTGAATGTATTTTAAATTATGCTACCAGCTCTGATATTTCAAGACTATTCGGTATGCATATCTATAAAGATTAAATCACTATTAAATGACATTATCGTTCTAGTAAAGTATATATGGTATATGGAATTTTCATTGTTCAGTATGTATTTTTAGAAATGAAGTTCATTGTTTGTTGAAATCTAAAAAAAAATACCATTAACTAACTGTTTTAGTGCCTAGTGTAATAGACCTACTGAAATCTAATTTAGCTATAAAACTGCAAATGCTAAAGGAGGCTGAGCATAATTTAGCAAGGACTAAATTTAGTAAGATATGTTACCAGTTATGATAATTCAAGACTATCGAAAATGCTTAACAATGAGCCTATTCTAAGGTATAACGAAGAACTGAATCCAATAAGTATACTTTTATTTCTAGGTGGTGGTGTGGTGTATTTAATTATGGCAAAGCACACGATTATGGCGTTAATTATGGCAAAGCACACGATTATAATTATGGCGAAGGGTGGAGGACTTTCTAAGGGAAACTGGCTCGTATACACGTTACACATGGGAAATCCACGAAAACACCCATGCAGCCACCCCGTCCGCGGGATTCGAACCTCGGACCGAACTACCAGTGTTCAGCGACTTTACCGCTCGGCCGCTGGTGGGCCCCTTTTATTTCTAGGAAACATACCTTCAAGTGAATTGCTCTGAATGTGTGTTTCTAGGCCTTTACATCTAGTTAAATACAATAAAATTTACATAAGCCAAAACTGAATGGATTAAAAAAAAATATAACTTAAAAAGTAACATTTCAAATTTTACATTTTGACATACTAAAGACTGATTAATTAGAGTTTCGCTGATGACTGGACTCCATAAAATATGTCTTTAACCGGCATTTCATTTGTTTTGAGAAACAGCATTTAATATTGATTTTCTTATATTAGTATATAGTTCTAACTTTGAAGTTTGTGCATTTATAAAATCTAATGACATACCCACAATACCTGATGAGAGTGAGATCCACCTGATGTCCGCCGATAACATTGCGGCAAATACATCGCGGACGAAAACGTCGCGGAGAAAACAACGCAAGGCGAAAACGTCGTACTACAAAATATCGTGGGAGAAAACATCGCAAAAAAAAACATCGCAGTTCTAAAACATCGTCGTACAAAATATCGTCGTCGAAAATAAAGCGGTTCAAAAATTTCGCAGTTTTAAAACATCGTCGTCGAAAATATCGTGGTAAAAAATAAAGTATCTACAAATCATCGCATGACGATAACATCGCAGACATGCTTTTTTCAGGCTTTAATAACTGTAAATGGATATTCCCGTAATGATTTATGAGCGCAAGATGGAAAGAAGGATAATTTTTACTTTCATATTTTTTATTAACTAATAAATTTTTGCTGAAAACGTAAGAAGGAGACTTAAGCATATAAAATTAATGCAACTTATAGCACTTAATAGAATTTTAACTAACAAAGTAATATATATAGTAGTAACAAAGTAATATTAATAGTTAACTAACAAAGGTCATTAATAAATCACTTTTATAAAGTTTTTACTTGTATTTTTTTATGAAAAGTATTATCTAAAAAAGATTAGAAAAAGGAAGGTAAGTAACTGCATAATCTTACTTTTTAAAAAATTGCTAATTTTGAGATTATTTTCTTCATTTTTGATAATTTAGTACACTTTATAGAGAAAATTATTTCTTGTTTTGTTTCAGTTTATTCTTAAAATGACATTAAAAGTTTCACGCAAAGCGTGCAGTCAGTTACTTGAATGCTGATTTTTTAGTTATGAAGAAAGTCAGCTATATAATATTTCAGTAGGTTTTATATTTATTAGATTATGCCAAAGCACACTACGGCTATTTTTTTTTTAAGAAATAATGTATACTTGCAGTGAACCTTCTTGGTGACTATCTCCCTCTAAGACGAATAGTGTTTTTGAGAACAATAAACATTGGTTTTAGTCATTACGCAAGTTCACCACATTCACTCAAGATTAAAAAGAATGGAATTTTGAGTAGTCACTTTAAATAGGATTGCTTACATTTACATTTATATTTAGACCGCCTAGACGGTATAGTGGTTTGAGTCGCCGGGCTGCGATAGCAAAGGTCCCGGGTTCGAACCTCGGAGAAGGCAGGATTGTAACTGTCCTTCATAGAAGGCAAATGTGGCCCACCTATAAATTAGGTGCATAATAAAGTGACCATCACTTAGTAGAGGCCAAACCGAAGTCCGCTGAGGGCCACCATTGGTAGAAGAAAACTTTTATATTAAGACATTTCTTATAAGCACTTAAGAGTATTTTATTTAAATTTTCATATACATTTTACTCGAAAATTTTGTAATTACTTATTGAACTTACAGTGACAAACTTCCTAAGACAATTTTAATGTTTTTCTTTTATGTTTCTTAATTTTCAGAATATCTAAATTTATGCACTCCAGAAATCTGTAGCGAAATTAAAATTAATATTTCTGAGAGAGAGTCTACTTTGTGGCGATTCTTTGTCCTAAGAATTCTTTACCTTTGAAGTATAGTATTTTTTAGTGTGCTGTAGTTTAGTACAACTTTTAGTGTGTTGGTTGTGATTCATACTATGTATTAATACTTGTATATACTCGAAACATATGCTTTTTTTGGAGTAATGGACTGCACAAACTCTCTCTTTTTTGTTCATTTTATTGTTGCAACATGTTTAATTCTTATGTAGTGGTGATTATGTGGGAGTGTGAGGAGCTGTATATAGTCCTTATTTATTTTAAATACAGTCCTCATTCATTTCTGTAGTCCTTATTATGTTGCACATTGTCCTTATTTATTTTGGTAATAACCATGGTTTCTTACTGATCCTGTGACTCAATTATTTTAATGCATGTTATATATTAGTGCATATTTCCCACTAAACATATATTATAAAACTCTATTAATATACGTCTTCAACATATTAAACATGTTTTGGATATAAGAAACACAATTAATTCAAATAGACTCATGATTCTGTGAGTTTTTATGAGCAAAAATTTATAATTTTACGTGTGATATAGTGCAGAATATCAAAAACAAGGATGTGCAAGTTGTCAAAATATAAAATCTTTAAATGAAAGAGAAAATACTTTTTTGAGGACTTAAATACATTTAACAAATGGCATTTGGAGAAGATGATTTTACTGGTTGAAATCTGAATAACTAAATACTGAAAATTTATAAAGCATCTTAAATTGTTTAACCCTTTCAATCCCAATTTATTTGTTTCAACTGACTTGATTTTTTTATGCCTTCTTGGTAATTATCACAAATGACACAAATCACACTAACAGAAATTGACAGTCTGTCACTAAGCCTCTATAAGAAGATGCGCGCAACAATTTTGTAATGGGGATGTTAAAAATGATGCCTGCTACCAGTGGCACATCAATTATGTAGTAAATTAATGCGTTTAATTCTCTCTAGGTGTCTTTAAACATCTACTGGGACTTAACCCATTGGGACTGAAAGGGTTAAGGGAGAGACTTAAATGCTGTATTTCACCGCACTTAAAATTTTCAGAATATTGATTTATGAGTTTTTTACAAAAGTTCATTTTTTAATAAATGATTACATTTCATATTCAGTTATTCATAAAATGAAATTTTTTTCTTTCATTAATAGTGATAGTATATATTTGTTTCGAAAGAGAAGTGAGAATTAGGATTTGCCTGGGAATTGTAGCAATTTGTATGCAAGATGAAAGCAATTAAGAACTTTTCGGGAAACTAACGCTTGAAGGTCTTAGTTTTGAGTATTGAGTTGAAAAACAAGCGAAGTGGCTGAACTCAGGGGAGGGCGGATGAATTACAGCTATTTATACTATTGGGGAGAGTCAACCATTAGTTAACATGCGTGAGAACGGGTGTTTCGTTCAAGCCTTACTCCAGGGTCCTGTCCCCTCTGGCCGCTGAAGGCTATTTGGTTAATAAAAGACAGCTAAAAATTTGGGTCATTACTGATTATGGTCCATGTACAGACAGAAATAGCATTTCTTAACTTCTTAGTATTTGTGTGTTTACATCTACCATGCAGTTTAAAAAGAGAACCCAGAAAAGTTCAAACGTGTTTAGATCGCCCTTCCTTGTTTGTTTTTGAAAAAAGGCCCTTTGCCTCTTTTGCATATAAGTATTCATACATACAGATTTATTTAATTAATATATAATTTCATCAATGAATTATATTAAAAATATAGATTTAATTAACATTTTTTCTTTCTTTTTTGGCCTAAGTTCAACGATACGAATAATGAATAATCCAAAATTTTAAACTTTTTCCAATAAAATTATATATCTACGTAGTTCGATTAAGGAGGCGAAACTCTACGATTATACGTATGATAAAAACATCATAAATTCAAACTTTGTCGCTGAGAATGGAAAATATTTAAAATCTGAGAAACAAGATTTTCCAAAATTAAATAATTTTTTAAATTATATAAACTTTAAGCAGGTGTCTTTTCAGAACTGTGCATTATGCATTTATTATTTTTTTAATTTCTTTATTATTAAATACTTCTTCAGACCAATAAGAGAAATATACAAATTTTCCCGAACTATGTTTTAATCTGTCAAAACAACTTTAAAAATTTGGTGTCCGGTCTTTAAACACAAAAATTATAAAATTTCCTTTTACGATTTAATGTATTTAAGGAATAAAACTTTATTTTATGTAAATAATGAGAATAATATAAATACGAAGAAATGAAAAAATATAAGTGCTTTACAAGTAAATGAAATTGGTATAATGCTTTTAAAAGTACTGTGGTTTTTTTTTTTCCAGTTCCGCTTTCCGAAATGTTTCATTAATTCCTCTTTGCTTCCGATTGCTCAACAAACGCCCACACGACTGTCTTTCTTTATGTCTCGTGTTCACAACGTCTGTTCCTGTACGATTAAATCTACATAATAACAGGACCGAGTAATTCTAAATTAAAATGTAATCTTAATTATCTAATTAATCTTAATTCTAAATTAAAATGTAATATTTAAAAAAAATTATACAAAATAAAATTTAGAATTGTACACAGCCCCTTAAAGAATAAAATATCATATATTTCACATCTACGGCCTAGAAACAGCATCTACAGCTTTACGGACTGGGAATATCATTTTACGGATTATTATTAACTAGGAGTATGATATACGGCTTTACTAATTGGGAATATGATTTAGCCTTTACGACGAACTGTTAAAAAAATAATCGACGTAACGTCTACATTGATAAGCATAATGCACAATGTTCCAAAGACCTAGTTTAAATTTATATGTGATTATCCACATAATACAATCGTATGATTAATTCTATTCACTTTAAGTATCTTTTATAGAATGTTTCACATTTAGTACATTTGTATAACATATTTCATTAAATGTAAGGCAACTTTCTTATGTAAAAGCTAAATAATGTTGATTAATTTTAAAAGTTATATAAACTTGTGGTGATATTTATGATATGACACTAAATATTTTGCTATAAGATTTGGAAAAATAAGAAAATAGCCATACATTTTCTAGAAACATTTAATTTTTTCTGGAAACATGTTTACTGGAACATTTTTTCCAGGATAATTTTTCAGGGACATTTTTTTTTAACACCGTGCGTAACAACACTGCGTAATAACAGTACCGTGTGCAATAAATTTTCGTAATGATAATTTTTTATGAAATAATACAGTTGTCCATTTATCCGCACTTCCTGTTATCTGAGGTAATCCACATTACCTTAAATGATTGAATTCCACACATATGATAAGAAAACCTAATTAAACAAAACTTAATTAAAAGACTTAATTACTAAAAAACCTACATAAAATATTTATCAGGACAGAGAATAATGCATATTAATTCATTTTCAGGTTTAAATAACACTGTCTTTCATGTTATTTTTTCCCGTGCAATTCCCGTCTGAGTTATTTATTCTAGCTGAGTACTTCTTTCTCTTCATCATTGTCTCGGTCCTGTTATTATGTAAGAAGTATTTAAATTCTTTATAAAAATGCACTAAAAATAAAAATTGTTAGCAAATAAACGCATTGCACAATTTACATACTACATTTACATATAAACATTTATGTAAACAACATGTCTAGAATTTAATTGCACACTTTCGACACGTACATTTCGTTTCCATAAAGAGTGTAATCTCTTATCATATGTTTCTATGTTTACACAATAGGCTAGGTTGTTTAAATATGGCAAGGCACACAAAGGCTATCAAGCTTAGAGAAAGGATGCCTGCGATACCAACCACGAAACCAGCCTCTTTGCCTGAAATGGCACTGCATTCAAACCCCTAGCATTCAGCAATTTTAACCATTCAACCACTAATAGGGCTCATAATTACAATAAGATTAAAGATTATAATTTATAAATTTGAATGCTTTGCAAAACGTTTGTTCATGTAAAATTAAATGTGAAACAAAAACAAAAAGATTTCAATAAAAAATGAAAATGAGTCAAAAAACGTGCAGAGTGACTTTTAGATTTAAAACTCATACCTCATTTCTGATTTTCCTGGTAGACTCAATCTTAAGTTTCTCAAGTAAATGGTTTTCTTATAGTCTTATAGTATGATAGTGGCTGTGATCTACATGCATCTGGTACTCGCTGCTCGACAATACGTGGATAAATATCGATAGAGACCTCGAGATACGTAATTAATAAAGTACTTCTGATAAACTCAACATTCAGATCATTACAATAGACAAGTTGTACAAAAAAATATGACACGGAAGGCTTTTTACCACTTTACTTAGAGTATAATATGCTTATATAAGACATATCTATAACTAAAACATGGATGTTGGATTGCTGTAATTTTTACTCTTTTTATTTTAATTCTACACAGATATTTTTATTCTAACTAGAGTCATCTCTTTTTCTATCTTATTTTACTTCTAATTGTTTATCATAAAATTTCAGTCTAATTATTTTAAGATTCAATTACTACCTGATATTTGATTTAAAGATCTTTTTATTTGGGTTTGAACCATTTTAAAATAATTAAATAATTTATTCCGATTTCAAAACTCTGTTTACTAGCTTTTCTCAGTAAAGATGCTAATATTCGTTACCTGAAAGGAACCTCGAGTTTAATTTTTATTAAATTTTTAATCTGCTCCAGCACTATATACAAAAACTGCTCATTAGTTTTAAACTAGCAATAATGATTCCAGATACACTAAAAATAAATCAAATTGTAAATTGCTTAGCTGACATTTTTCAGTTCACAGAAATTTTCCTGGTGTTCAACTACTAATAAACATATACTAACTGTGTTCAATAATGGAACACCTGCTTATTTTTACTTAACAAACTATAAAACGTCATTTGAGCCTGAAGGGGAAACAGGTGGCTCCTGCCTCGAGAAAACCATTGTTTGACAATTAGGTAAATAATGTATGTCTCATGCTCCAAGTCTTAGTTGTACCTGAAACTCGGAAACTTAACTGCGTTTTGTGTCAGAGAAGCCAACATGCCGTTACACTATATCATCAGCCAAAAGAACCGTAAACAACTTGTGGTGAAAGGATACATCTATAATTTTGAACCTGCTAGTGCTGAGAAAAGTATTTGGAAATGTGTAGAGTATTTTACTTGTAAGTGTAAAGGGCGAATTCACACTCAAGATGATAATATCATTCTTGAAGCATCTCACGGGCATCCTCCAAATGCTGGCAAAATTACAGCGAAAGAGATTATGAGTTCAATTAAAGGGCGTGCGGTAACAACGCAAGAATCGACACATTCTTTAGCAGCAGTTGGTACAATTGGTCTTCCAAAATGCTGTTTCGGGGCATATACCACCAGTGGAAAATATTAAAAAAATTATCAGATATGCTCGACAAGGAGAAATGCCATTGCATAATCCTAGATGTCTTGAAGAATTAGTAATCCCAGAACAGTTTTCAAAAACACTAAAAGAAGAGAAATTTTTGCTGTATGACAGTGGAGTGCAGACAGGCAGAATTCTAATTTTTTCGACCCTCAGAAATCTGGACTTCATGGCTGAATGTCCGAACTGGTTTGCTGATGGAACTTTTAAAGCAACACCACCGCTTTTCAGTCAGATTTATACAATCCATGGTGTTAAATATGATAATGTGATACCTTCAGTGTATGTATTAATGCCAAACAAACGCGAAGAAACATACAATAGAGTGTTTACGGTGATAAAATCTTTGAAACCGAATCTGCAGCCCAAAACTGTAATGACTGATTTTGAAAAGGCTGCCATAAATGCCTTTAAAAATTCCTTTCCGAATATCATTCAAAGAGGATGTTTTTTTCATTTAAGTCAGTGTGTGTATAGAAAGATTCAGTCTGCAGGTTTGCAAAGTAAATATGCAACTGATCCGAATTTCGTTTTGGAAATCTCTCAACTTGCAGCTTTGGCTTTTGTTCCTACTTCAGATGTCATTGAAACATTTGAACAATTAATATCCTCTACTTATTTTTTAAATAATATGAACATCATTCACCCAATCATAAATTATTTTGAAGACACATGGATTGGTAGATTTACTCGTCGTGGACAATGTCGCAGACCAGTGTTTGACATCCCTCTTTGGAACTGTTATGATGCTGTAAAAGATAAAGTTCCAAGGACAAATAATGCGGTTGAAGGATGGCATCGCAGATTCAACGAACTTATGAACGGATGCCATCCAACAATCTGGAAATTTATTGATTGCTTAAAAAAGGAACAAAATTTAAATTCTATAAAAATTGAACAATACATTGCAGGTCACCATCCACCAGTAAGTAGAAAAGTTTACAGAGATACATCTCTCAGAATTCAAAAGATTGTAAATGAGTATAATGATCGGCCTATTTTAGACTATTTAAGGGGAATAGCCTACAATTTTCAACTGCAGGTGTAAATTTTTTATACATTAATTAATGAGGATGTTTAATGTCTGATATAATTATACATGTTTTTATTACTACAGCTTTAACATGAGTCGTAATTACATTATATTTTCTGAAAAATATTAGGCGAACTTTTATGCTCTTCGAGTTGATATTTACAATTATACTAGCTTTCATGAATCTATGTGAATGATATTTTACTCCATATAATGTGTTTTATTTAAGCCTCTTTGGTATACACTCTTTGGTAGTATAAATCAAATTTTATTTCATCAGAGAAATTATGAACGACAAATGATGATGCCTTGTTCGTTTAAATATCATTTATTAACTGAAACGGTATGCGAAGCTAAAATTTATTGGAAATTTGGTATCAACAATATTGATATTTTTGAAAAATTCCTATCAATTAAAATTTTATTTCGTTTCATTTTTCATTAAGTCATGTTTGTGTGAGAAAATAACTTTAGAGTATTTGTTTACAGTGGATAAATTTTTAGCTATCTATATTTTAATAAAATTCAGTAAATTTAATATTATTGTGGATGCATATAAGACGAAATTTTCAATTTCTATTCCTTACTGAAATCATCCTGATCAGGCAGCTTAATATTAAAGAATACGTTTAAGAGTATTTTTTAACTCGTAAAGCAATGGGAGATATATTTACTTAATTTTATCTCAAATACTAATAAGATTAGACTTTTAATGGCTTTTCTTGTAACTTACTTTGATATATCAAACTTATATACGTGGGCACATCTTATATGTAAGCCCCTTTTGTCTTTCTGAAAGATTCTTAAAAGAAAAAACTTTTTCATATATGACACCATTATGTTTTGAGACAATACGGTATTTTATTGCGTATTTCTGCATATTTAAAAGGGGGAAACTTTGAAAACTGAAGTAAGAGATTTGCTTTCAAATCCCTAGTCATTTCAATTTTGATCAATACTGATTATATAACATAATTTTAAAAATAATTTATTATATGACAGTAATGTAAATTTAACGTTAAAAATCCTTAACAGCAGTTTTTCATTTGCTAAATATAGAATGATATATAAATGGAAGTTTTATTTGATAAATATGAAAGATATTTTAGAGAGTTTCATGTTTTTCTGCAATGGGTAACACTATAAATATCGGTCTTTTGCTACAAAAATACGTTCTCAAAATATGCTTATGGTTTTCCATGTATAGCTTATTCGAAAATATTTATGAAGCAATATTAAATATTAGTTCTAACTTAGGCTGAAATTTCTGCTATGTTTACAGTTTTCTCGCGCTCATTTTTTAAATGTATACAATGAAGTATTTATTATTTAATTAATTTTTTATAACTGCATTAATAGATGGTACATTATTTGCAAAGTTTTGACATGATATCACCTTTTTTACGAAATGAAGGAAAGTAAAATTATTGTTTATTCTTAAGCTACAAATTTTGAACAAGGCTGACATATCTACACTAAATTTTATAATGGTGCCATAAATATTTTTCATTATTCAATAACAACTATAAATTTTTATAATTACTTAAAAATAGTAAAAGAGTGGATTATAAAGCACTGTATTGAATAAAAATAATATAATATTAAGAATGGCAACTTTTGATTAAAATATAGATTCAAAATATTATTTCCTGACGCACTGCAAAATCTGAAAGTAACACAGTCTATTGTAAACGAATTTTTCAGGATGCACTTTTGGATATAATTTGATCTGAGAAATAAACATTAATACAAGGTGATTATGTAATTCAACAAACAATCTCTATACTGCTTCATAAAATAGATGACTTATGATGGAAGTCTTCTTTTATAAAATACTGTGGTTTAATGTTGCAAACGAAGTTTCAGCTTAAGTTTGGAAATTAATATAGAGGGAAAGTTAAAAAGAGTCTTTCAAAACTAACAAGTTAGCATATGAATAGCATTAGGGAAGAATATAAAACACATTTCAGTATACATTCAGTATTTATTTCAGAATAAGGAAACATTTTTCACTATATAAATAGCATAATGAAATACTTTTTCAGTATATGAATGTAAAAAAACTTTTCAGTATATATCCAGTACTTATTTCAGTATAAAAAAAACCCATTTGATTATGTAAATAGCATAGGGAAAGAATTTTTCAGCATATGATTCATATATTATATTCATATATTAATATATCGATTTCTTTAATCAACTTTCGATTTCTTTAAAAAACATTAACGTTTAAGAACTAATCAATAGAAAAAATGCAAATAAAAAAGTAAACATATTTAATTAAAATAAAACTTTAACAAACATTCTCTATTCGTAAAAAGCAAATTTAAAGTTAATTAAATTTTAAATTATGAAATTTAATTGCAAACAAATAAATGATTAATTATTGCTGCGAACTAATCTACAATATCATTTAAATTCTGAGAGCATATATAAATTACGTGAAAGTATCAAAATCCATGAATAAATATATAATTCCAAAAAAATTTTTAATCGTAAAAAAAAATTTCAAATGTATAAGTGAATAATTGTTGAGCAGGCAGGAGACAAATTTATCAAGGGAAGTTGCCTCCAAATCTAACTCTTCAATTATTCAATTCGTGTTTCGTATCATCCATGTATTCAGAATTTAAATGATATTGCAGATTAGTTCGCAGCAATAATTAATCATTCATTTGTTTACAATTAAATTTCATAATTTAAAATTTAATTAACTTTAAATTTACTTTAAAGGCCGACAAAGGTGGCCAGATAGTCGTCATGGATAAGAACACTTACATCGATGGTGTCACTAAACTCTTAAACGAAGGACCATATAATCCGATCCCTAAAGATCCTTCTGTTCTAGTTAACGATCCTAATTCCAATCCAAATTTGCCTTCGGCTTTTAGAGAAATTATGTTTTAGTTCTGGTTTCGCCAACAGATGGCGCCACTTGCTTATTCTTGTCCAGCCTTTCTTATCTTATCTAATCATTATTTCCTATCTTGTTCATTTGCGGTTTTGCAGCTGAAGATGATGGTTCTGTAAAACCATCGAAACTAGTCCTGTGAAAATTTTGTAGGTATAACGCTGATTTTTGTTGTTTGACTTCTGAATTAGTATGTATTCATATGATTCACATGATTCATAAAAATGTTATATTTTCTTATTCCAAACAATTTGTCATATAAATACAAAAAGAAATTGTACTTGAAACGTTTCAGTCAGTGAAACGAAAAGACAATATAAAATATGTACAGTTTTTATCCTTGAAATCTATATAAAGGAAATTCGATTAAGTTTTTATTTCACTAAATTTTATCTTTAATTAAAAATCTACAAGAAAAATTAGTCGCTTCAAAGTTGCTAGGCAAAGAATCGCTACAAAACAGAATCTCACTCAGAAATATTAATTTTAATTTCGCTACAAATTTTTGGCGAGCATAATTTAAGATATTCTGAAAATTAAGAAATACCGAAGAAAACATTCAAAATTGTCTTAGAAAGTTTGCCACTGTAAGTTCAACAAGTAACTACAAAATTTTCGAATAAAATGTATATGAAAAATTAAATAATACTTTTAAAGTGCTAAATAAGAAATGTGTAAATCTAAAAGTAAATGTAAGCAATCCTATTTAAAGCGACTACTCAAAATTCCATATCTGTTTAATCTTGAGAGAATGTGGTGAACTTGCGTAATGATTAAAAACCAATGTTTATTATTCTCAAAAACACTGTTCGTCTTAGAGAGATAGTCACCAAGAATGTTCACTGCAAGTATACATTATTTCTAAACAACAACAAAAAAAAAAAAAAAAAAAAAAAAAGCTGCAGGAAGATTTTCGTGATTTTCCTAAAGTATAATGTGCATATGAACCAGTTCCTGAGAATGTACTCAAAGGAATCCCACCCCTTAAGCAGATAGCCGTAGTGTGCTTTGGCATAATCTAATAAATCCAAATCCTACTGAAATATTATGCATAGCTGACTTTCTTCATAACTAACAAATCGTCATTCAAGTAACTGACTGCACGCTGTGCATGGAAATTTTAATGACATTTTAAGAATAAACTGAAACAAAACAAGAAATAATTTTCGCTATAAGAGTATTAGACTAACAAAAGTGAAGAAAATAATCTCAAAATTAACTTAGCAATTTTTTTATAAATAAGGTCATGCAGTTACTTACCTTCCTTTTTCTAATCTTTTTTAGATAATACTTTTCATAAAACATTACCAGTAAAAACTTTATAAAAATGATTTATTAATGACCTTTGTTAGTTAACTATGTCGGTTTAAAATTCTATTAAGTGCTATAAGTTGCATTAATTTTATATGCTTAAGTCTCCTTCTTACTGTTTCAGCTAAAATTTATTAGTTAATAAAAAATATGAAAGTAAAAATTATCCTTCTTTCCATTTTGCGCTCACAAATCATTACGGGAATATCCATTTACAGTTACTAAAGCCTGAAAAAAGCATGTCTGCGATGTTATCGTCATGCGATGATTTGTATATACTTTATTTTTTACCACGATATTTTCGACGACGATGTTTTTAAACCGCGAAGTTTTTGAACCGCTTTATTTTCGACGACGATATTTTGTACGACGATGTTTTAGAACTGCGATGTTTTCTCTTTGCGATGTTTTCTCCCACAATGTTTTGTAGCACGACGTTTTCGCCTTGCGTTGTTTTTTTCGCAACGTTTTCATCCGCGATGTTTTCGGCTGTAACCTATCCACCTAGAATTCTCCTCTGTTAGCTGTATATGTGGCTTTGCTCGTTGGACCATTACAAACAGCCTCCTGACTACGACAATGTACCGGACACGCGGGAGTGTATACTTAGCAAAAAATTCTTATTAAAAAGAAATACAATTCAACTTTTTGAATCACACAAGTAAAGCACAGATTCACTACTAATATAACACTTCCCCAGGGCGACTGCTCTACTAAGAGTTTCAAATGTAAACAAATGGCGGTCTCATTTGGCTTACCCACTTAACCTTTTGTTGATAAATCTATACCAATTTAATGCAAATTAACTAAAGGCCTAAAATCTAAAACCGGAAGATAAGAACAACATAATTCAATCACTTTTAAGGCAAACAGTTTCACAACTTACCAGTTTATAAAAATAAAAATACTGAGTTCACCGAGCTGGCAAAAGAGTGGCAATATATATATACTTTTGGTGCGACCGATTGAAACCAAAAAAGGAAGTGCATAAATATGTAGATATACACACATTGTAGCCCCATACAAAAAATGTCAACATTCTGAGGCTACTGGTTTTTTAGTTATGCGAGACACATACATACATACGTACGCACAGACGTCATGAATAAGTCTCTTCCGAATCCATTTTAAATCCACTTTACAATCTGTTTTAGAAGAGAGTCCTTTATTTTGCGCGTACGTACAAATATCACGCGAAAACATTGTTAAAAGGAATTAGAGAATGGTCAAAACGGGTATTTTTCGTTGGAAATATGATAACCTGAAATTGCAGTATCTTCTTTACTTCGTGCAAGGATGTAAAAATCTCTAATTTAAATGTTGGTTAAATTTGTATGTACAGTACTAAAACTGAAAACCAAAAATTTTAATTTTTCTTCTAAGTGCGTACGTATCTTCTAAAAGCTGTGGAAGAAACATACCTCAATGCAGATTGCCATCGATACTTTCTTTATTTAAAAGTTGTGCTCAGGGCTTTTCTTTACACTTAGAAAATTCTAGTTTCAATTAGTACAAAACAGAGAGAAGCAGAAAAAACCCACTTTACTCTCTGCAAGAAACGCTGTGGCTAACTAAGCAGCAGCAAATCGGAGCAATTCAACGCATGCAAAATTCAGGATGTGCAGAATGTGTGTTCAAGATAAAATGAATGCTCATTACTTTCTTTATGCCCCTGTATTTCATTTTTAATACCTTTTACTACAGGTAACAAAGTAGATAACCATATTGTCACATAGGCGCTATACATTTACAAACATCCATGCCTTCACCGGGATTCGAACCTGGACCCTTCAGTACTGCAGTAGGCTCACCTAATCACTATACCATTTGGGCGGCATTGATAGAATATATCCGAACATACTAAATTACTGTTAATTGAATTTCTAACACTTACATATTTTTCAAATATTAAGATACTTTAATAGTTCAAACATTTGGCTCTACAAATCTTAGAACTATATGAAATGAACTGTTGTAAACAGGACTGAATCTCAACAATTGCTGAAAGCAGCTTAAATTTCTCCTTTTTTGACTGCTAAAATAATTTCTTAAGTAATGACAAAAATCATGTTTACCGTAAATAAATCTAGAACCGTAAATAAATGGCTTTTGTTTTAAAGTATAAAAAAAGTAAAAATTACATGCCTTTAAAAATACACGCTTGTACAAAATTAGGATAATAAATAATAAAAAGGATAAGTCTAAAATAGGATAAGTCTTTAATAATTTGGTAATTCTGCACATGTTATTTATATTTAACTTTTCTATCTAATAATATTATCGATATTAATCAATACATTCTCTCAGTCTCGCTCTCTCTCTGTATATATATATATATATATATATATATTACACCCCTTGTGTCTGTGTGAAACACTAAACTATGAATAATTAATATTCATTTTATACGCAGTTTTTCATAAGTGTTTTAGAAGACAAATTTAAAAATTTTACTACTTATTTTTAAAAAAAATCTTTAGTTAACTCAAAATACTTAATATACCTAATTCAAATGCATAAATTACACGCTAACAGTTTCCTTAATCTAATTTTAGAGTTAAAATATTTCTTAAACTTTCCAGGATAGTACATTCTATGCGGTTAAAAATTTTTCATTTCATGAAATTAAATTTTCAATCTTAAAGATGTTTAAACATTTGATCTTATAATACTTTTTAAGTCCCTTTTATAGTCGTTATTTAATTACTATTTAAATAGTTGTTTTTATATATTAAAAATATATACAAGACTAAGTAGAATTAGTGCATAAAATAAGTTAATTAAATTTACCTTCATTGTTAATTTAATTTCTGAGGTTTCAACTTTTACAATCCTCAGAAACAACTAGCAATTGCTTCCCAAAACAGCAAATGATGTAGTCTTCAAGAACAAAGTTTTATTTTAGTAGTGTGACATAAAAAGAAACCCTAAGAATGCTCTCACATCAAGTGCATGCATTTACAGCCCCGTTGCGGTTACCGTGATAAAGCATAATTGAATTTTCTTCCTCGCCTTCCCATTGGGAGAACACCATTTGCCAACGTAAAAGAAATTTCACAAAAGAAACCCTGCAAAATCTCAATAATTATTAGCATCACACTTTGTGGGCTTTTGTTACCCCCCGATAGCTATCGCAGCTAGAGTATACCCATGGACTCCAGAGAGGCTTTCCCCTGTATTTCACAAAAATATAAGAAGTCCGAAGATATTAAATTGCCGTTAAGGTCTGCTAATGTGAAGTCATTTAATTAATGAGGGTCTATAAATTTAATGTTTTCCATTGCATTAGCACAAAAGCTATTCTGCGTAAGTAAGCTCTTTCTGAGATTACTGTTAAATAATCTAGCAAACCTAGAAAAGATTTTACTTTTGCTTTAAACAAACGAATACTTAAAAGGCTCGCGAAATTACAAGTCCATTAATGCTGGTTTAAATTGTGATTCCCACTTAATGAAGAAAAATGGTTTCATCCGACTTTATTCGGTTTGATTTTTAGATGCTCGAGAACTGTTCTTCCATTAAATCCGACTGCAAGCATATGGCATAAACATGAAGATTGAATCTAAATTTGTTATAAATGATATATTGCGCATCGGTGAGAATTTCAATAGCTTCATTCAAGCATTTATGTTCTTTTAACATATATATATATATAAAGATAATTGAAACTTAATTAATTTTGTAATACTTTTTGCAAACAATTTTGCATTAATTAAACAATGATTGCACCCTGATACATCCTATCAGAATTCATTAAGCGCTCTAAGCAGAATTTTTTGTTTGCGATTTTGTATTAATAATTAATCATTATATAAACTAAAATGAATTGTCATTTAATTACAAATATATGAAGTTAGAAAATACATTTTATGATTTTTTTAATCTTTATAGCATTCATAATTTTGAGCTAAAATATTACTCCAAGAAGACTCTTGAGAGTTACTTGCCGTTAAAGAGGTGAGTTAGTGCACGTTCTCGAGAGAAGTTGGTTTTTATTCATGTTACAAGGAGAAAAACTAATCAAACTCAATGAAATCCTTTCGTTCGGCATCGAGGATTAAACTCACGACAAATGATGTGTGTTCATTTGCCTTAAACACATCCCTACAATTTTGCTGCTAAATTCTGAAATCTGAAGTTCTTGAATGTAGTCCATCATTTATCAACTGTATTATAAAGTACAAATTATTCCAAGTGAAATGTAGAGAGCTGTCTGCTATTAAAGGGCTTCGTACACGGGTTCGAGGGAAACCGGTTTTTATTCATGCTACATAGGAGAAGCCAGGCATGCTCAATAAAATCCGTACATTCAACAATGAGGATTAAACTCATGGCAAATGATTTGTATACGCTTGCCTTATACACACTGCTACAAGTTTGGTCTGAATTCTGAAATCAGAAGCTCTTGAATGTAGTAGATGATATCTCAACCGTATTATAAGCTATAAATGGACGTATGTGCACTCACTATGAACCAATCAACCATACGAAAGGTAAGAAGAATTTAAATAACAGAATAGTTACAGTTAAGCCCAACAGCATTTTAAAATTGGAAAAATGTAAAAATAATTTTAAATGTTAATGATTTTGTAATAGGTGTTGACAAATACCTGTTTTGAAGTCATTTGGATCCTTAGCGTCCTTTCCATTTAAGGACGTTGGACGTATCTCCTACTCCCCAACGTTAATATGACGTTACAAATCATATTAACGTTGGGGAGTAGGAGATAGGCAGAAATATATAATTAAAATATTCTTTTTGAATTTACGCCACATCCGAAATTTACGTTTGCAAAATATGAATTAAGAAACCACTATTTAAATTTAAAGCAATGCGGTGTTTCGTTTATTAAAATGATTGTAGGGATCTCAGAGATTTTTTTGCCGATTGACAACAGTGAAATTGTTTTCATTTGTTCGTATTAGAGTAGTACACAGAGAAGTTACAACAGAAGAAGAAAGCGCTACCCGAAAATGAAACTTGCCTAAAAAGCGCAGCCATGTTTATGAGATAAAAATATTGCTCTACGATGATGAAATGTACTTGTTTCTACGATACTTCATGCACGTATTTAAATTTACGATGAAATTCAGCTCGATCATTACATTTGTGTTTCAAAGTAATAAAGATGATATCATTAATTTACAATGTACAGGAAATTATTAATAAAAAGTGAGAAATCTAAATTCACATATATAGCTAATGCTGTTGTTCTTCAATTTACCTTTAAAAACAGATAGTTCTAATTTAAACATAATTTTATAGCAATATTTCATATACAAATGTTTCAGGAATAGGAAAGTTATTTTATTTCAGTATGATTTATAGTTCAGCTTTAAGCTATAATATACTAAAACCGAAATATATATTTAATATGCATATAAGTAACATTATATCATTAATTAAGTTGCAAATATTAAAATAAAATATAATAGATTTACGTAAATTTAAGGATTTCATTTTAAACGTGTTTCATATTTATGAGTTTCGATTAAAGAAATTAAGTACATAAGTTTTTTTGATATATCTTTAGAAACGGTCAATTATTTTAAATATTTTACTTACTTTTATCTTTAAACTGAATAGAAATTTGTAAGTTTTAATCATAGGCACATTTTATAGAAAATATTTATAACAACAAAACAGTTTATTTTGAATAAATAAGCAAATTACTTTATAACAATTCACAATAGGTAAAAATACATAATAAAAATTACTACATTTATTGCTTTTACAAATCATAAAAGTATTAAAAATTAATTCCTTACTTATCATGAAAATTATCGATGGATTATTTAAAGTGTTCAAATTTCATAATTTAAATCCTAATGTTTAATATAATTTGATAATTAAAGTACTTTCTACACATCTGGAATAGAAAATACATTTCACGGTGATAATTTAAACATGTTTACTAAATTCCATGAAAAGTATTCTCAGTTTTTAGATGTTATATTCGTGCATTCCTATGCAACAGGATATTCCATATTTCCAAAATTAAAAAAAAACAGAAGTTGCTATGACGAGTCACAGTGGTCGTAGAAATATGGCTGCCGAGGATTTACTTTCTGGGTGAATCTAATCTCTGAGTGAATTTCGAAACCCCTACTCCTATTCTAACCTCCTTGGTATTAACAGATGAAAGTGGGCGAACGTCCTGCATCTCCCTTAGAATAGGATTTTCCCTTCATTCTTGTAGAACTGTAACTATAGAAGTGTGAAGCAGTAACCTTGTAATATGAATCAATGTTCAAGTTCGTAACTTTGTTAGCGTAATAAATGTTTGTGTTCCGTTTTAACACAGTGTTGATATTAAGATATTAGCATCGAAAAATATATTTAGAAAGAACAGCATGCAATTTTCGATGCAGTTTAAACTATATATATATTACTCTATGTTACCGACAAATGATGGAATTTTCCAAAAGATTTTTACTGATAAAAAAATAAACGAAAATTAACAATAATAAAAAATTATGTTGATAATTTATGCATTCATTTTTCAAATTCGTTTAAAGTGCACAGTAAACAAATATGCTTTTCATATCGAATATCTCATATCCCATATACATATTTCATATCAAAGTGATAAATTTCATCAAGCAATGATAAAAAAGTATTGCTTTCGTTGAATGAACAAAAATTTTGTTTCAATAAACAAAATACTTGTGTTATAATAGATGAAATTATTTCATGCTAACTTAAACCTTGGCTGTGTATAACTCCACGTACGATCTATTCTTGATGACTGAAGGACTCTATATCTTTCCTTTCGCAGTATGCTGTTTTTAACTGAAATTAAAACTATGTATGGAACTGAAAGCCATGTCTTATTTTGATACCAACGCACTGATAAACTAGTCATAAGAATAATTAATAAGTATATAATTAAACTAATTTAAATATTTTTCCAACATTTTCTAAGTTAAGACAGAACGAAAAGCTGTTTAAACAAAACAATAATTTGGAATAAGAAAGGAAAAGCTATATTTAGTTAAGAGGTAAAAAAAAGTATACAGTTACACTCATTTATTTCGAAAAATAATGTTCATGATCTCATTTATGACCATTGTAGATTACATGCCAGCAAAATATACAATGAAATAACTTAATGTAAAAGCGCATTATAATAACAAATACATTTATAATTTATACAATAACAGTGAATATGCTCTGTCGAATGCAAAAAGTACAAAAGAAAATTTTAACCTGAAAATTCGCCTAGTTGCTTCAAAATCTTTCAAGGCTTTCAGCAATACCAATTGACAAAAGATTAATAAGTAATGTGAATCAATGCAATATGTAAGCCATAAATGTTAAAGTAATGTGCTTGAAAACTACGCGTGCAAATATTAAGTATGTTACATGACTGCAACAAAATGTATTCGTCAAAAGCATACTTTCTTTCATTTATATGTATTTTAAATAGCGTTTTCACCACGTTTGACTTTTAAATCCGAAACATTTATTTTCCTTAATTATGGAGATAAAACATATCGTAGATATTTATACCTTCAAAAAAAGCTGTAATAAAGGATTAGCTGTTATGGCTCTTAATTAACTTTTAAGAATAAGTTGTTTTTTTTTCAGCCTGACTGAGAGACGCAAGTAGAAAATAAGCGAAAAGAATAAAAATATTTAATTAGGTACGCAAGTATGAAATAAACAATGAGAATAAAAATACTCAGCTAATAAAACAATAATAAAAAATCACAGTATGATTTTCACTGTAACATCTAATATGCACCTCATCCCCACTGCACCGGTTTGAGCTTGGGTTTCAGATTTTATATTACACCCAATGCAATTATTTGCATTATGATTATATTGTATATAGTATATTATAGAGAAAAATATTGTATATAGTATATCAAATACGATCATAGAAAAAACATATCTTTAAAAGCGGTCAATGCAAGAAAAGGGTTGGAAATCCCTTGCACTACACTAAGCGTTTCGGCTTTGTTCGTCTTTCGTATAATTGGCCGAATCATTTATAAACTAATACTGTGTTTTCTGTGTATAAGAGCACTATTCATTATTGCTTTACCATCGCTTTGCAACATAGCTTTCTTTAATCATAACATCGTATTTCTGTCATGACAAGTTCTTAATCTATCGATTTTCCTATTTCTTTTGACTTAAGTCTGAGCCATATTAATATATATAAAATAAATATTCCTTGAGATATTTGCTCTTGTCTCTCCCATTTTCTTTCATGAGATTTTATAAAAGTATCTTCCACCTAATCTTTCCTGCGCAGATCAGCATGTGAAACTTCACTTAAAAAGGAGAATTATATCAAGAATACCTTTCTGTCTCTTTCGTCAGAGTCTTATTTGTCTACTTATTACATATGAAATGACTAACGGCCACAAAAAGATGTATGTGTAAGAATTCTCATTCGTATGTCTAAATCTCATCATTCACTTCTCTATGTATTAAATGAGATATTTTTTCATAATAATTCCTTACTACGAGGGCACATTATAGTAAATAAGAAAATAATTTAGCGTATATTTTGTGATTAATACATATAAGCGTCAAGAAAATCAGTAAATCAAACAGACAACTCTTGCCACTGTTTTCTATGAGACATAAAAGATACGATTAAAGGAAGAAACTTTAACTTTCTATATTTATTACAAATTGATTAATGTCTGCCGGAATTTTTTTAACGAAAGTTTCTTGATCCGAAGTTTAATAATATCACTATTTAAGGTTAAAAAGTGAATTTAAGGAAGATAAGCTTGAGCTTAAAATAGAACGAAGCATAAAGGCATTGAAAAATAAGCAATATAAAATGGCTTTCTGTATGACAAATTCCTTTTTTTTCTCCTTCGTTTTCCTGGATGTAAGAAGTGATCCATCAAAGTCTTGACGTGAAATTTTTTCCCCTTGTCACTATACTTCTCAATGCACTCACTATGTGTCAGCAAACAATTGCTGAGATAGTCAAACAAGAAAGAAGTACAACGAAGGGTACAAAAAAGTGCATTTACCTTGTCTTCTAATACATTTCAAGCCACTGCCATTATGAGCATATTTCGAAAATGCTGATGTTATGGCTTTTTGTTTTTATGTAGGATTTGATTAAAGATTTCTTAAATGATGGTATTTTTATTTATACTCTTGATCCGCTGAAAATTAATGTTTCGGCAAATGATTTCTTGACCGTGTAGAAATATCTAATAATGAGACAAAAATGTCTTGATTAGTTTTTGTTCGAATACTGCATATGCAATAATGATGGATTTTATATATAGCCCTGTATATAGGAACATAACACCAAACTACATTCCCAGAAGAAATAATAAAAACCTACTAGCCGGAAAAAATTTAAAGAATAATTAGTAGTTGTTTAACATACTTTTCTAATGAGCTAAAACTTTTAGTTTAGTTTGCAGCACTATTTGCTGCGAATATTTACAACATGAACGGTGAAACAATATTACTATAAAATGTACTTTAATATTACTGGGAAACAACTGGAGAATAATTTTTATTTTTAAACTAAAACAGTGGATATATTATCTTTAATAATGAAATATTCCTCATGAAAACTGTTATTCTTATGATTGAATATATATTTGAAGAAATGGAAAACAGAGGAACTGCTATAATTAAAACAAGGAGGTCTGAAGAAATTTCTCTGTATTGAATTCTTGAAAATAATCTTTAACAGAGATTCTCACTGAGGAATGTGCGATTTGGAGATAAGCCGTAAGGGTTCAAAAGCATTTAAACTGGCAGCACTGTTATTGATTAATTTTTGAGAAATGAATGACGAAACGTTTCTTCGTAGCTGCAAATCTGTGCTTTCTTCAATCCTCGCTTTCCTTCCCCAGACAGAGAGCAAAATGGTAGCTGATTAGTTTTTTGGATTGGAGAAGAAAGAATATATCCCACTTTATCAATAACTTCAGATACTTGTAATTTTTAACAACAAAGTATTTTTGAGAAACTCGCTTTTCATTTTCGATGCTTTCTAAAGTAAATTTAGGAATAAGCTGAATGCTGAAGACAGTAAACATTGATGAATTTTGTAAGCATAAGCAAACACAACGATCTCACAAAGTAAAATACTTACACAGTAGGCCCCGCTTAATGTTACCACATTTCTCCAAGTCTATTTGATAACACTAACCGAATAATACTATTAAATGGTGAGAGAAACTATTCTTCAGCCTCGTAGTAGAATTTAATTAATTTAATATAAATATAACTAAAAATATAAAAATATGCACTTTCACAACATTTTAATTAGGAAAATGCAAAAGTTCATTTATGAATGGTCATGACATTTCTAAATATTATTTGACCGATGCTGCATTCCTAATTTTGATACTTGGCATCCCTCGCTAGAAGAGAACTTGCCAAAGTAAAGTTTAGACAAAAAAGCAACCTTATATTCACAGACAGTTTTTATTCCAGCGAGAAAAAAATCTGTATATTTTTTTTACACCTGAAGAAGACGGATGTGTGTCTGATCGCTCTCAAAATTGGTAGAGTTACTTAAAAATCTAAGTTTTTTTTTTTTTTTTTTTGCCTGTTTTGAAATGTTTTACTAAACGTGAAAACAAGCTGTTTGCATGTGATTCAATCACTGAGGGATTAAGTATACAAACGGTATAAGTTTTTCACTTATATGGCGATATTATTCAAACATATCAATTTTGAACTTATTTGGCGATATTATTTCGGTTTAAATAATTTATTCTATTTTTATTATATCGAGGGAATTGTTTATCAGCATATATGATATATTATCCACGTTTTCGTGCACAATCGAGCGGAACGTCCGCAATTCGATAACAATATCTAAATGACGATATTAAACACGATTACAATAAGTGGCATCTACAGTAATTGTAATAAGATTTATGTAAATTATTCGTAAAGTTCTTTCATTCATCAATATCCAGTGATGCTTCGTTATCTAAAAGATTACATTTCAGCTATCAGTTCGGGTAAAAAGAAGAAGGCTGTGAAATAGGTATCAATTAACACCAATTTTGACAGGTAGTTAAAAATAATGTTAACCAACTAAAGGTAACATATGCAGCCTTTATTTGAAGCTATTGCTTTTTATAATATCTTTCAATGCCTGTAGCTGATGATTTCTTCTATGTGTACAAATAGCTCAAGATTTTATAGTTTTGGAAAACATAGCTAGCTTTCTGGTTTGCAGGATATTCTTCCTAGATCCGTAGTTATTATCATAATGGTAATAAATCCAAAAATATAGCAATTAACGTTTCTCGAAATTTAGCTAATGCTTAAGAAGGAATGAATGTTACAGTGCACCACGGTACGATAAAAGATGGCTTCTTTTTTATTATTTTCCAAAATCAAACGGAAAGATTTGAGTAAACATGAGTACAGATGTCTACAACCTATCGCGTGACAAAATGCTTTACTTTATCCATGCTAAATAAAAAATGCGGTTTTCTGCAGATCATATTTGGGTGGGGTATAGCGCATAGTTAAATTCAAAAATTCTCCAATACGCGGTTGAAAAAACACCGATTCCAAATGTTTTATCCTTAGGCATCTTGGGAAAGTGCCCCCAACCTTCAAGATTTTCAAGATTCAAGACTGGATCTCTGAAAATTAATAAGTTTTAAATCAGCCTTTATTTTTTTAACCGGTCGGCAATCAAAAGAGAGCTATAAAGCACACGTTAAATATAACGGGAGTTACCGTGATACGAAGCATGTTCATTACATTCCCTGTCAATAAATGTTTCAAAAAAAATTTTAATCGTTTCAGAAAATGGGAACGTTTTATTTAATATTCGTATTTTACAAAAACTATTGCGTCAACTCTACACAACACAGATACGCTCAAAAGAATATAAGGTATTTTCTCTCTCATTCCCATATGCCTTCGTGGTGTAAGTGGAATCACGCTCGACGAGCTTTCGAGAAGTCAGGAGTTCGAATTCTGGCCAGGGCTTTTAGGAATCTTCAGTTTCTTAGCTTCGAAAAATTCGGAAAGGTCTGTGTAAGTGGCGGCCGAACTAAAAGGTAACAGACAATAATTCTTCACCACCAAGATTTGTTGAATGTGTCCTTTAACTCCTAAGTCGTCCTTTAAATAGGAAGTATACAAGGTATTCCCCCCCCTCTTTTCCGTATGCGTTCATGATGTAACTGGAAGCATTCTGTTTATGTATTCGGGAGGTCCCGGTTTCGGATCCCGGTCAGTGCACTGCGGTTTTCTTCGATTTCCTTGCTTCAAAATATTCTAAAAACTCTACTGTGGCACCCGAATTAAAAGTGTGGTGAAAGATAATTCGTCACCACCAGGATTTTGGAGATTGGCTCCCCTCATACCCAGTCTCCATTTAAAAGGAAGAGTATATAAGTATTGTCTCAGTCCTTTCTGCATGCCTTCGCTGTGTAATTGGACGCCACTCGACGCGTATTAGGGAAGTCCAGAATTCGAATTCCAGCGAAGGCATACAGATTTTTTCAGTTTTCTGACATTGAGAAAACTCTAGTTACTTTACAGATTTGTAAAATTTGCTCTTTCAAATGATAAATTTATTATAATTTTAAATTTAATGATTTTTACTTAGTAATTCATTTACTGGAAACAAACTGCATTTATTATAATAAAAATGGTATATAATCATGCTCATCACAGTATGGAATCTCTAACTTTCTCAATAACTAGACTAGAAGAGAAACACGCTAATGTGACAATCAAAATCGTAAAAAACAACCTTATATTTAGCGTAGGTATAATGAAACACTCAATCGATTTCGAGGGCAGCTAAAGGTCCCTCCTCATCAGGAGAAAGAAATACATAGAAAGAAGAAAATAGGAGAAGGAGTCACAGAAACACGTAGTGCTTATCAGCACTGCACGTGGTTATAACTAGATTTTTAATCAGAGTTGCACTGGCCGCCTACTTTTACTGAGCCAGGCTGTCTGATCAAGCATAAAGAAATATTAGCGAAGTTAAAATAGGGAGCGAGGGGCAAATGCACATTACGCTCAAAATCTGAACTTCAAATAATGGAAAGCAACCACTGAACGGATTTTTATACCCTCTGGTAGTACCAAGCGCGAGGAGGTAACGCCATCTATCGGCAAAAATAATTGAATTAAGATAGTAGAATTTTAAAGGCATTAGGAAGGACTGGATTGGACTTCAAATCATTAACTAAACTTTTTTAATCTTTGTGAATGTGAAAAGCCTCAAGAAAATCCAATTCGCCTATGGAAGAAGCCTTTTGGATGATTTTTGCAGACCCAAAATCAAAATTATGGTTAAAAGTCCAGCTATGATACGCTATTGAAGACTTGTTAATTTCGCCTTTTTTGACATAAGATTCATGTTCCTTGATACGAAACTTCAACGCTCTTTTTGTTTGGCCAATATATCTTAAACCACACTGACATGATATACTATAAATTCCCCAAGAATTCAAGACAGAAACGCAATCTTTTAGAATCGAAGGGTGAATTTTATTAATAGGGGAGAAACCGACTTGAAAATTGAATTTCTGGAGAATCCGTGCAATTTTATAGCTAACAGAAGGATAAAATAGAAGCACGACAAGGTCATTAATATTATTTCTAACAGTGGAATGTCTTCTTTGATGGGAATCTGAAAATTTTTTGACGGCTTTATCAATAATCACGGGAGAAAATCCACGGTCAATCGCAACTGCTCTCAAATAATTAAGTTCATTGGTAAGCAAAGATTCAGAGGAACAAACTTTTAGCGCGCGGAAAACATAATAGTAAAAAGAAGCCATTTTTTGCTTAACAGGGTGGCATGACTTGGCATAGGGTGGTAAACAAACTGCAAAGGGTTTACGGTACACAGTGGTGCTAAAATCGGTTTCATTGCGGATTCTAAGAATATCGAGGAAGGGGAGGGAATTGTTGGATTCAATTTCAAGAGTGAATTGGATGGCTGGATCAATTGAATTCATAATAGATAGAATCTCGGATAAATCCTCTTTATAACCGTCAAAAAGTGCGAAAGTGTCGTCAAAATACCGAATCCAAAGACGAAAAGATAATTTATCAAATAATTTCATCTCAAAATAGTGCATATAAATGTCAGCAAGTACCGGACTGAGAGGATTACCCATAGCCAATCCTTCAACTTGACGAAAATATGCATTTTGGAAAACAAAGTGGGTTTGACTTAGAGAAACTTTAGTAAGCGAACCCACTTTGTTTCTCTACGTCAAACCCACTTTGTTTTCCAAAATGCATATTTTCGTCAAGTTGAAGGATTGGCTATGGGTAATCCTCTCAGTCCGGTACTTGCTGACATTTATATGCACTATTTTGAGATGAAATTATTTGATAAATTATCTTTTCGTCTTTGGATTCGGTATGTTGACGACACTTTCGCACTTTTTGACGGTTATAAAGAGGATTTATCCGAGATTCTATCTATTATGAATTCAATTGATCCAGCCATCCAATTCAGTCTTGAAATTGAATCCAACAATTCCCTCCCCTTCCTCGATATTCTTAGAATCCGCAATGAAACCGATTTTAGAACCACTGTGTACCGTAAACCCTTTGCAGTTTGTTTACCACCCCATGCCAAGTCATGCCACCCTGTTAAGCAAAAAATGGCTTCTTTTTACTATTATGTTTTCCGCGCGCTAAAAGTTTGTTCCTCTGAATCTTTGCTTACCAATGAACTTAATTATTTGAGAGCAGTTGCGATTGACCGTGGATTTTCTCCCGTGATTATTGATAAAGCCGTCAAAAAATTTTCAGATTCCCATCAAAGAAGACATTCCACTGTTAGAAATAATATTAATGACCTTGTCGTGCTTCTATTTTATCCTTCTGTTAGCTATAAAATTGCACGGATTCTCCAGAAATTCAATTTTCAAGTCGGTTTCTCCCCTATTAATAAAATTCACCCTTCGATTCTAAAAGATTGCGTTTCTGTCTTGAATTCTTGGGGAATTTATAGTATATCATGTCAGTGTGGTTTAAGATATATTGGCCAAACAAAAAGAGCGTTGAAGTTTCGTATCAAGGAACATGAATCTTATGTCAAAAAAGGCGAAATTAACAAGTCTTCAATAGCGTATCATAGCTGGACTTTTAACCATAATTTTGATTTTGGGTCTGCAAAAATCATCCAAAAGGCTTCTTCCATAGGCGAATTGGATTTTCTTGAGGCTTTTCACATTCACAAAGATTAAAAAAGTTTAGTTAATGATTTGAAGTCCAATCCAGTCCTTCCTAATGCCTTTAAAATTCTACTATCTTAATTCAATTATTTTTGCCGATAGATGGCGTTACCTCCTCGCGCTTGGTACTACCAGAGGGTATAAAAATCCGTTCAGTGGTTGCTTTCCATTATTTGAAGTTCAGATTTTGAGCGTAATGTGCATTTGCCCCTCGCTCCCTATTTTAACTTCGCTAATATTTCTTTATGCTTGATCAGACAGCCTGGCTCAGTAAAAGTAGGCGGCCAGTGCAACTCTGATTAAAAATCTAGTTATAACCACGTGCAGTGCTGATAAGCACTACGTGTTTCTGTGACTCCTTCTCCTATTTTCTTCTTTCTATGTATTTCTTTCTCCTGATGAGGAGGGACCTTTAGCTGCCCTCGAAATCGATTGAGTGTTTTATTATACCTACGCTAAATATAAGGTTGTATTTTACGATTTTGATTTTCTCAGTAACATATAAAATGCATTCACAGACATATTCCTTGACGAAATTAAAGGATTTCAACAGTACTTTTAGCATTCTTAATAATTTATGCATTATGTTAATTTATTGGAGAAAAAGCATTCTTTGCCTACCAAGAGGAATATCTAGTCTGTTCTCTGTTTTTCTAAACATGTAATTCAATGTCTTTATGTACATCACTTTGCTTAATTTCAACAGAAAAATGTAACTGTCAGCAACATACGCTATCGCTTTGTTCTTTATTTCAATACATGCATTTATGCAGTTACTTGTGATAATTTATTTAATTTCGAAAGAAACTTTTATCTAAAATAAAGAATAATTTTGAAATGTTATATAAAATTTTATGGACGCTGTCTTTTTTAGATATTAAATGGGTTATGCTCTACGGTTGCATATTTCAAACATCTGTAACATCCGTCATTAAAATGAAGTATAATTTACTATATACTAAAGTATATCAAACCAGAGAAATGACTGGAAAACATTTAATCATATTTTCTCCTTTCTCCGAAATGTTTGTTTTCATGAGTAGAGTATAAAACAAAACAAAAATCTGTCATCAAACATTTATACAGTAAGTAAAATCAGTTCGTATTTAATTAACATTTAATATGTGATATTTAACTTGATCTTTTAAATTTTAACACATATTTACCCGAAGCTTTCGAAATGTTTCCAAATGGAATTCAGAAGGCAATAAAGTAAATAATTTATTAAACATCATATGAGCAAATAATGGGAATCACTCAAACAAGCTGCCGGTTATTGAGTTATTATAAGTAAATACTATTTTAGAGGTAAACTGTTATAAATTCCTATTTTCGCAAAAGACAAATTTGTTAAGCAAAGCTTTTGCCTAGAAAAGCATTCTAGTTTCAGATAGAAATTATCCAGTCATGAAGAACAAATCAGTCCAATCCTGCTCTAGTACAGTAAATATTTTGCATCATTTGTTAATTATTAAGTTAAATATCCTGAACTAGATTTGCTATGAAACTGTGTGGTAATTACCATTAGTTGGATCTTCTATGGAACTGTGTGTTGCACCTATTTAATTTAAACCACTTTCTACTTTAGCTGTTTCGCACGGTAAGAAGCTTTCTGGGAAGAATATGTTCGAAGGCACGTGCTGCGCAGTGATTAGTCAAACAATAGCGTGCATGCTAAGCAGCTCAAAATTGCATGAAAGTTTGCATTTGTGCCCTATGCAAATGCTGCAGTTTGAAGCTGTGACTGCGTGTTCGCGCGGTAACTTTATAGGATGCACACGCACAGCTTCATGGAGCAGAATGCTGTATATTTTCCTCATATAAAATTATCTTTTGTAACAACTAACAGAAACGCCCACCCGAAAATGAGTGAGCATAAAGTTTACAATAAAAACATGACTTAAACACTGCGCGAATGTTAGTCGCCTAGTGAAAATAAACAGCTTGCGAAAACAGCCAATTTAGCTGTTCTAAATTAGGTTACTTAGTTTACAGGTACTAAGCTGCCTTTCATATACCAAGAGTTGCAAACGACAGAAAAGTGATATCATAATATACTCAAATCTTATAGACATTTATATAGAAGAATATAACTGAAATGTAGTATTTTTATTAACAAAAAAAAACAAATTTAAATGTAATGTACTTGTATTTATTCGGTCTTTTCGAAATTTACTTTAAGTTATTCCGAAATATTTTGTTCCTGTAAACTGTAACTGTTTTCTAAATTTGTTTGTTGAAACATCTTAGGAAAATGCGAAATGAACGAGTTATTGAAAACAGATACCTTATAAATGAGCTCAGTTTCTAGAAGATATAATCAAAATATTTTCGCTACGTTAAAATATGTTATACTAGGGTGTCCCAAAATGTACTTTACAATTTCAGTGTCGTATAACTCGACTTCTAACTAAATTTGAGAAAAAAGTAAAGTTTGACTAATGCACCAACTCAAACGCTTTTATTTTTCCCTTTTGAAAGTTATGAATAAACGTTTTCCCTTCCCAGGTGACAAAAACAATATAACTGAAAAAACAAAGGTTCTTCTTGGCTGTTGCAGGATGGTAGGAGCACCATAAATGAATCGAAGAATGAAATCTACACAAGAACAGGCTTGCTTTGATAAAACGAAGTCAGACACTTAAGTTCAGAGAAATTTCAGAACGTAATCCTGGAAACCACTACCGTCTTGGCCATCCGTAAGAAAATAACACAGAAATTTCATGTAAACAGGGAGTGCGGATTTAATGCACCGTCTTGGCAGGCCGAAGAAGTGACGAAAATGTAGAGAGAATTCGATAGGTTTTCCAGAGTTCACCACAGAAATCTGTTCGTCAGATTATCATAATAAGGCAGTGGTTCTTAACCGGGACTGCCCGCACCCCTGGGGGTGCGAGAATGTATTTTTGGGGGTGCGGGAGAAGCCCCTACCTAACCGTAAAAATTATTAAATATTATTTATAATATTTCTTATAATAAAAAAATTTGAAATCCGCAATAGAGTCCCCAACACCTAGCTCACTTATCGGCAAAAGACACAGGAAAGAGCCGGCGCCGATGGGCGTATACACTACGCGACGAAAAGGCATGAAATGCTACAAACGAACGCGAACAGGCAGCTAGGTGACGGAGCGTCTGTGTTAGGTTGAGTCAACTATTGTGTCTGCGACAAGTATTCTGACTTATTCAGAAACCTCTTGAGACTAGTACATTCTTAATTTTCTTAATTGCCCGTTCAAGCCGAATAGAATTCAGTGATATTACAAACGTAAGAACATTATATATATTATATCACATTATTTCTAAAGAGCCCACCAGCGGCCGAGCGGTAAAGACGCTGAACACTGGTAGTTCTGTCCGAGGTTCGAATCCCGCGAACGGGCTGGCTGCATGGGCGTTTTCGCGGTTTTCCCCATGTGTAACGTGTATACGAGCCAGTTTCCCTTAGAACGTCCTCCACGAAAGGCATCCCTCCCCTTAGGCAGATAGCCCTAGTGTGCTTTGCCATAATTAAATACACCAACCAACACCATTATTTCTAAATAATTAAATCGATTATAGTGAACCCCACTATGTCAAAAAAACGACAATGGAACGTAAGTATGCCGGTTATGGTTTTACCTGCACAACCGAAAAAGATGGCATGCAACGACCGCAATGCATCTTGTGTTCCAAGATATTTTCAAACAGCAATCTCAAACCATCAAAGTTATTAGAGCATTTCAACAATGTGCATGGTGGCGAAAAAGCGCATAGCATGAACAGCTTGAACTCAAAGAAGGCTCGGTTTGATATCAGTGGAACTATCCTAAAATTGTGCGGAGCAGCAATTCAAAAACTTTTATTAGAAGCGTCATATCAAGTGGCATATTTATGTGCAAAAAAAAAAAAGAAACCTCACACGATCGCTGAAGAGTTGATTAAACCTTCTGCTTTAATTATTGTTAAAACAGTTTTAGATTCGGAAGCACATAAAAAAATCCAACAGATTCCATTATCAAATGATGAATACAAGATCTCAGTGAAGATATTTTAATGCAAGTAATTGAAGACATAAAAATCAGTCCACTAAATATAAGCATGCAACTGGATGAGTCACCTGATGTTGATAATTGTAGCCAACTTTTGGTATTTGTCAGGTATGTGAAGGAAAAAGAGGTTATAGAAGAATTTCTATTTTGTGAGCCACTGGAGGTGAATACGAAAGGAATTGATATTTTCAATCGCATCAAAGATTTCTTTACTAAATATCAATTACCAATGAATGTTTTTGGCTCAATATGCACTGATGGAGCCCCAGCAATGTTAGGCAAAAATTCAGGACTTTTTTCACACATTAAAAGAGAATTACCGGAAGTTATAATAACGCATTGCATGTTGCATCGTCATGCACTTGCGTCGAAAGCATTGCCAGAAAGTTTAAAACAACATCTAACTACAGCAGTAAATGTAGTAAAATACATCCGAGGGCGAGCGCTTAATCATCGCAATTTTCGTGCATTTTGCGAAGAAATCGGTGCTGATCATACCGTGCTTCTATATCACACCGAAATACGATGTTTATTTAAGGGTAGCATGCTTAACAAGAGTTTTTGAATTGCGGGAGGAAATTATTCAATTACTGACTAGTCAAAACTGTTATTCAGTAAAAGATTTTGAGAGTAATGACGCAATGCTGAGGCTCGCCTACTTAGAAGACATATTTAGCCATTTAAATGAATTGAATCTATTGATGCAAGGATTTGGTATAAATATAATAATATCTAGTGAAAAATTATCTTCATTTATCGCAAAATTAGAAATTTAATACGTCGAGTCGAAAAGGGGAATTTTGCAAACAATCCCTTGCTTGATTCTGTTATTGCAAAAAAATGAAAAGAATACAATTATTGTATCTGACATTGTAATACATTTGAGACGATTGAGCGAATCATTCAATGGATACTTTTCTACCGGAAATATTACCAAAACTCAGAGATGGATACTGGATCCATTTCTATATGACTTAAATTTGATGGATGATAGTGATCTGAAAAAAGATCAACTTATTGAAATGCAAGCAAGTGGGCATGTTCAAATGGAATTCGAACAATTAGAATTGCAACAATTCTGGTGTTCACAGTTGCAACGTTATCCAGAGTTGGCGAACGGAGCACTGCAATTACTCTTACCCTTTGCTACCACCTACGTGTGCGAAATGGGATTTTCATCGCTTTTGCATATAAAATCTAAAGCTAGAAATCGCTTAAATGCAAGTGATGACTTACGCGTATGTTTTTCAAAA
Organism: Stegodyphus dumicola; assembly: GCF_044657685.1. Lineage (NCBI taxonomy): Eukaryota > Metazoa > Arthropoda > Arachnida > Araneae > Eresidae > Stegodyphus > Stegodyphus dumicola. The sequence continues at coordinate 87,020,587 of NC_140772.1, read as the reverse complement.
AAGGAACCTCGCTTCGCCAGTATAATAATGAACAAACAACAACAGACTAGTCATTAATAAAAATAATATTGTTTTGTATTTATATAAAATGTTCAATGTTTTTCAATAAACGATAAGTTTCGCAAAAAATGTAATTTCTAGACTAAAAAAATTAAAACACATTTTTCAATGGGGTGCGGGAGATATATTTTCAGATTCAATGGGGTACGACTCAGATTCAATGGGGTACGACTTTCTAAATTTGAAAGTTTAAGAAACACTGTCATAAAGCATCAAAACAGCTGCGAATTCCTATTAGAATAGTGCATCGGTTATTCCGAAAGCATCTGTTTCCGTACAGAGTGCAATTCTTACGGGAAATCAACTTAAATGACAAGCTAAAACATGTTTCATTTACTCATGATATTATTGTACGTATAGATAAAGATTAAGAATTTTTACTAGTACCATTCCGCAACTACAAAGAAAAAACATTTTTTAGTTTTTTACTTATGTTGCTCTCGTCACCTGGAAAAGCAAAGCATTCATTTATTACTCTACATAAAAAAACTTTTGAGGTGGTGTATCAAACAAACTTTATTTTTTACTTCCTTCTACGAAGTAAACTAAGTATTGTAATCACGAAAAATTCCGGGTATCATATTTCAAAGAAAATATCCATTTTGACCGCTATCGAATGCAATTTAACTATGTTTTTGCTTCACATCTGTGCGTAAGGACAGAATAAACGGCCCTTTTTCCTAAACAAATTATAGAACTGATTTAAAATGGATTCAGAAGAGACTTTTTCGTGGGGTCTGTACGTACATACGTACGTATATATTTGGCATTAACTTAAAAATGATTAACTTAAAATCGTTGAAATTTTGTATAGGACTGCTATAACATGTAGTTGCGCAGCACAGTTTTTTGGTCAAACGCATCAAACGTATATATATATGGACCAAACGTAATGGGAATGGGGCCAAAAGTAAACATTAAATTCTGTGCACCGAAAAATCCGCCCTTCTTGCCCGCTGACCGAATTACTTGTTTTTGCGTACAAACTCTAATTTTAATTGTAAAAATTTCTTTTAATTGTTTTTACTGTATTTGGTGTTTTATATTTTTCTATAGTTTTCAATTTTTAATAAAGATATTTTAAGGGTTTATGTACTTTTGCCTTGCCACTAAGTAAGAACTGAATTAATTGAAGCAGAAATAGGTCTCTAATGAAATTCGGAAAAATGAGTTTAAATGAAATGCAGCAAAAAGTGCGTATATTCCGTAGAAGGAAGTCATGTGGTATCTGCAACAAATTTTCTTCTCTACGTTAATTACAAGCCGAGTTATACGACACTGAATTTGTAAAGTGTCTTTTGGGACATCCTGCAAGTTGAAATATATAGATCACTTATTTGTGGGTGTTCAATGTTTAAAAAAATGTTATTTTATATTATGTTTGTATTATTAATGAATATCTAGTTATTTCTTAAACGGTCTCATTTCTAAAGCAAAGAATTACAGAGAATAATACCGTTGTATGAATAATACATGTGATTCTTATAGTAATAAACCTGAAGATCGATTTGTCTTCTCTATGGAAACGAATATGCGTTTTATTTTAAAGCTTCGAAGTGCTATATATATTTTCAATTTACATGCTTCACCTATCTTAATTTTCAAACAGAGTTAATAATAGGATTTTTAAAGTTCCAAACTATAGCGGTATGCCCGACAATTTAGATATACTATCTTAGATAGATTAAGGCAATATTTATTTATTTAATAATAGTCTTAATTAAGTCTCAAATACATCTGAACTTACCTTGTGCAATATGGTCGTACTCTAAATAATAAATTTCGAGCCTAAAATCATCCTTTTTCACATATACGTAAAATGAAAAGCTCTGATCTTTGATAATTCTATAATCTGATAGTAATTATCAGCAGAAGTATTGAAGCTCCTTCTAGCAAAAATACCATTACTTCATGAAGAAAACTTCAAATTTTAATAATATTTCATACAATAATGAAAAGTAATGAAATATATGGAAAAATAAAAACATGAATTAAAACATCATAAAAAAACCAGTAGTCGTTTATAATACATTTCATAAGGTGAATCATGCAGCAAATTTTAATATTCTTATATATTTCTTCATAAAATTGGATTAAATGTGCCTTTAATGGACCTTTATTATTATTTTTTTTTAATCATAGCCTAAGTGGCATTCTAAATTTTGTGTTAAAACCTGCTCTTTTTAAACATCTAACATCGCTACCTAGAGCTGGCAAGGTAGCCAGTTCACACTTTGCATACACACGGACTTTGTAGACAAAAATACAATGTAGTAAATAAGTTTCTCGTGCAAATCTTCGTTTAACGATAAAATTAAAAATCTAACACTTTTACAGTTTGTATCATCGGATAGAGCGGGAAAAATGGTTCCAATGAAACAAATTTATATGAAATTTTAAATGTAACTTCTGATATTTTTTGAATTTTCGAATGTTATTCGATTTCTTCGACTATCTGAGGTTCATTATTTAACATTTTAACACCTAAAATGTATCGGGTATTACTTTTTGGAAATTTCACTCTAATAAACGCTTAAATAACGAATCTAATAATTAGTTTGCGTAATCAATAATGTTAAGTTATAAACATTTTGAGTTTATCAAGAATACCCAACGATTTTATTATTTGTGATATAAAACAGCAGATTAATTTTGTAAAGAGGATTATTTAATTTCTTACTCCAATTAAACTATACGACAAATTATTTTCTAATTTAGGTTCATTAATTAGTTTAACAGTTTTAAATAAAAACTTATTTTATTAAAATTTCTTTTTAATATTTTGAATACTGTGAAAGTAAATAAAGAACTTAGTGTCATTTTTTTGCACTGTATATTTTATTCATGTCTGTTTATTTTATTCATGATAATGTGTCTAGTTTCTTCAAACTGGAAAATTACAACACGGTGGTCGTGATGGTATTTAGAAGTACTCCAAAGATAAAGCTTTTGATTCTTTGACAGTCAAAAAGTTGGCTCATTCTCATAACTTTACGCAAGAGATAAATCTCCATTAAATATTTATTTGTCTAAACGTTGTAGAAACATTATTTTAATTCGAAACAGGAAAGATGTAAAATGAGCAATGCCCTCGCCGGGACTCGAACCACGGACCTCTCGAATACGCGTCGAGCGTGCTGACCAATAAACCACGAAAACATGCATGTTAATAAGGCGGGATAAATACCTTACATACCCCTATTAAATGGCGACTGCGGATTAGGGGACCCAATCTCCAAATCTTGGCGGTGGAGACTTATCGTCCACCATCATTTTTTAGTCCACGATCGTCCACATAGACTTATCGTCCACCATCACCACTGTAGGGACATTATGTTATTTCGAAACAGGAGAGATGAAAAATGAGCAATGCTCTAGCCGGGATTCGAACCAAGGACCTCTCAAATACACGCCGAGCGAGCTGATCACTACACTACAAAGGCATGCTAAGAAAGCGGGAGAAATACTTCATAAGTTATGCATTTTGTGTTCTAAAATGTCACATTTTCAAACATGTAATCAATATTTTGCATTTTAATCCCGAAAGGTAGGAAATGAATATTTTATGAATTTTGAGAAGTGGTGGTGGCTCAGTTCTGCATACTCCATCGTTTTTTAAATTTCTGCAGCAGTAAGCTATGTAATCTAGGTAAGACAATATTTAATCATCTAAAATTTAATATTTATTTTATTAGTTTATTGGAAAGTCTTACAAAATTTGTTAGCTTAATGACAATCAAATCGAGAAATGAGCCCCATGGATCACTACTGGCACACTGACAAATGCCATTTTTGGTCTTTGAAGTGTTTATTATATTTTATTGCAAGGCAGTGAATGGAAAAAGAAGCAAAACTAAATAAAAGCAAATTTTAAAAAGAGATATAGCGGAATTTGTGAAGAATAGCAATGTCAGTTTCAATTATTCAATAAAATATTGGCAGAACAATTTTGCCAATAAAAATGATAGGAGCAAAATTAGTCCTAGAAAGACCCACGTATTTATCAGCAATTCAAGACAGAATAATTTTTCTTGAATAGAAAATATTACAAAGTTTGGATTCTTGTATGTGAAAATCCATAAATAAAGTACAGCAAAATTGTGAAAAGAACACCAAGTTACTTTCTGAGGAGGAGATAATATTCTTGTAAAAAAAAGTACTTGACTCGTTTTTAAAAGGCGATTCTCATATTAAGAGACAGGCAGACCAAAATTTAAATATAAGCAGAGAAAGAATGTAACAAAGCGCTTAAACTGTTAATTTCTGGAGACTCGTAGTTATCTAAAGAAGAAGCTTGAAAATTATTCCATGTAATTGAGGGGAGTTTAAAATAATCTGTGGTTAGGCAAGTTAAATATTATAAACATTATATAAAGAAATTTGTGATGAGATTGCTTTTCCCTCCCAAACTAAAGAAACACCATGTCAAAAGAGATAAAAGTCCGCTACTGCAAGAGTTAATGAAATAAGTCGCTGCCCAATTAACAGCTAATCCAGCTTATGAACTTAATGCGTAAATGGTGACTTGTAAAGTTAACACTATACATATCTAGTTCTGTGAATTTAGGTTATTAAATGTTTTCCTGTTTCAATATTTTTATTTGGAGAATCAATTGAGCTTGTTTGGTAGGAGTAGAGTAACAATCCTTTTAAATGTATTTGAGGTGGATTTTTTGTATTAAGAAAAATTCAGTTGCACTGGTTGTGATTATAAGTCATCTCCTACTAGTGTATATTCTTACTACTAGACCACTGAAAGATTTATAGTTTCCGTAAAAGACAGGTTTTTCTTTCAGGAAATAAATGTCACAAAATAAAGAAACACTGTGAGAGAATTTTATTATGGTTGTTAGTTCTCCGCAGTTGTTTCATACTGTAGGAAGAAGTAAGATATTAAATATACTGAAGTTGCGTGAACCGAGAAGACGCTCGCAAGCAGTCGAGCGGTAATGTTGTGGAATGCTGGTAGGTCAGCCTGAGTTCGTTTCCAGACGGTCGGGACCTCTTCATGGACGTTTTCTTAGATTTTTTCATGTTGTAACGTGGATATGAACCATTTTTCCTCAAGTCCTTCTCGAAATCTTTCCACCTCTTAGACAGAGTAACCTTGGGTACTTTGGGTTACCAGTTGCCAAGCCATTAAGTCGCTGAATACTGGGTTTGATTCCGGGCGAACGGGCTGTCTGCATGGGCATTTTCGCAATTTTCCTCAAGTTTAGCGTGTATATGAGCTAATTTCTCTTCGAACGTCCTCCGCAAAGGCATCCCTCCCCTTAAGCAGATAGCTCTAGTATACCTTACCATAATCAAATAAAACAAACCAGCCTTCATTGCTTTATCGTAATTAAATAAACCAAATAACCATTAAAAAGGAAAGAAGCACTGATAAAACAAAAGAAAAAGAGGAAAGGAAGAGAAGGAAAAACACAGCACATGAAAAGAAAGAAAACAGTTATCTGGGTCTTCTAACACCTTTTTTTTTCAGAGATGCTACCCTTGAAAATGGGATGATTCACCGTATGTAATACTGGAATTCATCAGTCACAGAAATTTATTTAAAAGATATCTGAAAAATAAAAAGGAGACTTTTTAGTTTTGTTTTCTGAAGGATGCGTAAACTATAAAAATTCAGTGGGTAATTCAATAAATGTAAGATAATAAATCTAAAATGTATCCAAGAACAGAAGTTAGCAGAATACAGTGAGTTTTTTTACACTTATTTTTCATGTAACTACGTTATATGTTGCTGCAGTGATAGTAAGAAAACGAGATCATTAACGAGTGTATATTTTCCGTAAAAAATTTATTGTGGGAGAAGAGTTATAAATATAATAAGCGCGCAACTCACTTATTTCTTAAAATGTTTTTATAAAATATTTTCCCATTAATAGTTAATATTTTTGATATTTTTCACATATTTAAAAAACATCTACTAATGGCAATTTACACGCAAAACGGAACTTCTGTCTTTTCAAAGATAGAATTTGAGAGGCCCCTAGGTACACCTTGCAGAGGAAAAGAAAGGACAGTTTTATTATATCTCTCCTTTTACTGGGCTGCTTGAGAAAATTTAACTTACGTTTTTTATGTATCGAAAGTGCAACTTAAGATATATATTGGATTTATACATAGCATTGTTCTAACATAGGTATTTGACACAAAATCGGAATTTTCCTGATATGGCATTTCCATATTTAGATCCTATGACCCAAATTATGCCTGAATATGAAATTTTATAAGAAACTTGATGAGAAATTTAAAAATTCATCTTGACGCACTTTTTGCAATTTTCGGCAAGAATCACCTTGGTGAAATTCTTAATTTAGAGTAACCACTTTTCCCTACGCCCACCAGCGGCCGAGCGGTAAAGTCGCTGAACACTGGTAGTTCGGTCCAAGGTTTGAAACCCGCGAACGGGCTGGCTGCATGGGTGTTTTCGTGGTTTTCCCCATGTGTAACGTGTATACGAGCCAGTTCCCCTTAGAAAGTAATCTACGAAGGCATCCCTCCCCTTAGGCAGATAGCCCTAGTGTGCTTTGCCATAATTAAATACACACCAGTTTTCCCTTCTGTTTCATGTTTCACGTGAGAAATAAAAAGGTGCATCGTTCATTCTTTCAAAGAATTTTAAGAAAATGCGTAAACCATATCTGGCATTAGTATCGCTTGTGACAAATATGCCAAATTTATTTTAAAATGCCCCAATATATAAATTCAGGTACATATTTAGAAATTTTGAATAAAAAATACTAATGTTTTGAGGTATGCCTAGAAATACATCTATTTTAAGATGATGGCAGAAATTGTAAAAGTTAAAATTCAAAATTATTTTCGAAAAATTTATATAAATTACTAAAATATACAAATTAAAAACAAAACGGAAAACGGCTAGGAAATTTATTTTGATTGAACCTAAATTTCGAATTGCGAAAGAAAGAATCAAGTAAGTTTAATTTAAAAAGGATACAGTAAATGTATACGCCAAATTCAATTAGCATTGAGAAGCTAAACTTTTGAGAGCTATTTTTTAAAAAAAACTACACGGGCGATTTTTTTACAAAACTTGGCACTTTGTCATAATTTGAATCATAGAATCGAAATTTGGAAAAACATTTGTAAGTCATTTTGTAGGAACTCCAATTTTATGTCACAATACCTATGTTTAAACAACGCTATATATAAATATAATATATATCTTAAGTCGCGCTTTCGAGACATGCAAAATGCAAGTTAAATTTCGTCAATCGGCCTAGTAGAAAGGAAAACGTAAAATAAAACTGTCACCTTTTTTTTTTTTTTTTTTTTTTTTTTTTAAACAATTATTCTATTAAGGGATATTAGTCTCGAAGTGGGATTTTGCGTTGAATCACTATAAACGGCTGAATCACTTTCAGATTCTTGCCACGAATATTGTTGCCCTGTATTATATTTAAAGAAATTAAATAATGAATGTTTCTCGCATTGTGAAAAAACCACTGTATGTAGAGCCATCAAATTTTGAATAATGCGATCCTTCACCCGAACATGAGGTCCTGGAAGGCCAGATTTTGAATTTTGAATTTGTTTTATTATATTTTTCATATTTTGTAAAACTTTAACGAATTTCTGATTAACACACTCAAGGATTTTAAAGCGAGCAATGGCAACACTGTACGGAAAAAAAACATTTTTAACTCCAGCGCGGGCGACTGTGTGTTGGAAATTCTAAACATATGATGTTTTTAAATATTTTGTGATATTGATGTTGAATTCAATTTTATGTTGTTGAAGTGCGAAGAACATGATATTTAATAAATGAAGGTGACGCAGAATACGCTCAAAAAACGCCCCTTTAAGCATAAGCTAATGTGTGAAAGCTTTCAGAAATTTTTTCAGGGTATACATTAAAGTTTAATAAGTGCATTATTAGAATACGCTATGTTAAAGATTAAAATTTTTCATAAACATATGTGCATTCTTTTACGAGTTGACATATAGTAAAGACAGAACTTAGACATTGATAAAAAGTAAATTTTTGCTAGAATTCTTTAAAATTTCCTTTATAATTTATTGTAAGCTCTTTAATGACCTACTACTAACACGTCCTCCTAAAAAGTCAAAAAATGTTTCACCATGACCTGAAAGAAAACGTTAAAAACAATTAGCTGAATATCCAGCATATTTGAACTTGCATATATCCATGTCCATGTCTGCTTCTTCATTCGTTCCTAAATGCATCACACAGATACCATCAGAGTTGAATTATGAAGACAGAAAATCGCAGGAATAGAATTTCCCGATTGTAGCTCCAATGGCAAAACTTCGAGAATGCGCGATGAGTGGTTACAAATGTAATTTCTCCATCAGAATTTGGACCGCGATTAAATTCCGTTGCAGGGATCTCAAGACAGACGCCAACCAACAGTTGGCGAAAATTAAACGACCACTAGTTAAATAGTAATTAACTGGAAGGAGAATACGACAGTTCCAGGGAACAAGAGGGAAGGTCTTCTAAGCCTTGCCCTTATTGGAAGATTACACTTCAAATGACTTAGTTCGAGGTAATTAAATGTTGTAATTGCTAAAGTTCTGATTAATTAAATTGCAGGAACCCAACATTTTCATTTTATTTTGCAAGGCATCGACTGTCCACAATTTCAAGTTTAAATTTAATTTAATGGAACTAAGAGCTTTCACTAACGAAAAGGGTAGTACAGCTTTAATAGTTAAATTTAAAACTTTAATAGCTAGGGTTTTCGTTCTAAAATATATTATCGTACAATAGGATTAATGGCCAAATCCTTGTCGTTTTATCATAAATCTTTGTTGTGTTGTTTTATCATAAATCCTTGTTGTTTTATCATAGAGCCAACCTATTTAATAATCCTTAGAGTATTGTAAATATTTTTTAAACTTCCCCCCTGTTTGAGGATTTTTGAAGTTAGATATAAATATATAGAATTTGATACTGTAGTTCGTTAATTTATTACTTACCTTATTAACGTAGTAGGTGTTCAACAGCATTCCTCATAAATGTTTACTGACTGAGATCTGTTTTAAAGACTACTGTTAATGCGATATTTATCTTTAAATATTTTCTTAAAAGACAGAGGATTGTACTTTTGTATATGATAAAAATATTTTTTAATATTTATATTTGTAAAGGGAAGGCGAATTATACTCTTACTTTCAAAATTTATAAAACCTATTTAAACTTAAATTGTTTACAGCAACTCTCCTTTATTTAGGTATTCAGAAATCCTTATCCTTATTTTATTTATGTAGAGAAGTTCCTGTTTATAGTGCATAATAAAATTACACTTCCACCTTATTACGACCACCAATTTCCGTCGCTAAAAACTGGTATTTCGGTCCGGAGTTCGTATCCCGGCGAACATGCTGGCTACATGTGCGTGTTCTTGGTTTTGACCATGTGTAACGTGTATATGAGCCAGTTTCCCTTACAAATCCTCCAAGAAGACATCTCTCTCCTTAGGCAGATAGATAGCTCTTGTGTGTTTTGTCATAATTAATTAAGCCAAACCTAATCTTTCACCTTATTATGTGTTTTAATTCAGATGACCGTATATTGCAACATTCTTCACTTTATTTATTTATTTTTTAATTTAAAAATTCGCATTCCATTTTTGCTTCCTTTATTCTTCTAAATTTTGCTAAGCCTCTGAACTCTGGAATCTAAAGGCTGTTTTCTTCCTTAAAAATAATAGATTTTTTACAGGGTAAGCAATCAAGCAAACATATTTATCTTATTGATATCTAGTAAAGTTTATTTTTATTTTCTGTAATAAATAATTTAAACCTACTTAATTTTATTTTTTTATTTATTTATTAATACTAATTTTTATTTTATTTCTGCGGTTGTGTTAAAAAATCTTCGAGTTTTTATTCTTTTTTCGTACAATCATCTTATTTTTCTGCAGTTAACATTCTAAAAAGGTCATGGAAATTTAATTATTCAATTTTAACTGTTTTGAAAACTATTTTCTCAAACGTTTTAAAATTTATCCTTATTACATTCTAGAAAGCGACTTGGCGAAATTTACATTCCGTGTTTTAAGTATGATGAATTTATGCTTAATTTATAACGCTAAAAGTAGGTTTTAACGTTAAAAGTAGAAGAAGTAAGACAGAATGTGTTAATGATGTAGTCTGCGATCTATTGCTTTAAATTACTTGGCTTCAGAAGTGCAACTGGAACAGAGTTGATGTTTTACAATCTAACCGAAAATGTTCTTACCGTTTCTGATATGACATCGAAGGGTGAACCCCAAGAAAAAAAAATAGTCGCTGAACATGGCGATGAAGCGGTTAGGATGGGAGTCCGGATATTGACCGAAGAGTATAAAAGCGCGCTGCATCGGTACTTGAAAAGTATTAGGAGAAGAAAGTATTAAGGAATAGAACTTTGTTGTACCTTACTTCAAACAATATTATTTCTCTAAACGCAATTTCATTATTCTAGTATTAGCGCATTTAAACCTGGCAAATAATTTTCAAGTCCTCATCGCAAGAATACAATTTCTTGATATATAATTTATTTCAGTTATGTTTATTAAGTTTCAACTTTATTATGTGTTTCCCATATAGCAAATAAAACGTTCGTGTTTGTTTTGCATAGATACTAATCCAAGTCGCGCAAAAGCGCTAATTCTTCTTTTTCCAGCCAAAGACCTCAGAGCACAGTGCCAATTAGAGGTCAAAACTTCTAGCGGTGCCTCTATGATGCCTCAAGAACCACCAGCGATGTCGTATGTCCGACTTCAAACATAACTCACACTGCGAGACCTTCTCTCCACCCATTCAAGATCATGCTCTGTACCAGTGGTCATGCCAGTGCGTCAAATCATCAAGGTAGGCCTGTACTCGCAGCAGTTGGAACGTGTGCATCAAGCACTAATGCATAAAGACTAGGCTAAGCATTGGTCAATCGTAAGGGTATACTCCTTTTCCATGACAAGGCGAAGCCGCATGTGGCTCAAGAGGTCAGACAGATCATCCAGCTACTGGGCTGGGAGACACTACCCCATCTACCATACTTCCCAGACCTCGCGCCCACAGACAACCACCTTTTCCATTCCCTGGACAGCCATCTTTGTGAGAAATCCTTCAACAACCGGCCTGACCTCGAAAAAGCCCTCACACGAACGTCTTTGCGTCCAAGACTTCTGAGGTTTACCGCGAAGGCATCGCACAGTTAGCATCTTGTTGGCAAAAGTCAGTGGATGCCGATGGTGATTACGTTGAGGATTAGCGGTGATTATTATTTGTTTTATGACTTTTTCTTCTGATTGTCCAAAACGGCAAGAACTTTTTAATATTTCCGTTCCGTTAAAGTATCAAGAGATAACAAGCAAAACGATGCTTTCGCCTGTTCTAAGACAATTTTTAATTACGACGAATGTTCCAGAATGGCATATTTTAAACAGAGTAGATGGAATACATGACGTAAGCACAGCAGGAACTTTTAGTTGCGTGTGTTCGTTAAATACATGTGGCTACTCAAATCTATAGTTTTAAATTCAACCTAAAAATCGGACTCTTACTTATTACTATGGCATAAATTAGTTAATGAAAGCTAAATATAAGTCTTCTACTTTGAGAGAGTCAGTTCTTAAAGTTTTTCTGAAACCATACATTTCTACATTATCTTTAATGGAAATAAAAGAAAAAAGGACAGCTCAATGATATTATTGATACAACTTATGCAAAATCATACAAGAAATTAAAGAAATAATTAAAAAAAGCTATGCAATACAATGAATCATATCGATTAAATTGCAAAATAATAATCATTTAGCATAAAACTTCACGTATGTTTTAGGATATTTCTTATTAATAGGCTACGGATATTAAGCCCAGATCCTTTTTAACAAACAATTATTAATTATATTTGGTTACAGAGCTGTTATGAATGTTTAAATTTTATACACAAAACACAATATCTAGTACATTTTATTTAGTACCCTTTATTATATTGAAATAAGGAATCCATAAGCCACTTAAAACAACACCGATATGTACTCAAAATACATTTGAAGTGCTTATTTGTTAAGTGTCTTTAACGAAGCAACAATCACTTTAAAGGGAGACTCATTAAAGTAGTAGTTTTATGTTATATAAATGTTTATTATTATATTGCAAAATATTTGAGAGAAACCATTTATGTTCTTTCATTCAAACTAATATATTATTCATATGCGCACTTTTCTTTAAAAAGGAAGATACTTACTCGGAAAATGGAATAAATGCAATGACACGAATCTTTGTAAACATTTGGAGATATTAGGTTTCAGAAATCTACGAAACGTAATATGTCAGTTATGTCCTAGCCGAAATTCCAAGCACCAGTTAGTATGGGGATGAATAACTACTTAAACAAAAAAGAGAACGCACGAGAAAGGCAAAATTTCCATGTATTACCTTCTATATTAACGACACCCGAAGAGACAAGAATTTTTGCTAACATTTACAAAGATCACAAGGTTTTTGAAGTAAGGAAACGTGATATGTCATTTATGCATAATATATTATTTATTCATTATTTATTCATTTATGCGTGATATATTATTTATTCATATATATATATAATTTATGGGATTACAGCTATGGATTTTCCTGCTGAAAATCCTAACCGCTTACGCCACGATAGCACGTAGGATAATGAGATAATTCCTTACATTTTCTCTTCACTTAGAGGGTGACTGGGGAGAGGTGCGAGACCGAAATTCAAGAAGTGACGAATTATCGTCTACTCCATTTTAGTTCGAGTGCCATTGTAGAGATCAGTAGGTTTTCGAGACCAGGAAATATAATATATTAACTATATTCTTGCTGGAATTCAAAGAAAGAATTTTCTAATTGCTAGCTAAGTTGTAACCACTTATACCATGAGCATAGCATAGAGGAATGCGATAATTCCTTACCCACTTACACAGAGACTTATGACAAGGATACATATATTTTGTTTGGAAGAGAAATAGTTTTCAATGCAAATGTACATTTTCCACTTAAGCAAAGAAAGACAAAATACATCATTTCTATAATATTTAAATAAATGTTTATAGCAAAAGCGCTCGTTTTTTCCCCTGCCTAGTAACCATACGTTTTCTTTGTTAGTCACAGGCGAGTGCTTAAAAATCGCTATATGATAAATTTAGATTAAATTATACGTAAAACAAAAATAGCTCTGATGTATTAAAATGTGATTGCAATTTCAAATTTCTAGACTATACAGTAAAGCATGGATTGTCATTAAACATTTCAATGTTAATATTTAAAATATTTCTTAAGCTTATTCAGAAAATATTATTATAATAATGACTCTAATGTTATTAATATGATTGATAGAAATGAAAATAGTTTCTGATTTAATTCACTTTAAAGTAATTTTGAAACAAAAAACTTTAAAGCAATAATGGCAAATAATATGTATAGTGTAAATTTTTTATATTATAAAATATCAGTTCAACAGCTAATATATTTCCTATATTTTGAATCAGAAATGTAAAACATAAAAGATCGTAATTGGAAGACCAAAAATTAATTTGCTTCCTCTATCCGAGTATTCCTGGTACATCTTTACACAGCTATTCTATTTCCATTGGGATACTACCTTCTGATATGTTGTCTTTGCAAACTTCCATAGTCGTGGAAGGTAATTGACAATAACGGCAGGAACATCAGCAAACAGCCTTCCATTAGGTTACACAATCTGTTACACTTAATTCATGTTTCCTTAGCCGATCTCCTTTAATCTTTTGTCTACAACGCAGCCAGAGTAATCTGGGAAAATTTCGCAGTGCCTCTGACTTGTTACCAGTAATTTCTGGCGGAAGATACACTTTCTAGTGTGCAGCTATAAAGAGAGGCTTGATGAAATTTAGATAAGAGGGCTTGGGAATTTAATAAAGTGTGTTTTGAATTTCAGTCTCCTAACCGTGATTAAAAAGAATTATAAATAAAGTGATAACAGTGTAGCATTTTAAACATAATTCAGCAGACTCAATCTGGGGACGGAGTGAAAGTACAGAAAATTACTGAAGAGTGTAAAATTGCACACTTCGTTAGGTTCTTATATTCAAATGACAGATCAGATTTATGGAAATCCATTCCTAAATATACTCCAGGAAATTGTGATCAGGCTTACTGTGTTTAATGATTCTCTGTCCATATGCGGGAAATAAAATGTACAAAATTTTTAATTTAAAACGATTAAATTATCTTTTTAAGTATAACAGTTACATTAATTACTGGAAGTCAGATATTTTAAATAACAACACATTATATTCAGCGCACTGTTGATTTAAATGTATGGTACTTTTTTCAAAGTCAATCAGTTTTATAAGATTCTCTTTGAGATTCAAAGAATAACATACTTAAAAATAAGAAAGATTTCAGAAAGTATTACTCAACCCTTTCAAGCACTAAACTTATTTGGGCAAGTTGTATAAAATATAATTAGAATGGCATTTTTACAGTTTGCTTATAGGCGTTCTGTTACTTATTGGGCAGGAAAGAACGTAATTTGGGTTAAATATGAAATAAAACTCATTTTTTACTATACAAAAAATCAGCTTTAATCAATCAAATATCTTCCATTCTGTTCAATGACATTTTGCTATCTTTCTGGTAGCATCATATTCCGCGCTCTGCTCTTTATCAGCGGAGAACACAACTAAGTGCAATTTGAGGTCATAGCTATTAATGAAATTTTTACTACATAAAAAGTTTCTTAAACTCCGAAGTAAACGATAATCCGATGGTGCAAAATCAGGCTGTCAGGCTGTATTGGGGATGCTACATCATTTCCCAACCAATCTCCAACAATTTCGTACAATGTTGCTAAATATGTGTGAGGTTTCGCATTGTCCCGTGGTGGAACAAGATTCTTTTTCTATTTGGCCGTTCTGACCTTTCCTCTTTCATTGCTTCCTCCAATTTCATAAGTTAAATTTCATAAGCATTGGTCGACTGCATTACGTTTGAAATGTGTGTTAAGTGAATTTCTTTCAATTCATACAGAAACCAAATTTTGAGCATGTTAAACGAGTGCAAGATATTTTATGTGATTTTCATTTATTGCGCCTGATACATTTACTCTTTCTGCAAACTCTCGTACAGTTATATGACGATTCGATTCAATTATGGCTTTAATTTTCTCATCATCAGTATCAGAAAATCGGCCAAAGCGTTCGTCAGCTTCAAGGCAATTGGTAGAAGAGTAACAAAACGAACATAACGATATCCTTCAGTGCAAACTGAAATTATTTTCTTGTCAATCGAATATGCTTGATAGAGCTATATCAAAAAATCTCCGTTTCATTGAGCTGTCTCAGCAACAATCACTAAACAACAAATTTTGATTTGTTAAAAATTTTCCTTATCAGCATTTTGATTCTTTATACATTTTATGGAGCTAAACCCTTGTAAAAAGTCTGCTTGAAAGATTTGCTACCGTTTTAAAGATATACCATGTTTAGCATTTACATTGAATTTTATTAGAGCTATGTTTATACTTTACTTAACCTACAGTTGTTTCCAGAGATACGGTAACTTTTCGATTGTTTCTCCTCAGTCTCTGGCACATCCCTTCTAACCGTCCAGTAGGTAGAAGCATAAGCTTTCAACATTTGTCTTTGTACCGCTTTTTAAAACATGAAATATCTTGATGAGGCATTTCTTCCTACACATTCCTGACAGTGAAACATTATTGATATGTTTCAGCCAATGTTTTATACGAGGAGAGGTTTTCTGCGAGCTATCTAGAAGTGTCTCCTCTTTCATTTTCTGAAAAGGGTTTCAAACGTTATTGAAAGACATTCCTTGCTTCCCACATGCACTCAGCAAATATTTGCTGAAACTTGTCATCACAAAATCGTCGATTTCAGAATCCAAATTCTGCCTTGACCATAAACCTTGAACCAAAATATAGGCAGTAGTCTTTCTTGACGGCAGTTGTTCTTACACTCTTTTGTGGAACAAAATTCAGTGGTCTTCACATGTGATAAAAGCTATCTTTTTTACCGTCTTTTAGAATTGTGAAATTTTGGATTAGTTAAAAGAATAAGGAGTTTTGCCACTGCTTCATTAGTTCACATTTGAGAATAGTTTTCAGATAGCGCTGAAATACTAATCATTTGCATATCCCAACTTCTTTCTTTCATGTGATTTTGACGTTCTTCAGATCATTCCTTCCTGGTGTTGCAATTTTAATGGCCAGCAGTGTATAAGGCAGTGTTGCAATTTTAATGGCCAGCAGTCTACCTGTCAGTATTATAAACGCCAAACAAGAATATGTTATATTAACGATACTGCTTTACATTACGAATTGTATGATTTTTTAAAATTATTTTAGTGCCAAATAGTGTGCAGCTTATATAAGTTCATGATTTTGGCTTTTAGTTTTTCTTTCAGGTGTTGTTACATATAACATTTTATTTGAAGTTCAAATATATCATTTATACATAGCAAGGCACGTTTAGATATTACGAAAATTGTTATAAAATAAAATGTTTAACTTCTGTATTGGGCTTGAGAACAAAGACATGCATGTGAAAAAAAGTCAAAATGAGCGTAAATGAAGATTAAATGACAGAAATATAGATAGCTATTTCCCTTCCTTAAAATCTGAAAATTTTATACCTGTCATTCATACTATCTTTCAATTATACTTATAAAAATGTTTATAGTATATAAATGGTAAATATATAAATGTTTTATCACAGCTTTAAAATATGGTAACAATATATTTCCGCTTTTACTAAGAGCAGAGCTTACGAAATTATTAAAAGAAACAAAATTTAGCCTTGTAACTTCAACATGGAAAAACTGGCATTTCACTCGAAATGTTCATTTCTAAGCAACAAAGATAGCTTTAAACGTAAAGGCATTTTTCAAAATGAGTGTAAAATTTTCAAAAACAAAAGCTTTCAAATTCACGGAATCTAAAATATGGAAACTAAAATCTCAAATTATCATAAGTAGAAGACATCAAAGTAACATTTAAATATCTTATAAAGCTATTTACTGTTATAGACTTGAAAAACTTGTCTACTTTCTATTCACTTACAATTCTGTTCAGAGTATGTACTGTTGAATAAAAATAAAGAAGGGTTGAAACTGAATAAAATCGTCTGCATGAAGAAAGAAAAAGAAAAATTTCCAAATTTATCGTTGGACAATATCTTCTTCCTACGAACAAAATGTTTAAATGTTATGGAAAAATGAAATAAAACAAAATAATAAAGATATGAAGAAAAATGTTTCGTATAGTATCTTGTGAAAAGAAGATCATCTAAAAATCATTACTCAGTTCTTTAGGATTTCCTTATCTGTAAACGAAATGCGCATTTCTCTTTCTCATTCTTATCATTATTTCTCTTTTATGTGATCTTACTCCTAAAGGAGGATTTTATATATTTTTTGACATATTTTTATGTTTATAAATGACAGGGAATATTTTATTTGCATAGCAGAAGAAAATTCTTTAATATCCCTTTGAGACATGGATGTCATTGCCAGCTAGCAAATTTAAATATTGGAGTCAAATTTTGTGATGCATTTTATGATACTTAAGAATTAGAATAAATTTTGATAACTGCAGTATTGAAGATTACATTGTATTGAAAGATTTTATTCTTGTACTTGTTATTAATACTTCGTAAAAAGTTATTAGATTTACATCGCATCATAAATTTAGAATTACGACTAATTTCAAAATAAATAGTAACTTGTAACTTAATAATTAATTTGGCATACACCTAAATCATAAAATTTATGCTTTCTATGCTAATAAGAGGACATTTCGTTTTGTAACAGATATGGAACACATTCAGATCTCATTAGTGCACCTTAAAGTAGTTCTAGATGATAATAAGACCACTGAATTATCCAATAAAAAATAGATGCATTTTCTTCAATATAAATATTTTCAAATATTTGTAAGACAATTAAAAATATAATAAGCATCGTTTAGAAATATTTTAAAGATCCCCAGAGAACGTGATTGCTGAGAAAATTTAGAGGATATTTTTTTCTGAAAAGATTTGAAAATCAGATTCCTTGACAGAGGATACTTTTTTTTTCTCCTAATATAATCCCGTTCTTCTCCATAAATTTATTGCACTTTTGTGCTAGCTTTTTAGCTTAGCTATAAAACATTATCTGAAACAACTCTAGCATTCAGTATTCTATACATTTCTTACGCAATATTCTGGAATTCTCACTTTCTCAAGAGATGTAAACCTTTCAATGGAATGATTACTTTCTGGTCAAATCACAAGATTTGTTACAGTTATGTTTTAACTTGTTCTTCAAAGTTACAATTATGTATATTTTAACTTGTGCATGTTGTTGCAGTCAATAGAAGACTGACTTGGAGACAGAAGTCAGTCTTCTATTGACTGCAACAACATACAGCAGGCACAAATCTAAAGGTGAATTTCTCTTTTATGTAAATAAATACAAACCATCCCACGCCCATTCTGTCACTATTTTTATGCACTGTTTCATACAGTACGTCGTTACTTTGCTCAGTATAGTGGCAAACTAAGTAAAACATTTATAAGGTTGTATTTTCTCCGATACCTGAAGTTTAGTCCTACAACTCTAGTAGGCACATAGCGAGTTAGCGCTATCTATGACACAATACGACAAAGACTTATAAAGGTTTAAACATCCTTTTTATTAAACTGAACTTTTAGCAAAACAGGCACTACTCGTGCTACCTATAAACCGCTTCTTGTTATGTTGTTAAATAAGAAACAACAGACACTTAAATTTAAACGTTGATAAAGAAATCTAAGACTGCATAATCAAAATAAGTAAGCTATGATCTGGCTCAATTAAATTTCCCGGCGCGTAAGTTTATGGTATCAATTGAGAGAAAATTGAAAGCCTACATAATCGTCTATAGACAGAGTTGGCAAAATTCTAATCCGCTACGAGTGCCAGAAAACTCTCTCTCTATTTAATATCCAAAAGCCTTCAACTTAAATACACTTAAAATTAAATTGCATTTTAGAGAGGAATGCGAAAACAAGAAGTTAAAATAAAGATCTTGTGAAAGAACTTAAAATAAAGTCGTAATAACTGGTTATTTAACGAAAGAACCTTGTGCATTTAATAGAAACTGTTCCTCTGATTTACGTCAGAAGTATTCCTAGTGATCGGTTTAAAAGTGACTAAAGTTGTTGCATATGGTAAATAGGTTAAAAAATTGAAAACGTTCACTTATACTCTAAGAGGTTAAATTGGTTAACTAAATCAAAGCACATAACAGTTGTCCTCTGATAAGTTGAAATAAATTGATGTTAAAAATTAAGAGGATCTGCATTTACAGAAATTGGTCAATTATCTCCAGACCCCCATGAACATATTTCCCTAGAATTTCGTATCCAGATAGGTTGATTCAATGTACAAAATATGCTGTAAAATAATCACGATACACACGCATGATCGTACGGTATGGCTCACCGTCTTCAAAAATATCTAAAATAGAAGTTACAAGATAAAAAAAAGACATGGTTAATACGGGATATGATCCTTTTTAACAATCACAGAATAGTAGAAACGGGTCGAATGTAAGGCAGATTTTCAGTCATTGTGGCCTCTCTCGAAACTGTTTTCAGATCTTGGAGGGTTCTAGGAGGGGTCAGACGATTTGAAATAGCCCTAACAAGAGTGTCCCAAACTTGTGTTTTGCTTAGTTCTAGTTAGCTAGACTGATTCTGCGTGTGGTTAAAATTCTCATTTTCCAAAAAATCATCCACTAGATTAGCTCTATGTGGACAAGAGCTGTTGTCCATAAAAATAAACTTAAGACCAACTGTACCTGTGAAAAAGTGAACACATGGCTCCAAGAAATTGCCTATTTGCAGATTTGCTCTTCTCCCCTCTCTCTGAGTCAGAGACGATCTCTGCATTATACTAAATGAAATCTCACATCAGACATCTCATTTAGTATAATGCAGACTTTGAACAAAAAAATGGAGGATCGTTTTCTTCACAGGAGAGTCTTTATTTAATCTAACCCCTGATTCTCAACGTGCCTTCATCTGGAGAGAACCAAGGAAAAAAAAATCCAGTTCGATAAGCATGATATTGGACGGGTGCTAGGACTTAATGCTTTTGAGAAGAGCCTATGTGACAACTGAGTGGTACAGGTAAAAGATCGTACAGACCTGTGTTTGGTTTTCAGATCTGTAACTCGTCTTTCGCTCATTTTATGGAAGACAAGCGTTTGTCCATACTTGCCTTGGCTAATAGAATGGATGATTTCCCGTAAAGAGAAGATATTAACTGAACGAATTAGACAACCAGATATCCAGATCTAAATATTGACTGAACGAATTAGACAATCAGATATCCAGATCTAAATATTAACTGAACGAATTAGACAACCAGATATCCAGATCTAAATCCTTCAGAATAGTATAGGGCGCTGTTGGGAAAGAGCTGCGACTTGCGTCTTTTCTTTGCCACCATCCACCAGGACATGAGAACAGCGATGCTGCATAAGTGGGGCTGTTTGCGCAGGGACTCGTAAATAGCCACATTTTAAACATGAAGTCAAGTTATGACAGCTGTATGACCATTATAGCAAGCTCTTTGTGACACCTAATGACATCTCTTTGTTTGATTTTCCAAACTAGACATTCCTGTACCGATGATCCATACGCACTGTCATGCACGTGCATCTTGTCTTCTGCACAGTATATAATTTTGTGTTAAATCAACCTGTGACAGTAACAATTTTTATTAAAATATATCCATTCGTCCTGAAAAAGTGAAAAGTTTCTTAATTTATATCACCCGTGTACCTTTTTCAGGAATATTTTCTAAAAGGAAAACTTTCCAGTATTTGTTTTCGCAGTTTTCAGTTTGGTCTTGGATATCAGGACACTTAAAAATTACACTTAAATTAATATATTAAATACTTACTCAATATAGCAATATTTAAATAAATTCAGAGATAATGTAAACTTCATGGAAGTTGTCTTAAATCTAATAATTTACGAATAAGAAGAAAAGCAAGCGTTTTAAGTAACATTCAATAACATACACATAATGTATATATATGGTGAAATTAATTTAGTAGATAAATGTAAATGATACATATTATAAGTTATCACGAAAACATTAATAAATACACGACAGCAAAAGTCATAGGTTAAAATTAGCCAGCTCCATAAAAAATTAGTAAAAGCTCCATAGAGCTCAATTAAACACACAAGCATTTTTTATTTTACTGCTTGTTTAAAAAAGCACACTAATGTAAACCTTTATTAAGAATTTTCTTACACATTATTTAATGGGGATTTCCCATTGAACAATTTAGTTTTGTTTCAAAATTCTTCTTATAATTCAAATGCTACTGGTTTGTCACTGTATAATTATTATTATTATTATTATTATTATTATTATTATTATTATTATTATTATTATTATTATTATTTGGAATTAATTACGACGTAGCATGCGATTTAAATCTTATCCGATCTTCTACAAATTTATTCCAGCTCTTGAATGTAATGGCAGCGTTTATCTCTTCACTAACCCCGGGATAACCCTACAAAGACTCAGCTGTTACAGGCACAAATGTAACTCATTGTTTACTAATAGTCGAAATGGAAAACGTTGTTAACAAGGTCATACGCCGCTTTGGCTGAACCGACTACATTAAATTTGCGTAACTGTCTGATAATATGCGTACAGTTTAATAGCACATATAATGAGACTTTAGTGTTGTGTATTTTACATTTAAATCCTTTATAGCTTGAACGGTATGTCAGAATGAATAAGATTTTGAAATTTATTTTCAAACCGTTTAATGTTCTAATCAGATTCAAGAGTTTTATTTTCAAATTAGAATTCAGTACGATATAATTGTGATATTTGGTTAAATTATAATTGCTTAAATGATTTGAAAACTATTTAATATACGGAACTCTTAGCAGTTAATTGTCATATTATTCTAAATAATCACGTTTCAGAAACATGTTGAATGACATATTTAAAGAAACAAATTTAAAATATGGCTTATTATCTTTTCGTGCCGCATAAATTCAAACGAACACGACATGCACTCATATTTGAAGCCACTGAGACAAAAACATTTTCCCAGTTGAAAAAGAGACAAAAATGATAAATTTCTTTTCGCATGAAGGTGAATTTTGATCTCGTTAGCATTCATATTTATATCGTATGAAGTGGAACCTATTCATTGTTAATATGGATGTAAAACGTTAATTTATCAAAATTCAGGCAATTAGACATATATATATATCAACAAAAACCTGATATAATAGTTTCACGGCAGAAAGACTGCAGATGATTCTGACAATTTGGCAGTTATGTTAAACTTTCTTCCAATTCATTTTCAGCTTTTGCAAAATTGCACTTCTGATTGAAGTTAGGCATTCTAAATTATGATCATTAAAGGTTTCATTTCCAAACAGAATTTTTTTCAATTTCTTTAATTCTAAGCCTACGTATATTTCATTCGGTACAAATCAGTTTAGAATGTATAAGCAAATTAATAGATGAGGAATCTCTTTATCAGACTTTCGCTTTTAGAAACTGAACTTTAATAATTTTTCCGGTAAATGCTTCTCTTATAAATAAAATAAGCATATCATATTTGAAATTTCAACTCACAACATTTTCAGGCTTGCACACTATGTTCCATATGTATCGTTTTTCAAGATTTTACAGTATGATCCAAATGTATTGCTTTTCAGGACTGTACAGTATGACCCAAACGTATTATTTATTGATATTCCGTAAACTTTTTAAACTATAATTTCCACAGATTCTCAAGTATAAATAATAAGTAATCGATCATAATAAATAATCGATAGTAATCGATCATAAAAACAGACTTCGAATGAAGACGCGTTCGTTTAAAAATACGATATATATACTATATATATATTCGCATTCGTAACTTTATATATATATAAAGTTATATATATATATAAAGTTACGAAATGTAAAGCTGGGGCAAGATAGCTTCCCCGCAAAGCGGGTTTAGGGCTTGCCAGAAAATGGCAAGGAGAGGCAGCGTTCCCAGCTTTGGCACGAAATCCCCCGTTTGGCGACAAAATTGGCGATATGCCGTAGACAGAGCGAGAACATCCTGAAACGAATTCTTACCGCCGTGCCCCAGAATGCTCGCGAAGACAGGCCAAAAGCTATATATACCCTACCTGTACGCGGAGTGCAATGTATTATCGAGTGTATCACGAAGAGTATCTTGAATGTGTTGAGCTCCGAGTTATCGACAGAGCCGGGAGGTGTACTTTAGTGTTTTGCTGTGAAGCAGTCTTTACCTTTATAGCCTTATGGCTGTGTTGCTGAAAGTTTCAGGGTGTTTAAAGTAGTCTTTTTGACAAACGTGTTTTCGGAACTGACCTGAATAATGCTGGCTTATAAATTGCATTTTGATTCTTCATCAATTGTTGTCATCAATTACTCCAAATCCACGAGCGCGTAAAACGCAATAATATATCTATCTATCTATCTATCTATCTATCTATATATATATATATATAATTATTGTCCTGAGGGACATGATTTCAGGTATAGGTACCTAGATTATTTAGGTAATTTTTATTCTTATTATAGCTAAAAATGTAATTTCGCGAAAATAAAAGGGCCTTTTAAGCCTGATGGCCTAAAGGCTGTGTTGTTGAATGTTTCAGGGTATTTAATGTAGTCTTTTCGACGACTATTAACGTGTTTTCGGAACTGTCTTGAATAATACTGCCTTATAAATTGCATTTTGATTTTTCATCAAGTACCCTAATTTCGTGGGATTTGAGAAGATACTGCATTTATAGCCCATCTTCAAATTCTGTTTACATATGCTGTCCCAGAAGAAAAGATAGAAAATTCAAAATAAATTAATGTTTAAAGTTTAATTTAAGCAACGAATTGCATAAAATGATTATAAATATATTTCTACAATTTAAAATATTAAAAAAATCGAAACTTTTTGGACAAAAATTTAGCAAATCCATAAAAATAATTTGTCTTCCACTTCATGTCATGTCCATTACCTTGAAATTGTTTTACCTACAATCAGTTTGTAAATCTGTCTAAAGGGGGTCAGTACACATTCAAAGTAGTCAAACTTAACTTAACTACCGTATATACCCGCGTTAAGTCGATACCGCGTATAAGTCGACCCCCCCCCCCACTTCGACATAAAAAATTCGTAGAAAATAAGAAAGCCGCGTATAAGTCGACCCCCCACTTCCGAAATCGATCGAGAAATTTCGAAAAACATTTTTTAAGTACTACATTTATTCAAAATCATCTGAGAAAAAAAAGTAAATATACGATAAAAAATACCTTGGTAAATAAACAAAATCAAAATCCTTCAACGTCCGATTCATGGTCAGATTCGCCAAACATGTCATAGAACTCTTGTCATAGAACTGTCGTCATTGGCTCGTCATCATACATATTGGGGAAAAATAATCGTATATAGTAACCATCTAGAATTTGTTCCGGAAAAGATTCGCGTACGTAAAATCTATCTGCATTTTTCCCTTTTTAAAAATTAAAAGAAATATTCAAAACTGTTCAGTTATTGTGTGGGCTATTTTTTTAAATTTTGACGTGTACGCCTGTTAACAAAAGTATTTCTTGAATGAACAATAACTATTATAAAGACTTATACGTACGTAAAATCTATCTGCATTTCTCTTTTCTTGGCGTGTTGGCGTAACTTTTTTATTGCTCGATATTGATCGGTTGTTCGGGGGCCGAAAATTCTTTGGCTTAATCGAAACTTACTCTAGTTAAAGTATGAAACTCTGTGATTAGTTCGTCACATAATTTAAGTCACGAAATTACTTCAAGTAAGTGACTTATTTGATAAGTCGTCCGATTTGAGTGCGGGAAGAAAACAACTGCATTATATAAAGAAATTTTTGAACCTCCGATTCTTTTAATTTTTATGGCCCCGCGTATAAGTCGACCCCCCCCCCACTTTGAAGTATTTTTTTTGTCCAAAATATCTCGACTTATACACGGGTATATACGGTAGTTTATATCTGTCACTGAATATGCACTGCCCTTTTTAAACAGATTTAAAAATTTATTTTGGGTAAAATAATCTCAAGCTAACAGACTTAACATGAAATGGAAGACAAATAATTTTCTATTGAGTTATTAAAGAAAAAAAACTTCTATAATTGATTTTTATCATGATTATAACACACTAATAGTTCATATTTAAAATTTTAAAATTAAAGTATGTATAAAGTATGTCTTTAATTTCTTAAAAAGGAGAAAAGAAATTTTAGGAAAACAGTTTCAAGGAAACTGCATGAAATCTGCTTGTGAAGTCGTTACGAAAGACATTTTGCACTTTCACACCTTAAGACACTTTAAATAATAGCCAATATTAATATATTTCTACATATAATATATATATTAATATGTTTTGTAATATATTTCTACTTGGTTTGGTGAGTAAGGATTCTATTTAAAACAGTCAAATAAAAAATTTAACTGAAGTCAAAGCAATGCCAAATATAAATTTTTGCATTGCGTTCCGAAATTCTCATATGCAAACATAACTCTAGATGTGTGGAATTGCAAATGAAGAAATTCCTCAGAAATTCTAGTATAATATAGGGAATTGGCTGAGAAGTCTTTATTAATGAAATAACATTAATTTCCTTTCTCTCTCTCTCCCACATTGAAAAAAAGCATATGGCATGGTAAACGAATCTCAGTGCTGTATAAATGCAAAATACGACACAAAACAGACGCAACTAAAATCTTACATTCGGTTTAAATAAACTATATGCATTTACGAAAAATACAGAAATAGTAGCTATGTATTCGAAGCAAAACTGCTTTTCTGTTAAATGCACTGAAAGAGCATTCTGCGATTTAAAACTTGTAGGATTTTGTCTTTTTATCTGCCAATAAAATGTGACTAGATCTACCTAAGTGTTAAACCTTGCGAGTTTTCGCGCAGGTATGAAGACGAAAGCAACTAGAGGAAGGGTGTAAAGTACTCTTTTCGTGAACCCAATATAGTTTCAGATCGCTAGGACTTCCGTGCTTACAAACACCGGGGAATTGCGGATGCTTAAAAGATACCTAATACTAAACTTAAAAGATACATAAGGGTAAATTTAAAGCTAGGAGTAGTACAAGACTACACAATTCAATTTAAATTTAACAGGCTGACTCAGAACCTGTACCGGCAGAATAGTAATTCGAAGGCAAGAATGCATAGCCTGTATTTAAGGTTAACAGCTAGAAGTATTAGCAACGTGCGCTACCAATAGCAAAATCACGCTTAAACTTTTCGATCCATCATCTTAAATACTCTTGTTCATCCAAACTCATTTACATCATGGCGAAGAAATGCGAAGGGAATAAGGAAAAACATAAAATTATTTACAAATTAAAATAACAGATAATGTATTAGTAAAAATGAATGAAACCCTGCAAAGTGAAAATTATTTTGTAATTATTAATCAAATGATAAAACACGAATTTTCAGAAATTGAAAATATACTTAATACGAGCTTCAAATTTTGTTTTGTAAAATATTTGCGGCTTGAGATTCAAATGCTTTATCAATAGTTTTGTGAGTTTTCAAAGGAAATAAGCAGATTGATTTATTTTACCTATTAAGCATATTTATTATAACAATATCAAAAGTTTATCTATTGTGTAGTAAAGTTTTGTGTCTAAAATCTATTACGTACTATATTATATAAACACTATATTATTCAAAACTTGTTTTATAATATGCTACACATGAGTAAAATATATGTGACTTAAAAACGTAAATACACAAATTCAAAACTGTTGAATAGAAATACCTTAGTTTATACGTAATACTTATCAAAGTTTGGTAAAATTCACTTGACTGTGAATGACTTGCGAATTGATATCTTAGTCTTCTTCAAAATTATATATAATCTTATCCTAAACATGTCAGTTCAGCGGAAGATAAACAAAAATTTTAAAAAATAGGTGGTAGTGATAGCATTCACATTGTGATGAGTAAAACAGAAATTAAATATTAAAAATGTTTTGACATAAAACTCTTAAATTTTTCAGGAAAACTTTCACGAAAACCTAAATCAAAACCTTAATTTGATAAATGGGGACGTATTCTGAGAAATATATTTTTACAACTAAAATGTTTTCAATAAAGTTATCACCTTATAAAATGTTATTGCCAATCGAACAATAATTAAGTACTCCTTTACTCTTATATTATTCAATCTCTTCGCATAATTAAAACACCGGTTTAGTTTGGCTTCACCAGTTCTAGTACAGAAACAGAACCAAATGTGCGAGAATAGTACAAAAAATTGAGGTCCACAAATAAATCTTATCTTGATGAAAAATAGAGCAATAAACGGTGACATTGGTTACAAATCACAAGAACTAATCCTCAGATGACTGAGAGAAGGAGATCTGAATTGATAAGACTGTACGATTAGACTGTACGATAAGACTGTACGCGTTTAGAAATGATAGCATCAGATTTGCGGGTCTTCGATCTGGCGAAGATTTGCTACATGATTCACAGTTGCTACTATGAAGTATACAGTCAGTATAATGGTACAGTCAAGTAAGAAAGGAAATAATCATATCCATTGGTGACAAATCATAAACTCATTCAAGAAACATCAAAAGATTGAAATTTTAAAACCAAAATGTCACTTTCAGTCGCAAATTTAATTCCTATATGCAAATACAAAGCATTTTGCAACAAGATGGTTCATCATACTTTACTGATGAAACAAGAATCAAAAGTTTTAAAAAAATGAGAAATTTAAGGGATGCTTGATAGTTGATTTATTAATAACAGTCATGGGAAAATATTAATACCATAATATTAATATTTTCCCATGACCAGGGCACAGATTTTGCCTAAATCCTATCCAGGATTGAAGAACTAGGCTGAAAGCACTTGTTTCGTGATGAAAACCCTACAATAAAATTGAGCTTTACGAAGAATATTGTTATACAGTTTTTGACTGATAATTCCTCATAAACAAATCAACGTTTAGGTTATTAAATACATGCCTGATAATGGCAGTTACAAATGTTTTAAAGATTTTATATTAAATATTGTTTATTTTGAAATCTTAAATGACATATTCGATTAGTGCACGATTACTATTGCTTAATTATCAACGTCTACTATTATAAATGCATGGCGTTAACACGAGCACATTATCTTAATTTCACTTTATAGCATCTTTTCAGAGTATATTTAATTACAACTATTTAAATTCAGATAATTATAAATAATTACTTACCAAAACGTTCCGCAACAAAATATATTTAAAGACACACATTGATCATTAAAAGACGTCCACAATTAAGTCCTCTAGCATAAATTCAGAAACTTTTGAAGTATGTGAAATATCTGATGAGATGAACAAGAGCAAGTAAATCTGAATACATTAAATTAACATAAATTCCTTTTAAGTTATTAATAAATCAACTATTAAGCATCCCTTAAATTTCTCATTTTGCTCTCTGAATGCGTCTTTTAAAAGGATATTAGTAATACTCTGAATAGATTAACATTAGTTCATTAACTCTCTTTCTATAAATTCTATTCAATTAAAGCTGAATTATTCTAGGGAAAAGAAGATTGTCTCTATTGTAAAAGGTACTGAAAGGATCTACGTGGTACGTGAAAAGAAGGTACATGATTCTCAGATATTTTCAAAAATTTAAGAACTTCTTTTATTTGTTGGCTAATGGGTTTCCTGTTGGTGTAATGCATGTTTTGATGGCAACTGCTTAAGAATTACAATATGTTTACTGAAAATTCCGAGCGTTAGGCATTTTTATATATTTATATGCAGTCTCTGATAGAACAAATATAATTGGTTCCCATTTTCTACATGCTACAATTATTTGGAAGCACTAACGATGTCACTTTTTTCCCGCTCCTGCACAATGTAAAACGATGTGACTTTTTCTGCTCCTGCACAATGGAAAGAAAAGGAAAATAGGTTGTCAATATATTAAGAAGTTCGCCTAGGGAATTATTCATAGCACAAACTGAAAAAAATATCGCGAAGATAAATTTTTGAATTTCTTTGTAAACTTTTAACCAAATTTTAAAAAATTCAATATTCAGGCATAATTTGAGTCGTAGAATTGAATTATGTAAAAAAAATGGGTATGTTATTTCAGAAAACGTCCGATTTTGTGTCAAAATACCCCTATGTTAGAACAATGCTTTTTTTTTCGCAGTTTACTTCTAATTTGTGAAGTCTCAGAACAAAAGCAAGTATTAATCAGATTACCGATAAATTAATAAACCGGTTTTAATTTATTCAGAAAATTTACTGATATCGTAGCTCGCTGATATTTAGGTATCGGTTTTCTGTTCATAACGATGCATGCTATAAAAATGCACAGTGACATTTCTTTGATTTTGTATTTTACAAGAACATAAAGAAAATTTCAGTTACTCTTGATTGCTTAGCCATCTTTCTACGAATTGCACTTTTAATATATTTGAAAATAATTTCTTTTATCTAAAACTCCACTTCTTAAGTCTAACGTTTAAACTATGGCTAGCGTACGATGTTAAAGTGATTGGTAATGTGAATTTTGTCCTCTCAAACCTCAAACCTTTAAACACGAAAAGAAGTAAAACGTATTTCAATTTTCGTATGGATCATACGGTGGAACTTACAGTCTTGCTTCATTCAAATTTTATGGAACAATTTATATGCAGTAGAAATGGTAAAAGGAATGAAAATATTCTGGGATACTTAGCATTCCATTTGCAAAAACGTTTCTACACGTGCGGATATGTTGTTTATTTATTGCGTGCCTTCATTTTTCATTTCGGTTTTCACTTGCGTTAATAGTGATGATGATGATATTAATTTTATTTCTTATTTAATTTTTCTCACTTTAATACAGTTTAATTTAATTTGGTTTTTCTATCTGTCTGCTTATTGTTTGATTCATTTGTTTGTTTCGTTATTCGATTAATTCAAATCTTGAATTAAATTTCTTTTCTACTGCTTCGACTTTCCTAAAATTTTTCATACATATTTGCAAAGAAAATACAGTATTTAACAGAAATCTTTTGTTTTCAAAATTTGATATAAAACTTTTGTTGTTGTTGTTTAGCGTTAAATTTGCTTACGTATTCTTGCTTAACTATCAAACTAATTATCGCAATATTCGCACATATTGAATCTTTACACCTTATTTCAAAAGCAATTCTGATATAAGTCATCAAATGTTGGTGGTTTCTCAAACATTATTCGGTATTTTTATGTACTATGCCAACAGCAATTTTTATGTACTATGCCAGCAGCTATAGATTTTAAATTCAAAAGATTTATTATTTTAGTTTTAACATCCCAGTGATTTTAATTGACTACAATGTCGAATCTCTGAATCAAGCAGAAATAAGATGAACTGAAAAGAAATTTGCGTCATTGATTAAAATGAAAGACTTTGAGGGCAAAGTTCCCATTAAGAACACTTCATTTCCGCACAGAAGAGCAGATCGTATCTCTTTATTATTCTTTCAAATTTTATAGAGTAAACAGTAAAGCAAAAAATATATAACATCTTTTTAAGTTATTCCGTTTAAGTTAAATGCGCTGTAAACTAAAAATTAACTTTTCTTCGTAATTTTCACGATCATATGTGACTAAAAATGCAACCACAGGAATCCATTATACGAATTACATTATTAAGACATAAGGTATTTTCTCCCTCTTTTTCGTATGTCTTCGTGGTGTAACTGGAAGCATAATCAACGTGTATTCGAGAGGTCTAGTGTTCGATTCCTGACGAGGGAATTGCATATTTTTCACGTCTCCTGTTTCAAAAGAAATCTGAGCTATTCCCGAGCTAAAATTTGGTGGACCATAATTCGTCACCACCAGGCTTTGGCAACTGGCTCTCCCAATACTTAGTCACCCTTTAAAAAGGGTTATATGTAAAATATTTTCTTCCTCCTTTTCTTATGTCTTCGTGGCGTAATTGGAACCACACTCAACGCGTATTCGAGAGGGCCAGGGTTCGATTCCCGCGCAAGGCATTGAATATTTTTCACGTCTCCTGTTTAAAGAAAACTGAAAGTTTTCAAATTTTATATTATGACCAAAGGGACGTTTTTTAAATATTTTGTATGCCAGTTTTATGTATTAAATATCATGTTATTAGAGCTTAAACCATAACACTGAATTCAACAGCAATATCATAAAATAATTAAAAAAAAGGGCATATCCTTAGAATTTCCGATACAGTCCCCTGCGCTGGAGATAAAAATGCTTTTTTTTTTTGCTTTTTTTTCTTACCGTGTTGCAATTGCTCGCTATTCAAAATTTGATATCTCTAGGTATATTGCTTTATCACAGTGCGAGAAACATACATGCATTTATGCAATTTCTTTATTATTTAATTAATTTAAATATAATGCAGGGCTCTAAAATTTGATGGCAGTAATTTGAAAAATGAAACGCAGTTTATAGTGAACCAACTCAAAATACCCCTTCTGTGCAAATTTCCCCTTTGGACTAAAACAATAATGACTCCACAAAGACATTAACAGAATTTCAAGGAACAGCCTATGTAATGGTATAGAAATGGCATATATTTATGTATAATTATATTCATTTCACTTGAAGATCTTTTCGACAACTGTAGTTCAAAATTCATTATTATAATTAGCCATATGATAGCTCAAAAAAGTATTTTTTATATTTCAGTTGATTTAACTAAATCTGTACAACTATCAAAATCTTTTTTATATCTATTACTATTATTTATATATTTATTTTTCTTAATTAATATTAGTTATCCCTATCCTCTGTAAATTGCTCTGTAAATATTAGGCTCAATTTATAAAACCTGATTACACATAAAATTTTAGCATTTGTTTCGCAATTTCAAGAATGCATTTTGGAATTTTAAAGCATGTATACCTACCAAAAATTACCCAAATTGCACCATACGGATAGAGAATGACAATACCAGTCTGTTTCAAATGTGTTTCCTTTTTCCAAAGATTACTTTATATGTATTTTTAATAAAAAATTACAGTTGTTTTTCTTCTTGTAATGCAATAATGCTTGATATGAGAAATAGAAGCTACAACTATTGTTAATTATAATGAAGTGGTACTGTTGAAATATCCATTTTAAAAAGCATTTAATCAATAAAATTTAGATTAGCTTTTAATCTTCAAATACCATATCTTCTCTTCTAAGATAATTATGTTTCCATAAAAGGATAAATAATTAATTAAAACTACCTAAAACATTAGAAAATAGTTTTTAAAATTACAATTTAGCTTAGTTAATTGATTAAACTGTTTAAAATTTCTTAAAAGCTATTCGGATATGCTGTAAAAAGGGTTGAAATATTTGATTAAAAATATTTTTAAAAGCTTCACTTCACTTAAAGCTTCCATTTCAAAAAGTAGTATACGTATGCATTAGTTTAAAAATACTATATAATATAAAGTATTTCAAAAGTGATATGTGAGTATAAATTTAAAAGTAATATTCTGAGGTAGTAATTCATTCAGCGAATACGTATATTTCATTTCGACTATGAGAATATTATTTAGGTAAAAGTAATTATTTGTTTAGCAGTGCAGCAGTATGTAGCAGTGAGAATATAACAGCAGTATGTAACCATTTTTATGAGGTAATATATTAAGAACTTCTTTCTGTAGTATTCCGATGATTTTAACACCAATCTGAAGAATTTTTTAAAATGTTTGTAAAGGGATATAGTTACCTTTAAATAGTGTAATTTCGAGTAAGCAAATTTTTAACATAAAACTCAAAGAGCGAAAATTTTCGATCTTAATACTTCAGGTATTATACACTGTGTGTCAGAAATATCTCAGTTATTTGATAATAGCAAATATATAGTAGTATTGAAACAAAACTGATTTTATTATAGAGATTCATAATAATTGAGGAAACTTTCTTGTGCTTCTTCTTCTATAACAAACCTTCTTCTTCTCGAGTATTCTTCTTGAGCTTACAAATTATTATGCGGTTATGAAAATTTTCTAAGACTGGAACCGCGTATCTGCGATGTTAGCGTCATGAGGTAATTTAAAGGTGCTTTACTGCAACTTTCAAGCTGCAACAACTTTGAACAGTTTTATTTTTGATCAAGATGTTTTGTCCCACTATACTTTCGAACTGCTATGTTTTCTCCTTGATTTCGTTTCTCCCACGATGTTTTGTACGGTGACATTTCTGCCTTACATTGTTTTTCCCGCGACGTTTTCATCCAAGATGTTTTCGGCGGACACCTATTTAACATTTAAATACGTATGGAAGTTTTTGGATATTTCAAGTAGTCATGACTTTAATTAAGTTTACCGTTCTTATACTCTTAAGAATTTAAAGTCATGACGTTTGTTTCAAAAGTACATATTTGGTGTATATTTTGCAATATTGAATTTGTACTTATTCATTGTCATTCGCATGCTGCTCATTTAATTTTTTAATAAATCTTCCTTTCTATTTTTACTGAATTACTGCGTGGTACTGAATATTATTTGTGTTTGTGTTATCTTTTCACATCCAAATATGTGCATTATGTATTTTTCATAGAATGTAGGCCTCCTATTTTATTATTTCTCTAAACGTTTGACTTATATTAATAATAGAGTTTCAATTGTCCCTATTTTCGAAGATTCATTTGTATTATTTTGGACTTGATAGCCAATTTCATTGAGTTCTTAAACATGTTATTGTAAATGCATAAATCAACATAAAAATTTTAAAAGTGCATATTATTTTATACAGTCATGTGTGGAAAAATGGAGGAATAAAATGCTTTGACTATTTATCAAAATCATGAGACTAAACATATCATTACTCTTCTAAGCATTTAGAATGCAAATTTATCACAGAATGACTTTATTCTCAAAAGACTTTTATCACGTTGACACTCGTCGAACAAAAGTTTCCAATTATACGGTAACCACGACCAAAATCACTTTCAAATCTGATGCAATCGTACTCGGTAGCACTTTATGCAGAATTATATTACATATCTCTTCAGAACATATTTTAAAAAGCGATGTGTAAATGCCTAACTGTCAAATGTGTCTTCAACGATGGAAGACGGCAAGCTTTTAACAAGATCAAATTTGTCGACAGTTTTAAACTCGCATAATAGTACTGCGGCTTTTCTTAAAGAAGGAGTCGAAAAGCGATAAACCGCCTTAAAATAAAAAAGCAAAATAAAAATAGAAAAGAACCAAGAATAAAAGTGCAAATGTAAAAGATTAGCAAGCAGGGAACGATTACAGACAAGTTGTAAGTGATTTCTTTGGAAGAGAGAGTCATATTATCGATGACACGCGGCTGAAGACCGAATCTATAATTTCTTCTCTTCCCCGTTCTACATTTCGTCTTGTTTAAAATGTAAACGTTCTTTTCTATATTTGTCTTTGAGTTTAAAATCAAATATTTTTACTCTAATCTTAAATTCAAGTTCTCGAATGAAAGAAGATTATTTCTATTTGAACCTTTTCGAATGATTATGGATCACTTATGTTTGACATTTTGAACGATGTAGTTACTAAGTTATGAATTAAAGTCATGTTGATTTTCCAGTCTTCAAATGTTTTCGAAATGGAAAATTTCTAAATTACTAATGTATTGAAAGGTCTACACAGTGAACAAGAAGTCACAAAGTAAATGTGAAAAAAAGTCGTGATGAGCTTTGAATGTATGCTAAACCAATTAACACTCCTGAATGCATAAATTTATTATCTAAAGTATTTATTTCAATCATAATGAATGAGGCCTGTCCGAAGACGTGTTAATAGGTATGGATAGTATAAACAGCATTTCTATAAAACCAGTTGATATAGTATGTTGTATTATTAATGTGTTCCGCTTTAAGGTACTACACGGAAGCGAGAGATGCCTTGATGGAAGACTTTCTAAGGCTCCTAATTAATGCATTACACACGTAGAAAATCACGAAAGCGCCCCTGCAGCCAGCCCGTTCTCGGCACTCAAAACCGTGGAGGGAACCCTATACTACGGACAGAAAAATTATACGAAAAGGATACTGGCTTGCATTTCAACTCATCTATACTGACTTTCACTTCAGCCGGAAAGTTAAGTGGTGGATAAAGACTATTAGAATACGATTCTTGAATATTTGGTCTTGCCGTATGGCTAGAGCCATTTGCGATACATTCCTTTTAATGGGCGTAAAGGCTCGCTACCATAGAGCGTGTGTCATGAAAGAAATGGAGCGTAGATTGTAACTGTTTGCTAACCAGATGTGAATTAAAAAAGGCATGTATGGAATGCTCTTGCTTGAAGTCCAAAACCTCTACTAAAACTTCGGAAGATAAAGACTGTCATTGCAACGAAGTGCAAATACACTCATGTCCATAAATTAAGGATAATTCGGAGTCACGCGGAAATCGAACTCTAAAATAAATATATCACATGTAAAATCACTACACACATCTTCAAGAATCATATGCAAATTTTAGGAAGTAACCAGATGACACCGATGGTACGTCACAATGACGAGAGTGTAAGAGAGTGATATATAAGGAATACAGGCAAAGAAATAAAATTGTTCGCAGGCGCTTCATAAGCATTTCAGTGCAGTAAACGAATAGTTATGACACAAAGGACGCATTTGGATGATATTTTACGCGGTAGAATTATCGGTCGTCTGGAATGTGGGCGTACCCAACTGGAAGTATCAGACGAACTTGGAATTGCCCAGAGTGTCATCTCCAGGCTTTGGCAACGATTCCAAAATGATGGTAATGTGAGTAGACGTTACAGCACAGGTCGCCCCAGAGTTATAACGCCGAAAGAGGACCGATATTTGGCAGTTACTGTCAAAAGAAACAGGCGAAGCACAGCCTCAGACCTCTCTCGTCAGCTCTCTTCAGTCACTGGTACGACAATTTCAAGGCAGACCGTGTACAGACGCTTAGGGCAGATCGGTCTATATGCTCGTAGACCTGTCAGATGCGTTCCACTTACTGCAACTCACTGTCGCTTGCGGTTAGCCTGGAGTAGAGAGCATGCATTGTGGACACCGCAACAGTGAGCTTGTGTGATGTTTTTCGACGAGTCCAGGTTTAGCTTGCAGTCTGATTCTCGCCGGACTTTCATATGGAGAGCTCCAGGTACCCGTTACCACCAAGAAAACATCATTGAACGACACCGTTACGGTGGTGCAGGAGTGCTCGTTTGGGGTGGAATTATTCTGGGTTCCAGAACTGACCTGCATGTTCAAATTGGAACCATGACAAGCCAAAGCTATCGGAACGTCATTCTGTAACAATATGTACGTTTGTTTCGGGGCGCCATGGGCGCACAATTTGTGTTTATGGATGACAAAGCCCGTCCTCACCGTGGAAATATCGTAAGCGAATGCCTTCAATCGGAGGATCACCCGTATGGATTGGTCAGCATTCTCACCGGGCTTGAATCCAGTCGAGCACGTGTGGGACATGCTTGGCCGACGAGTTGCAGCCCGTCGACCTCCTCCTACATGTCTACCGGAACTTCGGTGTGGTGTGGTGTATTTAATTATGGCAAAGCACACTAGGGCTATCTGCCTAAGGGGAGGGATGCCTTCGTGGAGGACTTTCTGAGGGAACTGGCTCGTATACACGTTACACATGGGGAAAACCACGAAAACACCCATGCAGCCAGCCCGTTCGCGGGATTCGAACCTCGGACCGAAATACCAGTGTTCAGCGACTTTACCGCTCGGCCGCTGGTGGGCACCGGAACTTCGGAGAGCATTGCTTTTTGAGTGGTGAAATATCTTCAAGATCAGATCGATAATTTTATACTCAGCATGCCTAGGCGTTGTACGGACTGGACTGTATTGCTTCGTCTGGGAGACATACAATGTATTAACAATCATACCTACCATGTAATATTTTCTTTTTGTAATTTTTTTTTTTTTTTTTTTTTTTTTTTTTTTTTTTTTTTTGTAATTTGCTCCAGAGAGAAAAAATCGCTAATATTTTTAATAATATCAAACATATAGCATCTTTTCTTTGCTCTTTATCTTTTGTTTAATAAATAAGCTTTACAAATAAGTCAAATTTGTTTTGCTTCTAACTCTTCCTTTGCCTGATTTTGCATTATCCTTAATTTATGGACATGAGTGTAATTGTTCAACCATGCTAACGGTTTGAAGAGAGCATACACACTATTAATATTTCATGAAATCTTCAGGAAAGCAATTGAGTTTCTCACCTCCGTATACTGAACATTTGAAATCTCAGCAAGTGCATGTGACAATACCGTATACTTTCAAGTTTAATGAAATCAATTTATAAGTCAAATTTTCTAATAGCCAACATTTGTAAAATTACGTAGACACATACATTGCAGTTTTGCTTAAACCGATGACTACAGCACACGAATTCCTACAACAAAGGTTCAAATCCTTTAATCGTTTTAGCAATGTGTTTACATTGATGACAAAGGTACGTCAAACTTTGATTTTCATTATGGCTTGAATGCGCACAATAGTTTCCTAATTAAGGAAACATTTAAACTGACATGCATGATTACTGAGGATTTTGAATTAAATGCTCCAGAGATATTTTTCTTTTACAGAATATTCAAACATCTTACTTAAATTAAGAGCTGATAAAATCGTAATGCGAATATTTATGCCGAATCTGAAAGCCTAAAGACATCTCCTGCCTTATTCTTGTAAATGAGTGGAAATTGTAATTTTCATTAAAGGTGCGAGATCTTTCAAATAACAGTGAAGCTTGGTTGGTTTGTTGAAACTACGAATATTAACTCCGGCGACGTTGAAAAATCAACTATACCCTTTGCAGAATTTGAACCAATAATCTTCCAACCATAATTCTATGTGTTACTTACGCAAGAGAATTCAAGGGAGAATGCAATAATTCCTTACAAGTTAGATAATCAATCCCAGCAAAATATTCTAGGAAGTTTCTTCTAGGAGAAAATTTTATACAAATTTGCGTTAACACTGAGATAACCACAAAAGCCTTTCCGGCTTACTGGAAGTCGAGCCCATGATGAGTTAAGAGTGTTCTGCGACTTTAATTGTTTGGCAGTTGTTGTCTTCAATCTGTTATGCAGTTATTAGTTCTAACGGTTTGTGAATATTTAGGCATTATGTTATAAAATGTTTTTATGAACCTTAAAATAAGAATGAAGCTTTATTTACTCAAGTCGCTTTGTTGCAATACGTGACGAGAATAAGTCATATCTTTCCCTTTTAATTAAAGAGAAAGCCCCGAAAGCAAGAAAGACAGCTTGTGAATTCTAAATTCCAAGCACTTTGTGACTTGCTGGATATCTTGAGAGAGAAACTCATAAAACTTTCTATGTTGTTTTTTTTTGGAATGATACCTACGACAAAAGAAGTGATTTCTAGAGAAGGTAGTTTCTCCATGGATAATAACAAAAGTTCAGTTTCTAAATGCGAGCTAACGTTTTTTTATGTAGATTTTACAAACTATTTTTAAATCATACATAACATACATAGTTTCAGAAAACTAAAATTCCCAATATAATTTTGTAGAGACATTAGGTATTTTTAAACTCTGGATGAGGAGAATCATCAACCAACACCCTTTTAGTTCGGGTGCAATTGTAGAGAAATTAGGTATTTTTGAGAGCAAGAGAGATTGAAACGCTTTTGCCGGGAATCGAACCGCGGACCTCTCAATTACGCGCTGAGAGTGCAGACCACTACCCCACGAAGGCTCGCTAAGAACGCGGGAGAAATACCTTATAATTTAATTTTAATTTAATGAATGACAACTACAACTTTAATTCATATTAACTCTCAATTTCAAACTCAGTTAATGTTTGAGATTTATTCCAATCATTTTATATCATAGGCAGTGTTTTTTTTTTTTTTTTTTTTTTTTTTTTTTTTGTAACCTACGGTTTACAGAAATAATATTCAATACAATAAACAAATAACCTTAATGTTTCAGACTTTAATTTAAAAAAAAAATGTCGTTTGTAAGTTTCTTCACGGAAATACATGAGACTTTAGTAAAACGTCGCATGTCTTTGAAATAGTTGATAGTTGTCTCAAGAGATTAATATTTTAAGTAAGATAGCTGATAATCAAAATGCAATAAGTTGGTTTCTCTGGTGAAAGGAATAATCTTTCTTCAAGTCTCTGCAAAATTCAGTCTATAAGTTATGTTGCAGAATTACATAATTTCTTGCTCTGTTTTAATAAGTTTTGATTCCCATCTGAATAAATAAAGTGACTGAATTACTTTTATTCGAAATTGTATGTGTTATTTATCTGATATTCTAAATGTAATGACGTCTGAACTACGTTGCCAAGAAAAAGAGTAAATATCGAAAACTCGAAACATTAGTCACGATTTTCATTCGAGAAATGCACTATTTCCATAATACTAAATTAATGAGTTTCGTATATTTCGGTAAAATTTCGATTTTTACTCCTTTGTACGGAAAAAGGAAGTATTGTAAGCGCGGAAAGTTTCAGGAAGCGTATTTCGACGAAAATATCCATTTTGACTGCTATCGAATGCAATTTAATGATGTTTTTGAGTGACATCTGTACGTAAGGACAGAATAAAAGACTCTTTTCCTCCAAAAAAAATATAAAACTGCTTTAAAAGGAATTCTGATAAGAATTTTTCTTGGTGTCTGTACGTACGTAGTATGCATCTCGCATAACTCAAAAACGAGTACCCTCAGAACATTGAAATTTTGTATATAGGACTGCTATAACATGTAGATGGGCACCTCCTATTTTGCTTGCAATCGGCCGCCTTAAACGTATATAAATGTATTTATATATGTATCCACCCTGTTACCCGGCTCAGTCATTTCAGTTTCTTTACTCTTATATGTTTGTAAATTGTGCATTTTTTGCTTTAAAAATTATTGAATTAATTTGTTCTTATCTTCCGGTTAAGGTTTTCATGCTTTAGGAAATCTGCAAGCAATATTTGTAGAATTATCGACAATTTAAAACCTGTTAAGTGCTTAACCGCACTTAAACATGTTTCAAATTGTTGATAATTCTAATATTTAAATTATGCCTAATATTTAAATAACATTGCGAACATGTTTGTTTACATTTGAAACAGCAGAATAATAGATTTGTTGCCAGTCTAGAGAGTCTAGAGAGACTAAGCTTCGCAACTACAAAGATAACGCCTTCATTTATTATTGCGAATTAAATCATGCTTAATCCTTTCTGGAAGTTTTTCGAGGAAATAAGTGTTTAAGATTTACTTCGTAATTTTTAATATAGATATATTGAGTTTTTATGTATTTTTGCCCTGTCGCGAAGAGAGAACTGAATTATATAAATGAGAAGTACTGAATCGTCTGTGAAAAACTGTTTCTATTTGTTTTGTTTGCTTAATTTCTTTTATACATCGTTCTAGATCTGTTATATTATTTGAATAGAACATGTGGCAACGATTAGATAATTCTTCAAATGATATAGATTTTGTGCATTCAGAGTTATAATATGAATGAAATATAACGCTGTTAAGTGAGCCTAGCGCCAGAGTGTCGCTATGGTAAACAAATATAGTAAATGTTATCAAGTGCATTTATTCTATTGTGGTTTATGCGCTATCGACGAAGTAGATTTAATTGAATCCAATAAGTTTAAATGAAATGCAAGAAAAAATGGGTATAATTTAATATTTCGTACTAGGAAGTAATGTGGTGTACACATCAGATTTTTTACATCATGGTTTTGCATTGCAGAAGAGATTCAGATCAATATTTAATTGCACATTTAGAAAGAAATCTCAGTAATATAAATTACCCACAATATGTCTAAAATCTTATTAATATAAAATCATCGCACGGGTGATTGCTTTTGTGTATTTTAAAACTTGAACTGAAGTGCTATATAGAAATGGTTTAGGAAACAAGCATTTCTTTCAATTAATATCCCATAATGACTCGGAAAAGGCCACATATAGGACACCACTATTCCAAAATGATAAGAGAAAGTGGTGTCCCATTAGCGGTTGAACGTTATTGTCGCTGGACACGGGTAGTTCATACCTGGGTTCGATTCTAGGCAAACGGGCTGGCTGCATGGGCGGTTTCGTGTTTTTCCTTGTATAAAGCGTATACGAGCCAGTTTCTGTCAGAAATCATCCACGAATACATCCCTTCTTTAGGCAGATAGCCCTTGGGTACTTTGCCATAATTAAACCAAAAACTAACTAAACCAAACGAGAAGATGGTACCATTGTCTTTTAAATTATCCTATTGCGCATTTGATAAAGATAGGTATATAATTAACTGCGCAACAAGAAAAAGGCAGAAAGACAATGTGCTAGGTGAAGAACGAAAATCGTTGAAAAGAATCTTTCAGATAAATTTGAAAAAAAAACCACTGTAAATATGGTTGTAGCATTACAGTTCTCAGATTTTTCAAAAGAATCATATTGTCCTTTTGTAAAAGTAAGCAGAACAGAAAAAAACCTAATTATTTATGGCAGTTAAAAGCTGTTAACTCCGCAGCATTTGAAGACAGCAAACTCATAAAATTTGAAGTCTGGAGAAACCTTATAAAGGAATATTTGACAATAAGGACGCATATTCGAAAACAGAAACAGTTCCAGAAACAAGAAGAATAATGACATAAAAAATTCGAGATCAGATTTAAAATGAAATTTTGGATGGTGCTTCAAGCAGGTTCAGGTACAGGTGCAGTTAAAAGTATGGGGGACATCAGCGATGTACTATGGGTCAACTGGTAATACTTTCTCATACTAACTAACTCTAAAAATATAAATTAAAGAAAAACTACAAACTCTTAAGAGTTTTCAAAGAAAGTTTTAAAAAAATGAATAAAAGATCTAGAGTTTCCTATTATGGAACATCGTGCGATCCCACCGTGTACCTCGCATCAAGTACTTATTAAAAATAATGATTTGGAACATAAAATGATTATCAATATTAAATTGCGAACATCTGTTTTAACGTAAGTGAATAACAAATAAACATAATGAGATAAATATAATAAGCGCTGGGAACACAATGTTTTATTGAAATGTACTAACTTTACTAAAGAGGTGTCCATGAGGTCAAACTGTTTGAAAACAATGTCAAATAACACTGTGAGTAGGAAAGTGAGACCTCAGGGATTTGAGAATGCAAAAGTTCCGAATACGGAAAATAATTTTGACAAGAAACCAACATAAATTTAAAAATACTAAAAATGTAATGCTGAAACAGGTTATCAGGTTATTACAGTTTATAAAGTTCAGATATGGAAGCCTTTTGAACATAATCCACAGAATGCAAAAGTTCATTAAATTTATATAGCGTGAGAAACTAATACTTTGCAAAGATCTAGGACATAGGAAGAGAATTCTTGCATAATTTTTTTAAACTTCAGATACAAAAGCTTAAATTTAATTAGAAACCTTTGGAAAACCAGGCGATCAGTTTGTGGGAATTTTATGCGATTATCTTCAGTTAAGGAACATGAGAAAGTGCAATGATCAGGAGTTCCCTGTTCCCCACATATACATATGGCAGCGTTCGTCATATTTCTACTGTAGTGAAGGGTTCATGTCCTCTTATATAGTAATTCAATGAAGGATTCGAGCACAGAGATAAAAAGCTTATAATGGAAATCAAGTTATATGTGTGCTTTCCCTGTGAAGCATTTCCACAAAGCTTGCCAATATTTTGAAAAATATTGTGTTAATTGGTATATGAAATTTAAACGAGACCATTTAAACGAGAATGATTTCAGTACCATCTTGATTAAGAGCTGTTTCTTTGGGTAATTCACTTGCCTGATATTTGAAAGGGCAGTTTGAAAATAGACTACTGAACCAACTTTTCCTTCAATTTTTTTATCCATCAGTATATGCAGTTGGAGGTGAACTACTTGAATTTTCGTCAGACGTGGGGAATTTTGTTTTGCTCAAGCGAAAAGGCTATATAAATAAAAAAATTATGATTATTTTCTTTTCCTAGTTGGATGGCGCAAAGTTTTAGTTGTTAAACTCTGTAGCTTGGTTAAGTTGAAGGACCTCGACGCAGTTGCTTTCCATTTCTTCACTGACTGATACTGGAAGAGTACCAGTTAAAGTAGCAAGTGCTACTTTTGAAGTTGTGCGATATGTTCGAGTAACGTAAGAAGCCTTTGAATTGAATTGAATCTTTTACTCTGTCATTGGTTGTGCCCAAATTCTGGCTCCGTAGTTTACCATTTTGATTTAACTGCTTTTAGAAGAATCCGTGTTATTTGGGGATTTAAGCCCCAGTTATATCCATGCATGCATCTTAGTCAGTGACCTATTGATGTTGCGCGAAGTTTAATATTTTGCAAATGAGAAATCCAGGAGAATTTCTTGTCGATTGTTAACTCAAGGTACTTGATGGTATTTACAAACTTAATTATCAGTTATTAGAGTTAAGGCTTTGGTTACTTTTTGCCTTGGTTTATCGATTACTGTTGTGTAGAGAATTG
The DNA here is from genome assembly GCF_044657685.1 of Stegodyphus dumicola. NCBI lineage: Eukaryota > Metazoa > Arthropoda > Arachnida > Araneae > Eresidae > Stegodyphus > Stegodyphus dumicola. The sequence continues at coordinate 86,977,009 of NC_140772.1, read as the reverse complement.
TCTGATAGCGTTATAAAAACTAGGTGAATGATTTTCTGATTTAAGAAAATCTTTATTTTATTTGATTCTGAATTATTTATTTTAATGCTTTAATTTTGGGGAAAAACAGATGCTTCTGGGAATATTATTTAGTTTCAAAGAATATTATTTATTTTTCTTTTATTTGCAATTTTTGTACAAGCTTTGATTCATTGTGAAAAGAAGCAGGGAAAAGGAGGCGATTCTGCTAAGTCATGATTTCGCGCGTTTTGTCCTTTAGAATGTTATAGAAGAAATTTCATTGTGCAGTTGACCTTAGGACAGGAAGTACGTGACAGAAGGGTCAGAGGTTGCCACTTAACCTTCGATGTAAGTCATTCAGGTTGGCGATCTGAGGTCCGGTTGTTGGCTAAGTAAAGAAGGGGCGCGCACGCGCATTCGCCCTTATTTCCGCATTCAGGGGTTAAAACGCAAATTTTGCCCAAATTAAGGGGGCGATAATTGAAGCCTTTGTGGGAGCCCGCGTTTTGTGAAGGAGACGAAGAAAATTCGAGTTTTAATCACTTTTTTTTGCCCGACTTTCGAAGCTGAAGGATTTGTTAAGTTTCTGGGGATGAATAAGTTGTGATTCAGGCGGAGCACGGCGGACACTATCCGGCCGTCGCCTTGCTATCGAAAAAAAAATGATCCAGCGAGTATTAAGTTTTTTTTCCTCCAGCGAGTATTAATTTCCAAAAATTATTGTCCAAGTTCCACCCCGGCAAATGTGAGATTTTATACTCGACATCCAGACTGCGAGCTTGAAGATTCTGCTCGGGTGCTGGTTCTAGTGGCTTATTTTCTGCGATGCTGAGCGTGCGGATGTGATGCTGAAAAATAATGGAGTCGGTGTTCTCCGGAATTGCGGCCAGTGACACCGAAAGCGTGAGACTCCTTAGACGCCTGTGTTCCCCTTACGGAAGGCATTTTTCCCAGGACTTATGGTGGACTTCTTATCCCTGATTTCTCCCAGAATGCAAGGCCAGCCAGAGACATTTCCGGGTGCGTTTCAAGTCGTCGACACCAGATAAGTGCTTTGTTATAAATTTTCCTTCGAACTTTTGGAAATTAGAACTTTACTTTAAATTGAATCTTAAATTAATTCTAAAGAAACTAAATTGCCTCCCTTTTTCCCCTTCTTAATTTACCGAGACAAACTTTAAGGTCCTGATATGTATTAGTATGCAATAGTATAATTTGTTTGTGTAATCTTTAGATCAGATGTTGAATTGCAGATAATATGTTTTCTTTAACCTCTTAGAAATTACAGAACGGGTACCTGTTAAATTAAAAGAGTCATGTAATAGATTTGCAAATCATGAATTTAAATGTAACAAAAGAAAATGATAAATTGAAGAATTCACCTGTGTCTAAAATAAGTAAATTGAACTGTAGATAAAATAAGAAATTTGACTCTATGATTAGGATAAGATTTAATTTTAATTGTGAGGAATTTGAATAAACTGGTATTTAATCTGGAAACCTATTACTTATGTTTTCTTTATATCTTTTATGTGTTTTTATGTGTTATATATATATATATATATATATATTGATTTTACATCTTGTTTATTCGATCCTCTCACGGGGCGGTCCCGGATGCATTTTCACAACGCAATGCACTAAAAATTCACTTATACGATCACTAAAAGTGCGGTAATTAGCTAACCTTTAAGAGCTTAGTTTCTCAGTTGATATTTAGTTAGTTACGGTTTCACCTGTCTGTTTCTGCATTAAGTTTCTCCCTAAGAGGAAGAAGTAGTACAGCATTGGTGCCCATGATTTTTACAGCAAAGTATAGAAACAGAACATGGTGTAGTGACCATTCATAACATTACTAAGACTTGCTTTGAGAGATTTGTAGTTTTTGAACTTTGTAAATTTGGTTAAATTTCGGAGTATTTCATTTCAATTAGCCTGTGAAATATCGCTATTGCGATCGCTTGTAATAAAAGCAATATCACCTGCAAAAGCTACAATTTTGAGTGGTTTTGCCAATAATGTTGTTGAAACTAATATTTCGGAGATCTGCACTCATGCACTACTCCTGGGGGCATTCTTCGAATTGATTACTGTTGTATAGAATCCTGCTTTCCCTGTTTCTGAAAAAATCTTGGACAATTAGGAATAAATTTTGAGAGTACTTGAAGGAGTACAGAGACTGTAAAACTTTTGGCCACCACAATGAATCAAAAGACACCATATTAAAGGAGATGTACCATATGAAGTCAAGTATGTACCATTATAAAGTCAAGACATGTTATTCCAAAATGAAGTTGGTTCATTTTATTCATTTTGACTTGTTGAAGGGCAGAATTAATTGCATGACTTATTGAAAGTAAGCTTCGAAATCCAAACTGGTTATTATTTACTAAGCTTTTGTCCTTAACACTGGTGGCGGCCAATGAGGCATCGCTCCAAAACTTTTCCCAAGGCTGGGAGAAGATTTATCGGACGATAAAATATAGATTCATCGAAACTTTTATTCTTCTTATTGAAGAGTATTATATTGCCAATTTTCAGGCAATCAAGAAAAGTCGAAAGTTCTATACAACGATTACAAAAACTACAGGTTATGTGAGGATAGGATGATTGATTAATTTTATAATGAGATTGTCAGAGCCATCCGAGACTGGTGTCTTTTTTAAAGCTAAGTCTTTAATTATTAGATTGATTTCTTGTTCTGAGAATGCGATATCGTTGTCTGTTTTCAGAAGGTCTCTGCGGTTATGGATTATATGGTTATATTATATGGTGTCTCTGCGGTTATGGGTTTGAGTAGCAGAATCTTCGGTTGGATTATCCTTTAAAAAGACAAATACAAGAATTCCATTTAGGGCTGAGAGACTGGCATCCTGAATGTCAGCAGAACTTGAAAGCAAATTTGAGGGAAGTTGATTTGTGACGGTTTAAATATTTTGGCACTGGCAATCTTATACAAAGTGCCATAAATTTCTTTACTATTTGAACAATAATTGTGCTGACTTTTTAATTTGAAAATGAAAGCAGAAGTGAAAAACGCCAAGTGAATCATAAAATTTGTAACACAACAACCTTGAGTTTGACGTATATATGTCATCTTAGTCGATTTAGAGGTTAAGCAGCTCTTGCAGATTTCTTTGCTTCTGATGAAAAGGGACCTGTACCTGTTTACCCTCAAAATTGTTTGAGGTCTTGATTTAAATCTACCCCAGAGTTGTTGTGTTACTAATTTTACTTTTAATTTAGCTTCAAGATTTTTTTTCGTATTTTGCATTTTCTTTTTTTAATTAGTCCTGCCTCGGTGTCTTAATTTGTAGTCAGTAATCACTTTCCTTTTTCGTTTTAAGGTTCTCGTCTTCTGCTTCTGAGTGCATAATTCTTTAGTCTGTCAATATGAAAGTACAACACTACAGATCTTATTGGGAAGGTATTTTCACAGATTTGTTGGATTTTTATTATAAATTCTTCTATTATATTATTTTCCCCTTTTATGAACTAAGAAATGTATTGATTTACAAAAGGTTGATCGGCGATGTTACATGTTTCAGGACAGCTTCTGATTAGTGAGTTTTTGATAAGATAAACTGAATTATATGTTACAGAGATATTTAGTCATTTATTGAAGTAACCACAGTCTAACAAGTATCATTTAAAAAAACACACTTTTACAAAGGATAAAGAATATTCAATAATATGAAGCTATGCTTGAGTTTAAAACACGGAACATTTTAATGGCGTTACAACTTGGATATATTTTATTTTACAAGTATTTGCCGATTTTTAAAAACTTTTGATGCTCTGTATCTAAATTATCTTGGAATTTAAAGTTTTTAGGAGCAGCAAAGCTGAAGGTCTCAGCTGAATGTGTCTGACTTCTGCTTTTTTGATGCAGCTATTCACACAGTGTGTAGGAAAGTTTGAAATATTGCCTCCTTTGCCGTCCTTTCGAGTCCTGAAATGACCATTTTGTAGATATTTTCTTTAAAATGATAAAAACGTAATGTTTTTCTTTGATAAAAAATTATTTTTCTACATTCGAAAAATTCAGGAATAAATCCTGAGAATAGTGATTTATTTGAAAATAAATATAAAGATTTTTTCTGGGTTATTTTACTTCCAGTGCACGAAAGGCCTTGGGAAAATTGTCCTTAGGCGATAAAATACACATAAAATGGAGATTAAAAACATATGATAAAATTCAGTTGCGGAATTTTTTTCTTATATGAATGTCCTTTAGACTTCCGGAAAAACCTTTTTTCATTATAAAGTAAATGAGCTATTATGTAGTAGTATGTTTCTATAGTAAATGAGCTATTATGTAGGCATATTTGTTCTGGTGCTATACTTCCATTAACTTCATTTTCTACTGGTAATGTGGCTTTAATTTTAAGGTTTTAAGTTAATTAATTCAGCTAACTTATTGGTTTGCCTACAGGTTTATTTCTACTTTCATCAACATTATCAGAATGTAGCCTCCATCACAGACCGAGTGGTTAAGACCACTGAATACTGGTAGTTTTGTAAGGATTTTAAGTGTTACTAACGTTTATTTTACTTTAAATCTTTACTATCCTCACTTATTTTCCATTTCCGGCCAGAATAAGAGCGAGTAGAATTGCTTATGCTAATGAGGTTGCAAACTGTATAGGCATTTAGGATGTGGCTTTTAGCCAAGAGAAGAGAGAGACTTCTTGTTGCCTTACCAAGCGCGTGCTTTTCAGTCAGTTTATGTCTGCCTTTACGGACAGAACTTAGTTCCCGCTGCTATTGGAAGACTTATTATAATTTCGCTCACTACTTACGTAGTGTCAAAAAGGACACTCTTCGCGTTACTAGTCTCTGTAAAGCATCTTAGTTCTTATTAAGTTAGTTATTTCTTATTTTCTACTTTTTGATCATAAGTGCTCCTCCCTGTATCCCGAAGTGTAGGAACGGCTGTACGGTGTGAGAAAAAAGTGTAAATTTAATTCTTCTCATTTGTGTCGTATCTTCTACACGCGCACGAACATTGTTTTGAGTAAACTCCATGTTCCTACTCAGGACTCCTGTTATGTTTCTAAAGGCAATTAGAAGGAACAGCACTCCTGGCAGTTTGACATGGGTTTGTGTCCAGGCGGACGAACTGACTAAATGCTTGTTTTTCACAATTTCCTTATATATAACGGAATACGAACCAGTTTTCATTAAAAAGATTTCCATGAAGGTATCCTTCTTTTTAGGCAGATAGCCCTTGTGTGCTGTGTCATATTCAGTGCAGATTCCTTCCCTTTAGAGGGTGGACCTTTTGCAACATAGGCTGACCGTGTCAATCTGATACGACTCCTGCTGTTTAAAAAATTTATCGGCTTTAACTTCGGTAGTCATCTTTTTCTTTCATGATAACATGAAGCAGAGTCAAGGTTTATTATGTATCATAAATTTGTTATCCACCGTTCGAACTGACTTGAACATCAGCTCTGAAATACTCGCAAACTGAGAGCTTTATGTTTTCTGTCATGTCTTAAGTTTGTGTAGCCATTTGGTTGACATGTTGATAAACAGGTATTATTTTATTCACTTTTTTGTAGAATTTCTATTATTTTTACTAGGAGTTATTTTAGTTTGTTAGCCTTTTCTGACCTTTCTTATTTTCGTCACGTTTCCTCACAGTACATAAAGGTGTTAGGGTGAACGACAGTGTATTTAAACTGAAGTAGCAAAACGGTTAGTCAAAGCATGCTTTCGGTTATTGAGTCAACACGCTGCTATAGCTACCAGTTGTTCGAATTTTGAACCTCGGTTTCTCATTCTTGCATCCAAAATTAGTATCTTGACCATGGAGGTTTCTCAGTCAACCTGCTAGAATAAATTAAATCGTATAGTCTTGCACTACCAGTTACACTTATATTTAAAATTTTACATTGTCTTTAAATTCCTCACCAAATGGTTGGTGATAGTGTAAGCACATAAGTCCGTGCCATCTGTAAATAATTGTGTTTGATAGAAGGGTGTTTTTTTTGCACGGTTTTTCTCTGTTGCGTTTATCTTCTAATCTTTGCGATAAGCCACCACAGACACTTTCAAGTAGACCTAGCTGTAATGTATCATAGCAATGGAGTCTAGATCTTACAACTTTAAGGTTCGAATATATTTGGCACTTTAAACTATTGACGAATAGTAAAACGTTTTATAATTCAAAAATTAATTGATTAGCTATTTTAAAGGCTTATCATTCTGAGAAACATTTTACATTAAGTTACCTGATTATTTATCCTTCGTTTTCGTACTGCCATTACGTAAAATATAATTTTTCCTTAAAATCAAACTTTAATATCCTAAGTTCCATCTATATACTAAAAATTATATAATAGATATTATTTCGAAGTTTTTATTGTCTCAAAAATATAAGAAAAAAATAAAAGTTAGAAATCACAACATGAATAAGTTGTATCATTCTCAAAACTCCTTGATAGGTATTGTGAGGAAAATCTATCTAACAATATTTAGTGGGAAAAAAAGGAGAAGAAAATATGATTTTTTAAGATTGTTTTCAATAGCCGTTCCGTTTCTGTGATTTCATTACTTTAGCAAGTAAAAGAAAAACACTGCTATAAATGCCAAAATTGTATGCTGATGTTATTATTGCATAAGCGCTGATTATAACAATTTTATTAATTACTATTGATGGAGTTCTTCCCAAAAGACATTCTTAATAATAGTGATATATATATATATATATATATATATATATAAATGTTAAATATTTGTAATATGAACAGTTGAATTTTTGTTAAAAATATTAGTCAGATATTTTTTAATTCTAAACAAACTCTTTTATTTTTAGGAGTCTCACTGTTGAAGAAATAATGAATCGGATTATTTTCTTAAAAATAGTGATATTTTTATAAATTTCCGTATTTAGGTTTCAAAATTGTTTACATTGTAATTCATAAAAAAATCTTTTAGGAGAAACTTGACTTTAACATGTTAAATTTATACTGCTGTAAACTTTTTTCCCCCTCCGTAAAAATATTTGTGGAATTTATGTTATTACGTCTTTATAATCAATATGAACTAGTCATGAACTAACTTCTTTTCAGTTCCTTTTATTTATGTTCTATCATTTCTTCCAAAATATTTACACAAAATACAGATTTTATATTCAGTATTAGTAGAAAAAAGTCCTGTGTAACTATATTATGTTAATAAAATCTCTTTCATAATTATCATAATTATATTGTCTTCTTCATCTAATGAATTATTTATTTCGTCTTAATCGTAATATATTATTCTTAACAGATTCCACCATCCTACTGAGTTCATTAAAATGACGTGATTATAAACTTCGAAACCGGTTTCTGATTTCATTTAAAATATGTTACATTATAATTAGCATTATTGCACATAGTTTGCTGTGGAATGAAATTGTGATAAAGGCATACCTCATCAAAAATTTACTTTTATCGTACTTGACTTGCACTAAAGACGCTGGAATCGACTTAATGGTACATGTAGTTCACATTTAAAATTAAAATCAAATCAAAGCTTAGACATATGCATTATGGCAATCAAAATTTAAGGCTAATAAGGATAGTACATTTCATCCAAAATGTTTGTTTTTGACATTTTTAATCGCTTATAAATTTCATTATCCATTTTCCCATGAGGAACTTAAATCACAGTGTAACTTGTTCTAAATTAGTAACTTAACTAAACCAGGCCCCCTAAATAGCAATAATTGGACATTTAATAAGTCTAATTACTTTACGAGACCATACGTAAGAGTCACTAGAATGATTAGTTAATCACTGTTATTTGCACCATCCTCTAGAAACTTAGCATTATATAGTTTGATAAGTGCACTGACTTCAGCATCAGGAAACTCGGCAATGCAAAGTCAACCTTGACGCGCCAGTAAAATTAATGGTGAAAGCCTCTGTAACGCCGCCACCTCGGAAACGGTACACTGGGCTCAGAAAATCCGTCTTATCCAAACCCAACTGTTCTCGCTGACGTCACACAACGGATGTTTAACGCTCAGAAATTTTCCGCATTTCTCTCGTAATGAAAATGGCATTCTGTTTAAGGGTTAATGGAAGTCACCCCCCGTGGCGTGAAATGTTACTTCCGCCTTTTGAAGAGTTTTCCGCCTCCCCAGCCTACTGGTTCTCTGACTATGCTACTCCAATTTGCAAGCGCACGAGTTGTTTGCCGTGACATGACGTATATTGACATAATGCACCCCTTCAGAATTCAAGTCACATGTATCGTTGTTATTCATGGTAGCGATTCTTAATATATTTGTTTTAGTGAAGTAGGCGGCATTTAAACGTCGAGTGGTTTAAGTCACACATAGCGGCCCTATAAATTGTGAACAATTCACAGAAGGATTTGGTTGAAGAACAAAAACTTGCCGCCTACATCAGTAAAAGAGAGCATGATGCTCGAATAAAATCATAGAAATTATTCAATCGAATCTTACTTCTTTGTATTATTGAGGAAAAGATTAAAGGATTCCATAACATTAAATTAAGAATTTTATTACCTCCTACTCCAACATATAACCGAAAAAGGGGGGGGGGAATCAGTAAATAAAAATTACATAGTAGGCCTATCTACTACTTATTTGACAAACGTATAAGAGCATTGAACACTGATAGCTCAAGCTAGTCTCGATTTATGGCGAACGGGCTCACTGCGTGGCTGTTTTTTTGATTTGGTCATGCGTAACGTAAAGCAAACTAGTTCCTTTAGAAGCTCCTCCACAAAAGTTGCTCCTTTAAGTGGATACCATTCATGTGCTCTGCCTTAAGCAAATAAATTCAATTGTCAGAAAACTATTTTAATATATATATTATACACACACGTATATGATATGTATATATATATATAATTTTCAATCTAACCTGCTTATGCGCTAGAATTTATTATTTTTTCCCTGATTATTCTCTGTCTATATATATATAAATAATAAACAGAACTAAAATAATAAATTCCAGCGCTTAAGCAATTTAGACTAGAACCTTTTTTAATCATACAAAATTAAAAAAAAAATACAATAAAGCGATTGCCGTAACCTGAAAAAGGAAACACTATTGCAAAAGAAAAAATCTTTCGCAAATAAATCAAGAATGAGTCACTAATAATAAATCCTCTAAAATAAAATAATAAACAAATAGTAAATTAAAAAAACTTTTTAATAAACATTAATAAACTTTTTTAATAACTTTTTTATTAAACACGAAACTCAATCTGTAAATTAAATATACATTGTATAATGTTCCAATTAGGCTCATTAGAGGCAATTAATTTAATTATTAAACCATAACAATTAATGAGTTCTGAATATGTTTCGACCTTCTTGACCATTTGAGTGAAACATGAAACTAATATACAAACCTTTTTTACAATAGCCAAAAACTTATTTTCAAATAGTGCAAAATATACTCTATCATTAATTCAGATCTCGAAGAAAATAAAAGTTCAAAAATACAGGAATACATTAAAACCAAAAAACATAAGTTTTTTAAAAAAATCCAAATTATTAAAATGAAAAACCTACATACAATATCACGTCAATTTACAATAAATATAAAAAATACAAAAAGGCAAAATATGCAAAACACGAAACCTGTATTTAAGACTCATTAACTGTTATTGTTTGATGCTTCAATTAATTGCCCCCGATGAACGTAATTAGAACATTAAGCAATGGATAATAATTTACAGATTGATTTTCGTGTTTAATAATTTTTTTTTAAAAAATTAATGCATATTTTTCATTTCATTTTAAGGATTAAAGTGACTCATTCTTGATTTATTTGCTAAAATATTTTCTTTTATAACAATTTTTCATTTTTCAAGGCAGCATAATCTTTTTCTCATAAAAAGTTTTTTTATTTTGTGAAATAAATTCCTCATTTTTATTCCCTTAATTCCTTATTTCTAATGAGTATTTTCCCACTCTATTTTAAAATTAGTTATTACTATTTCTGAACTGCATCATTTCTAGATCAGTCCATATCGTACAACTTGCATGAAGCTGATGCCGTAGCTAATTCGGAATTTGAAAGAAGTTTTAATAGGCTTCTTTAATAGGCTTCCATATTTGATAGCTGTACACTTTTACTTCTAATCTCTGCCGTTAAGACGGTGACGAGCATCATTTCTTCCTTTCGGAATGGTATCAGAAATATAAATTTCATGAATAGGGACGATCAGGGAGCCACGTAAATTATGGCCGTAAATGTCAACTGAAATAAAAGCGAATATTTAATCTTCCTCGGCTGCTAAGATCAATATCTACTCAATCAGCTTTCCAAAATTTCTATAGCCTCATCATTACACACACATACATACATATATATATATATAATTCTGTCCTTTCTTAAAATAAACCAATATTTATATGCATTTTGATTTTACCGTACAAGAAGCATTATTACCAGAACGGTAAATTTGCTGTATTTTCTTTAAAATAAACGACATTTTCTTTAACACAAACGAAACTGTGTATTTTATCATACAACGAAGATTTTTTTGATTTATCATGCAAAGAGAATATGATTTGAGTATATTCTCTTTATACTTTATATAACTTAAAATAGGTTATTAATAACCTATTTTAAGTGCATCTCAAATTTTGTACAGCCATTAGAATTTTTAAATACTTAAGATTCAGAATACATACTTTGTTTCTCAGTATTAGTCATATGAAATTCAAGATTCTGTAGAATAAAACCGAATTTCTGTTAATCGAGCTATGGTTAACCTGAAAGGACAAAATAAACTGAGAATGAATCCGTGACCTCTGAAACGTTTCATTTTCAGTTCTTTTTAAAAGGTTCTTTTTTTTATTATTTTTATTACTCAAAAGTAAATACACATTTTAATATCTACATACATTTTTAATATTTCGATATGTATAAGGTCACTATATATTTGTACCGAAAATAGTAAGCTCTCCAACTTCCTTTCTGAAAATAACATTTAAAGTGAACTGGTAGATCCTTAAGTTTCTTACATTAAGCCAGTAGTCTCAGACTCAAATTGCGTGAAACTCGAATGTACGATCTGAAAGTAGATGAAGTACCAGAATTTTAACACAAGGAAAACTTTTATTAACAAAATTAAAAAAATATTTTAAATAAATTGACCCTTGTTAAATATTTAACAAAATATACATAAACAATAAGAATATCATGAAAGAAAATTTTTCAAATTATTATTTGTTTCTATCTGTAAGACGATTTTGTTTGCTACGCTTTTTAAATTAAATACATTGGCAGGTAAATATTAAATTTTTAGATTGAAATTTCTTTAAGATAATTTAACATTTTAACATATTTAAATAATAAGTAAACGACTTTAATTTAAATTACAAATAAAGAAGTTGTGAAAATGCCCTAAGAGAAAATTTACCAGGTGAGATAAAAAATCAATAAATAAAAACAGTGTATTCTCTTTCTCTAATTACCGTATAACTGAGCATTTAAGGAGACTTGTTCGTTATAACATACATTCGTTACTTCTGTCTAGAAGCTCAATAATTTTTTATAAGAGAAATGGCTTTAAGTTAGATTTTAAAAGAACTATGGTCGAAATTAAACTACATATGCAAGAAATTATTTTAAGAAAACAAGAAAACAAATAAAATTAAAAAAAAACATTGCTTCCACATCTCGCACAGTCAAAAATTTCTCGGCTTACAATAATATTATATAGAGTCAAAACTTTAGAAGTTTCAAATATTCAAAACTGATTCTGATAAACTAAATATCTCAAATGTCGTATGCTAAGCTAACTTTCGTAAAATATGTTTCAAATAGTATTAATGTTAGCCTACAACATACAAATATCCTCTTAAGGAATCAGGAATTTAAATAATTTTTTAAGGAATCTTTTATGGTTATATTAAATCTCGATTTTTAGAAGAATTTTAAAATCAATTCCATGTAAGAATCTACTATAGAATCAAAGTTCGGTTCTAAGAAATGGTTCTAAACTTTTGCAATTTAAAGGTGAGATAGTTTCTGTGCGTTTGTATTAGAATCAAATTCCTCGTATTAAATTCCCTGAACGACACATAAAATGCTTCTGTATACAGTTAAATACAAATATAGATTTACACATGTTATAAACGTCTGTTTATTAGCATATTAATCTGTATATTTATTAATTTCATTAAAGTAATGTGCTTATAAAGTTCTAAGGTAATTTCGTTTTCAGCTAAGTTTTCACATAATTGTTATTTTCTTGCTTGCGTGAAACAATTCCCAATTTCCGATTTCAAACAAGAGGGCTGATTATCCGAAAGGATAATCCACATTTTTTATAAGCCATTATTCTTTCTTTACCAAGTAGAAAAACTTGCTTCATGGGCTATTTTTATTTTTGATAAGAATTTTTGAACTTTTGTTCGCAAAGCAACTTCGGGAAATCGCGTAATTCCAGTACATAAAGCAGCGTATTTTTCAACACTTTTATAATGCTTTTAGGTGGGGTTTTTGCGCCCAGAATTTCCGTATGCGCTGAAATAATAATGATTTTCATGTTCTCTCAAGACGAATGTATGATGAACATTTCAAACCTATAGATGACGTTGCGCTTTGAATTTCCAGATGTATTTCTCAATAGCAAGCAGCAGCGACTTGTAGGTTTCTGCCCGGGCACCTGGAAATCCGAATTTTGAATGTGTCTCGTTATCTATTTCATATTTTGTAATGTTTTAACGAATTTTGTTATTAACAGACTCAACGATTTCAAAGCGAGCTGTGGCAATAAGAAAACAAAACATTTTTATCTCCATGGCGGGAGTCTACCTGTCGGAAATTGTAAAGATATACTGTTTTTAAATATTTTGTGACTTTGCCATTCAATTGAATTTTATTTGGAATAAGCTCCAAAAATATGATATTTAATAAACAAAATAAACACAAAAAAATAATAAAAAGAAAAAAAAAAGGTCTAGCGAAGGCATCTTAGTAAAAAACTGAATATTGATATGATAAACTGAGAAAAGACTGAATAAAACAGAAAAATGTATGCCGATACTTAATGCTGCCTCGGGAATTATAAACGTATACTGTTATACCGCTTTTAAAATTTTCGTAATTTTGGTGTTGAATTGTATATGACACAAATACGAAGAAAATGATGCTGTATAAGTTAAAAAGATGAAAAAGAGCTTACTCGGCGCGAGTTTAAGAGCAGACTGGTAGACTGAGAGCTCAGCGAGAGGGTAATAAATCATAACAAACTCTTCTGCGTGACCGTTACAATCTGAAGCCTTCAGAATTTTTTGCCATTGTTGTCATTTTTGTCTTTTTATTATTAACGTTTTGTGTGTTACACTTATTGTTGCATTTTTCTTCTCCTTCTTTACTTTACGTATGGGGTTAGTGTGGATTTGAAGTGAATAACGACGACAGCACTTGATGGAATATCGAAACACACTTTATTTACCAATATTAATCCGGACAGCTCCAAAGTCAACATTTTATAGTCGTAAAAGATCTACTATAAACTGGCTCGAACAATCAGCGACACAGCTTTCAGGTTATCAGGCTACAAAGGTCGAGACAGCTTCACCGCAAAACACCGGAGTACAGCTCCCGATTCTGCTCGGTCTTTCTCGGAACTCCACATACTGCCGAGACTCTCCACGGTACAACTCGCGATGCACTTGACGCCACAGAGAGCACGGCTCCCGACACTTCGGTTCAGTCGTTCCCGGAGCTTAACACACTCTCTCGACGATGCAGTAAACTCTTCGATGCACTCGACGAACCACTCGGCACTCGTAGCACGGCTGTCAACTCAATCGACTCCTCACGGACTAACTATCTCGCACTCACCAGCAATGTTTATATAGTTTTCGGCTTGTGTTCGAGAACATTCTAGGCTAAGCGGGTAAGAATTCGTTCCAGAGGGTTCTCCATCCGTTCATGGTACATAGCCAATTTTGTCGCCAAATGGGCGATTTCTCGCAAAATGTTGCAACTCTAAAGGGAACTCTACCAAACCGTGCCAGGACATTTCGTAACATTATTAATTAAATATGATGTCCTTCGGGTTTACGCTGCATAAAATTCAGTTCAACAGCAAAATCACAAAATATTTGAAAACAGCATATGTTTAGTATTTCCGATAGGCAATTTCGCGCGATGGAGTTGAAAAAAAAAATTGTTTTTGTTTGTTTGTATTTTTCATAGTTTTGCCACTGCTAGCTTTAAAATCGTTGAGTTTGTTAATCAAAAATTTATTAATTCTTTACAAAAATATGAAATAGATAATAAAACAAAATCGAAATTCAAAATGTGGGGTTCCAGTTGCAGATGTTTGGGTGAAGGGCTATGTTATTCAAAATTTTATGTTCCTAGATTTCATCGTTTTTTCATAATGCGGGGAACATACACACATACACTACGCAAAAAAAAATAAATAAATAAATAAAAAGGGGCAGTTCGATATCTCCCGTTCTACTGGGCCGATTGAATAAATTCAAATTGCGTTTCTCATGTCTCGAAAACGCGACATAGGATATATAACATATTTATATATAGCATTGATCTAATCTAGGTATTTTGAGACAAAATCGGATTTTTTCTGAAATAACATACCAATTTTTTTCTTCAAATTATTCTACGATTCTACGACTCAAATTATGCATAGATATTAAATTTTGTAAAATTTGGTGCGAAATTTACAGAGAAATTTAAAAATGTATCCTATTTTTTTTTCAGTTTGCGCCCCGAATAATTCACTTGGCGAACTTCTTAGTGTATGGAAACCAATTGTTCTTTTCCTTCCATTATGAGCAGAAAAAAAGCACCGCGTGATGAGCTTTTTACACTGTACATGAGCCGGAAAAAAGTCACACTGTGTACTTCCAAATAATTTTAGCAAAGTGGATAAACTACATTTGATGTTTTATCGCTTTCAACAAATATGCCAAATTTAAAAAAGCGCCAATATATAAATTCCGGTATATCTTCGGAAGTTTTGAATAGAAAACTAATTTTTTGAAGGTGTGCTTAGAAATACGTCTACTTTAAGATGATGGTAAAAATTTTATAGATTATAATTCAATTTGTTTTTTGAAAAATTTATATGAATTATTTTAAAATGCAAATTTAAAAAATAAATCATAAAAAATGGAATTTTTTATGATTTATTTTTATTTGGAATGAACCAGAACTTCGAAATACGAAAGGAAGTATCAAATAAGTTTAATAAAAAAAAAGAGAGATTAATAAATATATACGAAACTCAAGTAACACTGAGGAGCTAAAATTTTGAAAGCTAATTTTTTAAAAACTAATCGTGCGAGTTTTACAAAATTTGGTAGTTTGGCGTAATTTGAATCGTAGTATCGAAATATGGAAAAACATTGGCACGTTATTTTAGAAAAAGTCCGATTTTGTGTCAAAATACCTATATTAGACAATGCTATATATAAATCTAATGCATATTCTAAGTCGCGCTTTCGAAACATGAAAAACGAAAGTTGAATTTCGTCAATCGGCGTAGTAGAACGGGAGATATAGAATTTTCCCTTTTTTTTTCGCAGTGTACATACAAATTCTTCATTATTTAATTTCTTTAAAAATAGTTCAGGGTGAGGATATTCGGTGGCAACAATTTGTTAAGTGATACAGCCTTTTATAGAAGGCTAAGCAAAATCCCGTTTCGAGACTAATAGCCCATTCTGGATAATATCCTTGCGGGCTAATAATGCATTCAATTATTAGTTATTGCTTTTTTTATTATTTACTTCATTTGTAGTGCTACAGTTAAAGCATGTTTGATTCGTAGATATTACTTTAATTATTGCATATTTAACTTTAGTGTCTTTTTGCTTGTACTCGTTTCTTTAGCAAACTATTTATATTCGGATTTTTTATGTTCGTATTTTTTCATATTTGAATTTATCAGTTTAAATGTCCTGAAACTTTAAAATAAATTTAATGTTCCTTAAATGTTTGATGGTAAAATAATAAAATAGGGACCTTCTTAATATAATCGTTATTTAAGAAAGTAATATACTTAAAGTATATGTAAACGTCTAAAGCTTGGCAATTGTTTTATTAAGGTAATTGTTTTATTATTAATGCTGTGTTTACTTATTTACTTTTACACTTGATATTTAACGGTAAATTATTACAGCAATTAAATTTCTATTATTATAGAAAATATGAAGGGGCAAATTTAATGAATTTTGCAGTAGTTTTTGGACGAAATTTTATTGCAATTCTTGAATCTCAGAATTCTATTCAGCTATTGCGAGTGAAAAACTGGTCAAAAATTTTTATGCGCTTGCTCGATGTAGAAATTGGAACCTTGAAATTACAGGAGTATTCCAGTCACCAACATGCCTCAAGAGAAAATGGGAAAAGTAATTTTTTCTTTACGTTTTCCTTACCGAAATGTGATAAGGCAAGTACATTGCATATTCAGCGATTAATTTTATTCCTACTGAGAAAAGCAACACTGATAGTCTGTCTCCTTACTTTTATATACATACACAGTCTAGGAGGAAGAATAAACTGTGATTTTGTTATGTTATACTACTGGACAGCATTAAATTCCAACAAATAAATATTTTTAAACATTCCAGAACACCAACTAACGACTGACTTATTCCATTATCCTTCTTAGCTTTATAATCCTAGAAAGAAGCTTCATTTAATGTTGTGAGGTTTAAAAGCCCAGCCGATTCCGTGTCAAAATATCATTGAGACGTGATTGTTCATTGTTATTCCAAACGCAATTTACGTTCTTTACGCTTGCTAACGTTAAATGGAAGTAGAGTTCCAACTAGTTAGAGTCGTTAGCAAAGTTTTGAAAGCGGAAAATTTTATTAACTTTCATCTTTTAATGCGTAATCTCTGTAGATCTTAAATATAGAAGCTCAAGTAACGCTATTTAATATAAACTGGTAATGCCAAATTAAGGTAAACATATATACGTGACCGTGCCAGCATAATTAAACGCAACTTGCTTGTTTTGTATAGAGAAGTAGAGAAAATATTATTAACTATACCTTAGGTTGGCAGAGAACTATAGAATAGGAGAATAAAAATGCCTTGTCGTAAATTATGATAAATTTCTATGTATTTTATGTTTTATTTACCTAGGTGTACAACTGTTGTTTGTTTATTTTCCGTTTTTCTTTACCTATTTTGAAGAATTATGATTGGAATAATATTGAATTGAAATTATATGTGATATTTTATATCTAAAATTACTTTTAGTAAAATTTCAATTTTATGGGCTTTAATTATTTAATTAATTCTCTTTTGATTTAATACTTTTGATATAATATTATATAATAGCACTACCGTACACTATGAATATGAATATGCATTCGAGCAGGATTATCTAATAAGTGCTAGTAAATACATCCTAAATAAGATATGAAGATTTAACTTCTGTATGTTACGCAGCTATTGAGTTCTGTGAGAAATGTACTAGTGTAAAATATATAACCACTCTGACTTCAGCCCACCGTGCTGTAAATTATTATGAGTTACTACTATACTTATTCTGCTAAAATACAATAAATGCCGGAAGAATTATAAAACTTTCCCTTAAATATAAACAATTAGAATGATGATTTCGTTCATAAAAGAGAATTATTTTCTATCTTGAGTCGAAGCAAACTCAGAATATTTAAGAAACATGTACACAGTTTAGCGACAAGGTAAAACTTCCTCATGGTCAGAAGAAACCCCAGCTATTTAAATGTGTTTCCTCTTTACCTCTATGTGTCTTCACAACAAAGTTCGATTTTGTTTTCACAAAAATAAATATATTTCTTCGAACTTAACATTTTTAGAAATGATTTTATTATCCTTCCCTGAATCGCTCTGAGCTTTTCCTTTTAGTTAAAAGTCGATTTCAGTTAGTTTTCTGAATTGTTTAATTGATTTAAATTTTCATAACTTTCACCTCATTTACCTATAAGAATGCACCTTAGTTTACCTATAAAAAAATCTATGGATTCAGTTTTAATTTTTTTCTTTAAGCTGTAAAAATTAACAATTAAATAGTTGTCATTATTTGGATATTAATAGTTCACTGCATGCTTCAAAACATTTTAGTAATAACAAGTTAACTGAAAGTCATAATATTTTAATTCCATATTTTATAGCTTCTATATAAATATTTGAAGCAGATTTTCTAAATGTAAATTACATTGTGATTTAATGTATTTTTCTTCATCTGCATTTAACAGGATATTAAGATAAATATCCACAAAATCTGAGGTGGGAAAAATGTTGAATAAAGCTGAAAATGTTTGGCTGAAATGTCTACATACTAAGCAGACCAATGAAATTTTGAGGCATTTTTCTTACAAACATTTTTTTACGCAAATAGTTATCCCAAGACAATCATTGCCATCCTGTTTTGCTACAATGAAAAGAAATTACTGGCATCAAGAAAATGAAATAATACTTGACAAATAAGGAATCTATTTGACATCTTGTTTTTCCATTTTAAAGTAAATGATCTGTAGTAAGTCGCAAGAAAACATATCCAATTGCAAATATATTTATGAATGCAAGGAAAATATGCATTTCTTTAGAAAAAAAACAAATTATACGAATAAGTCCACACTATTACGGGTTTAAAATATTTCTCAATTTAAATTTAAGTAATGGTAGTTGTCCGAGTTAAAATTGCAGTAACAACTGCAATTTAACTCTGAAGTAAACTCAACTCGCCGCAAATGAGCTGCTAGTGTTAGCTACTAGAAAGCTCTTAAAATTTCTGCTCGCCTCTGAAAATTCAAGGAATTTCGATATTTCTATTTTTAGCAGCTCTTTAAATGAAAGAGAAAAGAGATTGCACCTTTATTTGAGATACATTTATCATTTTAAAGTACAGATTGCCCATTTCATAACAATGTACTTTAAAGTTACTAATTAAAATAATTTTGAGATTGAGTACTATGGAACTGAAACCTTAAAAGTTCGATTTGATTTGGCTTAATTCTCTTTGATATGATTATTAGTTTATTGTATAGAGGCATTCAAAGAAAATTATTAATACATGTTTCTTCGGATGTTCTTAATTCAATCTATTTTACCTTAGGGCTTAATGCTTCAATAATTTTCGCAGTTGTATAAGTAATAGAAACGGCACGGAAACATTTAAAAGCGTTCTTTCTAATTTTAAATCCCTTCTAGAATATTCTCGCCCGTCTTTTCTTTGTTCACATAGAATCATACTTTAATTCTTCAGTTTCATTATTTAAACGTCAAGCTGTCAAAATTATTATTATTAGCTTTACGGATTTATAAATGGTTAGAAACGAGTTTTTACAATTAAAAATTTAAATAAATAATATATTATAAATTGAAATTAAAATTAAACGTCACTAAAATGATATAAAATGATATAATAATTCCATAGATATTAAAGAGTATTTTACAAAATAATAATAATTAATAAAATATTAAAAATAATAAAATTTTCAGGTACGTTTTTTGACTTTTGTTTTATGAAAGTATCCCATTAATTTAGTGAGTCGCATTTTGTACTTTAATTTGTTTCTATTATTTGTATTTAATTTGTAATCAAGGGCTTTATAAAATGCACATAAAAGCTTAAAAATTCAATTCAGATGCAAAAACGTTACTTCTTCTTTCTACTTTGTCATTATTTTATTGGTAATCGTAATGAAACGCGTTTCTGTCCATTTATTCTTTGAGACACTCTATGTAATATACGGTTTTGGAAAAATATTTTATTATTCTGAATAATGCTTCAAATACCCATGAAGAATATCAGGGAGATGTATTATGAGTCAATTATGTTTTTAATTTTATCAATTACGTTTTGTTATTAAAAATAAAATAAAATAAATTAAATTATAAAAATGTATCTTTTAGTTTCAATTATTTACTTAGCTAAGCTGTATTATTATTATATAACTGTAATTAAATAACTGATTAAATATTAATGTTAAAGATCTTATATCACATTCAATGTCAACGTTCCAAAAAATAGCTATTCGTCAGATCGAATGAGAAGGTAAAGAACTACTATATTACGTCCCCATATTAGCAATACTTGGTATGTCATTTAAATAATAAATGTCATACATCGTAACGTAACGTACAGATATTAGGAAGACTTCTTTAAGAATATTTTGAAGAGAAAATTGTTTAGGTTAGCGCTTTGGAAACGTTAGGAGGTTAATGTTATTTCAAATGAAAGTTCTTATTTTAAATCTGAAGAGATAGTTTAGGAAACCAGAAGATCAAAATTTATTATTGCTACAAAAATTCGCAGTTTGTGCTTTTGTATATTTTCAAGCCTTATTAAAATTAAACGATTTTTAACAAAATAATTTTTTTATAATTCTATTCACCTACTTTGATATTAAAGCATTAAATTTTGCCTCACTTTGGAAATGAGCTAGCAGCCCTAACCTCATTAGTTTATGATTATACATAAATATTATTCTATGATTTATTAATTCTAAAGTTAATCAGATCTTCTTAACTTTCAGAAAGGCTCTGCTCCTGTCGATGAAATATCGGAAATGATCCATATTCAGGTTATCAAAACTACCACTTCAAAATGCGCTTCTCTTGAAGTCCACTTCTCAGTCCATATTAATTCCTTTCGTTACATGCCCACAGTTAACATTTAGAATCAGAACTACATAACTTCTAAGTCGGATTTTACGCGGCGGCTGTCTATTGGATGCATCAAACGCTGAAGTCACAGAGGGTCTCTTTGATTACAGAACTTCGTGCTGACAACAGACTAAGAGGTTTATGTCGTGGTTATTCTGATTTGGTGGGAAAGTAGGAGGTTTGAAGGAAACAAGCAAGCAGACACAAATCATCAGGAAAGACAAATATGTTCTTTTATTTTTAAATTTTGTTTACATTTTGTTTAATGTGGTATGAGATGAAGATACTAGTTTTGAAAATTAATGTTTTAATGTTTTTAAAGACAACGATTTTCTGTGGTTTTAAATAAATTGTTAAATTCGTTTTATTTTCTTAGATATTTTTTAATTGGAGCGTTTTTGCATGCAGACAAGAACATTCCTTCTCTATTTGGTGATAACATATGTAGGCAAAGTAAATAAATAAAGATAAATCTTGAACGAACAAAATATCGATCCCAAATAATATAAGAACATGTAAGCTCAATTTTACTCATTTATTTTCAGAATTTTAATCTAAAATTTAACTATTTATAACTAATCCATGAACTAGATTCACATATATTTACCAATCATTAGACGATTTCTACCCTTTGAACTTTTGAATTAACTAAATTGATGTGGAAAATAGATTTATAAAGCAAAACTGTCGCGAAAGTTAATTTATTTTATGCAGAATCGAAATATTATTTATTGGTATAAAAGGAAAGTATTTTATAAGAATAGTTTAATAAGCATATTTTTGTTAAATAGTTTTATTAACAAAAAGTTAAGTATTTTTATTAACAAATATTTTTAAATGTGGCATTAAATACTATGTTTCTCATTATCTATACAGAATAAAATCTAAGGAAACAGAGAAAAGTTTCTTCATTAATAGATTTTTGCTAGAGGCACTATAATGTAATTAAACATATTTAATAATCAAATAGCATTGCTTAATCGTTTTCCTTCTTTCAGATCATATTTTTCATAATTTTCTTCTGAAACAATATAATATTAATCATATTTAATGTATATTTGAATAACGAAAATAATGGGAAGTTAATTTATCATCTGAAACATTGTACACAAAAAAATCAAACCTCAAAACTAGTATTTACTTAAAATAATGCGAATTACGTATTTTAAAATTCAAAATTATGTACTTTCAAATTAATAAAATATTATGTTTTCTATGCAGAAGTAAAGCAAAGAAAACAAACTGCAAAGGCTCGTTCTCATTTTAAAATCAAATGTAAAAATTCTGTTCGTTTCTTCCAAATACAGTACTGATTTTAAATCCCAGGTCATGAAACCAAAAATGTAAAAGTCTTCTAAAACTCTTACATAGAGAGTGATACTCTACCTCGTGTACGAACTTATGCGAGGAATAAAATTCTTAAAGACGAATCAGGATCAGAGGGTAATACAGGGTCCAAAAGGCAACTATAGCGCAATAGAGGGAGTTGCTAGTAAATATCTCCGCGTAAGAAAACTGTCTGTGGAATCCCAGCCGTAGAGGTGACACGAAAAGTCACATAAAAGGTCTTATGGCGGATACAACTATTAACAATGTGGAGAGTATTGTTGTTTGCATCTGCATGGGTGCTCTGCAAAGCCTTTGGTCCGTTTCAGGATAATCGTAAATCCACGTAGAGCCGATGTCTGTCTTGTGTTCCATTTTCTAGCCAAAATTTAAAACAACTGCGATCTTTCTTAATTTCGCAGTTAATATATTTGATGAATAAAGTAATTTGCTTTAATTATATGTTGCTATTTCATCTTTCGTGGTCTCTGCATCCTGACACATTAACATGGAGTTTCCGACCTTGCAGTATTATCTGATCCCGATCCGTCTAGTACCCTAGCCTTCTAGTAACCTAGCCTAATTACCCTAATCCTTCTAGTAACCTAGCCTAATTACCCTTTAGCCTAATTACCCTAATCCTTCTAGTAACCTAGCCTAATTACCCTTTAGATAACCTTCCCTACCCAAGCAGTTTGTGCAAAAGGTAGTGAATCGCTGTATATGTTTTCGGTTGCTATGCAGGTTAACTAGTCTTAGTTACGCATAATTTGTGTTCTCAGTGCAAAAGTCATCCCAAATTTGCTTTAAACATGTCAACTATTCTGAACGTGACATTTAGAAATTTCTCATCGTTCATTGCTCAAAATATGGTTACTTGTTTGGTAACAGTATATATTCTATATCTTTTAAACGATATTTTAGAGAATTAACATATAAGACTGAACAAGTAAATAAATGTAGTGCCAAATAAAGACATAAAAAAAACCCCTTAAAATCTTAAAAAAAAAAAAAAAAAAAAAAAAAAAAACTGAAAGCTTTCAGATTTTACATTACACCCAAAGGAGCGTTTTTTTAACGTTTTGTGTGTTACTTTTTGAATATCCTGTTCTTCGCACTTAAACCATAAAATTCAATTCAACAGCAATATCGCATAATAATGTTTTTTTTTCGTACAATGTTGCCATTACTCGCTTTGAAATCGTTGAGTTTTTTAATAAAAAATTCGTTAAAGTGTTACAAAATATGAAATCGATAATAACGCAAATTCCAGAATTCCAAATTTGAGCTTCCATATGGCCTTATTCGGGGGGAGAGGTACGTTAATCAAAATTTGATGGCTCTAGGTACCGCTGTTTTATCACAATGCGTGAAATATACATATATTTATGCAATTCTTAATTATTTAATTGCTTTAAGTATAATACAGGGTTCTAATATTTGGTGGCAACAATTTAGTTAATCAGCGCAAAATGCCAAAACGAAATTAATAGCCCTTCTGGGCAAATTGCCCCTTTCAGCTAAAAATAACAATATTAAAGCAAGACCTCCAAAATAGCAACCAATCTAAAGCGAATAAACGGAGAAAGCAAAAAAAAGCTTTATACAATCCAGCGAGCCTTCCTTCTTAACTACACAAAAAGCTACAGAACAATATCAAATGCGGCACTCTTCCAAATCGCTAACAGCACACCACATTTTATACGCACTGAGCAAGAACTCCATAAGACAATAGTACTACAACTACGAAAGAAGAGCCATTACAAATCATTAGAACTTTTAGCAGAGAATTACGAGACACCGACACTTCCATATGAGCACCACCCAGGAAAAATAATATCACATTAAGCATGAAAAAAGAAGTAAGCGAAAAGAAATTCCCCCAACTGTATACAAACGGTTCCGGTCTAAAAGAAGGTAAAGGCAGCGCAATCAATATCTACCTACGTCCCAATTCGACAACAGCAACGAAATAGTATATTCCAAGCGGAATCAGTAGCGCTTCTTCAAGCAATAAAATACAGCATCACAAACTCCCTAAAAGCGGCATATTACCTTTACAGAGTCTTTCGGTAATGCATGCCATCCCAAACCCGCACCACTGATCAAAATTAATCCAGGAGATTATAGAAAGAACTTCAGCATAAATAAAAATCAACACTTCTTTGTCACTTGGCTGAAGACACATGCAGGGACAAAAAGCAACGAGAAGGCTTACATCCTAGCCAAAGAAGCAGCTAGGGGTCAAAATGCACAAAATTTATCAGTACCATGGCCTGGCTCGCACCTTAAAAAAATCATAAGCAACAAATCTAAAGCTGAATGGCAGAACTGGTGGGAGAAATCCGAACAAGGAAGGACTTATCAGTTGTTCCCAAAAGTAGGCACAGCACCCAGTTTAATAACAAACGTGGTTATTAGGGCCATACCCTGATAATAACCCAGGGTATGGCCCTTTTCCCAGGTACTTTTACGCAAGGAAATTAGCAACATCAGATCAGTGTGCATGTGGAGAAAGAGGCAGTCCCGAATAAATGCCTCCTCACAGCTGAACTTTATCTAAAATTCCCGAATTCAGAAAGCGAAGTGACTTCCTTTATTAGTTACGTTACCAAGAACAACCATCTCCGGAAAAAAAATCATAATTATAATGAACTTCCTGTCCACAAGAGGCACTGAGCTATGCAACACAGCCTAGGATAATATAACAAAACTATTACTTAAAACATTGTATGTAAGCAGACCTGGAGCTGTCCTCCATAGCATGTAAGGGCGAAAGGCACTAACTGTGAAACCATCAATGTATATTTAAGGAAAGAAGAAAGACACTGCCCGTGGTGTGGTAAAATACAAACCATTGCAAGCAACGCCTGGCAGGGTCTCCTGTAGGGCCTTTGTGGGTGTAATTATCTGGATATCTAGAGTGGCTGGACTACACCCACATTGCCAATGGTTAAAAAATGGGTGTCCACCACGCTTCTCCATATCCATATCCATATTCTTAGATTAAAAATTAACTTTAAGAAACTTGAAAATTTACATATTTTCGTATATCAGTGGATATAAAATTGCCAGCATCTATCAAAGATTCAAGAGCCCACATTTCGGGAATAGCTTAATCTATTATAAACTAAACAAAGAAAAATGCAACCAAAACAAATTAGAAACTTATAAAAAATTCTGTTTCAGTATCTCAAGAGACTCGTTAAGTAATCATTCTGGAACTTGTAAAAAATTAAAA
The DNA here is from genome assembly GCF_044657685.1 of Stegodyphus dumicola. Lineage (NCBI taxonomy): Eukaryota > Metazoa > Arthropoda > Arachnida > Araneae > Eresidae > Stegodyphus > Stegodyphus dumicola. Next base: position 86,951,812 of record NC_140772.1, on the reverse strand, counting down.
CCGCTGTTTCTTCAGGGAATGGTTACTCAGTTACTCTTGAGATTGTTTTTAAAACTGCCTCATTTAGTAATTAAATTTTCTTTTTAATGCTATTTAATGTAACTACTTTTAATCGCTTGTAGTTAGTTGAACATTTAACACTATTTCTTTATTTAGTACAGAGCCTTCGCACACGCATCGTTTTGATTTACTTATACCAGTAAATTAATCCCCAAAGTACGAGTATTTCAAACATTAGCATCAAGGTTTCAAACATTAGCATCACCTATTAACTAGGAACTGCGAAATCAATATGTAACTAGTTAATAGTTTAATAACTTGTTTTGGATTTAGCTTAAATTTCGAAATGTAAAAGAAGGAATCAAGCAAGTATAATAGAAGAAAGGAGATATTAATAAAAATATATCAATTCAATTAACATTGAGTAGCTAAAATTTTTAGAGCTAATGTTTTAAAAACTATTCGTGCGATATTTACAAAACTTGGCATTTTAGCATAATTTGAGTTGTAGAATCAAAATATGGAAAAAATAGGTATGTTATTTCAGAAAAAATTCAAATTTTGTGTCAAAATACCTATGTTAGAATAATGCTGAATATAAATCTATATCATAGTTCGCACTTTCGAGGCTTGAACAATGCAAGTTAAATTTCGTCAATCGTCCCAGTTGGACGGAAAATATAGAACTGCCCCTTTTTTATCCCCTCTACGTGTACTTAATATCGATATATATTAGGTATTTCTTCAGCTGCAGAAGTATACAAAGAAGAGCACATAGCTATGTAATAGGTTCTGTCGGTCCTTGCTAAGTGTTCAGCGTGCGCCCAATTTGGGGGAAGAACACACCGGAGGCGATCTGTACGCACAGATACTGTACGCTTGTAAAGAACCATACCACCTCATTGATTCAAATGCGAGCCCATAGGTAAAGCATTTAGCTTCACTGACTCCTATACCAGCTGAACGGCTAATTGAAACCACCTTATCAAAGACACAAACAATGGGCGGTTAGGTTAGTATAATTTGTGAAAATCCTTCTTGGCTACCAAAGAGCCGTGCAGCCCCAGGCCTTCTTGCCGAAGTCGAACATGCATGCTTTCTCGGGTAATGAACTATTCATAAAGCATTCACCGTGCAAGAAAGGATTGTGTTAATTTTAAAGCGATTATAGCGCCACTGTAAACTGTTTCTCCAGCGAGAATTTTTTTTTTCTTTTTCTTTAAAATCTTCATTTGTCGTAGATTTTGAATTTCTATTCATTTAGCAATCTAACACAAATTTTTTCGAAGCAAGAAATTTTAGAAAATAATTTTGCATCATTTGTGAATATAATGCACAATATGGAAGCTTTATGAATGTCAAGTATATTTTAAAATCTGTAACTCTACTGTATAAAATTAACAAATTGTACTGGAAAGATTATATATTTTTATAATGAAAAGGTTTCTAAGCTATAATCATTGGCCTATTCAAATATTCTTGAAGAATAATTTAGAAAGAAATTTTGCAGAGAAAATACATTTACTAAAATATACAGAGTTAGGAATATTTTTCAGCATATTATTCTACAAAATAGCATTGTTTCTGAAAATTAGCTGGAATGCTTTAGAATTAATAAGTATGTTACGTGATAACTTATGTGCTGGTGTAATTTAAACGATAAAACAAAGAAGTTATGCTGCGAAGAATAGCAACAGCTCTGAGAATTTGTACTTTGTTCAGCGGTATATAGTTCACTAAGGCAAATGTGTTTTTGTTATTTAAAACATAAATTGGCAGGACTTCAGAGATTTCTAACATTTAAAGAAGAAAAACAAAACCTTTATTCACTTAATTTAAATCTCATTTCTAAGACACAAAATTTTATCTAAAACAGAACTTTTGTTCTGATTCCGGAAATTTGTTCTCGAATGTTTATTCCTAAAATGTTAGGGTTTCGAAACTCTACAGATTTTCCGCTTCTATGAGATCATTTACATTCATGTGGTAACTTCTAGAACTCTGTATGTGAATGAATTTCAACAGATACAAAGTAATTGCTCAAAACGAACTTATTATGTATGTGCGGTGCTTCATTTCAGCAAACAGTAAATCAATCAACTCAGATTGCTGCAAAATGTCTATTTTTACTTTGACTATCGCTATTACATAAACGTAATTCAGCTAAAAGGAGCTAATATGCCTCGAATGCTACCATCTGATGAATTAAATTTCCCTTTTTTCGCGTCCAAATGAATTCAACATGAGTTACATACATTATTAGGCATAATGATGTCAGCAGCTCTTTCGCAAACCTAAAATTTTTGTACGTGCAACACTCTCTTAAAATGTATTTCCAAAACAATATCGAAATTCTCTCAAGGGAACAAAGCATTGCAAAACTTTCTGTTTAATAGAATATTTCAGTTTATTCATGATATATGAATGCATATGTATAATAGTACATTATACCTACCCAAATAATCACTCAGTAAGTACATGCCTCTCCTCTACAGTCCTCGATTAAACTTTATTTTCGCAACCACTGGTCGTGGACATGTACTTCCAGGTCCGAAAATATCTAAAACTGAAATTAATGTTTTTATACTTTATTTTTGTATTTTTATATTAAAAATGTCGACTTTGTAAAAGTTGCGAAATTTAATTTTTATACGCCCCACCGATCTTCATACTTACCACACAATACTTACGGAGTACTTTTATACTTATATACATAAAAATATTACAATGATAATAAAGAACCAGATCTGAAAATTGTATCTTTCGTACAAAATAAAAATGAGCAAGATATTTAATTTAAAATTTGAGATATCTATTCTTGAAGCCTCAGTAATCGTACATAAATTAGAGAAGCAATATTATAATTCTTATCTAATTAAAAATAAAGTGTCAGCTTCTGGAAAGATTTGTGTTGTGTACGTAAATTGAAAGGCGAGCACTGATGTACAGGATTTCGTGAAACGTTTTGAACAAAGTAAAACGTTTCAAAAGAGATCTTAATTTTAGTACAATATACAAATAGTAAGAATCCATTGCTAAGCAGGTCTCTAAAGGAATGAATCGATCTGTATTATTTTCATAGGAAGAAAAATTATAGACGAAATGATATTTTTAATATTCAGTAATAAAAATGTTTCATTTCAGAAATTAATGGAAATAACTCTCTAAGATACTGTAAAATAGGGTATTAAAACGACAACAACAATAAAAAAATCAGTCTCATAATAACTCTATGTTTGGTAGTACCCAATATCAAAAATGGGAAGTAAATGAACATAGTTTAGGCTTACACTAAAAAAATTACATCTTTGTAATTGAAAATAAAATTATAAAATGAGAATTTCAAGGCAAAAAGCTTCCACTAATTGAATGATTTTAGCGTAACATTTTTTGGAAATGTCTGACGCTTTGTTGATTCCATTTCTGTAAAGTTTTATTTTCATAAAACCACAAGAGAAGAAAGACTACAAGGTTTAATTTCGATGGTCACAGCGGCCATTCTATTGAAGCCGCATGTGCAATTAAAAAAAATGCTGAAGATCTAAGTTATCTTTCGCTTTTAAATACTATCGTACTTTAAAGGAATAGCTAATATAATACTTTATATGGAATATATTCAGGCAGCTTTTGTGTGCTTTTCCGTAATCCTTACACTTACAAACATATTGATGGGTATTGTTGCCCATTGTGAGTTCGTAAACGTCTTAAATAATTGGGCCAGATGAACAGGAAAAGCGCCAAACTTTATTCCAAATTTAAATGAATAGTAGCTCTCAAAGAGGAATTAAACAGTTATACTAGCTTAATAAGAAAGAAGTAATAAACTGAGTCTTACTAATCCAGAAGTCAAACAACAAAAATCAGCGTTATATTTACAAAATTTTCACAGTAATTTAGTAACAGTCTTAATTAAACTGAGTCTTCTTAAAAGCAACAAAAATCGTAAATCATAAAATCTTTCAAAGAACAAAGCCTAAATCAGAAATTACTAATAGAAAATCCAAATGGTGGCAAACATTCTAAGAGTACGGAATCCAATTCCCTCAAAATTCTCACAGCCTCCTATATACACTCATGTCCATAAATTAAGGATAATTCGGAGTCACGCGGAAATCAAACTCTAAAATAAATATATCACCTGTAAAATCACTACACACATCTTCAAGAACCATATGCAAATTTCAGAACTTAACCAGATGACACCGATGGTACGTCACAATGACGAGAGAGTAGGAGAGTGATATATAAGGAATACAGGCAAAGAAGTAAAATTGTTCGCAGGCGCTTTATAAGCATTTCAGTGCAATAACCGAATAGTTAGGACACAAAGGAGGCATTTGGATGATTTTTTACGTGGTAGAATTATCGGCCGTCTGGAATGTGGGCGTAACCAACTGGAAGTATCAGACGAACTTGGAATTGCCCAGAGTGTTATCTCCAGGCTTTGGCAACAAGATGATGGTAATGTGAGTAGACGTTACAGCACAGGTCGCCCCAGAGTTAGACGAATGAGGACCGGTATTTGGCAGTTACTGCCAAAACAAATAGGCAGAGCACATCCTCAGACCTGTCTCTTCAGCCAATGGTACGACAATTTCAAGGCAGACCGTGTACATACGCTTAGGGCAGATTGGTCTATATGCTCGTAGACCTGTCAGATGCATTCCACTTACTGCAACTCACTGTCGCCTGCGGTTAGCCTGGAGTAGAGAGCATGCATTGTGGACACCGCAACAGTGGGCTTGTGTGATGTTTTCCGACGAGTCCAAGTTTAGCTTGCAGTCTGATTCTCTCCGGTCTTTCATATGGAGAGCTCCAGGTACCCGTTACCACCAAGAAAACATCATTGAACGACACCGTTACGGTGGCGCAGGAGTGCTCGTTTGGCGTGGAATTATTCTGGGTTCCAGAACTGATCTGCATGTTCAAATTGGAACCATTACAAGCCAAATCTATCGGGACGTCATTCTGGAACAACATGTATGTTTGTTTCGGGGTGCCATGGGCGCACAATTTGTGTTTATGGATGACACAGCCCGTCCTCACCGTGCAAACATCGTAAGCGAATGCCTTCAATCGGACGATATCACCCGTATGGACCGGCCAGCATTCTCACCGGACTTGAATCCAGTAGCACGTGTGGAACATGCTTGGCCGACGAGTTGCAGCCCGTCAACCTCTTCCTACATGTCTACCGGAACTTCGGAGAGCATTGCTTTTTGAGTGGTGTAATATCCCCCAAGATCAGATCGATAATTTGATACTCAGCATGCCTAGGCGTAGTACGGACTGTATTGCATCGTCTGGGAGACATACAATGTATTAACAATCATACCAACCATGTAATATTGTTTTTTTGTAAATAGGTATTTTTTTGTAATTTGCTCCAGGAAGAAAAAAAATCGCTCATTTTTTTAATAATATCAAACATATAGCATCTTTTTTTGCTCTTTACCTTTTGTTTAATAAATAAGCCTTACAAATAAGTCAAATTTGTTTTACTTCTAACTCTTTCTCTGCCTGATTTTGCATTATCCTTAATTTATGAACATGAGTGTAAATGCGTGCGTATGATAAAAATAAGCATTCATATCAACATTGTAGCTTTTATTTGCAATAATTACCCCTTCCTTGTAAATCCGTTACATTCCCTTTCTCTGGAAAAACTAATAACTGCTTATAATAAATCGGTCTGAGCTGCATTATTTCAACATTAATCCATGTGATGTGGTATACGGCTAACGAGACAGACATCTACGTAAATCTTCAGAGAATAATCATTTCAAATTTGGTTACCAAAATTTAAAGTTAACCATTCAAAGTAAAGTTGAGCCCAAATTAAATCATCGTGAACTGAGTTTATTATTGAACACTTATTGATTTCTCTCCCTCACTACCATTCTGCCAACATGCTTGCTAACCCATGCTGTACTTTCTACAGTCCATCGAATGAATAGTTATGAAGATGCAGAAAAGGCACTGTGAAACACAAATGCGTAGATTGCGCTTGCGTACGTCTACGACAAGAATTGTTTGGTTCAGAGATAAAAAGCTGCCTGCTTTATATACCTGACACGTATATACATTTCATGCATCAGACATTTAGATGCATTCTTTATATATCTACATGCAACATTTAAATTATTTCATATCGTCAAACAAGCAACCCTTGGGGTCACTTTTCCCATTTTTAATCGTTTTTCTTTGTTCCTCCTACAGATAAGTTAAACATTTTTGTTCTCAGTTAATATTTTATAAATATGAATCAAGTTCCTTCTCTCGATTTTGTAAATTATTTCGTTTTAATTTTAATATTAGTAATTGTATATACTACTTTTTCTTTACTTGGCAAGTTGAATTTATTTCATTTAAATTTGTATTTATGAACTATTATTTTATATAAAAGCAAAGCAGCTGTATAGAGGAGGCATTCGAAATTTTCACATGAACTACACTAATTAAATAATTTAAAATGGTTCATCAGCTAATTTAGGATGAACAGAAACACAGTAGTTTTCCTAGGAAGTTGACTTCAACTGAGATCTCATCTACCTCCTCTGGACAATGTTGAATCAGATTTTTATTGCATTCCTCGCCCTTTTCTCCTTTTTTATGTATATTTACGTTATTCTCTTGTTTTTTGAATTTTTTCTGGTTTCAAAACACTGAGTTAATGAGGTTTTTTTACATATTTTATTGGGAGATTTCAGGATTGTATTGATTGTATGTTCCATTTCTTTCATGGCTTTGTGGTTTAGTTCGAAATCTGTTATTTATATATATGTAAGATATAATAAAATACGATGGCTACGTTAAGAAATTATTGGCACTCAAAAATTGACTATTCTAAATTTTATGTTCTCCCCTAAGTTCAGCCTTTCTCCTAAATTCGAGATCTTTCCAAATTGCATAACACTGCTTGAAAAAGGGAACTAAAACTAAAATTAACCAATCGAACTTAGCTTTACTTATGCACCTACGTAGTATAAATACTGCTTCGCAAGAAATTACGCCCCCCCTTTTCCTAACTTCTGCCATGCAAACAACACCGCGTTGCAATTCTTAATTATCTAAGATTACCTCGTACCTTTTAAACCAGTGTGAATAAAAATTTATTGTATTCAACGGTGATTGGAAAATTGGAAAGTAATTTGTCTGCCAAAGAGATGATAAGAGATGTGCAAAAATAAATATGGTGATTCTTCAATTCAGTTTTGTTATATACATAAAAGTAACAAGAAATACAATATATCCATAAAAGAAACAAGAAAGCAAAAGTTAAAAAAAAGTTTGTTTTTCACGAAATTTAGAACTTAACAATGAATTAGAAAGATTCTTGATTTAAGGATATTTTTTCATGCTATTGGCAATAGTTGAATCAGTTTCAAATGTGCAAGTGTATTCAAGTTCTTCAATTATTTGAAGCCAACGTTGTGCAGCTAGCGCTCCTCAGAGCCCGTGTGTTGTATAACCAAAACAAAAAAAAAAAAAAAAAAAGGAATGGAAGGAAAGAGTTACACATGCAACGTTGGATTATTAAATTATCAGTGGTTGGATAAATTTCAACTAGTATTACTTCTTCTTAATTACTTCTTAAGAACTTCTTAATTAATTAAAATCAAAACACAAAAACTATCAACAGCAATTTGAAATATGAGAATGTTCAAAATTAAATGGAAATTTCTACATTGTAACATTAAAGCAACGACTGAATTTACTTTAGGAGTATATCTACAGATAGCAAAACATTGGAAGCGTTAATTTGAATTTTATGTGTTGTCTTTCAAACAGTAGACGGATTTCAGTTAATTTAACCTCTACTGCATTCTCATTTGACTTCTAGCGTACTTGCGAATTCCCGCATCTAAATATAACTGCATTCTAAAAACTGAAAATTCCTTTGAACTATTAACTATTTCCATGTGGATTTTCGTCTTCATCCTACATATAAATATGAACACGAATCTGTTTTCTTTCGAAAATCGTTTTTGAAGGTGTCCCTCAGTTTAAGCAGAAGCTCACATGTTCACTGCTCTAAGAACAATGCACGTATGTATTGTCCAAAGCATGTTGAATCTAATAAATCCATATTAAATTTAATAAATGCATGTTAAATCTAATGAATTCAATCCATTTCCAATATAGGAATTGAAAAATTTAGAACTTCACTCATACACGCAGCGTGAAAATAGAAAACCTTGTAAATAATATCGTATAAAAATACTCTTTAATAGTAATCATATCTTAAGACTACTTCTATAATTTGATGCACCGAAAAAACATTTTCAGCTTTTTCTTAGCTCTTACGTTTCACGAGTTCTCTTTTCGAAAATGAGTAACTGTTTTCGCATTTTATATAAATTTTCTGACTAAAAACTTGAATATACTAATCCATAACACATTACGAAGGAATATTAGCAGTTGAAAAAGACTCCAATACATAGTAGCAGAGGAAGTTTCAAAACCTTACCCAAAAGGAATATATAGGAATTGAAAAATTTAGAACTTCACTCATACACGCAGCGTGAAAATAGAAAACCTTGTAAATAATATCGTATAAAAATACTCTTTAATTGTAATCATATCTTAAGACTACTTCTATAATTTGATGCACCGAATCAAATTTGATGCACCGTTATATTACTTAAGTTACAAAACCTTAGGCATCTTACCCAATTAATTATCTGTGTTAATATTTTAGTTGTTTGCTTTCTTAGACGATTTATTCAAAGCACAGGTACATCTTTCACATTAAATATGCCATTTTCCTTTTTTCTCTAATAAATACTTTAAAAATAAAATCATAAATGCAACTTCTGTTCTGATGATTAATGATTATTAATTATTCGACGTTACCTTAAGTATATTTTTATGGGATGGTGTGACACACTTAGTATACTATCATCAGATAGTTTGATTCTTGACATATATTTGTTACCTCATACAACTAATAAATATGCTAAATACTTGCTAATGCATTTTTCTGTTTCATTTTCTACTCGTAGTTTTACTAATGTACTTAGACGTAATCTCTAATTTTAATAATTACCGTATTTTAACTTATTTTATTTTTTTCAAAGTTGTAGCCAATGTTCAAGATGTTACGACAGTAAGTATTGTTTGTTTTCGTTCTGTTTATGTATCTAGTACACATGATAATGGTAATTGAATTTATATTTGACTGGAAATATTTACAAATATGAAATTAATTTTACATGAATATAGTTACTGTCATTTAAATATGGTGACTGAATATTTTTTTTTTTTGTATTTATATTTCTGTCTATACTTCTGAAAAAAGCCTGTTTATCTTTTACTTAAACCAGTTAGGAATATAAAAAATTGCATTTCTCTTTTCAAGTTAAAAGAGCGAAATATAATAATATCTATAAATAATAAGCAGGCAGAAGTGTTATTTCAAAGCAAGGCCGTGAATTATTCATGACACGAACACGAATTATTCAAAATTAGATACGAATTTTATTTTTTAAATTAGGGGCTGAAAGTTAAAAAAAATTACCTTAGGATCATATAACATCAATAATTTACCATTAATATACAGTCACATATTCATGCACATTATGTCTACTCTCTTGGTTTTGTTATAATCCCCCTAAATGTAGCTAACACCAAAAAGTATTGGGAGTTACACCTGGAATCAATGGAACTCTGTTCCATGTTCAACCTAGAATTGGAATGGTCTTGAGGTGCAATGCCTATGCAAGTAGCATTTTTCATTTATTCAGTATTTCCCTAATCTTTATAATATCAATATCGGAGGGTTTTTCTTAGAACGTTCTTCCATGAAGTCATCCTTGTTCTTTAAAAAATCTTTTTTTCCCTGCGATGGCATGATTAAAGAAAGAATGTTCGTGTGCTGCACATTCCCAAGCAGGTTAGTTTTGAACAGATAATACAAATAACGAATATCTCACATAAGACTAACTAATTTTCATTGTATTCTGTCTAAAATTCATATTATTTTATTTGTTTCTGAAAATTTTTTTCTGAAAATAAATTTTGATAATTTTATTGTCATTTTTTTATTATTTTTATTCTCGAAACGGCATTTTGAATTGAATCACTGTAAACGATGTATCACTTTCAAAATGCTTCCACCAAATATTATCGCCCTGTATTTAAAGAAACTGAATAATACAAGGATGTATGTAGCTTCCTCGCGTTACGAAAAAACAACACCTAGAACCATCAAATTTTGAATAACGTAGTCTTCCACTCGAACATGAAAGCCCGAATTTTGAATTTCGAATTTGTTTTATAATCTATTTCATATTTTGTAAGACTTTAACGAATTTTTTATCAACCAACTCAACCATTTTAAAGCAAGCAGTGGCAACACTGTACAGAAAATAAACATTTTTATCTCCAACTCGCACGTGTGGCTATCGGAAATTCTAACGATATACTGTTTATAAATATTTTATGATTTTGCTACTTGAAATTGAATTTTATGCAGCGTAAAAGCGAAGAACATGATATTTAATAAATAAAATAAGCACACAGAATGTTAATAGACAAAAAAAGAAGAGTTAGGTAAAGCCATTTTAGTAAGAAAACTGAGCATTCATATGATAAACTGAGAAAAGACTGGAAAAAAAAATCAGAAATATGCATGGCAACACTAAATGTTGCTACACTGCTTTTAAAATTTTTATAATGTTGCTCTTGAATTTTATATAGCCTAAATGCGAAGAAAATTATGCTTATTAATAAAGCTAAAAAGACAAAAAAAAAAAAAGAATGGGTTAGTTGGAGGGAGTGGTAATAGCGAACTGGTAGACTGCGAGCTCAGCGAGAGCGTAAAAATCCTCAGCAAACTCATGTTAGACGGCCGTTAAAATCTGAAGCCCTTCAGATACTTTTTGATAATTTTATTAATGTTTTCTGTATTTATAGGTTTTTTTCATTGTTGTTAAAGCACAATATTAAATTTACTATATTTCCACCCAAGTCCATTATTTCTGAAAATTATGTTCAGGCATATCCATGTAAAATCAACCACCTATCCCACATGTATTGCGTGCTCGTAACTTATTTTTATAATTACAGCAAATATCACATGCAGCCAGTTCCGTCAATTAATATTCATAAATATGTAGAAGTGTAGAAACACATTCGTATATTTATTCACACTTTAGTTTCTCGTAATGTGATGTGCTTTCGGCACATGTAACAAGAACAGCTATAATAAAGCAAGACAAAAGAAATTTCGTTGCCTAAACTGAGATATTCTGGAAAGAGGGGGAAAAGAAACAATGAAGATTCTTGTGACTTCGAAGTCCTTAATCAACAAAGAAAAACCATTTTTCATTTGTGTTAATAAGAAGCTATGTATCGCTAAAATACTTCACACACAAAAGTTTCGAAAATTTGAAGTTGGAGCTTGCATAAATTAAACGGGAAACAAATCGTTAGAAACTAATTATGTATCTTGTGCAGATAGATAAGTGGGTTTTGGTTTGTCCGCTTTTTTTGTTCTGTTTTGATTTTTCGCTTTTGAAAAGTTATTAATCTTAAACAAATGCACTAGAAAGGTGATATTTGAAGATAAAACACGGAGTTTGTTATTTAAGCAAAACTAGCGTGATTTGGAAAGAATTTGAATATTCGTATAAATGGTGTAAGTTTGAAACAGAGCATCTTAAGACACGAACTAAAATTCAAATTAGTATCCTTTGCGGGTAAACGTCAGCTAACATTATCTTCACTGAAACCATTAAGCTTTATCTTAGTACATACTAGTGAGCAAAACTGATGCGACTGACACTTCTCTTAATCTAAATACGAAAAACAAAGAGATTTGCATTTGAAGACGATAGTCAATAGTGATTCAGAAAGAAGGATGTATTTTTATTAAAACTATTCTTAATTTACGTTACTTTAATATTTCAATGCACTCGTCATGTACTGCAAACTCATAAACTGGATTTAAATGGGTCCTTTATTTCGAAAGGAATGATACCACATCGAGTTCTCACTTTTACTCCTTTTAGTAAAATAGATTTGAATTAATTGCATTATGACAAGCCACACCCACTAAGATTTTCTGCCTAAGGGGCGATGTCTTCATGGAGAATTATCTATGAAAATTTGATTCGTAATCGCGTTACATAAGAATAAAAGACCAAAAATGCCTTTGCAGACATATAGATTCTTCAGCATTTGAACCCGAGCCCAGCCACTAGTATTCTGTAGTCTACACACGACAATAGACGGGCCTCTGCTAACGTGAACGTGCGACATGGAATAAAAAAGCAGTTATGAATTTCCTGACAAAAAAATGCTATTTTAAATCTAATTTTTGAACAAATGAGGTATAAAAATGTCAGGTTTACTGCATCATCTAACCGCTGCGAATCGACGTCCAAAAATACGTTAATGCAGTTAATTATTACCAGTTACATATCAGTGAATATAAATCACTTAAACAATGTGATGTGTGTTAACATGGTTATAGATTTATTTCTGCTACATTTGGGGATATTTTTGTGATATTTTATGAATACTACACGGGTTCAAAATTTGCTGTAAGTTGAAGCGCTAATTTACCTAGCTAATTTCTTGGTTCATCGTTGTAATGTTTGAGGCTTATTCTGAAAAAGACCTTCAGATTCATTCAAATTCGCATCGCATAAACTTGATGTACAAGTTCAATCGTTTGGTGCCGCACGAGCTAACTCAAGCACATAAAGAAAGACGTCGTGTTCTAGACGTGTTCTAGACTACACTAGTCTGCTCGAATATTAACGTAGGAACAAAATTCTGGACCTTATCGTCACTTATGATGAAAAGTGGATTTACTTCATCAACACAGGCTGAAAATGTGGTTGGTCTGCGCCCGGTGAGCCTTAAAATCCTCAGCAGTGGTGTGCAGCGAGCTGCTAATCCGTGTTGGCGCTGCTATTAAGAAAAAACGTCGAATTGAGTTCCGGCGCAAAAAAGTAATGTTCATTCAAGATAATGCAAGACCACATGTGTCTGCATTCACCGGTTAGACTCTGTACGAACTCGAATGGAATCTTTTGCCACACCCACCATATCGCCCAGACCTCGCTTCTTCGAACTTCTACATTTTTTTCACACATGCAGCTACATCTTGCTGGTGTTATCTTCCATTCTGTACAGGACGTTGGGAATGAGATTAATCTATTTTTGTACACCAAGTTCCTGCGTGGAATGCTTTGTAAAACTTCAAAAATATTGGCAAAAAGTCATAGGTTTGGATGGTGACTATCCGCACTGAAGATACTGTTTTCATATTTTTTCCTAACTTTATTAAGAAATTTTTTTAGCAGAAAACAGATAGAACAAATTAGGCAATTGTTACGATCAGGCAATTTCATCAAAAATAAATGAAGTTATATATTGTGTTCTTATATTTCATTCCCCATTAAACTATGCGATAAAAGATTTTCGAACCTAACAGATTACAAAAGCTTTAAACACTACAATTACTGAGCAAAATCCTTACAAATAGGAATCTACAACGATGAAAATAAGTATTTGCAATGCAAAAAATAAAACAATAAGTATAATAAAATGTAAAGTAAATGAGGAGTAATAAGATAGTATTTTCTAATGATGTAGAAAATATCTTATTAATATCTCCACATTCCTATGGCGAAGTATTTTCTATGTTATAAGATAGTTTCTATGTTTAGTATTATTAAACAAAAAAATTATTATTATTATGTAGTTTTATATTATTAAAAACTCTTTCTAAAGCTTCTATAAAATGTTTATAAAAATGAAATGAAAATGTTAAGTAAATGCAACTTTGTGCTGATTTATTTGTACAAAAAAAGATTCTGCTTCCATTATAATTTACAGTGACAGTCATTTTGAATGAAGTAATACGATAGTAACATACAGAATTAACTAGAAGTATGGAAATTTACATCAAAATGTTCTTTAATATTATCCAGAAGTGCATAATGAAATCACATTTTTACAAATTAATATTATTTTTAACAGCACTTTTGCAACTTTCCCCATTTATCTTTAAAGCAGAATTAAGAAACACTGTGTTACGCTTAGTACAAAGAAATATATGTATAAGTGTATTAACATTTACATTAAACTAAATTTAAAATTAACATTAAATAAAGTTTTAAAAGTTAAAAACTATCATTACTAGCCCAAAGGGGCATTAGCCCAGAAGGGCTATTAGTCTCGAAACGGCATTTTGCTTCGAATCACTATAAACGACTGTATTGTTCCACCAAATATTATCGCCTTCTATTATATTTAGAGAAATTAAATAATGAAGGATCTGCATGAATGTATGTATGTTTCTCGGATTGTGAAAAATCGATGATACCCAGAGTCATGAAACTTTGAATACTGTAGTCCTAAATCCGAATACGGGCACCTAAAAGTCCGAATCTTGAATTTAGAATTTGTTTTATTATCTAATTCATATTTTTAAAACTTTAACGAATTTTTGATAAGAAATTCAACAAATTAAAAGCAAGCAGTGGCAACAATGTAGGGAATAAAACACTTTTATCTAGTGCGAGCGGGACTATCAATCGGAAATTCTAAAGATATGCTGTTTTTAAATATTTTTATTTCAATGCTGTCGAAATGTGTGTATATGAATATATGAAAAAAGGCCCTTTCAGATTATTTTATTATATGTAATAATTTAGAATTTGACTGTAGTAATTCTGATATATCGTTCGTGGCGCATTTTTTAAAGAATACTGTAGAAATAACGAATATCATAAAGATCCGTTGCAGATTCATAATGAAGAATCCAGATGTGGCCGAATCAATATAGCTTTTTATTTAGTTAACCAAACATTTCAATAAGCCTTCTCAGATAACCGGGCGATATAATATTAAAAAACAACTAATTAAATTACATTTTAAACATATGATTTTGAATAGTGCAAGCGCTCGCAGGTCTTGTCAGCAGAAGAAGCAAACAGCATATCTGATCTGTTTGAGATAAATCTTAATTAAGAATGAATTAGCTTCGATTTTGGCATAATTTTGATTGGTTAATAAATATACCACCGTTGTCGAAAACTCATATGTCAAGAATTCATCTAAAAATGAAGCCGCGCAGAGAGGTTTATTATGAGCAATCACTGTTTTTAGAACAGAAAGGGAATTTATCCGAATTATAAGAAAGAGTTAAGACAATATTGCAAATTTAAGTTAGAAGTTTGTTTTATATATTTTTCATGTTACACACATATATACACATATGTGTATGTGTATATGAAAAGTCAACCATTATTTCATTCCCATTAGTCCCTGTCTTGGAGTGCTTTAAAATTTGGTAACACTGTTTTCTTTCCTCTTTAGCAAGAATAACTGGACTTTGATTTCTATGAATGTTAAATATAACGTTTTAGTACAGTACATTAGAAAAATGTAGGCAGCATATCTTACATTTTTCTAATGTACTGTACTCGCTTTTCCAATTGAAAAGCAATTTTCAAAAGAGAGGGATTAACTTTTCACTTTATATAGCAGCGGATGGAAAACCTGTTGCAAAGCTTAAAAAAATTCGAACATTAGCGAGGAGGAACAGGCCAGATTTTTCAGAAAGATAATTATAAAAAAATTATGTCTTCAGATTGTAATTCGATTGCTCATTAATGCAGTGATAATAAATGTGGCGTAGAAACTACTGATCATATTTTATAAGAACTGATTTTTCAGAAAGAAAGATTACGAAGAAAGCACAATTCAATTTAGTGAACGGAATAAATTTAGCTGTCGGCAAAAATAATTTTCATTTCCTTCTTTCAACAATCAAAAATATATTTTTACAAACACCTATTTTACCTAGTACTAGTTTACTGGTAAATAGTCAAAGAACTGTCAGCCGAATACGGATGACGCCGCCTGATCAGAATTTTTAACCTCTTTAGATCAAAATTCTGATTCTCTTAGATCAAAATCTTCTGATCAGAATTTTTAACCGCGGTGACGCGGCTTAATCAGAATTTTCGCCGTCACCCGAATACATGTAAAGCGGCTATCAGAAAAGCAGTTTAGAAGATTAGGTAAAAGCAGTTTAGAAGAAACTATCCAATTAAAATCTGAAGAAGCATCAAAATTACATGATCTGCACTTCGGCGAATTTTCACATCGGTTGCTTTTCCAGCGAATGTACTTAAAGAAAAAACTCAAGACGTCCGGTTTTATTGAACAGCCAAGTCATAATAAACCATGTTGTATGGCTTGCATTTGTCCAGTGCAGTCAATTTGTAACGTAATCCACTACCTGACGTCATCTTTCTTGGTCTCTAAAACTACAAAGTGGTCAAGATTTTTACTTGTTATACCGTTCACATGCACGATATGGCACTACGTGCAACATCGACTTCATCGATTTTTCAAAAAGACCCTTTACCAATTTTCAAATTATTTTACTTAGCAGAAGTTATTAAGTGCTTCTTAGAGATCGTTTCGTTATCTGCAATACAGAAAGAAATGCATTGAATGTCCATAAAATTAATGCCTGGCATTGAAAATTGTGAGATATGAACTGCGTATTTATTTTTATCGTGTATGCATTGCGAAGTTATTTCTAAAGTCACACTTTTAAAGTTTGAATATGATATTGTTTGCTGCCAAAGTGGCAATGTTATGCAAATCTGCAAAAGATTAATTCTGTTGTTTCTATCATCCAAAAATGGTATTCTTAGGTTTTCAAGAAAGTGTATGTTATAAAATTCTTGCAAGAAAACGTTTTATTTTGTTTCATTTTTTACATTCACAGCTATTCGCATTGCATCCTATATTTTTGAAATTACCATCCTTTCTCTAATTTCTAATGTGCAATTAATGTCTGTGTTCTTTCGCACTTAAGCGCTGCAAACATATCACTTCTTGAATAACACATTTCTTAATTGTTTGTATGCGGATAATAAATAAAATTAAGCTGAGGCTCTTTACATAAGCCTCGTATTTTTCAAATTCTCGTATTTGAAATCTAATGCTATCTAAAGCCTCTGAGATTTAACCATTTAATGGGTAGGTAGTGTAATTAAGTGCCTGGGAATTAAATGAATAGTTAAAAAATCCAGTCGTATAGTTGAAATTTTTTACGTTCTCAAAAGAGCATTTGTTCGTTTGAACTGGAGTTTTTATGTACTTAAAGAAGAGTTTTGCTTCGTTCAAATTAAAGTTAATACTATAATTAATTATGTTATATCCAAGCCATTTATCTCAATTTTCAGTAAAATGTTGTTTACTTGAAAGGTATTTTATAAATTCAAATGAATGAAAATAATTGTAAGAGCAATTTAAATAATACATTTCATTACTTAATGTTGCATTTATTCTTGGTTTAGTTATCACTAATTAATTTAATGTTTAAATTTCTATAACGTAATGCATAAAATGTTGACGGATGTTTTGAAATTAACTTAAATCTACCTTATTATGGGTAAATATCTGTAAAATTTTATTAAAATTTGTTTGAAGTAAATAATACTATGTCTGTCTCTAGATATAAAAAGGAATACTCAATATATCTCATTTTATTGATACTTCTTAATATTGTACTCTATTACAAATTGAATTTTAATGAAATCCTGCACCAAGTCAGCCGGGAATTTATGAGGTTGACCAAGTCGCGTGAGTCCCCGCGTTATAAGAGGTCCCTGAATAATTAATTAATTGTCAAAAATTTGCAATCAGACGTTTGTTATAAGATAAAGGTCCTCCTTCTCATCATGTTTAAGCCTTCGACTTCATAAATATGGCCTCTACATCCATTATGTAGATCGATTTATTTGTCAATCGATTGTTCTCCTACTGTATTTTTATGGAAAAAGTTAATAATTATTG
Organism: Stegodyphus dumicola; assembly: GCF_044657685.1. Lineage (NCBI taxonomy): Eukaryota > Metazoa > Arthropoda > Arachnida > Araneae > Eresidae > Stegodyphus > Stegodyphus dumicola. The sequence continues at coordinate 86,933,977 of NC_140772.1, read as the reverse complement.
TAATAATCTTAATTGTATTTCATTGTCGCTACATTATATTTAAACTTAATACCTTTCCTTGAACAACAAAATATTAAGCATCCGCTCTTCTTCAATCGAATATTGTATTTTATTTCTGCTGCTGAAGTCTTCCATCTAATTAATTTCATACTTTAAGAAGCATTATAATACTTAGAAAATGCGTACACATAATTCATTGTTCTTTCTTCTTATAACATCCAAAACCTTTCTAGCAGTAATTTACTGAAATAAAAGCAGTTAATAATGAATCGGTTAAAATATTGCAATGAGCTATATCCGTATCTATGTTTGAAGACCAGTCTTATTTTTCGCATATATAATTAATATTTACAAGTAAAAAAATTCAATAATTGCTTACTTTAGAAAACACTATCTGCTTAATCTATACACAAATATATATATATATATACTATAGAAAACTGAAATACTATATATAGAAAACTGCCAGCCGAGGCAGATTAAATCTTCATTTATTTCAGTAAACATGTTGCAGTCACAAACAGATTTGTATATCATTTCTGCGTCTATCAAATTTTTACTACAACTTTGCAGTAAGAAATAAGCACCAGTAGCACGTGAGTGCGTAATATTCAGGATGAAATCTTAATTCAGACTGAGTTAGTTTTGGTTCGCAATAATTTTGATTGCATAATTAATACTGCTGTAAAACTGTTATTCGCTGTTTGACTTTTATTTCAAATTACATCATCAGATTTATGTAAGAATCATATGACATAGATTAGTCTCTAAATGACACAGTGCAAAGAGAGATTACTATTTTTAGAACAGAGAAGGGAAATTAATTTACGCTATTAATTTAAATTATAATTTATCTTTTGCATTTCTTATATATATATATATTAACAACACAATGAAATGTACAAACATTAATAGTGTGTTTAGCTTAAAATTTCCAATGTAAAAATTGATGTTTAATTAAACTATTTCAACTAACTAAAATAAATTTCAGAGTTAAGATTTCATTAAAAATAATTCAGCCGCGCAATAAGGATAAATGTTAGCGACGCTGACTGCCGTACTGAAGAGCTCGGACTCGAATCCAGGAGAAAGCATGGATGTTTCGACCCTTGGATCCGTCCCCATATTGTGCTCGCTCTCAAAATTGGACACGGAACTGAACTAAAGTCAATTTGTCACTTGTAGGGTGCTCAAGCCGAGACGCGCAGCCTACTTCCTACTATGAATATTGTGAGCTTATTCTGACCATTGGCAGACAAGTGAGATTAGCTAGCTATGAATTGCATGAGAAACCAATATTTTTGGATAAAAATTTAATGCAGACGCATAAAAGGGAAAAGAACCAACAAAGATTAATTATAATGGTAAACAGATACATGTATGCCCTGTAGAAATAAATAGAAAAATACGAGGCCAATGAAATTTCTGAATCGCGCGACAAATGTCCGTAACTTCGTATATTTAATTATTATTATTGGAAGAAAAATTAGTTTAAACGTTTACCTTTCATCTTTAGGTAAAAATCTAAAGATGAAATGTGAAAATTTGCAAACATAACTCTGATTTTTGTTGTTTAACTTCTAAATTAATACTTGTTCGGCGTGTTAATTCATCTTAGTCTTGATTATACTTGTATTCAGTCAGATGAAATCTGTAAAAATATGTTATACGAAGAATCATCTATAAGGTATTTTAACACAAAATGTTGCGTGTATGTAACTTTAAAGCATTTTATTTCTTAGTTATTTATTAGGTGAGTTTAACTGCTATGAAAAATATATAGAGCTTTGACAGAAACTCAAATCTTCATAGTTATAATAAAAAAAAGCTGATATGTACACCACATGACTTCCTTGTATGGAATATTAAATTAGACGCATTTTTTCTTGCATTTCATATAAACTTATTGAACTGAATTAAATCTACTTCGTCGATCGCGCATAAACCACAACAGAATAAATGCACTCGTTAAAATTCACTATATTTGTTTACCATAGCGACACTCTGGCGCTAGGTTCACTTAACAGTGTTACATTTCCTTCATTTTATAACTCAGAATGTAAACAAAAATTATATCATCTGAAGAATTATCTAATCGTTGTCGCATGTTCTGTTCAAATCCTATAATAAATCTAAAACGATGCATAAAAGTATTAAAAAAATAAACAATTTTCCCAGACGATTGAACACTGCTTACCTAATGCGCATGCGCTATTCGTAAACATTCTTCTCTGTCCGAAGCAAACTGGCGACTGCTAATAGGAAGCACTTTATTTCCTCGAATTTCATTAGAGATGTATTTCTCATTCAATTAATTCAGTTCTCACTTCACGGCAAGGCAAAAATATTAAAAACAGAAAATATCTTCATTAAAAATTTAAAGATATATAAAAACATAAAATATCAAATACAGTTAAAAAGTTAAAAAATAAATTATAATTTAAATTACAGTTTCTAAGCAAAAATAAGCATTTCGGCTAACGGGCAAGAAGACGGATTTTTCAGTGCACGAAAATTAAAGTTTACTTTTACACCCACTGGGCAAAAAGACACTGAAGTTAGTGTAGAAACTGATTTCATTTACTATTCTACAAAGATTTTCCAATGTAAACAAATGGCGGTTTCGTTAGGAGTAGTACTTAAGCAACTTTTAAATTGTTAATAATTCTACAACTGCATGCAGAATATTTAACGGCATAAATACCTTACTCAGCACACAAAACAACATAATTCAATCACTTTTAAAGCACAAAATGCACAGTTAACCAACTAACCAATGCACAAGATATGAAAATAAGATACCGAGCTGAGCTGGGTAACAGAGTGGGTGTAACATTTGTTGCGACCGATTGAAACCGAAACGTAAGGTGCACAACTACATGTTATAGCAGTCACATATATAAAATATTAACGTTCTAAGGCTACCCGTTTTTGAGTTATGCATAATTCATACATAAGTACGTCCGTGCAGACATCACGAAAAAAATCTCTTTTGAATACATTTAAAATCCATTTTACAATCAGCGGCCGAGCAGTAACGGCGCTGAAGACTTATAGTTCCGATATCTTTTCGATTCTGGATGAACAGGCTGATTGCATGGGCGTTTTCGCGGTTTTCTACATGTGTAACGTGTGCATGAGTCAGTTTTCCTTAGAACATCCTTCACGAAGGCATCCCTTCCATTAAGCAGATAGCCTCAGCGTGTTGTGACGCAATTAAATAAACTAAACCAAAACCATTTTACAACCCGTTTTGGGTAAAAAGTCCTAGATTCCCTCCATTCGTACAGATGTCATGCAAAACCATGGTTAAAATGGATCCGAAAGTGATCAAATTCATATTTTCGTTTACTTCGTACAAGGAAGTAAAAATCAATGCATACCGGGTAATTAATCTGCCCTCATTCTACTTGCACTTCAAATTCGCTTTCGCTTATTTGTCATCACGATGCTAATGTATAACTCTTGTCTCTGCTCCTAATGTGCTGATTTTGAAAGTCTAGCTTGCATATTTTAGCACTGCATAAAATATCGATACGAAACAAATTAAAATTTGATATAAATTATCTCTGCTTAAGTGGGCTCGGCGAATAAATCTGTAGCTCGTAAAATTTAGTAAGAGATGGAGAAGGTAAAGATACTAGAGTTTTAAATCTTGGAGATTTTTTAGCATCTTCAGACCCTTTCCGTAATTCCAGAAATAAAATTGCAAATATTTAAAATGAGATGAATATTAATAATGCTCGCTTGAATCGAAAGTCAATGTTTTGCGTCGCCGTGGCTGTTGAATAAATCTTCAAATATACACACGTTGGACTCTGTTTTACACACTTTATGATACCGTCGGGACGAATAAATTTTTAAACAAATCACTATGTCAGTTCTTGTGCATAAAATATTTCAGATTTGCTTTTCGCACTTTTCTCCTCTCATTGTTCAGGATTTATTGTTGACTCGAAATTTTTTGCAGCCAAATCATGACGTGAAAATAAACACTTCTAAATCTTTTCCGTTTCGACACGAGAATGATTCAAAAAATAAATATAGCAAGAAACAGCTCTATTTGATTATCATAATTGACTTATCATATTGAACATAGCTCCCATGAACATCGTAGCAAATCTTTTCTCGCAAGTAGTTTTTTTTATTTATTTTTAAGTTCTGAAGCTGTTTGATTTCTGATTCAATATTTCTATTACTTCAAAGATAACCTGCATTCCATCTGTTTCTGAAAATAGATGTAATACTTTAGATATTTCTAAAACATAAAAGGCATGTGATATATAATAGAAAAGGAATATAGATTTAAACATGATTACAGAAAGTGAAAAATATTAAGGAAATTTTTTAAATGATTTAAATATCTCTCTTAACACATTCTTTCAACTCAACCATCAGCGGTGATTCGTTTGCTGACGGAATTTCATTCTATAATATAGCAGATGAAATCGAACAATGATATATAGTTCCCGATTACTATTTATAAATTGAAGGATTACATTATTTTACCCGACATAATAATCTCCATTTTGTGGCTTTTGTGATGACTCGATAATTAAACGACAGAAAATACTTGTGAGAGTACCCGCAGAAACATATTTTTTTAAAACTTATAAACATTTAGCTAGCTGTTAATTTAAAAAATGCAATCTAAAATTTCCTATGTATCAAGCTGACTTTGTAAGGTATTTCTCCCGCCTTCTTAGCCTGTCTTCATAGGGTAGTAGTCAGCACGCTCGGCGCATATCCGAGTGGTCCGTGGTTCAAATCCCGGCGAGGGCATTGCTCATTTTTCATGTCTCCTGCTTGGAAATAACCTAATGAGTCTACAGTGATGCCCGAACTAAAAAAGGTTAGTGGGTGATTATTCTCCACCACCCTGGCAAATGGATCCCCTAATCCCCAGTCGCCTTTTAAAAGGGGGAGTATGTAAGGCATTTCTCCTGTCTTCTTAGTATGCCTTCATGGTGTAGTGGTCAGCACGCTGGACGCGTATTCGAGAGGTCCCGTCAAGGCCATTGCTCATTTTTAATGTCTCCTGCTTCGAAATAAACTAGTGTCTCTACAACTTCAGGGAAAGTTAAAAAATACTGACTGGTTGTTTGAATATTATGAAAAAAAAAAAAACGGAGAATGATTTTCAGGGGGAGGCGACAGGAAAAATGAATAACTCAAAGGGTCGCAATAACGAAGCTTTTCCAGCCGCTGTAAAGAGCTAAATCGTTTCAGAATCGTGGGGGTTCTGGGCACAGAAAAGTATGGTTTGAAAGAAAATGCTCCATTTTTGCGTGATTGTCGAAGGAGTTTATTAAAAATAGTAGTTTATTATTGTCGAAGTAGTTATTATTGTACAAGCAGTCGAAAATTAGAGAATTCTGAAGTATAGGAAAACAAATTCGTTGCTGACGGTTATACATAAACGCTTGCTTTGGAAAAAAGCTTTTCTTTATGAGCACAGCGCCGTTTTATTGTCTGAAATACCCTTGGACTAATCTGTACATAGAATAAAAGAAAGAGTATGTGTGTCTTTCGTTCGTACTGCGCGTAAGCTAATAGACCCAGAGGTACAAAATTTGGTATATAGGTGCATCTAAACAGCGATTTTTTCAAAATTCGAATCAGATTGAATCATTTTGAATAGTTCCATTCTTTTAGAAAGTGGTTTTGGCAACATTTTTTCATTCAACGCTTTGTATACTGGACTGCTGACTGTTGAAAATATGAGATAAAATGCTGCTTTTTTTCTTTTGGTTTTTGGACACGCAACATGCACATCGCAACCTTCTTATTCTGACGTGCATGTGTCTCGCGAGGCACAGCAGAAAGAGAGAATTATGTATTTTGAATTATGTCCTCCACAAAGCAAAAATTTGATTGGTTATTGCTTTCTGATGATAGTTTCATTCTTTTAGAAATGTGGTTTTGGCAACGGTTTTTCATTCATTGCTCTGGATAGTGCACTGCTGACTGTTTTCTCTTCAAAATATGAGATTTATTGCTTATTTCGTTGTAATGTTTTAATATTATGTTTTAATTATATATAATTGTAATTACATAAAAAGTTTTTCATGATTTTTTTAGGAAACAAAGTTCTTAATTTGCTTTATACTATTTGAATTCTTAAGATTTTGCAACGGAAAGTTGGTTAATTTATTTATTAGGATAATTAATAAAGAGATATTGCTTTTTTCATTGTTATTTTGTTATATGTAATACTTATATATAAAGTAATATATATATATAAAGTTGTTCTGCAGATTAAAATTCTAACGCAATTTTTAAATTTAACGTTAGATGTTCCCTTTAGGCATTATTTCGGTACATTTAAAAGCCAGACGCAGGCTGACCGCGTAGCTGCTAGTACGAAATAAAATGTATACAGATCCTCTATAAGGCAGTTTCGTCTAATGCACTGGTTTTCCTGTTGCGAGAAGGAGAGTTAAAAAACTGAATTAGTCTCGCTTTCTCTTTCGAGGCAAAGTAAGGATAGTTAGGTGCGTAATTTTAATTATTGCATGTATGTAATTGTTCTCAGAAAAAGGTGGTGTGGCATATTCTTTGATCAATGTAAAATCACGTTATGTGTGGTTGAGTCAAAAATGGGTTTTAGTTAATAATTAGATTAAAAGTTAAAAAGTGAGCATATTATCGAAAAAAGAAAAGACAAGAAAGGAAGGAGAAGGTTAGTACGAAAAAAAAAGCATCGGAGAGAAAACAAGACGTACGAATGAGATAAAAAGGTTTAGAAGTATGGCGGATAAGAGGTATGAGTATTGTAGTGATGAAACTTGGATATGTACGAGGTGAAGGAAAATTTATTTTGCATGTTTCGATCCCATGCATGATGATCAGTTGAATTAAATTGTTGTTTAATGTAAGCTTTGCAGCAAGTTAACCAGCGCAATATGACAGGTTCTGTAGATTGACGGTATTTTATAATGAGATCGAGGAAACATTTGTGGACGAGGGATCGACCGGTTATAATGATGATCACTGTTTCTTAGTCTGTGTTCGGAATTGTCTAATATGTGATGTAAGAAAATTATGCGAGCATTTCAATTCCAATCACAGATTATTTTTTCCTTCTGTAATGATTGCTCGTGGATCCGTATTGTCTACGACGTGTTGGGTGCGGCAAAATACCGTTTATATTATGTCATGAATGATGATGAATACGAACTCCGTTCGAGACTGTTATACGTAAGTAACGGAAGAAAGGGACATACACTTGTCAATTCTAGATTTAAAAGACTTCGAGTTTCGATTTTGATTGTGTCAATCATTCTGGTATGATTCTGTTTAGGACGTACTATGAAAAAAATAATTAAGATTGATAATTAACATCATGAATCAGATGGCGTTTCTGCAAAGAGAACGGACAGTGTTAAGTGCAATCGTTGTGCTGTGGATATCCTCACCGAAAGAACTTTCGAGACTGTCAATTAGTAAATAATCAGAAAAGTGGTATACTGCTACTAGAAGAGGACAGTGTTAAGGAGTGTTCATCAAGTGGCATTTGTACTCTTGCTCCGAGCGAAGCGTTTTAACGGGTTACCCCTAGCGTCTCGCAATTTTCTGCCCTGTTTAGGTTTTTCGGAACTCCTGAAAACGGCTCAGACTCCCTCTAGATAGCTCAGCAAAATTTTAAAACCCTTAAAATATATCCTATATATGTAAGTTTCATACATTTACAAAGAGTGTTTGGTTCCAGGCTTTGGGCAAACTGATATTTGAGTGCCTTTTATTATGATCTCATATCTTTCTAAATAATTTAATGTATCAGATATTGTCATATGTCAGAATTTGTGCAAAAAATGTAAGGAAAATTAAGAATTGCTTATCTTGTACTTTATGTAAAATTGCTTTTGTTGATTATCTGTTTACCATAGTACAGTTGTGAGACTTCTAAACTGTTTTAATTACAATCGAACCTGGTTTTAATATATTTGGATCTGCTATAAAGATGACAATAAATGAAATTTATGTGAAATATGTAAATTCGTTCATTTATAAAAAATCACAACGTTTTTTTTTTTTTTTTTTTTTTTAGTTCAAACATGATGTGTTCCTTAGTTTTTTCTGCGCAATAAATTTGTTTTCTAATATATTCTTTTAAAGACAGACTTCAGAGACTCTCTTGCAGCACAGACACTGTTGATTTTCAGACATCCATGGCTTCTTCTCTGGTACCGCAGCCCACTGGTACCGCAGCCAGCGTCACTAACCATTGTACTATGAGGCGCTATTTCGCTACAGATGCAGGTAGATGTTAGACCAGCACCTCTTGTAGTACCCACAAGTAATTGAAGTATCGCTGAATCTAGCTAACTGTTAAGATTCCGACCTAATTTTCAGGGGGAGCACACCGGGGAAGGAGATCCGTGGATCTTGCAACCCTATTCCTCTACCATAACCTCTCTTTTTTCTACCCTCCCTTTTGATACCACAAAGAAACCTTGTTTCTTGAGTGCCCCCTTGGCGCAGAATCCAAGGAGACTTAAAACATACATGCCTTCTCCGATATTTGAATCCGGGACCATCGTAAAGGCAATCAACGTTAGAGACCTCGAATTTATCCACGTGTGAATACTATTTTTTTATTCAAATAGTTAGAAGAAACTATACTAATGTGTTCATACAACATAATATACTTCTGATATTTACATGAGCTAAATGCAAGTGTATGAATATAGTTTTCATCTACAATATAGTTGATCTTTAGCGAAATGAAATGCATGAAAATTGGTTTATCATTTATTAGGTTAAATGTATTAGCACTCAATTTACCACTTAAATGCTAACACATTACCTCTTAGGAATTAGATTTTAAAGGAGTATGATCCTTTTTATGGATGCTTAATACTCACAACGGTGGCAAATATTTATGAAAAAGCTATTGTTAGACAATTGTGTCTCATTTCTGTGTTCTAGAGTATTTGAATCACTGTAGGTCTTATGATATGGCTAGCAAGCAGTTCTTCCTTTGAATCTCACTGAAGAAGGTTGCCCTTTAAAAGTAAAAGGAAATATATTCATTATAGGGCTTATCTGTAAGGATCTAACGTTATTTTCTTGTGCACATAGAATTCATATTACGCTTTTGAATACGTAACATAGCGTGATATGCAATCATTTAAGTTAACGCTACCTTGCCAAATCTACAACTGCGTCTCCAAAATTGTAGTCTTTCTTAAAAATTTAACACAAAAGTGGGATTAGGTTATGAAATTAATGTTGAATCATCTTTAAAATATGTGTAATCTGAAGATTATAGTTAATATTACATAAAAGAACGTTTATCGATAAAAAATTTTAATTAAATTTAGAATAAGCGTAAAAATTTAGAAACATTGAAAAACTTTATTGCTTCATCATCGTAGTTTTGGCGACCGGGTCGGCTGTATGCACATTCTCGGCTGGCAGTATATATGATGTAAATAGAAGGTAAATTCCCTTCTCCGAAAGCGTACCTTTTCTTAGGCAGTGAATCCTGGTGTGCTGTATTCCATTCAGTCAAGCAATTAAAGAATCATTCTCATATTCAAATTATAGTTTAACCTGAAAAACTCTTAAGAACGTAAGCAAAAGTTTTAAAATAAACCTATTATTTTATGAATAAATTTCAGAAGTTTGAAATTCTGTTAAAAAGAATGATATGGTCTTCTCCTGCATTTAAAATATCTGCATATAGTTTAAGTTTCCAAAGTCCTATCTTGTCGTGCCTATAATATACTTTTTTCTTGAAATCCTTACCCCAGTAGAGATAAAAGACTCTGCAGAGATATTTAAATGCTATGAAAATTTTTTTTATGAATTGTTTGTAAAGCGATATAATAGTTATTAAGAAGTTTCGTTCTTCTTGAAAGATTTTGTGATAATTTTTATGGTATTTATTTGTTTAAATTAATTAGTTATTTTATGTTCCGAATATACACTATCACTTATCTCGTTTCGTTTCTCTACTATAAGGTAGATTTTAGCTTGCTTGAAGGTTTGAGGATTTTTAAGTGAGGATTTGAGATTACTTTAATCAAAACGTGTTCCGCTTGTTGAAGGCAATGTTACTACTTGATTTTCTATGAAAGCATTCTGTCTACGAAGTTACTTTAATCTTGCAACATGTGCTATCACGACGGTGTAGGTTTGAGCTAACTTACGCCTTAAATATTTCTGCGTAGCCTTTGGCTAACTGAAGACTTAGATTCAATTTAAATTTGATTTTTTTTATTTTTTTATTTTTGAGTTTACGTCTAAAACGTTGGCTTATTTTGTAAACATCAGGCTTGCCTTCTATTTAACTATGTGCATTGTGAATAAAAAGGTCTTTTACACCCTTCTTAAGCTTCATTTGTATTCCAGACATAGCGATAATTCGCTTAGTTCTATTTAGAGTCTTGACATAGTGTTTGTTACTAAGAACAGCGAGAATCTACGCTAGAGCCCGAATGAAAATGGCTCAAGTAAGTCCTACGTCTAGTCTGGCTCCTCCAACGTCGCAAGCCCCACAGGCACCAATTACTTCCATGCAAGGATATGGATTTTTCTGGACATTATGTGGGCAGCCATGAAACCTGCAGTGACTTTTGATGGGAGAAACCTCGACAACTAATTTTTTTTTAACACATTAATTCGCATTTTGTACAATATCCAGTAACAGAAGTGCAAAATATTACAACAGAAACTGCCTCTTTAAGAGCTTTAGTTTGGTATAAATACGTTAGCAAATGTGTGTTGGGTGATCCAAAGTGACACCTACGAATTCGAAATATTTAAAAAATGGATTCGTCAAAGTGTTTTTTATTGTAAAAGACAGGGCAAATTTAGAGGCAGAATTTTTCAGTAAATATCAGCTTAAAGTTGAAGAACTGTCTAATTTTATCTTGCAAAAAATCTAAATTTTTAGTTTGTTGTACGGCAAAATGCCTGACGGAAAAAAATGCAAGTCATTTTACCTAGGTTGCTGCTTCAAATGCAATATTTCTTTGAATTAAGGAATCAACGACACTTCAGATTCTGTTTGAGCTCGCCGTGAAACTCGAAAGCAAGCGGGTTGCAGAAAAGATACGTGTGGCAGGATATGGCAAGAGGTCAAGTGGGTAAATTTTTAAGGCAGCACCGCAGCGAAAGCCACAGTTTAGCCAGAAGGTACGGCGAGGAGCCATGTTGAATGACAGCGGGTAATCGTTAGTTCTGAGTCTCGCGTTTTCCTTTTATGAAAGGGGAAGGGCTGCGGATGATACAAGTATCCACGAGCGGAGGCATTGCTGTCAGTACCATGATAAACATTTTGAATATGATGTCACGCATCACATGCCAAGATGGATGAATGTGAAGCTATGGGAAGGATTTCATACCATACCCCGTCATTGCTGGTCTTCATAACGGACACATAATATCTTTATAATTATATCCTTCCACTAGTCTAGAAGAAACGTTCTAGAAGTCAAAAGGAAGAAAATTCGATGAGTTATTTTGTGATTTAAAATTTTCACTGCAAATAAGAATTTAAATTAATATTCAAATACTCATCACTTAAGTTTCAGATTTTGGCATCAGGGTCCAAAGTTATGGAGAGCTCAATCGTTTGCTCATTTATTTTGAAAATTGCAGGGTTTTCAGAAACTGCTCGTTTCAAAAAGAAAGCGATAAAAGGTACTCTTAATATCATCTACTGTTCAATATTCTGGATTTGAGACGTAAACAAACATCCAAGAAAAAACGAAAACTGATCATATAATGAAAACGTAATGATAATACATTAATGCGGTGTTGAAAACGATTTCATACCCACTATGGCAAACCGGTGCAACGCTGCAAATGATATAATTATGAACTTTCACAGCATCTGAGATTCAGATTAAGATGCTTACTTTGTGAAAGAAAACTCCGAAACTCACAATGTCTAAATACTCAAAACAGCAAAATAAATGTCTTTTATCCTCAGATTATCCTCAGAGATATTGTCATTTTGCATGGATATTCAAGATACACAAAAATGGCAAAAAACTAGCAAAAATTAAGAAAAGTATCCATGCTGCAGAAGCGAAAAATATTCTTATTCAAGTTTATCAAAAAAACATTTCTCATAGCTTAACGAAAATTGGGAAAGGCAATGATGAAAATCTCAGTGTAAGAAATTATATCGAAGAACCACGTAACATGTTGTAAGACTTCATCAAGCGGACAACTAAATCAAAAACGCAATTATAAGTTTTATAAAGGAAGTTGAAAAATTTAAATCTTCGCCTTAATACCTGAAATTCTGCCTAAAAGTCCTTGAAATTATTGAGGAGTTCATTAATGAAGAAGACTACGAAATCTACTATTCAAATTCCAGACAACGTATGACAAAACGTTTCAGCAAAACGAAGAATATATGAGCCATTGTTTTGATACTAAACTTTAATTTCTTTTTAAACTAAATTTTTTCTAAAATAATACTAAACTTCACTTCTCTTTTACTAAACTAAAATTTAATTAAAATTTTCTTCTTTTGTTTCTGTTGTGATAGTATGCCTTCCAGTAGCATTTCCCATCAAATTTTACTTATTTTAAGGGTGTGCATTATGTGCTTATTATTTAAATAAAAGTTCTTGCTTTCTGGTGCCAACTTAAAATTCGAAGATAAAAAATTTAATTAACTGCAAACCCATAAATATATCGCATCTAACGTTATCCGAATGTCAATCTAAAGATGAATTAGCAAGTTTATAAAGTGTATAACAAAGTCTTACAATTTAATTTCACTACATCAAGTTTAATATTTTGCTTCGCATTGAAAAATTATTCTATTTTTCTTTCTTTAAAATTAAATATATTAAAATTATCTGTAGATAAGACAGATAACTAATTACTTCGCAGCAATTTAGAACAGAGAAAATGTCGTTAATTATATGTTTACCAGTCATGTGAGTTTTTCGAATAACAACTCAAGCAACTACTCCAGACTTCAACAGATCTCCAAAATTCTATATAAATCAAACTTATCCATGACATTCTTGATTTTCAAAGTTCTCCCGTACATGACACTATCAAGAGGATTAAAAAAAGCTTTAAGACTGGATTCTGTTGCATTACTTTATAACAAACAAGCGCCATAAAGGTTATCTTTTTAATGGAAGAGATACCTGGACGGAAATTTTTCTAATGAAAATTGGTCCTTATTTAAGTTGCACTTAAACTTAATTTAGTTAGAAAACAGCAAAACACCTATATAACAAGAAAGATCATTCGTGACGTCTGAACGTACGGATAAAGTAAAAGACTTCTTTTCTTTTTAAAGTATTGTAAAATGGATTTAAAACTGACTATTTCGTAACTTTAAAATTTATTATGTGGAGCATTTTTGACATCTAGTTGTGCACCTCACCTTTTCAATGCAACCGGCAGAACCAAATATATATTCATATCGAGATATTTCATTTCAAAGTTAGCAGTTCTTTTAAATCATTTTCATCTTGACTTGATGAATCAGTTAATTAAGTTAGAAAATTTCAAGGAAATAAGTTTAAATGATATGAAGCAAAAAATGTGTATAATTTAATTGGCCGTACAAGGAAGTCATAGGGGGTACACATCAGATTTTTTTAGTTTTACGATAATATGGATTTATAGTATAGAAATTTTCAATGCGTAATTTCCTAATTCAGACTAATTAAATTTTTTTAAATGCTACAAATCTTGTAATATTTAACATTATTTTAATATAAACGGTTTGCTTAAATGCAATATAATTTCAAAGCGATAATTTAGTTTTCATAACTAATTTCTTGAAAATTTAAGTTATATGCTCACTTTGATAGCATTAACATACTCAAAGAGCTAATCCTTTACCCTCGAAATTTGACATTTCGTGTGCTTTTGTTGTAAATTCATTGTAGTTCGACTTAAAAGTTACTGATAAAGTTTGAGAAGTGTTCCTTTGAGTTTCAGTATTATAATTATCTCTTACTTTGATCTGTGCATGCTTTGAAGTCTCTTTGATTCTGTAGAAATAAATGAAATAGAAATTTCGCGGCTATCATTAATGTCTAATTTATTAATCAAATAGTGGAAAGCAACATTTGTAAAAGTTTGGGAATGTCATTAGGATTTCGTAAAGCTACAAATGTATGTAAGGATAATTCTAATAGATTCGTCGACTAAGTTTTTAAAGCAAATCCTTGTTGATGGTTTAAGTTAGATTCTAACGTTTATAAACAATTTTCTTTCATAAGTGTTATGAACACAATCTTTGAAAAAAGCATATTAAGCATATCGTTTAAGATGCAAATAAAGTAGTCTTTTTGCAAGTATATTCCGATGCTTTGTGACTGGAAAAGCTGGCGTGTTTTGCCTAATTAAAAAAATCCGTGCTTGGGGGAAAAATAAAGAGAAACAATAGCAGTATCTGAACAGTTAACTGACAAAGCATTATAGATTCATTAGGTAAAAAAAAAAAAAAAAAAAAAAAAAAAAAGATTTGAAAAATATGCAATGCCGTCACCTTATAAAAGATAGGTGATCAAAAGATAGGCCGTCAAAAGATAGGTGATCATTTCGCCATGCTCAAGGATATGCTGGAAATTTCTTTTCGCGAGTATAAAAATCGAATGCATGGATTTGCCTTCGTTTTTCATTTTATTCCTGCTGCATTTTTGCACCTGAAGACTGAGTGGATGTAACAACTCCAACGTTATTTATCCGGCATTTTTTCCTTAGAAGCTCTGTTGAATTCTCTTTGTGATCATCTGGTTTTTGGAAATCATCTTGAGTCCGCAAATGTCTCACAAATTCTAAATTCTACGTTTCAGATAAGGGAAAGGTTTTGAAAGTATGAAATTTAATCTTATGATCGCTGTATGACATAGTCCTGTTAATAAGCATTATTTATTTTATTTATATACTTAAATCAAATGCAAAATGTCTCACATATGTGTGCTCAAAATCTGGAAAATAATTTCATAGGCCAGCCAAAAAGTTAATAACGAATACTATTTAACTCAACACAAAACCAATGAGCTCAAAAATGATCAACCTCTATTCTGCAGTTTCTTTTTAAATCAAAACGAAAAAAATTGAGATCTGCTTGAGGGTATGTTTAGAAAAGTAATCCGAATCAATAAATCCATTCTGCTAAATATCCGTTAATCTTCAGTAAGTAAAGATACGAATGTCTCTACTTAACCGATGAAAGTTATGCATATTTTACGAACTGTAATTCTTATACAGCAGGGATCATATAAAAGAATTACACCTGAATTTAGAAATCCCTTCCATCTCCTCCGCTGCAAACATTTGCCTAAATTTCTATGCTTCATTTTGAGAAACACTGCAACTGAAAATTCATTTCCAAGGGAAATTTTAAATAAAAAATATCTTATCTTCACCCTTTATCGAACATGGATATTGTAACGCACTTGCGTTGCTACGCTAGCGATATAACACCCGTGGTAAAGAAAATCCGCGCATAAAATATCTGTGCTTGAAGATGCACGCGCTTAAAATGTTTTTCACTTACTCTTTAAGTTTGACTAATAAAGTTTGTTGTTAAATCAAAAATGGCAAGATTTCTTTAAAACTTCATTACAGTATGAATGCTATCGTAACTCTATAATGAGACAACACTTTATTTTTAACAGGCAACTTTTATGGAGTGCAATTTGCTTAACGTTACGCCATTTATTCTAAATCAAAGCTTTTACAATATATTAAAGATATTTTGTTCGCTGAAATGCTGAAGCTGCAGAACTTTTATTAGACATGCAAGAAAGCGAAACCTGATTGAATTCCCTTCTTCTAAAGAGAGGTGGATGTTTATTAAAGAGAAAATGTTATAAACTCCTAATTATTTACCGAGCCATTATGAAGCGATACACGCTTAATCGATTTCCAAGAAGGATGCCTTGCAATAAATCGTGTTTTCAGCTTTAAATTATGATTTCAAAGATATTTTTTAATTTCTGGTTCCGAAAACGCAATCAACCCAAATGCATGATTTACTCTGTTCACTGTTTACTTTATGACCAAAAGGGGTTAATTACTTTGGCGAAAAATTTTCTTTTCGAGTTTCTGGGAAAAGTTCAAAGAACATTTACTGTGAAAGTAAAGGAACGAGGAAATCATAACATATTTATCATGTATTCATGTGAAACCTCCGTTCATTTGTGAGCTTTAAGCGCCTCAATAAACGAAACTTAAAATTAAATTGTTGTTTTAAAAGAAAATTCAATGATCTAGACTTAATGTTCAGGAAAATTTCAAATAGTTGGAGTGTGTCGTTTCATTACTAGATAGTTCTTCGTTTCAGCAAACAAATTTCACAAAATAAGGATATTAAATATCAATTCTCAGAGCTAGAAAAATTATTATGTATGCATTGGTGATTAAAATTACTTGCATTTACACAGAAGTGTTCATTTGTCAAAAATAAATGTATGAAATTGAATAAATTTAATTGGAACAATACGCAACATCATAATATACAAGTATAAACTGAATTTAATATGAATATTGACAGCATAGAATTATATTATGAAGCAGTTAAAACTCAGGTTTAAAGAAAAGACATCCCGTATGTAGACATCCCAAATTAATTTTTTCATATGCATTTATATTCCAGTAATGTAAATATTTAGAAAATTTTGAATGTGTACTAATTTTACTGAGTTTTCCTGTTAAATTCTGAATGCTAAAGTATCATTTATGTAATATGTCTTTTTACAAATTTATGTAATATTATGTAATATGCAATGTCCCGGAAGAGACTGATGTAATTTTGAATATTAATGGTGATTTTTTCTTCTTGCTGCTAAAGAAGAACTTATATTTGTTTGATTGTCCTTGAAATCGATAATGTTATTTAAAATTTTAATCTAATGTAACGCTGCTTTTGGGCCTAATTTTGAATTTTATGTTGTCGTGTTTTTCTTCCAATTCGATGTAAAAACAGATATTTTTTAACCTTACGCTATATCTTTATCATATACATTATATTTAAATATAAATATGCAAGATCGTTGTCGTAATTCTGACAAAATAGCTTTATTCACAGTATCTAAAGAGAATTATTTAATTGTTTAAAAGAGGATGCTGAAAAGGAAGGCCTTTTCTTATGCGAAACAACTTTATGTGATTAAAAATTACATAAAATGCTAGGCTATATTTGTTTTTCAAGTTTTGTAATTTTAAAATTTTAGTTTTTGAATTTCTGATATAAGTTATTTCTAGATGTCTCTCACCTCTTTTGTCGCTCAAAGAAATCTTGCTTTTGACGAAAGAATGAATACATCACATAACGCAAAAACTTGCAGCAAATATTTTCTAGGCAAAGTTTATGAAAATGACATGAAAAATTTCTTCCTTGGATTGGTGCAAAAGATACTGTTAAAATCCAATGATCTGCCTAAAGTAAATTTACTATATACACTAGCAAAAATAACACCAAGAATTCGATGGCAAGGGAAAAGAGAGTTTTTGAAAGATTACACGATTTAAATCCAAATAAAATTCATTTTGAGGTCCACTACGAAAATGAAGATGTCAATAAATCAAACGTGATTTATTTTAAAACAGAACTTACAAATGATGATGGAAATATACTGATGCTGTTATTGTGACTGATCTCATTTGTCTGACCTCATGAAAACAAGCTCACGAAATTTGTTCTGGCGAAGATTACAAGATTATGCCTGTCATTGGAAAAGGCCTTTGGACACCATATAGGTGACACTACGATTTTTTTTTCCATTTCCACCCCAATTTTGAGGCAGAGCACTCCGATGGAAGCTCTCGAGAATATGTTACGATAGAATAATAGAAATAGAATGTTAGCGCGAGAAATTTCTTCCCACAGCAAAATATCATGTTTAATGCCAAGATATCTTTTGCAGAGCGGTTTCTAATCTGACGATTGTTTCTAAAGTGGGATAAGTAATCACGTACTAGCTTCCATGATATTTCAACGACATTTTATTAATCATAAGTTGGTTTTTCGATGTGTTTTGCCAATCTTGCTTTATCAGGCATTGTTTATGTTGGTTTAAGGTGACGTCAACTAGAAGTGCATATTTTTTTAATGTTTTTGGAACTCCAGTGCAACTTAAAGAGACTGTTGTACCTACACATGCTGATGTAATGAAACATTTCCTTTGCGTCAGAAGTGAATTATTGTTGAAAGAGCACAAAAAAGACACGTCATTCAACAGCATTACCGAAAATTTGGAAGCTTCATACATCAGGTAAGTCAACAATAAAATATTCGTCTTACAAGAAATTACAATAAAAAGTACAAAAACGTAAAACGAATACGAAAATCTTGGAAGGGGAGCTGATGAAATTTAGAAAGATTACTTCGATTATGCAAAGAGGACTGACTTTGTTTGATATTTCC
Source organism: Stegodyphus dumicola (assembly GCF_044657685.1). Classification (NCBI taxonomy): domain Eukaryota; kingdom Metazoa; phylum Arthropoda; class Arachnida; order Araneae; family Eresidae; genus Stegodyphus; species Stegodyphus dumicola. The sequence goes on along the minus strand of NC_140772.1, from coordinate 86,915,607 downwards.
GCATGCAAATGATTGAATTATAAACAATGCAAATGTTTCGTGACAATTCCAAGCATACAGAGAAATATCTTTGCAGACCAACAGCGTGAAAGGAAAGTGGCCATTAGGTTGATCGACGTTTCTGAAAGCCTAAAATTGCAGAGTATAAGAGAAATACAACAAAGAATTGGAAATCTCGAATCTAAAGCAAGACCACAGATAATGCGTGTTAGTCTATGACGATTACATACGTAGAAGCGATTGCCGTCTTACTGTTTGATTCAGAAGACATCCCCATGTAGAATGAATACAGGCTCATTGCTTTGGACTTGTGTCTATTTCTCCATGTCTTAAATTAGGCACTAATAACCGGCTTACAGCATTAAATTCATATCTTACAGTTGGCTACGGCAAAAGAAAAGTTTTTCTTGTTAACATTATTAATAATTAAATATCTGATTTTTCTTGCATAATACGGTTTGAGTAAATCTAACGTTTTTACTTTATATTCGTATTTACTCAACATGTCTGCTAAGTTTCATCATTTTTAAGATTTTTTTAAATTATTTTTCAGAGGATGATCAAAATCTAAATATCTATTAAGCCCTTTAACGGCTCCTCTGCTGCATGTTCATCCATGCTCAAAATTTCTAAAAAACAAAAGATTCTTCATGGTGTATTACTGGCTTAATGCATTATTTTACAAAATTTTGAAAGAAGCACCAAAATAACAATAAACATCTTTAAAATAAGCACGTTTTAAGTAACCAACTTTGAATTTAAAAGAATAGCAAAACGTCGAACCAAAAAATTCGCCTTTGGGTAAAAATAAAGTCTAAATCGTAAGAATAAGTTGCGCTACATTTAATGCTAAATAAGAAATGTTCACTTTTTCCAGCCTGACTGCGGTATGAAGACCACATGCAGATAAGGAGAGTTTGGTGAGTATCTCACATTGAGGCAGGAAAGAATGGATAAGGGTTTTTCCCTTTTTTCTCTAGATTAGATTACATTATTTCGTTATTAATGCTGGTATTTGGATAGCATGCAGAGGCAGAATTAAAAAAAAAAAAAAAAAAAAAAAAAAAAAAACCAGGACAGCGTTCAATTCGCTTTGTTTTAAATTTTAAATTCTAAATGAAATCAATGTTCAATGTAATTTCTTTCGACAATATAAAATTTATAGGCATCGCATGCCTTAAGACGACGACAACCTTGTGCAAAATATATCAAGGTATTCTCCCATCTTTATTGTCAAACAAAAGGGCAATTCCCATTCAATGAACATATAACGTACCTTATGTGTCGATTTATAGAGTTTGGCTTGCTTTGAGAGCATAAACTAGTTTCAAACTTCTAACAGACGTAAAGCGAATTTTCGCTATGTTCGAAGTAACTACAGAGACTTGAAAAGGTTTGAACAAACTTTTTTTTATTAAAACAGAAATTTGAATATAAATGCACTTCTTTTGCTAACGTAATCAACCACCAATTCTGGCAATGTAATCAAATTTAAAACAATGACTAGTGAAAGATTACATAATTTTAAATCTAAGCTGGTTCAAAAACTGCAAACGGTGTATCAGATTTATGTGCCGGCAATAATCGCGAAAAGCTAAATTAATTACAACCTTCTCCTAGCTGGAAGGAAAGGAAGTAACGTATACCCGCAAGAGGCAGAAACATGCTCTGTCTTTCAACTCAAAAACTTCAGCTTAGATACTCCCTAACTCGATTTACATCCTGGTGAGAAAACGGAAAGGAGATATTTTTTTACATATTTTTGGTTTAAGTTTCCTTATGCATTATCGTAATCAACTAATACATAATAAGCTGATGTGAAATTTTATAAAACTTTAAATGATCCGCTCGCTTCAAAATAAATTTCTGTTCTTTTTCTCAGTTTCTAACAAATGGAATAAATTTTAAGTTATAATAAAATTTTCTTGTTACTATATATTGACCCGCTAGGCTAATACGTGAGTTCTTGGTTATTAGCTATCCGCAAACTTAGTATGTTATATCATTAAATAAAAATTTTTAGTTGCTGTAACAAGCACCTCATCTTAAAATAAAGTGAAAGGTTAAAAAAACTGTAACAGCTCAATTAGTGCACCTAAAATATTCTTTTAGATATTTGACTGCAAATGCGTATTCCATGAAAGCCCTTTCCTTTTTCTTCATTTTATGTCTAAGTATATTTTCCTGTACGAAAGATCACGTCTTGATGTCCTCATTCGGGCCTAAGATTCTCGTTAATATAGGTGGGCTTGCCTAAGATTTTCATTAATAGGAAACAACCGTTGATTCTGTTCTTTTACTAACTTTTCTCCTCTGAATTCAAGTTAAATTTGATCATTATCATATTTGTAAAAGTCTACATTAACCCAATGGAAAAAAATATTATGTAAGTTTTTTAACTTATAATTACTTTTATTCCTTTACAGATTGCCTTATATGGTCTTAATAGTAATACGCGTAGCAATTAATTTCAGAATTAATCTTTATACGCTGTCTCTGCAATATCTGCGTGCATAGTTTACTTCTTACTCGAATCCGCTACGATAATTTTTAAACAATAAATATTATCATTTTATTATTTATTTGCCATAAGTTTTAGCATTCATTTACATTATTTTGTAGAGAGGAAAGTTTGAGAGAGAAAGTAGAGGGAATGTTTATATTATTTACTTAACTAAACAATATGCATTCAAAATATCAGCAAGCGTATCTATTAAATTTAATATGTAGGAACAAAAAAACACGAAGGTGCATTATGACTGCTTATTTCTTAAGAAACATAATACACTTAAAAATTCAGTTACTGCAGAACCTTCTGTGCTTGGCATAAGGCAGATGAGTATATTCGTACTCCTCTGCCATTCGTTTGCATCTCTTCCCCTATCATTTTGTTAAGCTTCATGAAGATGAGTTTTAAGAGTAAACCAGGAATCTGCATATTACTCTTCTATAAAAAGAAATGGCTTTCTAAAGGCATTATTTTTTTATTTTTATTTAGTTTTTTATTTATTTTTTAACTTATTGGTGTGTTATTTATTAATATGCATACAATAAAAGTTCACGTAACTGAAAATGTTGATATTTCATAAATTCTTTAATGCTTTTAGACTTATTCGGGTTTTTTTTTTTTTTTGTGACGAAACTTCTGCTTTATTTGCAATATATGTATACTCATGACCGTGTATACACGCCTCCTTCAGTAGGTCTAACAATTTCAAAGTCCCTAACCTCAAATTTAAGAAATTTTACGCATTATACCGCTGACAGATATTAAATCTCCAGTGCAACGTGTTTGCTCAGTTTGGTTAAAACACAGAAAATAGATTTCTGATAGTTACTTCCGCTTGTTTGGCTGTGAAACTTAGAATCGTCGTCGTTCTTTTAGTCAACCTGTGACCGAGCGGTAAAATCGTTAAATAGCGGTAATTCCGACCTGGGTTCGAATCCAGGCGAACGGCCCCGTCTGCATGGGCGTTTTCGTGGCTTTCCTTATGTGTAACATGTACACGAGAGAGTTTTCTTTAGAAAGTTCACCAAAAAAGCATCTCTTCCCTTAGATAGCCCAACCGAACTTTATTCTTATTTTGAGAACATTTATTGCTGACGTCAAATGAAATTAATCTGCAGTGAGCTATTATAAAACATTAAAAGTCTTTTACCTCATAGATGCGTTACTGTATACTAAATTAGAAATGCCATTTCAGTAGGACAGTAATTTTTCTTCTGTAATAGTACTTGATTTGTATGGCAGTGGTAAATTTAATATTTTACATATTTTATCCCAGGGATACTAACTACATTATAATCAATTGAAGTAACACTAAGTTAGCTCTGATATTTTTTACTCTCGAACGGTGTTCATTTACGTATCTGATATTATCCTAACTTCAATGGAGGAACGCTTAACCGTAAATGTCATATTCATTTCCTCAATTTCCGTCTATGTGAGAGCCCATTAGGCTTTAAGGATTTAGCTCAGATACTCGTGAGAATACGCGGATGTTGATCAGGATCCCTCCAGTTACCAACCAATAATCAAACGCCACTTCCGTGCAACCACACGTCACATAATTAGCCCGATCCGTTGGCCATAACTATAGAATACACATTTTGCTAATAAAGGAAAGTCTTTAAATATTTTTAAACCGCTTTATTTGTAACAACTGTTTAAAACAATAAGTTAACTACAGTTATGTTCAGTACAAAAATTAGATTTTAAATAACCTCGAATTAATTTCAGAAAGATGTGCTTAAATTACAAAATAATTTTTATTTACTGTTGAAAAATTTAAGATGTTTTGATGTGAATAGAATGAGATGACTGTAAAGAAATGTTTATATATATATATATGTGTGTGTGTGTGTGGGTACAATGCACAAAACATGATCTAAAATTAATTAAAATAAGCAAATAAACTTCGCAAACACGTAATTAATAACTTGACTTTTTTCATACATTGTTCTAAAATATGACGCGTCTTGTATAAAACTGTGGGGTGATTATTGTACTAATTAAAAAGATATACACTGTGAAATTAGTCGTTCAGAGATAAAAATGATGTTTTAACCATCAAGCTAGCTGTGTTTTCCATCCACTAGGAAACAGTTTCAAATTAATTTCAGGATAACCTCTTCATATTTGGTTTTTGCGTTTTCCCACCTATCATGCAGCTGGCTTTGGAATTCGGTGACGAGTGCATTGCAGTGTGAGTAAAAATCAGTGAGTTTGTTTCGCTTTTTTCCTCCTCTGTTTTATAAGAATTTGTTGCTGCTTTAGAATTTTTAAATTGACTTCTTTAGAATTTGTAAAAAATATGTTATCATTCATATAATAGTTCACATATTTTAATAGCATATAAAGAGAACCTTTATTAGTTTGTTAAGAATCTGTATTACCTTTATTAATAAAAAGAACCATAAAAGTTTTTTTTTCTTTTTAATTATCGTAGTCATTTTTGAGCATTTCACTGCTCTACACAAAATAAAGCTGATATTTCCGCTTTGAATGAAACATATTAAAAAAAATTAAAATAAATATTTTTCGTGTCTCTGTCACTATGCATAACTGTTCAGGACTACTAAAAGTAATGCATTATATTAGCCTCCTTGGCATCCAAGAAAATAAATCCTCTCTTGTGTAACAAAACTACAGACACATCAATGCCATATGCGAATTTTGAACTTTCTGAAAGATGAGCCTTGAAGTGTAAAGGGTGAATTATCTAAACGTGATTAAGGGAAAATAAGTAACACGATTTCAGTAGCTCAATAATCAGACGTATGATTTAGGGATAGATCTCATTTAGTTTCCTGTCAAACCAAATACGTGGTAAATCTAAATATATTAATCTGGTCTACAGCGACTTAAATTTCCAAACATTTAATCTGAGCTTTATAAAATTTCGTCTGGTCTGTACTACCTCGATAGTTAATTTATTTAATGCATAAAAACTTGTATATATCTATATATAAATATATACATATATATATAGCGGCCTTACTTTTATGTATGAGGAACAGAATAATTGTAATTGATCACAAAATGGATCAAAATATCAAAATATACTGAAATGCCTTTCAAGAAACTGTTGTGAATGTTAAGCTTATCTCAGGCTTTAGAATCAGTTTATCAGCTATTTAAAAGTTGCTGAAACATATCTATAACTAAGTAAGTATTCTATTCAGAATGCCTAATATTAAAAATTGACTAAATATTAAAAATTTTTACAAAAAGTCCTACTTGTAATTGCAGTGTATAAGAAACAGGTCCCCCTTCTACAGAACAAAGCAAAATAATGAATTGTTTTAAGTGTAAACATGATGTCAGCTTCTACTGGCAGTTACTAACATTTGATTGGTTCTCAGAACAAGAACAGTGATTGACCAGGAAAGCTAGACGTTACAAACCACTTCATAACTGTGTTTTTGATTTATATTAAAGTACATATAACTTTTTTGTATTGCAAATAATTGAATTTTGTGTTTTGTATTGAATTCAGTAATAAATTCTCTTTAAAATGATATATACAAGTTTGCATTTTGCGAAACGTAACATTTTCTATAAGCATACAAATTTCAAAAACATAAAAATTTCCAAAAGTGTCCAAAATATTGGCCACTACTGTATATAGATGACGACATTACTTAACAGCATTTCATTTATTCGAATTACTACTTAAGTGGAACTCATAAAATGTGCTTCTACAATATATATATGTGTTTTTATGTGTTTGTGTCTTCGTATAATTTTATATTTTATTTATTTATAATGCGTGTTTTCGAGGCATTTTTATTTCTTATTTCAGAAATTACAAAAATTAAATCTAATTGAACTAAAAACTGAAAATAATTACCTGGAAGTTTAAGAGTATTCTGGGGCTAGGTTAGATTTTGGAACGTACAATCTGAACTCATTGGGGGAAGAGTATATGCAAGCCAGATATTGCGTGCAATCCAGACGTACCTTAACCCCAAATTTTTGTTACTTACAGGTTCCTTTTTTTCATTATCCTGAATTTCCTTTCCTCATACTTGTTATAATTTTCTATAAGTAAACACTAAAATATAATAGAAGAAACACTGCAGAACGTCTATGAATTTGGAACCTTAAATAGTTAATATGAAAACTCCATGGTGCGACTAAAATCTAAATACTTTCAGATTCCACTTAAATTGCATTTAATTGTAATCAAAAATTATTTTATACGAAGTAAGTATGGATTACGTACACAGAATACACTACAGATTACAAATGCACTACAGAAGTAAACTTCTTGCTTATCTTTTTATCTTCGGAATATTTAAATGAGTGATGGTTTAAGTTAGTTCTGATATAATTTATTTATTTATTTTACTTACTTTTGTTTTATTTTTAACGCATCACAAATTTATTTCCGAGTTATGCAATCCAATTCACTTGCAGTAATTTCCAGTTTTAGGAACGCATCCAATGTTGGTTTAGAGAGCGTAAAAAAGCTGAATATATAACTTATATATTAGTGCTAGGCTAGGCTAATGCAAAGCATTCTTATTAATACAAGTCTATTTCCTAATAGAAATTGCCAGTCTCTATGGAATTTCCAAATCCAAACTAATCCAGCATTGCTCAGTTTGATGCAAACTCAGATTAAATGGTTAATTCTGAAACCACCGTATGCAGGAAGCTCATATTGTTATCTATACCTACAGCTGAAGCGTAATCCAATTGTTCCATTGCTAATGATTCTATGACAAACGCATGGGGTGCCAAGCATACAGAAACCGCATTCATGTGCGTATAATGTATATGCACTGGCAGTGATACCCATTGTAGAGCTCATTCATTTAACAATCAATATTATGTTGCGAATAGGGAAAGTATCAAAATCACAAATTAATTTAAGCTTTAATACCTTTTTATTGTATCTTTAGGTTTTCTGAAACTATTAATTTAATAAGAAAGACGCTTCAATACCTTTCTTTGTAATTTAAAGAGTTAAAAGCTACCAGTACAAAAAATATCGAACAAAACCGAAATATTAACCTTGATATCCTCTCTTCGTCTCAAACGGCAGATTTTCAAAGTAAAAATACTGTCATAACACTGTTCATATTACGTTTTAATATATTGTATGATATGAGTTATAAAGTAGAACAAATGCAAAACTTGTAATTCCAAATGACAAGTTACACTGTAATCGAAAAATTAGATAATAATGTGCGCAATTGAATCTAGATTGATACCACTATATTGGAATTAAAATTTTATAAGAAATTAATATCGTTTTCTTAAAATTCACTGCCAATAAAAAAATTGCTTTCGGCCTATTAAAAGAAGAATCTGATGTTAACATCACATGACTGCTTCCTCATACAGCCTATTAAATTATACAGACCTTTTGCTGCACTTCGTTTAAGCGTATTCCCTCGAATTACTTTAACTTAGCTAACTTGATTCCTCATGGCAAGTTGAAAATGGTATAAAAACTGCAAATTTTAAATTAAATATTTTCGTCAGTTTTTGCCGTACGAGAGTCGAATTTCTTGTATTTTTATTTTTTCATAACGAGTATGAAACATTCCCAAATGAATAGGAACCTTCTGAAAGTTATTAGCCGGTACCGCATTTAAAGGCAGATATTGTTATTCGTAGAAAATATTTTTTTTAATTTGGCATTGCCAAAACATGAATACATTCCTCATTTAGAAGAAGATACATACATACTTATGTACGTAGAAGAGGCGACACGAAAACTTCCATTTTAAATCAATTTTAAAGCCATTTTACGATCCATGTAAAGATGCTACGCAAAATAATAATCAAAATAAATCCGGATCTGTCAAAACGAATATGTCCGTTGATACGTGATACCCAATATATTTTGAAATTACAATACTTCCTTTAATTCGTACAAGGAAGTAAAAAGAATAGCTCTTGATGGTGGGAAAACTAAGATCAAGCACAGACAATGTTGAGAATTTCTGTTTCCACAATAATTTTTTTGCGTTATCTTTCGACAGTATTAACTTCTGGAAAGCATGTTGAAAATTGCATTTCCACAACAATTTGCTTGTGTTATTTCTGGAAAAGTCTGGTATTAACTTCTGTAAAGCAGTTTCTATTTCTCAGTGAATATTCCCTGCTTTTCTAGAATATCTATTGCTGAACATTTCGAGAGCGTTTATTGACAATAATTTGTCGCAATGTTTCACGATGACATTGGATGTGAGTTTGTAGACACTGGTCTAATTATAATAGTTAAAGCCTTCTTTTCTTTCTCTGGAATAATGTAATGCAATAGGTACATCATAAACCATATAAAGCCTTTTATGAGGTTTCAAGATGCTGTTCAGGTTAAATCTTAAGCGGAGTTCAACCTACTAGAAAATAAATTATTAATTTAAGGTGAAGAAGATTTTTCTTTAAGCTTCAGGCTGTAGTAAGAATTTGGATGAATTAAAGTTTGAACATCATTAGATGGACCGGAAATATACACTCTACTTTTCCAAGACAGCCATTTTCTCATTTGGAGCGTTGGAACTGAAAATAATTGGTTTGTTGACATTTCTTATATTATCATGACTGATATGCTGAGTTAAAAAATTAGAATGCGAAGAAAATGGGGCATGTTTTGTTGGAAAACCGATAAATCCTTCCAAACAATCTAACCTAACTCAGAAATGTGCTGGCGGAAAAGAGAAAGAAATTTGTAGCCATTGTGCAAACTGCTGCAATGCATGCACAATTTTGTGTAATTTGCAGTAGGAGTATCATTCCTTTATAGAAATGAAGCTTTTTTTAATATTAAGATCTTTCACTATATCCTACATATCAAAAAAGTATTCTCTTCTGGGTATATTGAAGATGTTGCTCATTGATCTGGCCACATCATTACCTTTTCATCAACCCAAATGTTCAGTAACAAATATGAACATAGGATGGATTCGCTATCTTGGCTACAGTATATAGAATATTATGAGAACTGAAAATCCTTCTTACCGAATCCTCAGGAAACCTTGAAATATTTTTCTTCCGCATTCTCCCGAATGCTTAGTTTCACATCCCAGTATATCACTAGGACATCTTCGAGCAAATTTAGGTAACTTAAATAGCGAGACGATCAGAAAATAAACATTCTTATAAAATTTGATGATGACTGGATAAGTCCTCTGAAACTTGGTGTAAGAATATCCCCCAAATGTTAAATGAAGTCACACGACATATGAAAAACTAAAGTATATAGGACATCTTGCCATATTCAAAAGCATGTCGTCTTAAAAAGGATATCTTCCGGATTTTCCTTAGGATATCTGAGATTCATATTCATCAGGAAATTCTCAGTATCTCTCTGGAGGTGATGAGGATATTCTGAATTATTGAGGGAATGTATAAAATTTCTGCAGATCTGACTTAGTTTTGGCCGGTGGGTATGTAAATTACAAATAATACAATACACATTCTATAAGATTTCTGCGAGAATATTTGTTAAACGTTTCTTCTTGGAAACACATTTTAGCTGTGGGATACAAGTGAAAATTTAAATTCTTACCATATACAATTCCATACATTCTAAATACTATACTATCATACCATACTTTAAATAAACCATATACAAACCTACAATGCAAATTTTACTTATTTGTCAGAAATAGTACTCAGATGAGCATGAGGAAATCCGGCACAGTACTTCTAGTGAAATATTTTACTTTCAGACAGAAAAGTTCCGAAACCATTCGATTTGTGGCGAAATCGAAATTTGTTCCGAAATCCAAGAATTAGGAAACACGCAATGAGGGAAAATGAGCGCTGTTTTATAAACAATAGAATTTCACTAGTCTTCCAGAACAATTTATTTGAAATACTGTTGACACGATAAGTTTTTCTGTGTCATACAGGCATGTTACAAGATAATAATACTGTCTATGAGGATGAGGGGGACATAAGTGCTCTCTAACTCTTTGCAGGAACATATTTATTAGTTATTTTGTACTAGTCTGTAAATAGTATTAAAAAACCATATTTATGGACATGCCGTTTATTCAATTTTGCAGGAAATTTTCAGATCTTATCGTGGTTAATTATGTCTGTTTTTAAATGAACCGTTACTCAGTAATTAAGAATTTCAGCTTTGTTAATAATGGATCAGTTATGGAAACTGTTTCTGATTTTTTCCTTATGTTTCCTAAACTTATTATTATAACATATCATCTTTCATTATTTTTAGCAAGTTTTCAAAATTCATCCAATGTAGGATGCAAATTTTGCAAAATAAATATGATTTGCTTATACATGCAGTTACCTTTTACGTACGCAATGAACAAATATTAATATAAAGTTAGTATCCAACTAAAAGCGTAAATTTCAATTTGCATATCATACCGCATAATGTAATTTAAGGAGTCTATTTTATCATTCATTTTAAATTAACGTTCAGTAGTTTCGCCCTCCAAAAATGTCAAGTAGCGAAATCCATGAATAGTTCAGCGACCTAGGAAGTACAAGGAACTTAATCTACAGCATTTTAAAACTTTTAGAGAGTTTCTTAACGACCGGAAATCCAATCCTCGACCTCGTCTAAGCGATGCTTAGGGTCATTATTTACTCTTTGGCAGCGGGCACGATCCTGTCAAGACGATCTTTGATATAGATGAAATTGCGCTAACACATTATCATGTTAAGTAAATACAAAGTCTAAGCTGTTAAGGAGTAAGGAAATTTATTTAAGAATTAAGTATTAAATAAATAGTTATTAAAAATGTGTTCATTCTTTCTTCATAGCTTTTTCCTGTAGGAAAAACATTTTTAATAAATAAATCGGAAAACTTAAGGTTAACGGTCAGGAGAATTTGCTCCATATCAAATCTATACCATGAAAATAACATGAATATGATTCTAATTTTAATTAAATCAAGGAATTTTACAAATTATGTTTAAAGTTAGATTGCACAAGAAATATAGGAAGCTCCTGAAAACACAAATATCAGTCTTCTACATGACTATTTAAAAAAAGTTTTTATTTTTATTTTTCAGTCATTGCAAAAATAAATTATTTTCAACAGATTAAACACGTTTATATTTCGGTTCGTGTAAATGCGTACAAAACAACGACTGTTTATTAATGTTTATCAGTAGCCGACTGGATGAGACCACTGAACATTAACTGTACAGCCCAGGTTTAGATTCAGGCAAACGTCTCACTGCATGTTATTTTGTGGATTTCTTCATGTATAGGTTAATAAAGAGAACGTTTCCAATAGAAAATTCTTCACCAAGATTTTCTTCTTGTCGTTTTTATAGCCCTTGCGGGCTTTGCCTTGATCAAATAAATAATCATTTGCTGGTATGCAGGGTATTAAGGTGTCCTTAAATGCGATGGAAGTGTAGCACTTCTTGAATACCATTTTATGTTTTCTCTAATATATTACCTACAAAGACTGCATTCTGAACTCCGACGTAACTAGGGAACATACTAGTTGTTGCTGTGATTGTCCTAAAATCATTCTTGAATAGTTTTTGAGCAGTGGAAAAGGCAATTGCGGCTTGCGAAATATTCATTTCCCTCTAGCTAAAGTGCATCATTGCACAACGCAGTTGGTGCGTTAGGAAACCTAAATTAATTAATAAATTTACTCAACATCTAGTAATATTAAGAGACTCATTTCATGCTAGCAGAACTCATCCCCAAACTTGATACCTCTTTTAGACCGCTGATATTTATGCACAAAGAAGTCGGTTCATTGTTTCGAAAAATTCCCGCTACACTTCTTGATGACCATTAAAATTGAACAACGTATGCCAACAACATGGGAAATTTTCATTCATTTATATATCTATAAATCCTTTCATCACTGGTATTTCTTGTTTTTGTGCCATTATATTAATAGGTTAAAACTGAGTTTAAAAGTCGTTTGGTTTAAAATTGTTTGGTTTCGAAAATAAGTTAATTGAAAACAAAATATGCCTTTTATACAGCACATTGTTCTATGATGAAGAAATCAAAACCTCCATGAATGAAAAATTGTAAATTTAATTGCTCTGTAGCTGGTAATTTAATGAAGCAGAGAAATAACTCGTACACTATACTACTCTCACAAGGATTACGTTACTAGCACTAGAATAGGATCTTGCGCATAAACGTTTTTTCGTTTGTATGCGGTGTTTGTGTACCTTGTTTAAAAATTATAATAGATATGTTAGTATGCCGAATGGGTTTGATAACGACATTCTCAGAGTTATGCATAACACGCATTCGGCATCACGTATCTCTTATACACATGCGTATAGGACTCGCCACTTTCCAGAGGGCCCAAAACTGCAGAATTTGCCCTCCTTCTTAAAGGGAAATAAAGGTCCGAAAGAGGCAGGCTCATACAGGCCCATCTGCTGCTCTCAACCATGGGAAAAATCCTAGAAAGAATAATTAGGCAATATGGCTTTTTAACAAGGAAATCAATGGATCACACACTGAAACACCTACGGAATACGGTACTTCAAAACAGGTCGAATAAACTGCATACTTTTGTTATCACTATAGGCCTTCAAGGTGCCTAAGATTTGTTGTGGTGGCATGGTATTTTGAAGTATCTCAAAGGTACCAGTTGCCTCAAAGCTTTATTTGATTTAATCTGAAGAGACCTGAAGATAAGACGAATTATAGCTACAACTGACGGAGGCGTCCACATGCAAAATGTCACGAAAGGCTGCCCGAAGGCTTCTACCTCTATGAAACCTGATAGAAGATATCGCTCTGAACCTGTTTGATGGAGTGAAACAATAGAAATAATTGCGTATGCTGACGACTTCCATCTTATTTCAAATAGACACAATCGTAATAGTTACTAGGTAAAATAAGCGTTAGGCAAAATAGTCTGTTGGGATAGTAAAAATAAGCTCACAATTTCAAGAGAAAAAAGAAAGGAAATACTGATTAGCCCACGAGAACGGCACGAACATACCCCAAGCGTAAACCTCCAAGGCAAAAATATACGATTCGTGAGACATTTTTGCTATTTAGATATGATTATAGTCGACAAATTCTCCTGGTTCCCTCACATCAAGGACCTCAACGAAAGGCTGCATAAACTCTGGAACACAATGCGGAAAACAGGAGCTCCGTACCTAGGGTGTCTCTGGCAGAATAACAGTCTGTAAAGCGGCTGTGTACTTTGCTAAGACAAAAGTCTTAGCAAAGTACGAAGTAATATACACAAGATCAATGCCAAGCTTATAGGTCATCCAAGGTGGCTCCAGTAGACGTTCCATAGTCAAAATCATACAAAAACAATTAATTCGGATTCCTCCTAATCTGAGACTTCTGTGTGAAATCCCAAACTTCTGTGAGTTCCAGCCCATACTGGAATTAAAGGAAACGAAGCAGCAGATGTGATTGCGAAAAGTACAGCTAACAAGCCAACGTGAGTAACATTAATGTGCCCCTTCCGAGCTCATATATGAAAATCACTCTCAAATGTGAATTAATGAAACAGCGGCAAATCTAATGAGTATTGAGCACCACAGAAGGAGTGTATAATTTTTATCCAAAAGTACACCAGAATTTAATAGCGATTTTTCTCAACTCACACAGTACCTGGCCAAACACGGCCCATGTATGTCCTATCTTCACAGATTTTGTTCTGAGAGACAGCGACCAATGTATATGGGGTAGTAATACTGACTCAGACACTAGCTATATGATTGCCTGCAATCAGAGAATTCTCATATTAAAAGACCGGAAAAATTGTGAATACAAATAAGAGTAAACATGTGCGCAGCCTCAATATTATACTAACAATGCTAAGCATATTTGATGATAGCCTGGAGTAACTTTTCTATTACTATCCTGCTACACCGTGTCATCAAAACCTCGCTCTGTAAATATATTAATTAATTTACTTAATATATTTTTGTCTTTTTAATGTTTAATAATTATCTGTTTTATTAATGTTTACTATTATGATTAATCCAGCTTGCATTGTTCTGAATATTTATACGCAGTCAAATTTTATTATCTATATCTAATTATTTAATTTTTTACTGAAGATGTACCTTACGTGGTTTTATTTGTACTAAATTTTGCACTGAACACAATATGTACATAAATTGTTATATTTTTTGCCCTACCAAGAAGCACTCTTCCTTAAATGTAGTACACAGTATTATCTGTAATAATATACGTTCCGTAAATCAGTCTACACGCATATTTTATCGTATTTATTTAATTTATTTAGTAACTAACAAGATATTACCTATGTTAATGCAATGCTCTGAGGTCAGCCCACATTAAATATACATTAATTTAATTATTAATGTAATGTACATACGTAATTATTATTAGTGCATGTGGATATATGAGTCTGCAGTATTGTCAATATAACTTGTCATTAGCGTTTGCATAATGTAAATCCAACATGTATACATGCACAGTTATATTAACCTAATTTTTAATTTGTTTTGCTTCCTGATTTATAATGCATAAGTAGTATTTCTACAGATTTCATCTTTAAATCTGTACCTGTATCTACACCCTCTCCTTATCATATTTGTATACCCAATATACATTCTTTTGTAAAAAAATCGAAGAATCATGAAGGAAGTGGTTGTTTATTGATGAAATTGAATATGTGTATCTCATACACAGGTAATAAAATGATTAAAAAAATCAAGGTTATAGCACCTGCTTAGGGCTCACAATTACCCACTGAGTGTTCAAATTAGCAGTTGGTCAAACCGCCCCTGGCGGCAATGCGTGCTTGAATTCGTCGAGGAAAGGAGGGGTAGAGGTTCCTAATGACATCCTGCGACACATTCTGCCAGACATTCATCAGTTGTCGCTCCAGATCTTCGATATTTTGTGGTGCCCTAATCTGGCGGCCTACTATGTCCCAGACCTGGTGGATTGGTGAAAGGTCTGGTGATCTTGCTGGCCAAGGAAGAGTATCAACCGCACGGAGACAGGCCAGATATATCCGAGCGCTATGTGGCCTGACATTATCTTGTTAGAAAATGGCCCCAGGATGACCTGCCATGAAGGGTAATGCAACAGGCCGCAGGATGGTATCGCCATATCGTTGAGCTGTTAAAGATGTACGGAGGATAACTAAAGATGACTTGATGTCATAAGAAATATCGCCCCACACTATCATATCAAGGGTTATGGCTGTATGCCTTTGTAAAACAAAGGCTTATGGGGATCGCTGGCCCAGTCCTCTCCAGAGACGAACACCGTGGTCATCTGCTTCAAGAAAGAAGCGGGATTCATTGCTGAACACTATACGATGCCAGTCTGATGACAGCCATGATAATCGGCTGCGACACCACTGCAGACGACTCTGCCGATGTTGTGGGGTCAAAAGCAAACGTCTTAAAGGCCACTGTAAGCATAACTCCGCCTCAGACAAGTGCCGTGGGATGCTTGACGGTACCATGGGAGGTATAGACGTGATTGTAGTGCGTTGAATAGTCGATAATGATACCGTTGGACGGTTCGGGCCTGGAAAACAATCATCCTATCTTGCCTCGCATTTGTGCTCCTTGGCCTTCTAGAACCTTCATTTTGTCGGCACTTTCCTTGTAGCTACCAACATCTTTGCACAGTAGTGTCTGTAGGCTGCAGGTGGAGGCCTATTGCTCAGAATGACCACCCAGCTTCACGCAACTCTACAATTCGACCACGTTCGAAGTCGTTTATTTGACTGCAAGGTCTTCGCTACAGTCGTAATTGCATCTTTAGTTGCTTCTTTACGTAATTACAATGGCAGCAACAAAAAAAGATTAATTTTCCGCCTCTGTTACTGTTTTTATACTTTGCTAATTGCGCACTAGAAATGCGCGCTATGATCGCAATTCCTGTTCATTTGCCTTGAAACTTTGATCATTTGGATATTCGATCAAGATGTTTTTGCTTACCAAATTTCGTCACGATCGCGAAAGTCGTTCTTGGTGCTTCGATATTTTTGCAAAAGTAGCGTATATCAAAATAGTGAAATGCAACTAAAATATATATTGAATTAGCACAAGTACGTAACATATTACCAACTTGCAAAGCTCTTCGTAATGCACTATCTATAGCACCATTTTTTAAAAATTTCATTTACTGTCAGTATACATAACAACTATGAGCATAAAGTTCTTAACAATGTCAGT
This sequence comes from Stegodyphus dumicola, assembly GCF_044657685.1. Classification (NCBI taxonomy): domain Eukaryota; kingdom Metazoa; phylum Arthropoda; class Arachnida; order Araneae; family Eresidae; genus Stegodyphus; species Stegodyphus dumicola. The sequence continues at coordinate 86,898,986 of NC_140772.1, read as the reverse complement.
AGCTCCTTGCAAGCAACAGTAACGTGACTGTGCTCAAGTTAAGTGGTCATCATTATTTTTCCCTTAGCCGTCCCCAACATGCACTTTCTTTTCATATTCTGGTCCTTCTTACAGTGTTCCTCACTTTACGTGGTCAATTCCTGGAGAGCATAGTAAAAGCTTTAGCGTTTTTTTAGCACAAAGGGACAATTTGTTTCAGAAAGGCTATTAATTTCTTTTTGGCATTTTGCGTTGGTTCACCATAAAAGGTGTTTCACTTTTCAAATTGTTGCCACCAAATATTAGACCTCTACATTATTTTTAAAGTAATTAGATAATGAAGAATCTGCGTAAACGTATGTATGTTTCTCGCACTGGGAAAAAACAACAGCACCAAGAGACATTCAGTTTTGAAAACCGATTTCTCCACTCGAATATGGGCATCTGGAAGCCAAAATTTGGAATTTATTACCTGTTTCATACTTTCTAAACCTTTAATGAACTTTTGATTAACAAACTCAACGATTTCAAAGCGAGCAATGGCGACGCTGTAAGGGAAAGTAAAAAAAAAAAATATCTTATTGTGATTGTGTATCGGAAATTCTAAAGATGTGCTCTTTTTAATTGTTTTGTGATATTGCTGTTGAATTTATTTTTATGGTTTAAAAGCGAAGAACATGATATTTAATAAATAAAAGTAACACACATAACGTTACAGAAACGCCACATTAGACTTAGTATAAAATCTGAAACCTTTCAGATTTTTTCTTTAATTCCATCGACTATTCCAGTAGGCTGAAGAGCACCTAACCTAGTCTGCCAGCTGTTCCCTTGATGGCAAAAACAAATAAAGGTATGTTAATATAAGTAAGCGTTCATAAGTTACATAAGTTCAACATAAATGCGATCAAGGGATGTATATTGCTCCTTTTGTATAACTTTTGCAGCTGCAATAAAGTGTGTATTTCTTGAACATGCATATTTAAGGTTTTTTAAATTTTATTGCAAATAGAATCTGTTCACTAGGTTTACGATACTTAATTTTAATTTACTATATTTAGTTCATTATTTTATTAGCGTTTTGTCATAATTTCTATGTAAGATTAATATGCAGGGTGACCCTAAAGTCCGTTAACATTTGAAAATTAAATAATTTATGGAAAATGTAGACAGAGAGGTAAAAATTGACAGACATGCTTGAAATGACATGGGGTTTTATTGAAAGCAAAAAAAAATGCAAAAAAAGGGCAACATAAGGAACTGAGCAGCAAACTATGAGTATCGAGGCATGATAATTGTGTATAAAATGAGCTGTAGTGAAAGACGGAATCAGAACCTTCATGATTGTCAATTTCCTATCCTCGCCTCCAAGTGTTGGTAACGGTGAAATGTGGATTTATCACATCAATAGTGATCGGACCTTTTTTTCTTCTTCTTTCTTTTGTATAACTTTTGCAGCTGCAATAAAGTGTGTATTTCTTGAACATGCATATTTAAGGTTTTTTAAATTTTATTGCAAATAGAATCTGTTCACTAGGTTTACGATACTTAATTTTAATTTACTATATTTAGTTCATTATTTTATTAGCGTTTTGTCATAATTTCTATGTAAGATTAATATGCAGGGTGACCCTAAAGTCCGTTAACATTTGAAAATTAAATAATTTATGGAAAATGTAGACAGAGAGGTAAAAATTGACAGACATGCTTGAAATGACATGGGGTTTTATTGAAAGCAAAAAAAAATGCAAAAAAAGGGCAACATAAGGAACTGAGCAGCAAACTATGAGTATCGAGGCATGATAATTGTGTATAAAATGAGCTGTAGTGAAAGACGGAATCAGAACCTTCATGATTGTCAATTTCCTATCCTCGCCTCCAAGTGTTGGTAACGGTGAAATGTGGATTTATCACATCAATAGTGATCGGACCTTTTTTTCTTCGAGGAAATAAATGTTCTGCTATTTAAACTGTCAGTGGGATGGATGCGAGGTACTCTGATATAGTACAGAATCGCATCACCTCTCGTCTGACTGATAAACACCTGTTGGAATGTGTGACTTTTATGCAGAAAGGCACTTTAGCCAATACTGCTACATGTGTGTCTTGTTCATATCGTTTGGTGAGGATCGCGTGCTGATCCGCCACTTCCGTCAAGATTGGCCTCTCATATTCCCAGATATATATATTCGCCTGATTACTGGTTGCGGGGTTACTTGAAATAGCAACCCTACCGCGATCGTCCGACCTCATTAGCGATGCTAAAAGACAACATCCAACGGCAGTTTCTCAATATATCTACAGATATGCTGTACCGTGCTGTTTACAACATTGTCCCTCGACTATACGTAATGTTTTACTCCCTTCTCAGCATAAAATTGTCGAAAGATTAATACGTTAAAACAATGTGAAAAATTCTATATCTGAATTACTAAATGTATTACGAGAACATTTGTGGATCGGACAGCCATTAGATCAATTGTGTCTAAGTGTGACACGCGTAAGAGATATTCAGCAGAAAGGCTAGAATCTGTAACACCTGCCCTTCCGTGTGCTATTATCGTGTGCGGGAAGCTACTGTTTTCGAAAGCTGTAGTATCAAGCTAACAGGCCCATTATTTTTTAAGCGGGAACCAAAAAGCATGAAAGTGGTGCTTGGCTGGCTGTAAGCGTTTCACCAAAGAACACTTTGTGCTGCTCATTCTTAATTTGCATATTTAAAGGCACTAAAATTAGGCATTTAGAGGGCTTTTGTTGCGTTGTTATCACTTGGATTCTTACCGCGTAAAACAACCTGCTTTTTTAATTTTTTTTATTTTTTGCATCAAGAAGCTACTGTCTGATCTTGTATCTAGTAAAGCGTCTAATATCTTTCCATTCAGGACAATTAGGATGTTTCGAAGATTAACGTTTTAATTAATTCTTAATTTAATAAAATATTAAAGGCTTTTTCTTTCATTTGGGGTAACTGACTTTTCTAAGCTACACAGTAAGTACTTCAGTTTAGAAATTTGTGTTTAGCAACACCAGATTTTCTTTCATCAACACGTTTTTGAGGTTTAGCCTGGCAATCGCTATTAGACTACGAAAATGTTTTCCGGCCACTAAAACATTTTCTCTTATAAATTTTGCCATCTCCTTCCGCTGCAGATTTCCAAAAGTTTTCGCTAATACTTACAATGAATTCCCTCTTATGCATACCGATACACGCCGACTTTCAAATTTCGGAGCTAATTCAAAAAGTTGTTCTAGAAACCAGGGTTTCTCGGCTATGCAAAGTGTTGGATATGTAGACACAACCTGGAAATATTATCGTAATAACTTCTGGTTTAGAAATTTTCCCACCTAACAATTTAACCAAATTTAACTTCTAATAATGTGGTCAGAGATTATACAGAAATATCTGCTTAAGCTGACTGAAGTATTAAATGGTAGGGTTTTAATGTCACTTAGCAAAATGGCTAAAGCAGGAATAAAGTTTGATAAGACGAAAATTGGGAGCGACGCTGCTAAATTTCTAACACATTAAAATCCTTGGCTTAAATACTCACACGACTAATTTACATTCTGGTTGGGACTTTGCGGGAAGAAACATTTATGGTAAAAGCTCAAATCGTAGTAAGTTGGTTAATTAACATAAACCTTGCAACTGGATCTGATTATAAAGAACGATTGCATATACTTTGTAATGGACTACTTGTAATGCTTAATAATTTTATCATTGCTTTTTTTAACTTTAGACCATAAAATGATAGGTTTTGAAACTAAAAAAAATAAAGGTCTTAATAGCACAAGTCATGTCTTTCCAGTTCGTTTTTCGTTAATTTTAAATATTGAGTTTCATCTCTGTTAACAATGTAGTTTAAGAAAGGGGTCCTTACATTTTTCTTTGTTGCACTCTGAAATTATTTCTATCTAAATCACTTGAAATTACATATATTTAACCTCACACAATATAAAAAGCTTTTTCAAAGATAAGTTTTAAATGCTAAGTGCTAAGAAGCAATAAGCATCTCTTAACCATTTATTGCATTGTAAGATTTTACTTTTATTTGCTAACTTTAACTAGGTCCAATAACCCTAATAGACGCAAAGCGAATTATAGCTATTGTAAAGTATGTATCTCAAGTAAGTACAAAGTCGTGAGAAGGTATAAATAGCCTTTTCCTTTAAACAAAATTTAAAAAATAAATGTGCTCTCTTGCGCCAAAGTATCAGCCAAAACTCGTAGTGATGCAACTAAATAGAAAAGACACATTTAAGTCAAACCTGAAACAGTCGAAAAAGTCTATACAATTAAATATTCTTTTATGGCTGGCTCAGCCACTTCCGTACTGTTAAAACCAAAGTGTCTGTAGCGATAGAATGCAAAGCCGAATAATTATAGCTATCAGAGCTTGCAGGAAACTAACACGTAATGTGCACGAGAAGCCAGACACATGCTCTGTCTTCAAATTCAAAATTTCATTTGCATTCTGGAGAGACAAAAAGAAAGAAGAAATATTGTAAAGACCGAAATCCTAATAACTGGTTAATTTAAATAATAAGCTTACAATTCCACGCGCTTTCTGTTCATTTCTCTAATGAATTCGTCGAATGTGCCTGTACAGCATCATTTAATTTTTTTTTATGTAATTTAATTTTTTTAATTTTTTTTTATGTTATTTTTTTTATGTTTTTTATTTTAGGCTGAAGATAATGAAATACGAAATTTAGTATTTCCAGTCCATTTTCTGAAGCAAAGCCTTATTCGGCTCCTTGCGTTTCTAGGAAATTCTTTCAATCTATTTTATTTAGTCATAGCAAAATCATCTTTGCTTTATGATTCGAGAAATCTTCATTAATTTAGCCATATTTTAAATAATACGAAATTGTAAAATGATACTTATTGATTATTTTGAAACAATTAGGATAAAACAAACGTAATTCGAATGAACATACAATGAATTAAAAAGCAAATATACTTTTATTTTTTTAAATCACAAATAACTTTTTGATATTAGTTTTTCGTTCCTGAGGATCTGACGATTTATAAGTGCATCACAGAAAGCAATTAATTGCATATGTTTGGAAAAGGGAAAGTTCTGTCTTAACACTGATAGAGAATATGCCGAGGACGGATCTTTCAATATTGCGAAATTTTTCTAGAGACCTTCGAGTCCTTCCATGCTACAGCAGTATTTTGAGTGCTCCCATGCCACAGAGACGCTGTGCATTTAGAAACATCCAAGCCTTCTCCAGGATTCGAATCCGTGCACAACGATATAGCAGCTTGAAGCACTAACCACTAACCATTATACCGATGAGGGTGGTTTATGGCCAGTTGAAAAATTGCATTATAAAAAATATAATAACCAAAAAGGGGGAAAAGGTTTTATTTTGGAGGCATATAATTAAATTATTCCAATGGCTTCAAAGTGGTTAAATTATTTACACTATTTTGAAATAAAGTCTAATATCCCATTAATCATTATAGATAAATCCCTCGAAAATTTTATCAATTTCTCTACTTAAAAGCCTAAAGAAACCTTTTTTAAAATTCAAATTTGTTCTCTCTCTCTCAAGGAAAAAAAATACTTTTTCTTAATCTTTCTTTCTCAAAGTGAGTGGCGATCTTCGACAAAGCTTAAGCTGCCGGTTAAATCATGGCAAAACTAGCGCCTAAAAATTTGCAATGCAAATTAACGTTAACGGCACATTGTTCCCTAATGTTCAGAAACACGACACAGACTTGGAAGTTTAAATCCGGCTGCTAGAAAATCCTATTTAAGACTTGCGGCTATCCCTCAACTTACCGTGCACAAGCGAATCTCTGTCGCCATTTTTGGTCAAATTTAACATAAATCTGAGCATTGAAAAGGAAAAGATGTCATAGTCACTACGTTAATGTAGTTTAAAGTTTTAAAGTTAATGTAGTTTAAATGTAACTAACCCTCGATAAATGACTTGCGCCCTTCAGTAATGATTATAGAAAAGCACCACATATTAACACCGGTTGCTCTTCGATATCTGAAAAATATGCTTTTACAAAATTCCTGCCTTATACGAAATTATCACATTAAGGGGTGGTTCTTCGATTTCTCGCAGCTGAAATCAGAAGAAAAAGGTACGGAAGTAGATGAGCTTAAGAAACTATTGTACTAATCTTTAATTTTGAGAGTGTCTTATTCAATCTTCCATTTTAGAAGTATTTATTCCTTAAGGAATAAAACGCTTTGAAGTATAGCCGAAATTTGAAAGATATTAAAATATATGTATTTATATCTGAAATAATAGTTTATTTAAGACATAATAAATTACGACATGCTTATATATAAGTTTTAAAACATTTTGATGTCGAATATGTACTAAATAGGGTTTCACCTTTTTTTCAAAAATATTTTAAATATATGCTAATTGTAACTCAGTTACGAAGAATTATTTTTGAATTAAAATCAAATATCACACATAATGTTTTTCGTCTCAAAATAATTTGCCTTACAAAAAAAATTAAATAAAAAATTGCGAGTACATTTTCAAATTGCATGCTAGAAACTCCTTACGCGTCTAACTGATTGAAGATTATTTCGTGCCAATAAGTAAACAAAATATGTGTAAATCTCTAATAAATCAGACTGGATCGCAGTTAAAGTAATAAACAGAGGAGCGTTCTTCCACACAACATTTATTCACGAACACCAAAGACGAACTGATACATATACATAATTGACATCACAGTTTCTTTTTACAAACAAACACTACCGCCATCTATTGGCGATCTATGAATACACAATCCTAAACTTAACACTCCCCCCCCCCCATGCATCCGTAACGAATGCATCAATTTTACTGAACTTCAAGATTATAAAGTCTTTCAATCGGTCTTCTAACAACACCCTTATCCAACTGAATCTCACAAGATCTAATTCTATCATCTCTTCCATGAAATAATTCCTTAATCCTACCTATCTTCCAGTTACAGCGTTTCACATTATCTTCTCGTACAAGTACAAGATAATTAATTTTAAACACGGGAGAATTCTTTGGAGTTTTTGAAAACATGACTGATCTTAATTCTAACAAATATTCTTTATAAAACCTTTTCCAAAAATGTTCTAATATTAATTGCCTATGCTTCCATCTTTTAATCAACTGAGATCTTGTAGATTCTAGTTTAGATTCAGGTGAAGGTAAAACAGTCAAACTAGATCCAGTTATAAAATGAGATGGTGAAAGAGGATCAGGTTCATTTGGTTCATTGTATACATACGTTATAGGTCTAGAATTAATAACAGCTTCAACTTCAACTAAAACAGTATACAGTTATTCATAATATAAAGAAGCTTTACCTAAGATACGTTTTAAACAAGTTTTTACAGATCTTACCAAACGTTCCCAGAATCCGCCCCACCAAGGAGCACCTTCTACAATAAATTTCCATTCAAACCCATTTTTACCAAGGAAATTTAGAACTTTTTCATCTTTACATAATTTATACAAATATTTTAATTCACGATCAGCAGTCTTAAAGGTTTTAGCATTATCAGAATATATAACTCTACAAATACCCCTACGTGCAAAAAATCTACGTAAGGCTTGAATGAAACACTCTGCACTTAAATTTGATAACAATTCTAAATGGACTCCTCGTGTCACTGCACAGGTAAACAATGAAATATACACTTTTGTACCATCCTTTAAATACAAAGGGCCAGCGAAATCTATGCCACTTACCTCAAATGGTTGAGCTTTCTCCACTCGGTCAGCTGGAAGAGGAGCCGATATCTTGTGTCCAGCTTTAGCATTATATTTTTTACAAAATCTACAATCATGTAACACAGATTTTACAAAACGTCTAGCTTTTAAAATCCAAAATTTCCCTCTTACTTGGACTAAAGTTTCATTTACACCACTATGAAGTACCTTTTCATGACAATTCAAAATAATTAAACGAGAAAAATAATTATTTGGTAATATTATAGGCTGAATTTCATCGACATCTAATGATGATTTTACTAATCTACTTCCAACTCTTAAACAACCCTTTTCATCCATTATTGGATTTAACCCAAACAATTTGGAATTATGAGACAATGGTTTTTTACATTTAACATCATTCAACTCTTCAAAAAAAATACTCACCTTGTGATAAGATAATCCAATAACACATAGCATTACATATTTCATTTTTGGTCACAGGACCAATCACTCTATTCTGTGACTTTAAATTATTAATGAATCTAAATACATATGACGTGACTCTTAAAAGTTTACCTAAGTCACTTAAGTTTTCTATTTTTAACACAGGTTGTAAAGGTTGAACACTGCTAGTAACTTGAGTCACAACTCTTTCTTCAGCACTATCTACTATGTTACAATGCTCGTTCACCTTAGGCCAATTTATTTCATCTTGATGAAGCCATGGATGTCCATGCCACCACACTTGATCTACTACAAGATCACTCACTTTAACACCACGTGTGATTTTATCGGCTGGATTATCTGAGCCAGGACAATGATGCCACATGCTCGGGGATGTTTTGTCTTGAATTTCAGACACTCGATTTTGTACGAATGTTTTCCATCGCCGTGGTGAGTTCTTTATCCAATGAAGCACATTAAGAGAATCTGTCCATAAATGAATCTTAGCTTGAGTAAAATGCACATGGACTGTAGTTACAAGTCTTGCACCTAACACTGCTGCCATGAACTCGAGTCTTGGTAAAGATAATTTTTTCAGGGAAGCCACTCTGCTCTTGGCTATGACTAAACTTGTTCCACAACATTTTAATCTACGGAATTTCAAGTACACTGCTGCTCCGTAACCACTTTGAGATGAATCACAAAAACAATGTAGTTCCAGTGTTTCAGGCGTTTCATCAACATCACGAAAATACCACCGAGGTATCTGGATATTAGGTAGATCACATAGTTGCCTATACCATTTGTTCCACTTGTCTTGCAATTCTGGTGGGATAATTTCATCCCAATCAACACCTTTCAGCCATAAATCCTGAAACAGAACTTTTGCTTGAATAACATATGGAGCAAGAAACCCAACAGGATCGAAGATTTTTGAAGCAGCTTTTAAAACACAACGTTTTGTTTGGTCATTTGACTGGATGAAATCAATAACGTCTTGTGCATTAAAACAGAAGATATCCTTAATTGTATCCCATTGAAGTCCAAGAATCTTTGAGGGGGAATCACAGTCAGGCAATTTAAAACTAACGAAGTTGTCACTTGATTTATACTGGTTTTTACAGTATCCGAATTAGAATTCCATTTGGTCAAAGTCATTGATGCCTTTTTCATTATATCATTGGCTTCATGATATATCTGTATAGCTTCCTCCTCCGTATCTGATCCACAAATAAAATCGTCAACATACATGAAGTTTTCTAACATTTCTACAGTTCTGGGATGGATGTCTTCAAATTTCTTTATATGATGCTTAATGCAAGCGCTCAGCAAAAATGGACTTGATTTTGCTCCAAACATTACACGACACATCCGATAAACTTGAGTTCTCGGATTGCTCAAACTTGAATTCTCATCAATCCACAAAAATCGCATTGAATCCCGATCTTCAGGTGCAACCGAAATTTGCAAAAACGCTTTCTCAATATCTGACGTAAATGCAATTCGATGAAGTCGAAAATTTATTAAAACTTTCAAAAGTTCAGGAAGAAGATTTGGTCCTTGTAGTAAATTATCATTTAGAGATTCATGATTTTTTTCCTTTGAAGAAGCATCATAAACAATGCGAAGTTTCGTAGAATTATGATCTTCACGGATGACAGCTCGGTGAGGTATGTAGTAAGTTCGTCTCCCAGATGGAGTACCAAGATCGACCTTTCTTATGATTTCTTCCTTAAGCTGATAGTCAATCACTTCTTTATATTGCGCATAAAAGTTCAAGTTTGATTTAAATTGTTTGATCAGATTTAAGAACCGTCTTTCAGCATTCTTAAAATTGTCTCTTAAAGTCACATTCTGATCTTTCCATGGAAGTCTAACTTCGTATCTATCACCCTTTTGTGTAATCGAGTTGTTAAATATTTGCAAGGCCATTTCATTTTGTTCTTCGTCAGAAATATTTTTAATTCCTATAGATTCAATATTCCAAAACGATTCGACGCTTTTTAGAAGTTTCTCTTCTACACTTACGTTTAAACACGCATCATGGATTTGAAAGTCTGATGAAGGAAATTTGCCTTGTATACACCACCCAAACAAGGTTTTCATAGCTACGGCATTTCTGTTTATCCTTTTTATTTCTTCACTTGCTATTTTCCACATAATGTCCGCGCCGATTAAAACGGAAATATGATTCATTCCATCGGCGCCGCCGCAGTCTGTCAAAGTGACGCCGAATGCTTGGAGTTTGGATTTGATTTCTACATCTGGTACTCGTATATCGGCATTTGTTATGACTGGTACTTCAATGACTTCGAGATTTATGGATTTTTCAGGGTCATTAATATTCCGGAGCGTAAGTTCAACTTTCTTTCGCCGCCAATGTTTCCCGTTCTTTTCACCGAAGGTATGCAGATTTAAAACAGTTTCTCCTTCCACTGGTAACTGTAATTTTCTTGATAAATCTTCTCGAATTGCAGAGATTTGGCTACCGCCGTCAAGAAGACATCTCACAATACAGTTCTTATTTCTGCCCTCAGCCACAGTATACACCGTTTGAAGCATAATATTAGATCCAGTTTTGGCAGAAGAATTTTGAACAATTTCCGCCGATGTTTCGGTTTCCTTATTTTTTGCACTGGAGACAGCTGATGCGGGATTCACACACAAACTTTCATGATGTTTACCGCGGCACTTTTTGCAGGAAAACTGTGTGTTCTTACAGTTGATAGCTAAATGTTTACATCCAAAACACAGAAAACATTTTCCTGTACGTTTCAAAATGTTTCGTTTCTCTTCAGAGTTCACCTCAGTACATTTATATTTCGTATGATCTTCTTTGTCACAAAATATACATTTGTATCCAATTGTTGATAAAGCTGAAGCAGTCGGAACTTTCGGTTTATAATTAGGATAAACTTTCGTGCGTTGTTCATTTTGACGAAAGTATGGTTTCTGATTCGTTTTCGCAGAGTTCATTAAACTTGCAGCTTCTCGACAGTTAACTTCCTTTTTTAAGAATTCTATAAGTTCCTTTATATCAAATCCTGCTTCCATATTTCGACTTCGATTAAATTCCAAATTTAATTCCTCTGAAAATTTCTGCAAAATGATAGGACAGAGAATATTTCCATAACTTCCAGAAGTAACGTTTAACGATTCTAAACTTCGAATGTTGACTTCGCATTCATCGTACAGCTTACGCAGTGCTTTAACATTTGAAATGTTTCCCACTGGTTCAAGGGATAATAATTTATTCATATGCGAAGTGATAACAACATCTTGTCTTCCAAAACGTTCTTTCAATATTTCTACTGCGGAATCATAATTCTGGTCACTTAAAGCGAAACCGGAAATGGCAGCTAAAGCATTACCTCCAAGTAAGGATTTTAGGTACGCAAATTTTTCAGTTTTTCTCAATCCACTATGATTATGAATTGTATTTTCGAACTGGTTCCAGAAGTCCAACCATTTACACGAATCTCCGTAATAAGTTCCGATTTGCAGACGTGGCCACTTCACTGTTTTCGCTTCAACTGGAAGTGCAACATTAGCCGTTTCGTTCTGATGAACTGTTCTAGAAGATTCCGAATTCTTCTTTAAAAGTCGTTGCATTCTTCCTCTCCATATAACAGTTTTATCCTGGTATTCTTGACTTAAGGTAACTTCATTTTCAATCTCCTCCGAAGTTACTTTCGTTTCTATTTCTGAATCTAAACTTTTCAGTTCATTGATTTTCTCAATTAACTGTTCATATAAATCCTCGATTATCTCAATTTTCTCATTTAGCGGAATATGATTTGCTAAATTCGATTCGACTTTGGTTATCAGTTTCGTAGTTAATTGTCTAACAACCGATCGTTTCTTTTTCAAATTTTCAAGAACGCATTTTCGAAATATTCAGTCTGTCGATTTTCTGGTTCGTAATAATCCCGGTTTGCAGGCACCATAAACAAAATATGTGTAAATCTCTAATAAATCAGACTGGATCGCAGTTAAAGTAATAAACAGAGGAGCGTTCTTCCACACAACATTTATTCACGAACACCAAAGACGAACTGATACATATACATAATTGACATCACAGTTTCTTTTTACAAACAAACACTACCGCCATCTATTGGCGATCTATGAATACACAATCCTAAACTTAACAATAAGAGCTTTCATAGAACATTAAATCGAAATAAGCTCCACCTTTTTTTTACCATTCTGTGTTTCAATTAGTGGTGGAGATGATTTAAGTAATTTTTTGTAAACTTTCGCAATCACTATAATGAATGATTATAATGAGTATATATACAACATCAAAATTCTTCAGCCATTTATTTACTAACATATTACTTTCATCAATATCATAAGTGCTTATGTTTCTGACAGTTAAACTTTGTATTTAAATAAGTTCTAATATTCATGTTTCTAGAAACAAAAGTTAAAATTAGTAACTAAATACATGCATACCATTTAAAATTGCATTAGAAATTTCATACGGGAACGTATGAAAACTGTAGGAAAAGTAATATGTCAAGATCAAATTTGTATGCATACATTCCGTGCAAAGTGGTGCTCGTAATTTTAAAAGTATTTGGACTAGAATTAATTTATCTTTATGCAGAATTTCCTGATTTATTTTAAATAATTATATAAATAAATAACTGAAAAATTCATAAATTAAATCACATAAAAATTACATGTATTGTAAGGATCTTAAGTTTTACTAACGTTTATTTTATTTTAAATCTTTACTATCACTTCTTATTTTCTACTTCCGGCCAGAATTAAAAGCGTTAACTTATTTATGTAAATTTGTCTGGCGAACGCCAAGTACTTAAGTTGTGGCTTTTTGCCAAGCGAGAGAGAGGAAGTAGTTAGTCGAAGCAGGCCGCTTGCCTTAGAAGTTTTACTCAGTTGCTGGTTGCCTTCCAGGCCAGAGGTTTAATCCTTTTGATAATTTTAAACGTATTGTAATGTTAACAGTTCTCTGTACTACATACGGCTTCCTGTTAATATAAGGCCAATCTTCCACGTTTATTATTTCAAAGTTAAGTTAGAGTTTAGTTATATTTTTATATTCTTACGTTTAGACCACAAGTAATGGGTCTTTGTATTCCGAAGTACGGAAATTATTGTAAAGAGAGAAAAATAAAGGGTTTTGTATACCCTTCTTGTGTATCCTGTCTACTTCCCACAGTTTTGAACATAGCTTTAGTAAGCTCTCTGTTCCGAGTCAGGTCCTTGCATGTTCCCAAAGAAAGTAAGACGGAACATTGAACCTGATAGTATAATAAACGAAATAATTATTCAAAATATTTTTATATGAATAAAATGAATCAACTTGTATGGTTTGTTTCCCATATAGTTTCTTTAGCCAATCCGCAGTTATATTTCAAACATTTAGTGGTTTTCTTGTCAGTTCTTCTTGGTGGCATAAGAGATGCATTCAATTATCGCAGTGAAAAAAAAAAAAACGGGAAATGTTTTTCTCTTCAGCATCGTTTCCATCCAAACTGATATTGGTGTAGTTAATCCTCCCTTTGATAATGAAAGAATCAAGTTTGAATTTCAGTTCAATTCAGAATCAAGTTTGAGTAATTTTTTTATATAACAGCCAAAGAAGGATCTTTATCTTTCATGCGGTATGCAAAATTGACCCTGCTACAAAAGCGAAGATTTTTGTTCATATGCAGATATATTAATAATTAAATTCTAAATTTCGGTTTACAATAGCAGTAAGGTTAATCTAATGTAAACATTTGCAATTAATTGAATCATCTTCAGTTGAAGAAGACTGAAAAGCAAAAAAAAAAAAAAAAAAAAAAAAAAAGACCTTTGTATCTGAAGAAAAAGAGATATTTAATAAATTTTTCATTAAGTACGCTTCAAACTCCTTTTCGTCATTACAGGCAGCCATGTACCTTTGATAAGCGAGGCAATTTAGATAAGTTATTTGACAATAACAAATTTGCAAACAAATAGTTACATCTGATGGAGACATAAGGTTAATGAAACGTCCTAGACTCTAATTTGGCTAAATAATCTCTCTAATGCTTCCTAGATTAGTCTTGACGTTAAGAGACATTTCTTAAACTTAACATACATAACAACTTTACATCATCATATAAGCCAAAAAATACATTTACTGATATGAAAATAACTTTCTTGAAAAGCACCTTGGTCCTCTTTCCACATGTTCTAAGGTAAAAATGTATTTGCTTAATGTTAGTTAATATTCCTTTTTATCCTTCATAATAACTTGGTCCGAGAGGGTTATTGTTAGGTGGTATTTGTACACTGTTGTTATTTATGTCAGACCTTTATCAAGGAAAGTATTTCTCTAAAGCTTTATGTAATGTGGTATATCAATGAAAACGTATACTTTTGCACGCAACCGAACAGTAAAAAAAAGATTTCTCGTAGAAATTTGGAATTCCTACAACAGAGGTTAACCACCTCCAATGTCAGATACAGCTGCTTTGACTTACCCTTGATGATTCAAGTGCAAAGAAAATTGAAGACCACAGATTCATATAAGGATCGAAATCGAAACAAATGGATTGTTTCGGATGCGACATTAGTCACCTAAAAATGGAAATTAGATATTAAAAAAAACCTAATGTTTCAATTTATTTTGAATCGTAAATGAGTTAGAAGCTATATGAATCGCGCCGAAACATAACATACATATTTTTTCTCGCTAGTTGCAGTCTGACAAATTTTTGCCACCAGTCATTTAGAATGCCAGGAAAAGCACCTCAATTTTGAACACCATCCTTTATTCTTGGAAGCGGAATGCCTGCTTTTCTGCCCAACGAACAGTGATCTGATTAGAGTGCACTTTGAAATGTCATCTGGGAACTATTTAATTCGCTTTTGTTTGTTAATGCTCTTCGTTAAATATATTTTGAAGAGACAGTCTTATTTTCTGCAGAATTATAATAACCTTATTTATTTATTTTCATTTCTTTCTTAAAATCCTAATTAATTTCTAATATAAATATTCTGTTCTTTTTAAATCTTTTGGTTTGCAGCGAAATAGTCTTTTAATTGCTTATTTCTCTCTATATGTTGCGGGGTTTTACTTGATCTGGAACTAGTAATTAGTTAAATAGCCCGAATTGAAGTGAAGCGAATTATTGCTAAGCCTAGCCTGAAGTAACAACAAATCATGGGAAGGTTTCAAATCACCTTTATATTTAAACTTAATCTAGAACATAGAGGCTTATTTTCGTGCTAACAATATTAGCCATAGCTCGTGTTGATGCAACTAAAAGAATAGTAAATTCAAGTTAAACGTGAATGGTCATACACACAATTAAATATTACTAAGTAGTCAAGTATACAATTAAATATTACTATAAGCTGGCTCAGTAACTCTATCGCAGCGTTAAAACCAAAGTGTCTGCAGCGATATAACTGAAAGCCGAATAATTATAACTATCAGAGCTGCCATCAAGAACTAAATGTAGAATGCAAGTGCAGTCAGAAATATATTTTGTCTTAAAAATCCCAAACCTCAGCTTAAATACTGGCCATTTCATTCGCATTCTGGTAAGAAAAATGGAAAGGAGAAGTTATAGTAAAGGCTGAAATTATAAATAATTATTTAATTTAAACAAACCTAGAATATATAAAATAGAAACTTTGTTCTCAATAAATGCAAAACATAAACTTTGTTTTTGAGAACTGATAATTTTATCATTAAGTCATTCACAATTTCTGGAAGTTGAAAGAATTACAGAACTGCACAGTAACATAAATTTCATTCAATTTCTCATGGGTCTTGAACTCTGAATTTTATCAAATCCACTTTGTAAAATTTTTCATTCCTATTGGTTTCGTTTGTGCGCTTTGATAAATAATCAAGGTATATTAACAGTTGGGATACCAACTGACTTCATGTTTTCCGTCTGCAATACTATCAATCTATTTTTCATATCAGGAAAAAATAAACGTCCAGACCGTCTCAAATTCTCAAATATCAATAGGAGCATGTCTGGAACATCTCGGCCAGAAAGGAAAAAAAACTGAAAGTCTTAATTAATATTGTATATATAAAACTTTATGCGGAAGAGAAGAAAATGTTTTCAACTAATTAAATGAAATTAATGAATAGAAAAAAATGTAAGTAATGTAAAGAAATGAAAAATCATACTTTAGAAAGAAAAAAAATCTGAAGTTAAAGAATAGAAGTAGTAAATACAGTGTCCATTTGTGTGGTGCACCACTTCTAAATAAAGAGTTCACTGTAGAGAAGGCCATGGTTTTGTCATATCAGCAGCTGTGGAAGTTTTATTAGTGCCGTAATGTATCCAAACTTTCCCGACCTAATAGCGGTCATGTGGCTTCACGTCTCCTGCTACAATATAATCTAATGATTCTACAGCGTGAATTTATTCTAGTGCCTTAACTATTGACAGTTTTTGCATTTGATTAGAAAGATATATGAATGGGAGAAACTAGTGTTGAAGCCTATTAAAATTTGCCTTGCGTCGGGATAACGACCCCTGCTGAGGAGAAAATGTCAATTATCCTGTTAATTTTATCGCTCAATCCTTTTAAAAAAGATCTTGCTTTAACTACAACTTGATTATCTGACAATAAATCTTGAAAAGGTGGTATTACGGTGTTCTACAATCACTGAGGATGATACTCCAAAACATGTTAGACTGTTTTTTCTAGGATTGAGTTTCCTTATTTTTAAGCTGCCTTTAAGTGAGCTCTTTCTATTGCTGAGGAGCAATGGGATGTGTAAGTTTTATTTTCAGCGTATCAATGAATCTTTGGATCTGGTGGGGCAAACATAACTTCCTCCAAATTAAGATTCAATATGCGGTCCACTGTGCGGTCGTTGTTGATTGTGTAAGAACCACTTGCTTATTTTCTAAGTGACAACTGTACGTGTAGGAACTAGAGAGGAGAAGGGTTAGAAGTCCCGTTTATTAAACTCTTTAAAATTCACATTGCGTCGACTTGACGCTAACACACTACGCCTCACTCGGACGGTAACTCAAATAGCAAGAACTAAAATAAAAATTCGAAAATATTAACAAGTAGTAAAAATTCTCTACAGCGCTCAGAAAACTCCTGTTACTTAAAAACGCGTCGAAAACTAGTGGCATCAAAGTTAAAGCTGTCATGCCACATAAACTAGCAATAACTGCGGAAAAGGAAGCTCAAGCTACAGAGCTGACGGCGAATGCCCAAACTCTCACACTTTTCCTCTAGAACTCAGTATTTAAACTTTCTCTCCTCAAGGAGAATTTGCATTACTTCACGCGCGCTACGAAATTTAAATATTCTGGCATTGACAATTAGGGGAATGAAGGCTTATAGGAAAGAATGTAAAGTTAACTAAACTGGTTATTTAAAATATATATAAATCCCTACAATTGAATGAACCATTAATATTCTGTCTGAAAGAAATTTATGGAGTGGTATATCTGTAGCAAGCTTATGGATTCCCAAAAATAATTTCTTTTTATAGTTACGTTTAACTTCTATAAAATCAGTAGCTTCTGCAATTTATTGAACTTCTGGTTGTAGAGAAGATTGTGAAGTAGCAGACGATGTAGCATCAGTATTTTATAGAGAATTAAATTTAATGACAACTGCGCTTGTAAGTGTTGTGTATTAGGTACTTGCTCAGATATTATAAATTCATGTTCATTAGCAGCAATTTTTAAAGTTTTGAATTGCGGCGGAATTTTGCTCTAGTTTGCCTAGGTGATTTGTTTCAGAACCTTCTTGTTCAAAGAAAATACTCCTGATATTTTTCAAACTTTTCTTTCATGTATGGATTTTTAGCGTTTCTATCGATAAGAAGGCAAAAGGTTCAATCAATATATATTAACTGTTTTAAATATTTTATGTCTGTTACAGATTAAAATCGAAATATAATTTTCAAGTAAATTCATTATGGGGTGATTTTCATAATTGAACTAAACTCCATTTCTCTCTGTAATAAACGTACACCCTTAGTCTCCCTCTTTTTCCAAAATGATAGATTAAGTAACTCATATTTCTTCTTTAAATTTTGTATTTTATCTTAAACCATATGCACGCTATGCAGAGATTATGCCTGAAATGCAGCACAAGCAAAGAGTAAAACAACTGCTATAATCCGGCTTCGGATTTTCTGATGAGTGTTTAAACATCAGCGATTTTTCTCAATACTAAATTCCAGCAGTAGACGCGCAAAGAGATATTAGGAAACTTTAATCCCTCCGAGGCTTATCACGATGTTAAGAATTACATTCAAAAATGCCGGACTGTGTAAAATTTCTGATGTGAAAATTCGAATGATTTGCAAACGAATGAAATCTTCAAAGGAGATATTAGCTGATGAAAGCCGCTTGATATTAAACATCGCACTTCAAATGTTACTACATTGCGGTATTACATGTTAAAAGTGAAGTTTTAATGCACTGATTGCTAGATTTATTATAGCTGAAATGTTTGGACATTTATTAAGTGTCTTCTATGACTGTTGTAATTACTTCGGGAGCTGCTTGTTCTCTACACAATGCAATGAGAGTGAAGTGAATTCAACACATCTTTTTCGCCCACGGATTTAAAATTAATACGCTAATAATGACGGAAGTAACTCATTTCCTTTACAGAAATGCGGAGATAGGATTTAATTTACGTAAAGAAAACATCTCTGCAAGGAGAATATGCTATTATTAGATGTTAATTACGTAAAAATAAATAAGCTGATGTTAATGTTAGCCACGCTTTATCTTTACAAAAAATAGTTCATGGCTTTAAACAAAATTAAAATTGCTTTTTGGCTTACGAAGTCATCAAATCACCAAATTCGCGAACATTTTCAAGATTTTAATATATTACTTTGATCAGCATTCCTAATTTAACAGGATTCTATTTTAGTTACGCTTTTACCTTAACAAATATATTGTAGGAATACCTTTCGGCCAACATAAAAACTGACAATGATTCTTGCTGTTTTGTTTAATAAAATGCGGATAATTTCTTATCAGACAATCAGCAAGATGCAAGAGAAGCAGAATTTACTTTTTTTTGTAAATTTATAACAGAGGTCATTTTTGACCAGCTCTTGTTTTACAGGAGCAATGAATTGTCTATTTCAAAGATACCCTTATTTCTTTTCAAAAAGGTTCATTTAAAAAAAATGGTTCACTCTTACTGGCAATAATTTATTTTAGTCGTCGGAAGCGAAACTTGATAAATATGCATTAAACACCATGCGTTATCTTTACCTTGTTGCGAAAATCGTCATTTTTCTTTAATACTCTTGAAATTATTTTTAATTTTATTGATATTCCATTTTTCTTCATTTTGTCTAAAAATGACTTTTTAGGCGGGGTAACCGATTATAAACTACATCTATTTTCTAAACATTCCAGATTGAGTCTCTTATTAGGATTATAATACTGTTAATGTACCCTAGATTGAATCCAGGGGAAAATCAGTTTTCAAAAGCATAATTTATCAAAATATGCTTTGAAATGTTACTATACCCTATATAAGTTCTTAACTTTTAATGTTTTCTCAACTCGAAATGAAAAAATGAACAATAATCATATTGCCATCCCATTTCTTGTTACTGTAAGTGGCGGAATTTGAGATTTTATTCATATTTTTGACAAAGTTATGTAACATATACACAGATCTAACAAACAGAGTGTTAAAGTTTTGCATTAAGAGCATACATCATCTGTCAAGATATGGAGAAATAAGTAAATCTTCTGTAAAACTTTGTTGGTCCTTAGGCAGAATTTATGATTTCAGTTTTTTAAAATTATCCATGGGGCTGTCTTCAATTGGTGAATAAAATTCACTTAAAATTTTTCACTTTCAGAAAAAATAGCTATCTCTTGTTAATGACATTAATTCTAAACCATTTCTTTTCTAACGTTTAAAACTTCAGTACTTTTGGGCTTTTCTTTTTGATTTTTAATTTGCTTAATAGGTGGAGATTTTTTTGTTCGGTTTATTTAGACTTTCCATTTGGCATTTAATCCCTCTCCCAAAAGAAAATGTTATTGCTCTTTTCCGACTAACATACGCTGTCTGACTCTCTTGAAATAGACAAAGTTTTCGTAAAAACGAGCATGAGCTTTATTTTTACCTAAATTCACAATATTAACTTTTTAACGCCAAATACGAAATTAGCATTTGGACAAATGAAACTGATCATGTGAAATTTCTTTCAAATTATACACAATCCAGCTGTTAATTAAGCACATAAATTCCTCAAAAATGACTTTAGCAATTCAAGACCAAAAAATAAATAAAACAATTCTTAACGTCAAAGAACGGAATTTTTAACTTCATGTTTTAGTTTTGAATGTGTTCAGACATTTTCAAAACTTCAAATCTAAACTGTATTTCAGCAACGATTACCTTTTAATATGTTTATAGTTTGTTTTTATACAAGGCTTTTCTAGTCTCCATTAATAAAATTATTTCCAGTAGTTCCAATATTCATATCATGACAAGTTCTGCGGGTTTCCCACTTGCAGCTCTGGTTTAACCTGAAGTGTCTAGCATTACTCGAAATTTCTTTCAAATTCTTCTTTCAAATCTTCTTTCAAAATCTTGATCATAAGATCTGGAGACCATTTTTGTTTTTGTGTTATAAGAATTTTGATTCTTTTGAAGGCGAATTTATAGATTACAGAAGGCAAGAATCAATTTTGAGGCTCCCAATCAAGAACTAAATATTGACAGTTTTTATTGCAAGCTTTGAATAAGTTATGAGGTATTGATTATGTTTTTGATCCGTCTTGTACTTTAATTACACAGACTGCAATGAAAGCCGCCATTAAGAAAATTTAATTTTTATTTTCTATGCAAAAATTAAAATCTTGATATTGAACTATTAAATTAATAATTTCACTCAGATGTCGCTTTCTTTCTTTCAAAAGGAAATGTCTCTTATTTTTTCTCCTCTTAATATTTTGTTTTTAGTAAAACTGTCATCAGTGCAGTTTAAAGTAAGAAAGTATGTTCAAAAGTTTCATATAAATGTAAATTTAGTGTGAATTTTCTTAATAAATATTACATTTTAGGTGCAATTACTTTCTTTAATCCTGCATTAGTATCACGTATGACTGCTTTTTACCCTGAATAATAAAAAAATGATAGTTCTCTATTTGATTTTATTGATAACAGTGTTTAACTAGTATTCCCATATTAATTACGGTAGGCCAATTTTATGTAAAATCGAAGTGAAAGTTTTTAGAAGCTAATTCTTCACTTCCGGTCTTAAAAACAGTAAGTACAATTTCGTAGATTGCAGTATTTCAATTAATTAAATTTTAATTTCAGTTAGAAAATCAGAAGTTATCACTTTAATAGACCACAAATTCAATCTTTGTCACTGGTTTCAAATAGAGAGACAAAATTTTCTGTTTTAGGTACAGAGGCCTCTTGTTTGTCCTCAAAAACTCTTTCATTTGAAATCGGCATCAGTGCTTATTTCCCTCATTTATGAATTGAAAGTTAAGTATACTCTTTTTTTCATAAATTTTTAAGGCATTTTCTCCCTCCTTTTCGCATGCCTTCGTTGTGTGATTGAAAGCATGTGCATTCGGAAAGTTCAGAGTTCGATTCCCGGCGAGACCATTGCCCATTTTTTCCGTCTCCTGCACCGATATGATATGATGGCTTTACATTGGAGCCTAAAAATATAAAGGTGGCGGACGATAATTCGTTAACACAAAGATTTGGCGATTGGCTCCTCTCATCCATCCTTTCCGCATGTCTTCGTTATATAACTGGAAGCACGCTCGACGCATATTCGTGAGGTTCGGATTTCGAATCTCGGCGAAGACACTGCATATTTTTCACATCACCTGCATGGAAAAACCTAGTGGCTCTACAAGTTTATCATAGTTTTCTTTTATTTGCAAGACAGATACTCGTTTTGCTAAACTCTTCCTTACGTTATTGCAGCTATTACACTGAGCTGTATTCTTTGATGATAGAAAATTCTATAGTGTGATCTTATCAATTTTCATGTCACGGTATGTTAACCTATCACAGTCTTAATCATTTATATAGACAGTAGAAATATTATTGTTAATTTTGATGGAGAGTAGCTTTAATTTATGTTTCAAATCATAATCGTATATTACGCTGAGATATTTAAAAACAGTAATCCTTTTGCATATTAAATTTTTATATCGTGAACAATATTATGCCGAAATTAGTAGACCATTTTTAAGAATGAAATTTTATACCGTTGTATTTGATGATTGTTAAATCCTTTCGTAACGTCAAGATACCACGATTTCATTTTTACAATTAGCATTTTACCTACATTTGACGTAATATATCCTTTACTTATATTCCGAAGTTTCTCTATAAAACTGAGATTTGATCTGCTGCGAATCATCCACGAACATATGCATTATAGTATATTAACCACAGCATAATAGTTTGAGATCTAAGAAAGGAAGCTTTGCCATCATGAAACGCAAACGGTTTATTGACCAACCGTTATTTAATTGTGTTAAGGCTATTCCTATTAGCTTGCTATTTATATTTGCAGTGCGCAAATAAATATTTCATAGAATGATTTAAACTTCAACTTATTATACCTACACAAGGATACTTACTAACACAATGTATGCAGTGTTTATGAAACTCATACTTTAATTCTCTCTAATCACGAGCTTTAGCTCTGTAATTGCTGCGTGAGGGAATTAGTCTTCAGGATTGTTTTGCCCTCTTATTTCCTGTAATTCGCCACTTTTCATATGTTTCTTAATGAATTGGGAATAAGAGAAGATTCAAGTGTTGTTTAATGAATTGAGGTTTCAATTTGTATAATCCAGTACATGCAACTGTGTACTCAGGGATACTAAAGCTTACAAAAACTCATTAGAACGTTTAAGATAATGCAAATTATTAAGTTAAATTATGTTAAATTGTTTAAGATACGCTAATGATGACTTGAAAAAGGACAAATATTTTCATCTTCCTATCCGAGAATGTTCTGCATTTCCAATTCCCTCGATTGAGCGAATTTGTATTAAACCGAAATACCACGCTACGATGTCATCCACTTTATTTATGGTATTTACCACAATGTTTTCTATGGAGTCCATGGTTGTCATTTTAATATTGGGAGTTTTAATGTCCCAATATTAAAATGATCACGAAAAGTTGAATTTTTGAATCGATATCCGATGTCGAAGCAGTGATGGCTTGAAAAACGGCAAATATTTTCATCTTCCATTCTGAGAATTCTCTGCATTTCCAATTTCCTCTATTAAGCGAATTTGTATTAAAGCGAAATACCACGCTATGATGTCATCCACTTCATTTATGGTATTTATCACAATGTTTTCAATGGACGTCATTTTAATATTGGAAGTTTTAATGTCCCAAATTAAAATGATCACGAAAAGTTAAATTTTTGAATCGATATACGATGTCGAATCAATCATGCCAACGTAATCAGAGACTCTCACGTATGAAGCATTAAAGAATTACTTTAAAAATAGGCAAGAATTATAAAATTATACTGGAAGTAATGGGAAATATTTTGAGGAAGATTAATAGCAACAGAGGTTTTACTGTAATAATTTTTTAATTTAAAGATTCATCGTAGTTTTATCACACCATAAAGTATTTAATTCAAAAGCTTATCCTCTCAGACGCTTCATTTCCATGTTCAGAAAAGTTTTGCAGCATTTTTAAAATCTACTAATTATTCGCTTTAAGAACCATTTTCACCTAAAAATATTATGAACGTTAGTGATTCACATCACTTTTATTATCATATATTTAATCTCACGATAGGCATAACTAGGATTCTAATATCCTTTACTACTTACTGATAATTCGATGTAGTTAAATAGATAGATATAACAGTATACAGATGTATCTATGTAACCATCCTTTGTCAATGACCGCTTGTCAATGTTCAGATTGGAAATTCAATCCAGCAGAACTGATGTGGTTTCGAATGGAAGAAATCTCTTAGCAAGTTCCTATGAGAAGCTTCATCATGAAAGTCCCTTATGTTGTTTGAGAAAGACCGGAAAAATGACCAAAACGAGCTATCAACCATATACAGGCTCCTGTTTGCAACAAACTGCAAACTGAAGAGAAACAACTGAATAACGAAAAACAAAGGGTTCATAATGCAGTGTCGGCAACCCATTGAAAAACGGCATAGACTTATACACCGACACAATATTACAAATCCCGAACTCTGTTCCAAAAGAGTAAATTTATCTGATACAAATATATTAGTCTTTAATATTTCAGGTTAGATATAAGGTTGTCTAATATAAACAGGAAAATCATTTTTTTTTTCGCGCTGTAGAGTAATCGTTGACTCTGCGCCTAGTAATGAGTTAACAATATTTCTAAACGAAAAATTAACTAAATTATTTAAATACGAAATTATTTCTTCTAGTTTTAAAAATATATAATATCTATGCTTCGTTACTAGAAACATTAAAATTTAGAGGCAAAATTTCATTTGCTTACAGAAACATTTTTCTGCGTAGAGAAATTTTCTCTCGATCTAGCTTCAAAACCATTAATTGTTTTAGCATAACTGCGATTAAATATTATTTTGCAATAGTACCTGTGATAAGATAATACTACAGTGCCTTCCTTGCATGATCCATCATCCATGGTACACCTTCCCCTGTATCAAACATTCACAACTGATAATGTAACTTCATTACAAAAGTTACTCACCATTCCTTGTCATATCCTGTTGCATCGTCATTTCTCCAGCAGTAGATTCTTCGTGCATCTGCAAAGACAACGTCATGCGATGTAGAAAGAGATATATTTTATTCGCAAAATCAACTCCGACAGCGAGAAAAAGGAATTTGTTTTCTTCTACCATAGGACTAAGAACCTTTTTTCCCCCCTCTTTACGGTTAGCATGGAACTGTTGGATTAAGAATAAAGAGATGATTAATGCAAGTGTATTCAAAAATCTTGGAGATATTAATAGAAAAATCTGGCATCTTGAAGGATGGATGTTTATTTGAAGATTAATGAGAGTAATCGGAAATGTGGTAGTAAAGAATTTCCAAAACTTCGTTTGGAGGAAGAGTGGATTTATATACATTTACTCTGTAGGAAAAAGAACAATGACAGCAACAAGAAACTTTGGGCAGTAGTTCTTTACATATAAGATGGCGATAAAACACGATCAAAGCGCTTGATTTAAAAGCATTCACTTATTTTCAGACTTTTCTCACTTTCACACGTTTATTTTTTAACCAAATTAAAATTATTAAAATACATTTAAATGACTATTTTATATTGCTTGTGAGGTTGTAGAGTCATTAGGATATTTGGAAGTAGGCAAGATGAAAATTACGCAACTCCCTCGTCGGGAATCGAACCACGGACCTCTCAATTACGCGCTGAGCGTGCAGACCACCACATCACGAAGGCATGCCAAGAAGGCGGGAGAAATACCTTATAAGGTAATAAAACATATTTAGAAGTCTTTAAATATTAACTAATGTTTGAGGTATTTCGCTGAGAAATAAGTCCTCCACAATTCATCCCAAAATGGACTCATTCTAACAAAGAATTATAACACCGATTTTTTTTTTTTTTTTTTTTTTTTTTTTTTTTCAGTAAACATATGGTCATTAAATACTAGTATAGGAGCTTTAACCAATTCTCAGTTAATACGCCAGCCATCACCAAATTTAAATTTTGAAACAAATGTTTCAAAATTAGTGTAACGGCTTTCGATGTTAAAAGGTATATTTTTTACACGTCTTACAGTTATTTGTTACTAACTTATTAAAAATACTTTTAATATTCTTCATTTTAAAACTGCAAACCTTTTTATGTCTTATTTTTAAGCCTAAGAAATCGAAAAATAAAATTTAATGTAATCGTTACGTTATGATTCAAAACAAATATGTTTTTAATATAGAAACGTATAGTTAAACTGAATTGTACATGAGGAAGCGCATATGCTCACTTGTCTCAGGTGGAGAAATACCTAGGCACGGCTATTGTGGAAGCTCAGCCAGCTTCCATATCTTTGGCCCAAGGTTCGAATTCCAGAGAATGCGTGGATGCGAAATGTATAGTGTCTCTGCGGTATGGGGGACACTTAAAATACTATTGTGCGAAAAGTCCTCTTAAAAGGTTGGTGGAAGGAAAGATGGGTGGAAGTCTCTCGCATCTGCGTCACGAGGAATAGCGCCTGTTATCAACCTCTCTTTCAACGCCTGGATATCTCGCAGTGATTAACAACCGAGTGCTGACTTTTACTACGATGCGTGTGTGCGAAATCTCAAACTTTGCGTGGATATCAAGTTTATACCTGTACAGTGAGTGGCTTGTTTTTTTGCATACGCTTTTCTTTCAGTGATGTGTAATGATTAGTATGTTTTATTGTGAAAAATATTCCAAGTTTCTCAATTAATGTTACTGTGCTTTCTTTCAGTTCAAAGTGGCTTTACTGGTGAATATACCGATATCGAAAGATAGGCAGTTTGATTTCCTTTCGTTTGTTACTACTTGCATACTATTCTGATAATTCTCAGTGTAATATATGATGTGACTTGTAATTTGCGGTGCGGCATGACGGCATTTCAATTATTGGCAAGCGGTATGTCCTCTCAAGGAATTTAACTGTAGAGTCATTAGGATTTTTTTGAAGCAGGAGCCATAAAAATGAGCGACGACCTTGCCTGGATTTGAACCACAGACCTCTCGAATACTCGACGAGCGTGCTGACCACTACACCACGAAGTCATGCTAAGAAGGCGGGAGAAATACCTTATTAAAAGTAGTAAAAGACTACTGGATCCATCACTTGTGTTGTTTTCCATCAAAATTGAGTTCAAGCAAGTGCAGTGTAACAATTACTTGTAAAACCATTCTGGTGTCCCACCTACTTCTTCCTATACATACTAAATTTGGTACTGAACATTGCATCATAGCAAAGCACAATTGTGCATTTAATTTTAATTCAAGCTATTGCACGTCATTTCAATAATTTGGCATTTCTGATATTTTTCTTATTCAGAAAATAAAGACTACATGAAAATTTTATCACCTGCCTGAATTAATTTTTATCTAGTACGTTTTTTTTTTCTTTCGCCCCTACAATGCCAATAATTTTCTGCACAAAAAACAAAACAAAAAAAAAAAAAAAAAAAAGGGCAAATCTCCAAGCATGCTACTCAAATATTGACTTATTAATTTAAACCTTTATATGAAATGTTTGGAGAAGAATTCATTCATAATTCTGGTTTTGAGTGTTAGATCTGAATCTCTTGAAAACACTAAAAATTTTTTTTCCCTCAGTGCTATCAGCTTCCGATGTATCCTACTCCACTACCTATATCGTATTGATTATATATAAGACTGAATTCAACGCACTTCTGTGAATCAAAACCTTTGAAATGTTTAATAACATGTTTATACCAAAACAAAACTTCCAAGCATGGAGTTTCACGAAATCAAAGCCGTTTGCTCATAAATCACCGCAGCGGATGTGTGCAATATACAAGTCATTTCACGAAATGAGATGTTATTGGAGAGCGATAGAGTGATCTGCATTTTAGTGAACGTGCCTCGCGGAAATTGGAAAAGAGAGCTGACTTTTGCAAAAGGAAACATCGATTATTGGAAGAACGACAGCAATCACCTTTCAGTGAACAGTATACTCTTCTCATTTGCAAAGTAGCATTTTTAATTGGCAGAGAGTAGCAGCTTGTTAAATATTCCGTATACTTAATAAATAGTAATAATAATTCAAAATTATTTACTCTTACCTAACGCTTACACTTAACACTTTTCAAGTTTAATTTTCTTATAATGTAATAAGTTTATTACAAGCTGTTTGGCAGCTTTTCATTGGAAAATTTACAATAAATCTTGTGAAAAAGAGAATTAACTTATTTTTATACCAAAGGGCTTTTCGTCACCGAGGCACGTATTATATGGTATCAGAAAGAAATTGTATTTCTTGCAATAATAGTATAAAGTCTCATGAAAATTGTAATTCACATAAATTAAGTTCAGTAAATTTGACATCATTTAGGGCTATTATTAAAAGATAAATTACAATAATAATGATGAAATGTGCATATTTTCTTTAAAAGAAATGAAATATTTTAATTATGAATCAGTTATTTACTATTTTAATTGTGAATTGAGTAATGAACTGTTTTAATTTGAGATATCGTTTATAGATTCTAGAGAAAGTTGAAATAGAAGCATTTCTGAACAGGAGCTTATTGTATTGCTCATAGAGTTTATCTTTTAAAAATTTTTATACACATGAAAAATCTTGCTTTTTATAATACAGCTTGCTTTTTGTAACAACACTTACTACTGGTTATCGTATTTCCACATAAAGTACTGTAACTTGAAGAACGGTAATAAAAATATAAAGCTACTGGCGTCTTTTATGTCCAAATCACGGTAGCTATATTACCTTCTAGAGACATTAGGTTTTTTTTGAGGCAGAAGACGTGAAGTGCAGTGCCCTCGCTGGTACTCGAACCTTGGACCTCTCGAATACGCGTCGAGTATGCGTCCAATTACACCACAAAACGAATGCGGAAAGGGGGAGAAAATACGTTATATAGGCCGACTGCGCATTAGGGGACCCAGTCGACAAATTTTGGTGGTGATGAAGTATCGTACACACCTTTTATTTCGGACGCCACTTGGAGAGTCATTAGGCATTTTTTTTTTTTTTTTTTTTTTTTTTTTTTTTAAAGCAGGAGACTTGAAAATGTCAATACCTTCTTAAACAGAAGCTCAACTACCGATCGTGACGTCACAAACTAACGGCTGACCGTCGCCGTTGGACACCCCCTTCGTGCAGTAAAAGTATACGTGTTTTTAAAGCTTTACTAAGAGGATGGTTTCTTCTAATGATTGTATATTTACCTTTTTCTGCTTTACGTATATATATATATATACAGAGAGAAATATAGATGAAAATACATATTTCCAATTTATTCGCGAGTATAATATTGGAAACATATTCGTATGTACAGAAATATGTTATAAATTATTAATTTTTGTATGCTATTATTTGTTTGCACTTAAGATAACGCTTAAGTGACTTAAAATAAATGACAATAATAGAAAGTTAGGATTTCCGCCATACTAATAATATTCAAGTCACTTAACTGCATAACAAAGATACAGGAAGAATGTATGGGAATATTTTTAAGGAAGTTAAAAGCTTTTAAATTTCTGCAGGGCAAATATATGAGCACAAAAGGTTTTATTGAAGAAATTAATTTTATATTCACATATACACACAACTTGTATTGCAGTTCTTTCTTACTCTGAGAAACAGCAAGCTATTAGCCTAGATTTTCAATCCTTGTTACCACAGTGTACATGATAGAGCTTAATTAAATCAGGTAAAGTGCTGTGTAATAATAGGGTATCAGACGTTCCTTGCATTAATACTCCATCCCCCCGTTCTCCTGTACAGAAATTCACAATTTTAAATGAATTTTCCTCTGCCGCCATTTTAGCAAGTTGTTCAATAACATTCTCAAAATATGCTTCCAGTCATTACATTAAAATTTGATTTTTCATATAAATTAACAATAAATAGCAAATTTTCAATAAAGTTTGGTGCTGTAACTGGCATCTGTCGCAATACCGTTTTTATACTGTTGCAATGAAATTTTTATGCTACGAATAAAAACGAAGTTTGACTGAAGAAAATTTAAATTAATCTTACGTATCGTTAAATGTATGAATTTTTCTTTTCCTTCCACCTTGTTTGGACAGCAAATCATTTTCGTTTTGCAGCAATTCTTAAAGAATATGCTAGCAGCCACAAGAACAAGCAGTGTCTGTTGTTTGTTTTTCATTCTAATTACTGTATTAATTTAATTTAGTGGACGAGTGTTCATTCTCGCAAATTCAAGAAAATTTGTTGGACGAGTGTTCATTTTCACATGCCTCAAATGGTTAATATTTTTCATCGTTACGTAATAGTTCTATAGTGAGCTGGACTTCAATAGACCAGGGATTTTTACATTAAAAAAATAGATTCATTTTCAAAAGATATTTAGTTTATTAGTTTGGATATAACAATGTAATTATATGTGGGTTGGCATCGTTCATTTATAATCGGATGACGCGAGAAGCTGTGAGAGGAAATCTTTCACTTTTTCGCTGACGAAGGCAGACGATTCCGCCATTAAGACGATGACGCGATTAAAAGATGTTTGAATGTAAAGATGATTCCTTCTCTTCATCTGAAAATAATCTCACCTAGTTCCTTCTACGAATGTAATTACTTTGTAGTAGTTTGTAGCAACTATTCATGTTTCATTAAATATTCAACTTTTACATAAATCGAACTAGTTTATTAGCCCCTAGACAGCCATCTAAGAAGTAAGTTTACAAACATCATATTCCTAGACAGTAAGTACCGATTCTACAGATTTGGGTGCTCAGGCCGGTATGAGTCTAGGAAGAAGCATTATGAATATTACAAAATAAGTAAGTTTTGTTTCGATTATTTCCACATTGTTACTTCTAAGAATAGTGTTCTATGATACTGTGAATTAAGATGACTACCTTGAATTCTATTCCTAGAATTTCAAATTCTTTAAAGACTGGGCCTACTAAGTCAATTAAACTTTTACATCAAATTGTGTTTGGAACTTTGGGTGATCGAAAAAATAGAGCTAGATTGCGTAACTTTTGCGGTTTTCCATCTGATTTTAATATTGAAGAAACAAAACAAAAATTACTTAAAACTTTTACTGCAAACGATTTTATTTCTGTGTGTAATTTGTTACATCTTAATTATGATTCAAATCCTGATAAAAACTGTGATTTAATATTGGATAGTCAGCTTTTAAAATCCGAAACTGATGACGATGATGAGTTATCTGAAAACGAAAGTGTTTATGATTCTGATAAAAATGATGATATTAATTCTGTTCTGTCAGAATCACCTCCCATAAATAACTCAGTGGATGAAAACATTATAATGCCTAGCAGTATTTCCTTACATTTTCGTGATATTTTAGAAACTGTTTCTGAATTTAATGGCACTGATACATATCCAGTTGAATCCTTCATTGGTGATTTAGAAGAATCTTTTAAATTATTTAAGTTATCGGAATTACAGAAAATTGTGTTTGCTAAAAAATTGCTTACTGGTTCTGCTAAAGTATTTATTAGGTCTTTGAAGGGTATAATATCATGGGACAAATTAAAAGAAAATCTTTTATCTGAATTTGGTTCTAAAATAAACAGTGCACAACTTCATAATTTGTTACAAAAACGACACTTAAAACCTGGTGAGTCACTTTCCGAATATTTAATTGCCATGCGTGAAATAGCCAGTCGCGGTTCTGTTGATGATTCATCAATTCTTGATTATGTAATCAATGGGATACCAGATCAGAGTAGTAACAAAATTGTTTTGTACGGTTGTAAAACTATTTCTGAATTCAAAGAGAAATTAAAAATTTATGAGAAAATTCGCGTTCCAGATACGAAGAATAAGGGTTATTCAAGTACTAACACACAAAATAAAACACGCGCTGTACATAGTAAGATTAAAGAGCCAAGGTGTTATAATTGCGGAAGTTTAGGTCATAAGTCTAATTTTTGTAACAATAAGAGTAAAGGATTTAAGTGTTTTAAATGCGATTTGTTTGGACACAAGGCCATAGATTGTTCGAAAACATCATCTAAAAATATCCAAGATGCCAAAGCTGTTACTCCGATAACTCAGACTTGTCAGAAAGAAATGCATAAAATTGTTAATTTGGGTAATTTGCAAATTGATGCGTTAATAGATACTGGTAGTCAGGTAACGTTAATCCGAGAAGATATACATAAGAAGATAGGTTCTCCTGAACTTAAGTCGGCAGATCTACAGTTAACGGGGTTTGCTAATGGAAAAATTAAGCCTATAGGAAGATTTGAAGGTGAATTCGAAATTGATGGTTCTTCATTTCGATCAAATATTTGTGTTATCGCAGAAAACGAAATGTTTTTACAAGCGATCATTGGTACTGATATTATAAGGCAAGGGGAATTAACTGTAAATAAAAAAGGAGTCGAAATTAGAAAATTGCAACCTGAAAACTATTTGATGTGCATTCGTGATATTTATAATGACGAGGAAATTGATTTAAGTCATATCAAAGACGGAATACATAGAAATGAAATACTACACTTGGTAAGGAATTATGAGCCGAATAAAATAAAAACATCTGGCCTGAAGATGCGAATAGTGCTGACAGATCAACTTCCAGTTTATTGCTCGCCGCGACGCTTTCCCCCAGCTGAGCAGCGTGAAATTGATAAATAGATTTCGGAGTGGTTGGAGAAACAAATCATTAAACAAAGCTGTTCTGATTACGCAAGTAATATCGTGCTAAGTAGGAAAAAATGTGGCTCATAGAGACTTTGTGTGGATCATCGGCGCCTGAATAAAAAAATAATTCGCGATCGCTTTCCTCTGCCATTAATTGATGATGTTATTGATAAATTACAAGCAGCAATGGTATTTACAACACTAGATTTAAAGAACGGATTTTTTCATGTTGAAGTGGACGAAGAAAGTAGAAAATACACATCTTTCGTGACACAAAACGGACAGTATGAATTTCTGAGGGTCCCGTTCGGTCTTGCCAACAGCCCAAGTGTTTTCCAAAGATACATCTACGATATATTTCGTGATCTTTTAAAGGACAATATTGTTGTAATCTATATGGAGGACATCATTATTCCTTCCGAAAATGAAGCTCAGGGAATTCAAAAATTGAAACGCGTATTACAGACTGCATCGGAATATGGACTAGAACTAAACATTAAGAAATGTCAATTTTTGAAGCGCGAAATCGAATTTTTAGAACACAAAATTAAAGATGGGAAATTATATCCCTCTTCTTCTAAAACGAAAGCAGTAATTAACTTTCCAGAACCTAAACGTGTAAAAGCTGTTCAAAGTTATTTAGGTTTAACTGGTTACTTCAGAAAATTTATACCTAATTATTCATTAATTGCAAAACCGCTTAGTGATTTACTGAAGAAAGATTCTAAATTTAAATTCGAAACTAAAGAACTTTATGCTTTTAACGAATTGAAACGCATATTGACATCAGAACCTGTTTTGTGTATTTATAATCCGAAAGCAGAAACCGAAATACACACTGATGCTAGTGCTGACGGTTATGGTGCGGTTCTGTTACAGAAATCCTTAATTGATAATCAGATGCATCCGGTTTATTATATGAGTAGGAAAACGACAGACATTGAACGTAAATATTCGAGCTACGAATTAGAGGTTAAAGCAGTAGTAGAAGCTCTTAAAAAATTCAGGGTGTACGTATTAGGCATACCATTTAAAATCGTGACAGATTGTAATGCATTCAAACAAACTATGAGCAAGAAAGACATTTGTACTAAAATATCTAGATGGGCATTAATGTTACAAGATTATGATTACACAATCGAACACAGATCTGGCACCCGTATGGGACATGTGGATGCTCTTAGTCGAAATCCTGTATGTATTGTAATTCAAGATGGTATAACATTTAAAATAATTCAAGCTCAAGAAACTGACGAAAATATAAAAGTTATAAAAGAAGTTTTGAAGTCTAAGCCATATGAAGATTATTGTTTGCGGAATAACGTGCTTTACAAAATGGTGAATGGAATTGAAGCACTAGTAGTACCTGAGATTATGCAAATTGAAGTAATTAAAGACGCACATGAATGAGGTCATTTTGCTGCCAAACGTACTGAAGAACATGTGAGACAACATTTTTATATCCCTAAATTGAAAGAGAAAATTGAAAAATGTATCGCAAATTGTATTACCTGTATACTGGCCAACCGGAAATCTGGAAAGAAGGAGGGATTATTACATCCTTTACCTAAAGAAGATATTCCTCTAAACACTTACCACATAGACCATTTGGGACCTTTGGAGAGTTCTAACAAGAATTATAAATACATTTTCGCGGTTATTGATTCGTTTACAAAATTAGTTTGGTTACATCCAACTAAAACCACCTCTAGTAAAGAAGTAATAGCTAAACTTGAAATTCAAAAATCATTATTTGGAAATCCCTGCAATATAGTAGCTGACAGAGGTACTGCATTTACTTCTCAAGAATTTGCTGATTATTGTACTAAGGAAAATATTCATCTATCCTTAATCACAACAGGATTACCAAGAGCCAATGGACAAGTAGAGCGGTTGAATTCCACTATCATATCAGTCATTTCTAAGTTGGCTATAGAAGACCCTACTAAATGGTACAAACACGTAAATGATGTCCAGCAAATAATTAATTCGACTTTTCAGAGGAGTATCAATTCGACACCTTTCGAGCTTTTGTTTGGTACGAAGATAAAGACGAATAAAGACAGGAAGATTAAAGAACTAATAGAAGCTGAAATTCAGAGGGACTTTATCGAGTCTAGAGAAAATCTACGTAAAGAGGCGAAAGAGCAGATTCGGAAGATCCAGAAAGAGAATCGAAAGACTTACAATCGAAGTCGAAATCTCCCTCGTAAATACAAGATCCATGATATGGTAGCTATTAAACGCACTCAACTAGGGCCAGGTATAAAGCTAAAATCCAAGTTTTTAGGTCCATACAAAATCACCAAGGTGAAACCTAATGACACATACGACGTGGAGAAGGTTGGTTTTACCGAAGGACCTTTCAAGACTAGTACCTGTGCTGAATACCTGAAAACATGGACAGACGATCTTTGATAATGAAATACCAATTTTGATGATTCCTGATTATAAACTTTTTCCCAGGTTGACAAATTTCTCCCGATTTGACTAATGGACTTGGACTATTATTTTAAAGACGTGAAGTAATTTAAGAAGACTGAAGATGATGTCTAAGGATGAAATGTATGAAGAAATACGGCTTAAAGAAGATGATTTTGAGAAGACGCATTCGAATGACGGATCTTGAAGATATCTAAGACGCATTCAGAAGACGTATCCAGACGGTATCTAAAAAGACGCATTCAGAAGACGTATTCAGATGATGTTTAAGAAGACGTAAATACGAAGATGAATTGTTCCAGACAACATCAAAGGAAGAGGTGTTTGTAAAATACATGTATTCAGATAGACTGTTAAAGATGAACGAACACTGAAAGAGCATTTAAGAAGAGCTAACGCCGTTATTTCTGAGGATGTTAAGATGATGAGAAAAGATGGCTGAAATAAACCATTTAAGACGACGTTTCCATCAATAGTAACTAAAAATCTCTTTTTTTGTTTTTTTTTTAATTTTATTTTTCAGATCCCTAGATGTAGACAGTGGTGCTACCACAATGCGAGGCCGCATTCCATCAGGATGGACGAGCAGTTGTGGGTTGGCATCGTTCATTTATAATCGGATGACGCGAGAAGCTGTGAGAGGAAATCTTTCACTTTCTCGCTGACGAAGGCAGACGATTCCGCCATTAAGACGATGACGCGATTAAAAGATGTTTGAATGTAAAGATGATTCCTTCTCTTTATCTGAAAATAATCTCACCTAGTTCCTTCTACGAATGTAATTACTTTGTAGTAGTTTGTAGCAACTATTCATGTTTCATTAAATATTCAAGTTTTACATAAATCGGACTAGTTTATTAGCCCCTAGACAGCCACCTAAGAAGTAAGTTTACAAACATCATATTCCTAGACAGTAAATACTGATTCTACATATATATAATAACAATGTTAACTCGCATTAGGAATTTAATTTATTTCTTATGTTATACAAAACTGTGCACTTTATATTGCAATTTAAAAAAACCATGAGCATGTTTGTTGCCTTTTATTTATAAAATTTCTTTTTAAAATATAAGTTTCTTTGTAAAAACTTCTAGTACAAAAATATATTTAGTATTAAATTAAATACTTTCTTTTCTGCTATATATATATATGAACTTGTAGAGTTTATATTTATTTTAACTAACATTTATTTTAAGTTTAAACTATCTTTCCTGTCAAGCCTTACTTTCCCCTGGAACTGCCAATGCCAGAGTATGTAAATTTTAGTAGAACGCGCAAGGATTCAAATTATCAGCGGAATTATTCTGATTTAAATAGAAAGGAAACGAGTTCGAGGTGTGATATTCTTACTTCACGAGGGCGGAGGTAGTTGGCCAGAAATTGAAAAACCCCGCGTTTCGGCCTGTGTGCTTGCCTGGAAGTAGTGTTAATCGTTCAAGTGATATTCAAGTTTGCTGAATTAGCAGCGGTATTGTAAAACGCGGTGAGTTAGTTACTTTTAGAGAGCCTCGTAGTTAGAGTCTAGTCTTTAGTTTCTTTTCAGGTTATTATTTTTATTTGACCGCCGAGTTGGCGCAGTTTGTGAGCGTCAAGAGCACGCACTTGTAATTTATTACGTTGAATAAAAAGGGACTTAAACCCTTAACAAGACTCTGTCTTTTATCCAGTTTTCACAGTCACCTCTTGGTTGCGTGCAAGTTGGAGGCGCGCAACGCTACAAACTTAAAAGTTTCAAGTTATAAAAGTAATGAACGGTCAAAAATTAGAGATTTTTAAAGGTAAGTGAATATTTAGCAATCATACAACTCCATATATAATTAAAAATAATAAGAATTTTAATTTCTAACTAGGTTTAACTTACATTAGACTACTTCGAAGTGGAAAAATATTCTCGAGGTATCTTTTTTAACTATTTCTTTAAAGAATCTGGTTGTTTAGGAAATCTGTAACTGATACGTTAAGGTTGTCATTATAATTTCCTAGGCGTAACGGCACACAGTACTTTAAAACATAATGAAAACCGACAAAAAAAACCAAGATTAAATTAAACTTAATAGACATTCAGCCCTCTAAACAATGCTATGGTTCACTAACGCGTCCTTTCACGACCAAGGACGAAATTCCCCTAACCTCCTAATGCCATCGAGATGGCCTTGCTTCGACCGAAGGGTCCATCTTTCGCACCCCATCGAGATAGCCAACAGTTTGAGACGTCATTAAAATTTCAGGCTTCAATAGGGAGGTTTCTGTTTAAGAAGGTACCGCTGTACTCATACACCCTGTATGCAGTGTTATCAAAAGCTTTATTAGTTACCGATATCCTAAATTGCTTAGTTATCCTCTTAAGCTCTTTCCACCAGCTCATATTAGCCTTTAGACAAAACAATCGAAGATTCTACGTTAGGCCTAAGATGGGTGTTTTCCAACCATATTCAGTTCTGTCTCCTCCTATATATTCCCATTTTCTGAGATCAAACCTGACTCTAGACATCAACAGACTGGATTTAGAAATATGATTTTTAATCAGCGTCACTCAGCTCTCAACATTAGCTACAGCACTGTCAAATAGAAACTTTATTGTAGGTTTTTTTTAAATTTAAGGTCAAAATCTTGACCATTTTCAGTTCATCTGAAAATTTGTAAGTTTGTAATTCATCCAGTATAGTTTATTCAGAAACATAATTAGAAAAAAGACAGCTTTGAGGACGATCTGACTTCTCGTCGATGATGATAGAAAGAGTATCAAAATCATTGTTGCACTTTCATTTCTCTTTTTCGCATATATTTCAAATTAAGGTTTTTATTTTTTATATTTCCTCTATTAAGATTTTCTTTACGTCCTGTACATAAAATTCAAACTTAATTTAGCTATTTTGTTGTATTTAATTTTTTATTTGCTTGCGTTATTCTTAGCAACAATTAAGGCTAATTTATTTAATGCATTCTATTTAAGTTTCCTTATATTACTATTAATAATACTACTATCATTTTTAATTACATAAAATTTAACTATGCGTTTCGATGCTAAATAGGCGCATTGAAAAATGTGCGCTTTCTTCATGCATAGCCAATTTGATAATTATAAAACTGCCTAAACACAGAAAAATAATAGTGAAAATTTAAAAATTACGCAAATAAAAAGAAAGTTTTAAATGGAAAATGCAAAACAAAACTGAGTATATACAGTGAAATTTCAAAAGTGTGAATATGGAGGTAAACATCTATACTATGCAGTAATTAATTTTGTAGAAGAAGAGATATAAAACAGAAGTAATAGACCATGAAATCTCATGTATAGTATATTCAAAATGTAGATTCAGAAATCTCGAAGGTACATTCACATTCATCAAAGGAACATGCAGATATACATGGAAAAGTACATTCAGCAAATGAAAATAAAGCGAATGAGTAAATTAAATTAATACAGTAATTAGAATGAAAAACAAACAAAAGGTTTTTAAAGTTTACTTGTACACCGTTTAACAGCAAAAATAAAAATGAAGAATTAGTAATAATTTTTGTTAAATTAACAGCGTAAAGTGAGGCTTAAATATGGAAAGAGCATTTGTAATAAATCTAATTATTGTAAAAAGACAAAAATAATTTAATAACTAATTGAAATTGAGTTTAAAACTAATTAACGTAAAATAAATGTAAAACTATTTATTGAAGGTGAAAGCAAATTTAAGCAAGCAAACAGAAAAATATGATATTTGTGAAAGCTGGATGTTGAAATGTATTCGAACAAAACAGAAGCTTTGCTCTACTCAGATAATTAAAAATCTAAGAGCAGAAGTACGTACGTTTCCTTTTTTTAAGCAATAGTACATGCACGCTTCTGAACACAACAGATACATACTCAATGAAAGCTTTTTATACAGATAGATAGATGTATATAGATGTATGCAAGGCAAAAAATGCATAAAATAAAATCATGATTCGTAATAGCTCTTACAGCTTCTGTTTGATATGATTATTTCAATTTTTTCGGAGAAAAAAGAGAGTAACATGTTTATCACAAATATCTCTTAACTACGTCATTTCAAAATTAATGTTTATCATATTAACATAACGATCATTATGCATGTACTTACATAACGTATTGGCCAATAATAATATTAAAATTTGATGCGCTATCTTGCTGCGGAAACTTGACGCTATCCATACTTATGTCACAGTAAAACAAAGGTTTTGTTCTAGAGTGGTTTAAAAAATATTAGTATATATTTAACTATTCATGCCATTCTCACAAATGTACATTTTGCCTGCACCACTGGCTTCATATTTCTACCTCCTCCATGTTTTACATTAGGAACTGTAGAATCTGTGTTATATTTTTATCTTTCCTTTGTATCCC
Source organism: Stegodyphus dumicola (assembly GCF_044657685.1). Lineage (NCBI taxonomy): Eukaryota > Metazoa > Arthropoda > Arachnida > Araneae > Eresidae > Stegodyphus > Stegodyphus dumicola. Next base: position 86,859,771 of record NC_140772.1, on the reverse strand, counting down.
AATAACCGGGTGTACCAAACACCAAGGTCAAGGGGAAAATGATACTTTTTTAAAGGGCTAGTTTGTAAACCAAAATATTTTCTACATGTTTAAAGAATTATTTTTGTGTGAAGTAGAAGGAAAGCGAAGTTTATCTGAAAGTTTGAATTGAAAAAAAGGAATATTTGGACTCTTTCCTTTAAACTTCTTGTAAGATCAGGCCCAATTTTAATATGAATATTTTGTTTTTTCCTGAGGTGCCTTTTAGACGATTTGCCTCAAGCTTCTTCTCGCAGTTTTAGCAACTGGGATTCAGTTTCCTCTGAAGAATTTAGAAGAATGTTTTTCCTTCATTTTCTTATTGATTTTGGATTGAAAGTTCAATCATCTGGCTTTTTTTCGCCCAGTTCTTTTTCTCTTCAAGAGAGGACCAATTTTCCTAAAGCTTTTTTAGTGTATTGTAAAGCATAGTGTGAACATTTAAGACTTTTGGCAATCTTAAGTTTTCTTTGCTTATTTAAAAACAAGATCTGATATAATTGTTAAATATTAAGTTCTTTACGTTTTGGCATTTTCTTTAAAGATTACTCTAATTGTTTTAAATGATCAGTTAACTATCACAGCATATTAAATTTTTTCAAAATTATCAACTAACTAGCACAGTTTAATTATTTGAAACTTCCATTTAAAATATGGTAGATTTACAATTGTACCAAAACTCAATTTAAAAAAAAAAATGAAAGATAAATTAAAGGTTGAGTTGTTTTCTTGGTTTTGTTTTGTATAAAATGTAACAGCGTTAAGGATTCTCCTGGTGTGATGGCCGTCTTTCTTTCTCAGAGCTTGTCTCGCGGGTCACGCTGGAAATCAACTCCTCTTCGAGAAAAGCCTTCATTTATTAGTGGTATGTTGTTAATCCTATGCCGTAACTGAAGCAAGCAACAGATTAGGACAAACGTCTCTAACTAGGCTTTGTACACTGGTCATCTGCAAGCTGTCAGTTTTATCTCGGGCATTAAAGTTATGCTCCCTATGCCCGAAATGCAACTTAATCCAAGCCACTCCTGCCTATATGTGGTTTGCATTGATTGTCAGAGAAGCCAACTGCTCTCCTGTCCTGGAGTTGTTCTTCGGGGTTTTGAAATCCACGAGTTCATGGAGCTGATCTGATATTACTGTCGATCGGGTGAGATAAGCCACAAACAAATAAAGAAACATAAAATGTAGTAACTTTAAAGGAAATTCATAATTGAACTTATATAAACTGACCACTACTTTTAAAGACTTTTAAAAATATGTGATTACCTAACACTTTTGGCAGAGACCTGTATATAGTTTTTTGATTATGTGCCTAGGCCTACAGTGCTTCAAGAATATTTTGTCAGGAACAAATATAATAGCTAAACGGGACACGATTGCTGTTACATCTTTAGGCTCAATTTCATCATCGTGCAATCTACTTCATTGCATCAAAAATACTTTTCGTCACGAATATATGCTGTAGATTATATTATATTTTGATGAACAGAATAAAGTTTCATCTATTTCGGAAATTTAGCGACAATCATAACCATTTCTTTAGATGATGTTTTCCAGCTGAACAGGAAATGTAGAAACATGATCGTCTCTATCATTTGTCACCTTACTTGTTATTTTCACATTCTTCAGTTCTTAGACTTAAAAGTGTATGCCAGAATTGTTACCTGTGAATATGGAAATACCTTTTATGTTTAGTTCCTGTAAGTCTAGAAAATTTTTTAAATGATGTTATAGGCAATGAGTAAAATTCTGTTATATTTTAATTTTTTAACCAAATAATTAGAACATTACCAATTTCAAATAATATACTACTTTGAATGAAAATTCATTTCTTATTTAAATATGTATAATCAATTTTCTTTTTCTCTCATAATCATGAGCTTCGTATAATATAATCCATAATGTAGACTTACTAAAACCAGGTTCATTAGAGGTCTTACTTTCACTTTCAGCGCCTTTTAAATTTTCAGTTAAATGAAATTTTGTAGGTACTTACCTCTCTCTCTATTTCTTCCTTTTTACTTAGTGATTCGGTTGCCATTAAAAATTTATGACTGCTGTAAAATTTACAAAGAGCACAAATTTTAAATACACCAGAGCAAAAGGAGCTTGTAATATACCCCCTGATAACGTTGGCAATTAAACAGTGTTCTGACGATCTGCAAACAGGGAATGTGGTTATCAAACACGTTTTTCTTTCGCTTGTTTAGCAAATATTCTTCGAAGCTTTCCCTGTTTCTGAATGGTATTTGTTTTTCTCGAATTGCGGAAACCCAATTATAGGTAACGGTCGAAACCGTACTTCATCTGTCAGTTTAATCGCCAAGAACGTCCTCATTGGATGCACAACAGTTTATACACCGGCAATATAAACCGGCATTGCACTCCTGACTAATAATGAAACGGCAAAAACAACATTCATAAATAAAGTCTTAGGAGGAAGTCGTTCATTATTTTGAGTTAATAGTCAACTTTCGTCAATAACAGTATTGTTTACAGGGGTTTCGAAGTGTTACATTTGAAGATACAAAAAACTCTTCCTGCGCATATGGCTGTAAATTACATCATATATGCAATTGACCCCATTAATTTCTTTCTTTTAATAGGTAAGGCAGGATGTGGTCTCAAAAATTAATTATTTGAATTGCAGTGAACTGTCCCATTTCCTGTGAGCTCTCTTGTTGTGTTGTAAGAGAGAGAACATACATATATCTACAAGAAGATTTATGATATAAAAAAACATAGTGGCTCTAAAGTAGCACGAGGAAAAGGGACTCATTTTTAGCTAATATGTTTTCATACAGATAATCACAACAAGAATTAAATAGAAAACAAAAATAAAATTATGATAATCAATAAAGCATGAACGGAAAATATGATGACAAAAAATCCTATAATGAATAAATATATATTGCGCAAAATAACTTTGATACCAAGTATTTAAACAGAAGTAGTGATAGGTGTTCAATGCAAAACTAGTAATTTAGCATAAAGTATTTGAAAATTATTAAAAACCGCTATAAATATAATAGAGTCTTATTAGTTTTTAAAAAAAAAATGAACTTTACATGAAAAAGCAAAGATATCCCCATACTGTAATAATTTATCAAGTCTATGAAAAATTATAATCATAATTTTTTACATGAACGACATAAATAATTTTCTATTAATATGCTGCATGGAAGATTTTACAGTTTTCCTCATGCGTAACACGAATACGATCAATTATCTATACGAACGTTCTTCACGCACGCGTATTTCAATTAGGCAGGATTAGTGTATTTCTCCATAATTTAGGCAATCCAGTTCATTAAATTGTTTTTGAATTTTTTCATGTTTCACTAAGATTTATACAAATACTAAATTGTAGCACTATAAAACATTACAGGAACGAAAATAAAATTGTTATTACAATTTTAAATCATTCTTATATTTCTGAATGCAAAATATTCATGTACTCTATCTTGAAGTATAATATTTATTTTAAATTCACATATAAATCGTACAGAAGAATCAATCACTTGTATCATATAACAAGCTAAGAATTACTAAGAAATCAATCATTCATACATTAATAAAAAATCAATCATTCATAAATTCTCGTTCATGAGGAAAATTTAATATACGAAGTACTCCAAAATAAAAAAGAAAACATGTGCATGAATTATAATTAATTAAATACGAGGAATACCCATGTTTCCCTGACTTTAAAGGAAAAACAATACTTGCATTTACTAAGGATGCAATTTTTACGTTTTCAAAAAAAAAAAAAAAAAAAAAAAAAAAAATTCCCTTGTTTCGATGATGAAAGAATTTAAAAGGGAAGCAGAATGATAAAACTTCAAAAAGATTTGAAGATGAATTTAAGAATACGATATAAAAAATTCAAGGTTTTGCTGAGAGGAAGATCCATACAAGATATTGCAAAACAAATTTCCATACTATTTCTTTCCAGAGGAACAGGAAAATGGGAAAAGAATTTGAATTCTTCGCCGCTAGAAGCCAGTTTCTTTAAATCAAGTTTTACAGAGAACGGACGGCTTCCATCCAAGGCATTCTGATTACAATTTTTTCTAATTTAGCTTTCTAAAACATATGCGAATAATGAAAGAGGAAATATTCGATGCAGTAACAGTAAAGGAATCATCTAATTTTCTATTATATTTTAACTACAAAACATGTTTATGGAACAAAAGACTACACCAACTTTTAAGCATTTCTGTTAGTATGTTTTATATTGTTTAAATAATTGTGAAACTTTTTAATCAGCAGTCTGAAAGAGTTAAATAACATTTAAATCATTAGCACCTTTTTTAAGAAACGTTAATCAATAAAGGAAATCAGTACCTTATCTGCTTCAGAATTTATAACAAAAAACATTAATTTCTATTAATCTTAATGGAAACAAAACTAATTTGATACGACTTATATATTTATTTGTAAAGAAATAATAATATTAAAAAAATATGAAAGCTTTCAGTGTTTATATTACGCTCAAAGAAACGGTTTTTTCATTTACACTCACATACATGTTTGAAGGGCATTTAGACTAAATAACATAGTCAGTTTGGGCTAAAATTATTTAGAAAAATGGCATATCTTTACAATTTCCGATAGACAGTCTCGCGTGCTGGAGATAAAAATGTTTTATTACGTACATTGTTGCTACTGCTGGCTTTGAAATCGTTGAATCAAATTTCGTTTAAGTTTCGTTTAAGTTAAAATTTCGTTTCGTTTAAGTTTTCGTTAAAGTTTCACAATATATGAAATACACAATAAAATAAATTAGAAATTCAAAATTTAGGCATCGAGATGTCCATATTCGGGTGGAGGACTATGTTATTCAAAATTTGATGGCTCTAGGTACCGTTGTTTTTTCACAATGCGAGAATTATTCATACATTCATGCAGATTCTTCATTATTTAATTTTCTTTAAATAAAATACAGAGAGATGATAATAATTGGCGGCAACAATTTAAAAAGGTCGGGCATGGGATCGGTTCGGTTTATCATTAAAAACTTAGTTATTTTTTTTATTCTGAGATAAAAGAAAAAAAGGAATCCCTCCTTTAAGAACAACATTCGACATGATAACGGTTGGTCATACATTAAAATAAAACGAACTTGGATAGAATATAAAATAAACGAATAGACAGTGACCGCCCAGATAGTCGTGGGCAATAAATAATGCGTATACTGTTAAAGCAAAACTGATAAAATTGGCACTGTTTATTGTACGGTAAAGGCCGACAACGACATGAGGGCATTATTCCTAACTTCGCAACTGAAATATTGGTTTCAAATTGTATTAATTCTCAAATTTCTGAAGGGATACATCAGGTATTTACTCAAAATTGTTTCGTGTAAAAAATAATATTAAATCACAGGCGGGATTAAAACAGGCGTCGGACAGTTAGTTTTCCGACCCTTGCGTTCGAGGTTTTCCTCCTTAACCCATTAGTTACATATTTAAATGCACGTATAATCACAACTTCATTTACGACAAACCATAACACATATTACATCTTGCTGTTTGTATTTGCGATACGTAAATTCTTAAAGGCGTAATATTTTGTTTAACCAATTCCTTGAAGAAAGGAAAATAAGAAGTACTTATCTTTTTCCCTTACTGAGATCACAGATAAATGAATGTACAGATCATCAGCTGCAACACGTTACTAAGCTAAGCAAAGATAACGTTATTCTATTCCAAAACACAACTGTGTATTTCTCGTGATAAAATTAATTTACGTTCGTATTTACGTACGTATACTGTGATGAATTGTTAGAACTAATTAAAATCATTATGCATGTAAACTGCGGAAAAAAATCTGAAAGGTTTCGGATTTTAAATTACGTCCAAAGGAACGGTTTTTTAACGTATTGAGTCTTACCTTTATTTATTAAATATCATGTTCTATGTACTCAAACCATAAAATTCAGTTCAACAGCAATATCGCATAAATTCATGCAGATTCTTCATTATTTAATTTCTTTAATTATAATACAAGGCGATAATATTTGGTGGCAACAATTTGAAAAGTGAAACAAGGTTTATCGTGAATGGACGCAAAATATCAAAATGAAATTAATAGTCCTTCTGGACAAATTACCCATTTCGATTTTTAAAAAAATTAGACGGTTCCATATCTCCGTTCTACTGGGCCGATTGAGGAAATTCCAACTCGCATTTTTCATGTCTCGTAAACGCGACTTGGAATATGTATACTAGATTAATATATAGAACTTAGAATATGTATATTATATTAATATTGTTCTAATATAGGTATTTTGACACAAAATCGGACTTTTTCTGAAATGATATAAGAATTTTTTTCCATATTTCGATTCTACGACTCGAATTATGGCAAACTTTCAAGTTTTGTATAACTCACACGAGTAAATTTTAAAAGATTAGCTCTCAAAATTTTAGCTCCTCAATGTTAATCGCTAATGTTATCTCCTTTCTTATTCAATTTTCTTGATTCATTTTTCCAGAATTCGAAATTTAGGCTTAGTTAAAATATAATTCAAACATTTTTTATGATTTGTTTTTTAAATTTGTATTTTTAAATATTTTTATAAATTTTTCGAAAATATTTTTGTATTATAACCTATAAAATTTGTACCATCATCTTAAAGTAGATCTATTCATACGAGCACCCAAAAAAAATAGAGTTCTTTATTCAGAATTTTTAAGCTATACGTGAATTTACATAGTGGCAGTTTTTTAGCGATAATAATGCCAAAGGGGTTTACGCAGTTTGTTAAAATTATTTGAAATTGTGAATTATGACTTTTTTCCTCTCGTCTACAATGAGAAAAAGGAAAAGGAAATAGGTTGCTATAAGTTAAGAAGTTCGCCAAGTAAATTATTCTTGGCGCAAACTAAAAAAATACTCCAAGATGTTTGAAAATCATTTCATAGCCGAGTCTCGGCAAAATTTGGAGTCGCGTTTTCGAGACATGAAAAGCGCAATTTGAATTTCGTCAATCGGCCCAGTAGAACGGGAGATATAGAACTGTCCTCTTATAGAGTCCATAAAATATCGGATATAGAATATAACGAATATAATCGGAGATCGAGTGTACTTGTCTTTCTCTGAGGTTTTTGACCAATAATGCTTAAAACGCTGAATAATATATATCTGAAGTACTTTTTTTTTTCATTTATCTTCAACTGATTTTTGTAAATCTGTTCCAAACTTTTGCATAAAAACATATTTTGATTTATTTGTGTTTTATAATTCCATATAATTACACTCATTTTATCCATATCTTAGTCCGATTCACAAAGGAAATGACATTCTTTCAGCCTTATTTCAGACTTCTGCTATTTTATTCTAACCACTACGAAAAGATACTAACAAATAAAATAAATTTGCAATACATTCTCAACATTTCTCTTACAGAAGATTTGTGATTTGCCATTGCAATTAAGTAACACAAAAGGAAATGCAATTTATCATAATAATGGGGCAGCTCTTAAAGCCATACAATCCTATACACAAACCAATGTGCTTTAAGGCCCTAAAGCTTTGCACAACTAACCTTCTCTCGAACTAAACCAAATGAAGAATAATGGCAAGTATTAGGGAGCAAGTATCATTCTAGAATAATTCCCGCGTTAAAGCTGTGTCACTACTGTTTGTAGTAAGAGTTAGATTTGTAAGCCGAATCTCAAAGAATCAGTTTCCGAGCGTCTCCTTTGTTATTTTCGCTCGGACCACCGGTTAACTTTTTATCTCTCAAACCTTAATGGAATACAAGAAAGAAGAGACTGAAGATAAATGGAAATTTTTTGAAGTGGGATTTTCTATTAAGTTCAAACACCTACAAATCTTGAAGAAATAAAATGGACCAGCAACAAATCTTTTAGCCTTACTTACATTTATCTTCGGATTTAAATGCAAAGGTTCAACTATCGCTAAATGCTGCATCTTTATTTCAACTGTTTTGGGAAAATGTTTTTTCTTGTATTATAGCTATTTATTATTTGCTAATGTTTTCTTGACACCACAAAGGGAAGATAAAAATGCATTTTGCTTTATTTTTACTTTCTTTTATAGAAAACAAGTAACAGTAAAGGTCTACTATATTTAAATATGTCTGTTCTAATATTTTTAAGTTTTAAAAATTCCTTAAGTAAACAGTAAAAGGAATGTGATGGAAGACTTATAGTATCGTATAAAGTATGCTTAAAATTGCAATTTTTGGAAAATTATTCATTTTTGCCACATATTGTTTTCAAATTTCTTAGCATTCTTACGTTAAAAATATCAATATTTAGGCTTTATTTTTTCGCATCATATTATGCTATGTTTTATTTTGCTACCATGGCATATAGATATCTGAATTTCCTTTAAATTCCCCTTCACACGGCACACACACGCGCATGTACCATCCATTCGGGCTGATAATTTCTCATTGCTCTCGGTTAAGTTCTTTTATTTATATTTCATATTAAAATAACACTTTGCTTAGAAACTGATTAATTTATAAGCAATGCATGTGTTTCTGAATATCTTATATATTTACATTATTTTTAAATTGTAAATGTATAAGATATTAATATATCCTGATTGATGTAATTTCTAGCATGTAATTGCAAACAGAGATTGATAAATAAGATCTCCAATCGTATAAAATAAGTTTGTGACAAACAAAATAACGAAATGGAGGAAAATTAAAGAAAGGTCTATTTCTTAAACATTTCACATTTATCTTGCAATGTTTTACTGCTTAACTGTTTTCCAAGTGTGAAGTTAGTTGTTTCATTCCATTACTGAAAAAATAGTTTATGCTATTAACTTGTTTATGCATAGCATCCTCAGTACAGATGAAAAAGTTTCAATATAGATGAAAGATTTTATGTCCTTCTAAAAATTCTTTCGGGTTTACGAACAACCAAAAATCTGCTTTCCCATTCTATATGCTCTATCATTGCTTGAATGCTCATAACATTTCGCTTTACTTTTAAGAAGTAATGATCATTCTCAAAGCAGTCAAAAACTCTCTTAGTAATCGCATTTTTGTAAGAAATAGTCACGTATGAAAATCGCAATATGTATAAGCTATATATAAATGTTTCGTTGTAGAGTCATAAGGGTTTTCTGAAGCAGAAAATGTGAAAAATGTCCAGTGTCTTCGCCGGTGACTCGAACCCTGAACCTCTCGAATATACGTCGAGTATGCTTCCGAATACAACGAGTAGGCACGGCGAATGCATGCCGAGAGGAGGGAGAAAACACCTATATCATCCACCTTTTAAAGGGCGACTGGGAATTAGCGGAACCAATCGCCAAGTCCTAGCGGTAACAAATTATCGCCCACCACATTTTAGTTCTGACGTCAATTGTAGAGTTTGGTCTTCTTAGGGAGCATACTCTAGACCAAAACTCTGAACGTCATGTACGGCGAATTATCGCTATGTCTTATAAGAGTCACAGAGACAGGGAAATGGTGTTTAGGATCCTCTTAATAATCCAAATAAAGGTAAACAGATGGCAGCAACCCGTGTTTACAGAAGCCAACACTTTTGGATTTAAATCAAAGATAATTGTTATGTCCTCCATTGCCCGCCAAAAGATGACGCTGGATAATCTTTCTAGTTTTTTTCTGTATTATAGTATATGTATAGTGAGTAGAAATAAATGTCTTGTCCTGAACGGCGGCGCTGATTTTGTAATGAATATGGAATCCAGTTTCCGCCCCCCTTCACAAGAGAGGTGAACATTTTTTGGTGTCAGGAAGAGGGATTAAGCGAGAATGTGGTGGTAATAAAGTGTATCATCAAATTTTGTGTGAAAAAATAGTGTGATGATATGGGAATATGTGTTGCGCGGAAATCGAAAGTGAAGATGATGGTTCCATTGCGTAGATTATGCTGAGTAGTTATTTCGATTTGTTGAAATAATGTTTAGTGTTAAATTCTGTTTATTAGTGTTGTGTATTGAGGTGTTTCTACTTGATAATTTGTGTTGATAGTATCTGTGTAGAGTTTGATGTGTTCGTTTTTGTGCTCATTGTGTTTTAATTGTCAATTCAGGGTTGATGTGTTTTTCTTTGAATGAAGATGAGTTTGAAGTCGCTTAAGTCATTAAAAAAAGACGAGTTGACGCTCGTGGCGAAGGAGTTGGGATTCGTAATACCGAGCAGGATGAAAATTGTTACTTTGAAAACTTTAATGGAAAGTTTAGAAGTTTATGGAAATGTGCTGAATTTGTGCAACATGTTATTGATAAGATTCTAGGGGAAAATTGTAATTTGAGAAACAAAAGTCGGAAAACGAAATTAGATTAGAGTTAGAGAAAATAAAACTTTCTCAGTTAGAGGCAGAATTATCTTTAGCTAACACTAGGAAAGATTTGCTACAAAATCCAAATGTTGAAACGGACACCTCAAATCGAAATAGGGAAAATTTAATTAAAAGTGTAAAAACGTTAACAATTTCTGTACCTACTAAAGCAGAATCCCTTATTCTTATTTAAATGGCAGAAAATATTATTACTTGCAGCAAAAGTGGATAACGTGGTGTAATGAAACTGGAAAATTAAAAAACATTACTATTCTGAGATATTGTTTTTTTGGATTGTGAGAATGAGCAATCGGAAGTACGTGTGTTTTGCGATACTTCACCAAGTGCTTACGGAACTGTTGTTTATTTTAGATATTGTGAGAATAATGGGAATTACAGAGTATCCTTTATAATGTCGAATAGTAGAGTGTCACCGTTAAAGAAACTAACGCTGCCATGATTGGAGCTAATGGCAATGGTAATGGGTGCTAGAGTGGGAAATTACCTTAAGAGTGTTTTCAAGGATAAAATTGGAAGAATAGTGTTTTGGAGTGATTCTTATATTGGGTTGCATTGACTGAAGGGAAGTGCGAAGAGACGGAAACAGTTCGTTGTCAACCGGGTTGTGGAAATTCAAGAAAGATCGAGTCCAGGTGATTGGTGCTATTGTCCGTCGGATGTATCCTTTATAAAATTTCCTTACTAGAAGATCACGCAGATTTCCTTACTAGAAGAATCTCGGCTGATAAGATAGTACTTAATGAAAAATGGTGGTCAGGTCCAATTTGGCATCGAAAAAGTTTTGAGAGTTGGCCTAAACAGTGGGTTAGACGGTTACCAAATGTAAGCAGTGCCTAAATACTAAAAGAGTTAAGAAAAATTCTGTCAAATGTTTTGTAGTTCAGTTGGAATTCTTGAGCAGCTTTGGAACAAATTTTCAGTTTGGAACAAGTTACAGAGAGTTGTCGCTTGGTGCTTAAGGTTTATAAGAAATCGGAGGAGGGATGATATTTTGACTCTTTTCTTAGAAACAAGGGAATTAAAAGAAGCTCATGCTATTATAATCAAACTAGTCCAAAGAACTGGGTATACAAAGGAAATAGCTAATTCAGAGAAAGCGAGAGTGTTAAAGAAAATTCTTTAATTTCTCTATATCCGTTCTTAGAAAACAGTGGCATACTACGTGTAGGAGGACGTTTAAGAAATGCCAGCTTACCAGACTCTGTGAAACATCAAAGAATATTGACTAAGATTCATCCTGTTACAAAATTATTAGTGACATTTTATCATCTTAATTATATGCATGTTTAACTCTGAGATGAAACAAAAGTATTGGATTATAGGAGCAAACACTGCAATACGCAGAAATAAGTAAGTGCGTTATCTGCACCAGATTTTGCTCTGAGTTCTTGAAACAAATGATGGCTAATTTACCATCTGCGGTAGTGAATCCCGGAAGACCATTTCTTAGATGCGGAACTGACTTTTTAGGACCATTCGTGATCAGTCTTAGACGTGGTAGAGGAGTTATACCCCTGAAAATACACGTGCGTGTGTTTGTATGATTTACCGCTAAAGCCGTCTATTTAGAATTTGCTAGTGATCTTAGTGCTCAGGCATGTATTGCAGCTCTGAAATGATTCATCGGACGACGAGAAAAGCCAACTGACAGATTCAGTGATTGTGGAACGAACTTTATCGGTTCAAAGAATTACTTAAAAGCGTATACGATGGAGGCACTTGGTACTTACTTGACCAACGAAGGCATTAAATGGGCAATGAATGTCCCATCAGCCTCTCATTTTGGAGGCCTATCGGAGGCTGCCGTTAAATCCCTGACGTTTCACATGAGATGTATTATAGGATCGCAGATCCTCTCACAAGAAGAATTTTCAACGCGTCTAGTGGAGATTCAAGCCATACTTAACTCCCGTCCTTTAGAGGCTGTTTCTGAAGACCAAAATTATTTTTCTGCCATTACACCAGGTCGCTTTATTATCGGTTCCGAGTTAAAAAGTGTTCCTGAGCCTGATGTTACAAATGAGAAAATTCCTATCAGTGAACGGTGGAAATAAGTCAGACAGATTTCCCAATAGTTTTGAAAATCGTGGTCAAAAGATTACTTGATTCATTTGCAAGTGCACAACAAGTGGAAACTTCCAAACAGCCGATTTACTTGTGAATGACTTGGTGCTAATCTAGGATGAGAACTTACCGCCAATTAAGGGGAAGATGGCAAAAGTAATTTGCACTTCTAAGAGAACTGACCAAAAAGTAAGGTCAGTGAACTTAAAAACTGCGTCGGGTGAAATGAAACGACCAATACATAAACTAGTCAGACTCCCTAAAAATGACTGATTTATTTTTTTTCCATGTTTATAATTATTTTTGCAGTTTGTTTAATTTTTATGTGTTGCATTTATATTTCAGTTTATATTTCTAGTTAAGCTGATGACGGGGTCATGGGGGCTCAGTGTGTTATGTCCTCCATTGAACGCCAAGAGATGGCGCTGGATAATCTCTCTAGTTTTTTCTGTTTTATAGGATATGTATAGTGAGTAAGAATAAATGTCTTGTCCTGAATGGCGGCGCTGTTTTTTTAATGAGTCCAATTTCCGCTTCCCTTCACAAAAGAGGTGAACAATAATGGATGAGCTAAAATTAATGAAATTTAATACTAGCTTAGCGGCTTCACAGTGTAACTAGCACGCAAGTTGGCTCTCACCGAAGTAGCTGTTAAAAAGCCTAATGACAAGAATAACTCAACGCCGTCGAATTCTAATCGCTAGAAGACCAAAGTTAGCAACGTGGTCTTCAAGCTGACAGAACACGCTCTGTTTTAACCTTCCTTTAAATACTTCCATCTTTCTACCTAATTTGAATATCTTGCGTACTGGAAATCAGCATTCTCGGAGGGAAATGAAACGAGGCTTGATACGATACGGAATTAACATAAAATGACAGGTTATGAATCAAAAATGATCCTTAAATAATGTTAGAACTTTCGACTAATCAACGCAAGCATTGTTGTGGAGCTCTAATCGTGTAGAAGTTTTCATCGGTATTCTTCAGACACTACTAGTCTGACAAGCAGGTTATTGCTCTAATTTGAATCAACATTACAAAGCCTTACGATGGTTAAAATAATATTGTTATTAAATCTAAATTTAACAGAAGGCGCTACTTTAACTAACAAAACAAAACACCCCAATTTGCTATTTAAAAGATTATAAGCTCGAATTCAAGTAGCGTGATCGAAGGCTACACGAAATGGTCTACTTAAGCTATCTCAATTATTTTAATTGCGCATTTTAACGTCGGCTAGCGAAAAAGTCAAATTATTCTTTGGTAGAGCTGGCGATAAGACGTAAACTGCAAGCGAAGCTGCGAAAAACTCAAACCTTTAGAACCCACAACTTAAATACTCAGATATCTAATTTGCATTCTGGTGAGAACTACGGAAAGAAGTTATAGAAAAACGATTAAATCAAAATAATTGTTTAATTAACATAAATTCTTACACTGTATGTTGCAAACTGTGTTTATTCAAAGATACTAAATCCATCTGCAGCTGACAGTTTACTAACAGTAGTCATAAGCGATTTCTTCTATCAACAGCTGTAAAGACGCTCCGATTATCTTGCTTATCAATAAATGTCATAATATATTTTGTACATATTATAAACAGAAATTTATAGTCAACTAATATGCATTCATTTTCTATGAATTTGCCTGTTTATAATGGGTAAACTTTCCTTCTAATAACGGGAGCAGAAATAATTTATAATAAAAAATAAACAATCTTCATGAATACTTGCTTCTTTATTTTCATCAATAAATATGTTTCTAATGCCACATATTACATACCTCGACTATGTAATATTCGTTTACGTGCCACTACGGATTTCACAGACGTTATTTACCTTTCATGTGTGTTATTGTATACCTCCGAAAAGAAAAGACATAGCTCAAACATTAATAGCCTCCATTAGCTATTTATAGTAAACTATTTCCTTGCCTTAAATATGCTTCTAATATAAACAATACGAAAGCATAACTGTTTTCTAAAATTTTCAACAAACTATTTTCTCTAACGAATGAATTTTGATTCAAATTAAGTATTTGCCGATAGTATGTATTAGTACGAGGACATTAAGAATATATAAACGTTCAAAATTTATTCATTCATATTAGCATTTAAAACTAAATGATAAACGTTTTAAGCCTGACGTTGAAGATAATGATAGAATTGCATGATTATATATTTTGAAGATACAATCATTACTGGTTGAATTCTTTATTTCAGGCATAACATCACTGAAATAAACTTACGTAGCAGGAAGTAATAAGAAGTCTAAGCTATATTATAGCCTTATTGTGGTTTGAACACTCTTAGGTTATATATTTCAGCTTTAATTTTGCTGATATGTAAATACGTTAATCATATGTGGTATGTAAAATTAATCTGTCAAGGATTAATTTTGAAATAACTACTTCAGAAAACTGTATTAAAATTAGTTTACAATTATTCGTACAGAATGGTATAAATTAAAATCAAATACATTTATTTTCGATTTTTCTTTCTTATTTACTATGTATGAAATTTCCGCTCTTCCGGAAAGATTCTATTATCTATATACTTACATATATTTTACATATAATATACATATAATAAAAGATATTTACCATAAGTAAATTTGAAAGTTCTTAAAGTAATTTATGTAAGTAAATCTACAATGAAAAATGAAGGTTCTGAAAGTTGTAAAATTCAGAAATCCGGTGATAAAGCAACATATAAAAATTTATCAAATTATTTTTTAATTAATATGAAAAATACCCTGAATAAAAAAAATGATTAGAAAATTTAATGTCAGAAAAATAAGAGAAAGGGATGCGACCTCTTTGCCTGGTTAAATCATGCTTTGGTACACGCACAACACTCCCGATACAAGTGATAGCAGAAAGCCAAGCAAAATGTTAAAATATTGTGAAAGTGATACAAAAATGTTGCTGTCAAAGTAGTACTAAAAATTTAAATTAAATTAATCAAGAACTGAAAATTACAAAGGATCGAATTCATTCAAATTAAAAAATAAAAATCTGAAAGCTTTGAGATTTTACAATACACCCCCAAACAGGCGTTTTTATAACGTTTTATGTGCTACCTTTATTTATTAAAAATCATATTCTTGGCACTTAACATCGCAAACATCGCAAAATAATTTTAAAATCAGCATACCTTTATAATTTCCGATACAGAGTCTCGCGCGCTGGAGATAAAAATTCTTTTTCTTTTTTTTTTTTCTTTTTTTTTTTTTTTCGTACAGGGCTGTCATTTATCGCTTTGAAATCGTTGAGTTTTTTAATCAAAAATTCTTTAATATTTGCCAAAATATGAAATAGGTAATATAATAAATTCCAAATTTGGGCTTCCAGCTGCATATTCGGGTGGAGACGCCACGTTACCCAAAATTGGATGGCTTTAGGTACCGTTGTTTTTTCACAATGCGAGAAACATACATACATTTATGCAGGTTTTTCATTATTTAATTTCTTTAACTATAATACAGGACTGTAATATTTGGTTGCAATAGTGTGAAAAGTGAATCAACGCAAAATGCCAAAACGAAATTGGGCTAATAATTTTTAATATTAAAACAGCCAAAAATTGTGCATTTTAAAAAAGTCAGAATGGAAAATGTAAGGAAAAGTTGAGAAACATTATACGAAAAACATTAAAACTTACCATGTAAACTATGAGTTTTTGAATATGGGGTTAAAAAATTTGAATCTAAGCAAATGTAACTGGTAAACAGGCATTAACACTCTAAAGTATGGCCACCAGGCAGCCGATCATCGATCGTGCAAACAGTCGTGCAATAATACAATCAATATCTATAACTATCTAGAGAATTATGTTGTAAATTGTGTTGTATGTATGTTACCGTGAAAGACCGAAACTGGAGAATGTCGACTTTCACCGGAGAATGTCAACATTAATCAAATACGTCGGTGAAAGATCGAGTATTGCATTACATTCGTGCACATTCGGAATGTATGTCGACAATCACAGATATACCCTGGTGTAGGTCAAAAAACAGAGAGTATATGTACACGTTGTCATTGCAAAAGGAAGTGTTCCACAAATAAATGCAGTTGTAAAAGCAAGGGCCTCTTGTGCTCTTGTGACAATTTAAGTCACATAGCATAGTGTCATAATAGTTTAAGTTGTTGCAATAAATAAGATCTAACTTACATAATTTAGTAAGTTTTTAACTTCTATTATTTTCCTTTCTCATTTTGAATGTACTGTGTGTTTTAAGTTCTTATGTTCTTAAGTTCTTATTTTAAGTCTCTGCGTTTTTTCGCGACTGAATTACGGAGAAGAAAATATAATATTCTTATATGTTCAACATTCACCATTAGTACATGGTGAATGTCGACATTTACCGGTGTAGTCAGAAATAAGAGCATTTGGAAAATATTTCAGACATACACCAAGCGACTATGTAAATGTTGACATTTACCGGTGAAAGTCGACATTCCCCAGATTTCGGTGTTTCACCGTAACATATGTTTACGCACATAGTTAGATAAATAGCTAGTTAGGTATGTGTGTGTGTATGTCTGCATGTATATGCCAGTCTAAATAAGTGCTCTGAAAGTTACCGGAAGCCGCAGCTTTCCATCAAACTATCTAAAATTATTGTAATTAATTAATTAATCAAAGTGCATTATATGAAGAATATAAACACAAAATTATGTTAAAGAGGGCATAAAATTGAAAATAATATTACATTTGCAAAGTTCAAAGGTGTAAAAATAATTAAATGTAAATCAAGAAGCTATTGAATTGTATAAAAATTATATAAATGTAAAATGAAATAAAAAAGCTTACATCCAAAAGCTTTGGAAAAAACAATTTTGTATAATATAATTTTGGCTTCAAGAAAAGAGAAACATTAGACTACAGGGCAAATCTATTTAACCTTGAGGTAAATAGGTGTCTCGTTAAACTTACGATCGTTTGATCAGCTAATTTTTGTCGCGAAATTGTCAGAAATCGCCAAAATTCATTTGGCGACACTTTGATCCGGTCCCTGTCTTCACGTAATTGATTTCTGTATGTAACTGTAAGCACAACCTGCCTAAGTGTAAGTTTAACTGCATATGCCTTCCAGTAATTTCGAGAAATAGAAGGTACTAGAGCTTTCTCGGCGGCCAGGGTAAAGCCCGGAGCTTAAAGACTATATAATGTCAGAGAGAGCATCTATTCTAAGTTTTTCGTTCAGAGTCGACTTCGGAGTATTGAGTTATCTCCGTGCAAGCTTCGCTTTTTTGATAAGCTTTGCATTGTTTTGTGTTTAATGTTATTAGCGGTTTGAAGCGGTAACTACTGATAATGTTCTGTTATACTGAGAAGTATGATTGCTTTTGTGGAAATTTCCAGAACTGTAAAGTGTCTCTTTTGGGAAAATAAATTTTATGAATCTATTATCAGTTCTGTATGTATTCAATCTAGTATTACGAACGCATGCGCACGCAACAATATTAATTCAAATATTGAATACCGTATGTTTATTTTTCTGATGAGTGTTCTTTAGACGTATCTCTATTCATATTAACTTAGTATTAATAGCTTTGTTTGTTGTGACAAAAATGCTAATTTTTTGTGGTTGTTAGACATTTTTCCATACTTTGCTGTTATATGCATTTAATAAAATAGACTTACCGGTGATAATTATATTGTAAATAATAAGACATGAAATGGAATTCCTAAGTAACTGGAAGTATTTATCAGTATCTTGGTTGTGTAGAATTCATTTAATAAAACTAAATTTAATATTTGTCATATTAAACTTGTGTCTGAGAATCAGTCAGTGTTTCATGTCAACATTTCTAAAACGAAAATAACTAAAATTTTCCGTTATATACATTAAGGAACATCTATCTCATTTGCATTAATATTACTTGAATAGTTTCTCAAATTGCAATAACTTCTGACGGCTGTCAAATAAAAGCAATTTCCGAATTGCCAATAAATATTAGTTTTATTATGTCACAAAAAGAGGAATATTAAACATTACTTTAATAAATTCTTTGTAACGTATTCTTTGTAATTAATAATTTTTTGTAATAAATAATTTTTAAAACTATGAAATTTCCCTCTTCCATTCTTGAAATTAACAAATGCTAAAGAAACAATGATTTAATACATTGAATGTACTTCGCTTCATATCAAACTCGGATAACGTTAAAAAACTGATATTAATCTAAGCCAAAGTTTAAGGAATAAGACATAATTGATTTTCTCCGTATATTTTCCACACAGTATTACATACAATATTAAGCTTGTGGATTTCATTTCTTGCTTTCCCAGGTAATCATCCATTTCCAGTTTTTCTCTCGATACATCCAGATACTTTGTTGTCATCTCTTTTTCCTTCTCATAATAGCTGCAGCTGCTCTGCGATTTTGCTTACTTCGTAATTATTCTACATGTTATTTTTACTCCAGCATTTGGGAATTATATTATTATTATCTAAATCATTTATTTTTCTTTTCTTCTACATGCTATCTGCAATACATTTATAAACCAGATATATTACGATTCTTTTTACCATTGTATTCTGCAGTTCTTTCTTGATTTTATACTTACATTTAACTAAACTACTTACATTTTTTCCAAGAGTGTCATAATCGTATTTTGTAAATACTATTTATTTTTCTGTCTCTAGGGAGTCTGCTGTTGCACTACATTGGGTTCACGTTTATACCTTTACTAAATGAAATACTAGTTCGGGCATTACGCAGTCTGAAGAGCTTTCGTTTAATGAGGGTACGTTTTTTCGACATCTCAAGTAAGCAGTTATTTTCGTTTTGTTTTGGTTAAAGGTGATATGTGCAACATTTTACCAAGCTCGAATGAAACTGTAGAGCCAACACGTTTTCATACAATGGCTTTAGTGAGAACTGGTATTTGCTTTGTTATCGGTTATGCCTTTTTTTGCAAATGAGCATTCGGAGATTCCATATCTTTTTTGGCTAATTCCTTCATTGTTTTTGAAATATCTGTAGAAAACTGATAGAGAGCCTTTAAAGGCTCTGCATTATTCTGAAAAAATTCCTTACTACTTTAAAGAGTAAATGACCAAGGCGCCATCTAAAGGTTTTAGTAAGAACTGATAGTGGGAACGTAACAATGGCGATGAGATTTCAAAACTGAAACTGTGTAGAAATATCAATATTTACTATTTCTAAAAAATATAAATTTCTTGCTTAGCATGCATAACGTCCACTGATAGCGTGGACCGAACAATGGTGGCGTGAATTTAATTCACTTCTTAATTTTTTTTTATTAGAAGAAAATGTTTTTATCTAATCGTACATCAAGGTATGATATTAAGGCTATATAACTATTCGACCTGCTGAACACGTTCAATACGTGAAGCTCAATATGTGAAGCATTAACATGTATGACTTTAATTTTATTCTAAGACAACTTTAAAACATAGATTTTATACGTATACAAAAGGACTTACATTCGGACCAGTACGTAGCTTGTCGCATTATTTATCACTGTAAGTTATTTAATCATTCAGATAACATTCTTATGATCTGTACTTAAAAGTACATCAAAATTAAAGATATGATGTATTAAGTACATTATACGAGTATAAAACACAATAGTAAACTAGAGGAAAGATGAGTTTCTGTTCTTAAGTTGATGTTTCATATCAAACTCAGATAATATTATTGTACTAAAACAGAATAATAAAACAGTTTGCACTTAATTAATTAGTGCTAATTCACTTTATAATTGCTAATAAATAATTTAGCTAATTATTTGTTGTTAAATACTCATAGTTCTTAGCTAGAAATTTTATAATAATTAGTAATTAAAAGCTAATAAATTAACAAACTACTAAATTAACTAGTACTATATAAACTAAAAATAATACGAGTTATTAAGCTATTAATTAGTTAACTAGTAAACTGATAATAATTATTCAACTAAAAACAGCCTACCAGTTGAATGAATTTTATATTAATTGACTCAAGGTAAAGATTGCATTTTTCGTCCTTTGTCATTAGCCATTGTGAAAGGATGTTTGTAAGCGATATGATTTCTCTGTTGTTTAAAACATCTTCTATAGGAAATTAAAAATTCTGTTATAAAATAGATAATATATAGGAGAAAGGACTATAATAATAGCTTGAGGCATTGTTAGAGCAGTTGCATAAACTGTGTAATTTTTCTCTTTTTAGTACAGTTCTTACAGGGTTTTTATATATTAATTAAAATGAAAGTAAGAAGATAGTTTGTTTACGTAAGAGGACTGTTTCACGTTAATCGTGCTTAATTGGATCCTTTGGTGCTCAAAATTCACATATTTTCCTGAAACATTTTTCTTATTTGCATTTCGAATGCTGAACTCATATTTGCTTAATTAGTCTAGTATTCCTGCCTGACGGAAAAATTTGGTTTCCATTACTCGTACAATCGCAGAATAATGGAGAAACACAATAATAGAGTAAAATTAAGCAAAAGATTTTAATGAACTCTTTTTGTTTGACATACAAAACAAACTGAATACAAATTTACTTCCTCTGCTTGCAAGAATAGCAAACAACATCTGGATTTGAATTAAATACAAATAAGAAATTAAGTTCCGTCCTAAAACTTAATTCGATAAATTTCGTAAATTGATTACCTGTTAAGAAACAACCAAAAATAAAGCTCACCTCATCACAGGTTTCCCGCTCGCAACGATTGTAAACAGAGGAGTTGATTCTGGCTGCTTCCTGAACATAAATTCTTACTCTGTTTAAAACAACTCATTTTTATATATTCTAGTGGAAGCTGACAAAATAGTAGGACTATGCAACATATTTTAACGGAAACAAGAAGATATCAATTAAGATACAGTAACACACCGAACAAATATTAATTCAGAAGTCAAATTATCAGGTTCAATGTTCCGTCTTACTTTCTTTGGGAACATGCACAGACCTGACTCGGAACAGGGAGCTTACTAAAGCTATGTTCAATAAATGTGGGAAGTAGACAAGATACATAGGAAGGGTATACGAAACCCTTTATTTTTCACTCTTTACAATAATTTCCGTACTTCGGAATACAGAGACCAACTACTTGTGGTCTGAACGTAAGAATATAAAAATATTTAACTAAACTCTAACTTAACTTTGGAATAATAAACGTGGAAGATTGGCCGTATATTAACAGGAAGCCGTATGCAGTACAGAGAACTGTTAACACTACAATACATTTAAAATTATCAAGAGGATTAAACTTCTGGCCTGGAAGGCAACCAGCAAACGAGTAAAACTTCTAAGGCAAGCGGCCTGCTTCGACTAACTCCTTCCTCTCTCTCGCTTGGCAAAAAGCCACAACTTAAGTACTTGGCGTTCGCCAGACAAATTTGCATAAATAAGTTAAAGCTTTTAATTCTGGCCGGAAGTAGAAAATAAGAAGTGATAGTAAAGATTTAACATAAAAATAAACGTTAGTAAAACTTAGGATCCTTACAAAATAACAAAAATCAGTGTTATATTTTCAAATTTTCACAGGGCTAGTTTCGATAGTTTAACCGAACCATCATCCTCAGCTGCAAAAACGCAAATGAACGAGACAAGGTATAATGATTAGATAAGATAAGAAAGCTTGCACAGGATACAAGCCAGTGGCTTGTATCCTATCCATATCTTATCTGTTGCACGTATGCTTTTAATTACATCTATACCATTTAGGTGGCACTTAGCACTCTAATCGTCATTATTCAAGAGCATTTACAATTTTGATATTGCTGCGATAGGAAGATAGCAGAGCGATATAGCGTCTTAACAGGAACAGAGATAAAAACTAAAGTGCGCAATTATCCAATATGAAGGCTCACCAATAGAAGGTTTTCGTTCGCATTGCTTAGTAAGTGAAAAGTGTCAATTCTCGAAAATGAGCTCAGGTTCTGAATTAGCTATATCATCAGCTTTATCTTACACATGCACATACATGTATATATATATATATATATATATATATATATATATATAGCTATATTATATATATAATATCGCTTAATAATTAACCAGCATGAGATCAATGAAGCTCCAGATACCTGATATTGCAAACTCCCAGAATACAGAACCAGAATATAGGTCAACATCGCCAACATATTATTACAAGGAATTTAGAAATTATAGAAGATAGAACTTTAAGCAATTAATGAATCTGGGCACCAAATTTCGACCCACTTTCAAAGTTAGCAAAACATTCTACATCCAACAATTCGGAAAAAATCTAGAAACTTTCATAGTCTTCTCCAGCTACAAAACTAACTTACCTACGGCGACTTACCTAGAATGCAAAGAAGCAATGCTCAGAGACATCAAAAGACGTATCAAATAACACATACTAAATAGCACAGATAATAAACAAGATTTAGACAAGAAAGTTAAAATATTGAAAAATCTTTTCACCATTGCGAAAATTGACATAGCCTGTAGCAACTTTGGTATCATTTGAAAAGCTTTCTACTATAATCTGATTAAAAAAGAATTCCATGGCGCAGTTACCTATCATAAACTTAGAACTACGGCGAACTTCCTGCAAAGACGTTTCTCTACAATTCATCGAAGCCTTAAAATAACCGCAAAATATATTTTACAGCAGATTGTCCAACCTTTATGTATTGCCCAAATTTCACCAAACGCCAGTCTAATTTCGTTTTATAGCTATCGGCCCAGAAACTATATGAAAGAAATAAGACTACGGTTTTGCTAAAATGCTTAGTAAAGTTATCTACTTTATTAAAAATGCACAGATGCAAGACCACAATTTTAACTAAATAATTAGTAATAACGCACCGATACCAAAGGCGCGTAGCACTAGTATTGAAAATATTGAAAAAAACTGAAAATATTTTCTGTTACGACTTTGAAAATTTATACACGGCTCTTCCGTTACAAGAATTCTTTGACAGTCTTTTAAGTCTACCAGATTTATTTCCACAAATTATTACGATTATTTCCAAAGAAGAATGGCAGCTGTATTTAAAAGGTATTCTTTTTAATAACTGCATTACTTTTAATAATGCTTTTTTTAAACAAATCAACGGTATCTCGATAGGGACCAGCACTAGTTCAGCGATCTCTAATTTGTACCTTTTCACTAAGAAGTTTTATTTTCAACAACATTTATCTCTACAATGTTCATATTACTGCAACATCTACAGATACATGGATGATATTATTGCAATGAACAACTTCAATAAAATAGAATTCAATCACATTTATCCTTCATGTTTGAAACTGAATAAAACTAACTTTCAACAAGAAAATATTGACTACCTTGATTTGCAAATTATCAAATTTAAAGATATCAAAACTTATGACAAAGGCGAGATTTTGATTTCCCTACTATTAAACTCACCCATTGGCACTCCAGGTATCTCTAAGAGAGTAATACTAAATATCATGCATACTCAGATCCTTAAAATAAAACATATTCGCAGCAAAGTCAAATACTTACAAGAAGAAATCAATTATTTAATCAACTTCTCTTAGAGGATAAAACAGCTCTATTCAAATTTTCTGTCACTCTAAAGAAAGCTGGTATTAACCACTATTTTTTTTAATTTCTCATCCATAGTGATATGATAATTATTACTTAAACCTTAATCAGAGGTTATAGTTGGATGGCTACGATAAGAAATTTCATGTATTTAATGTATGTAAGATATTGTTTATTTTCCCTTTCAGTTATTAAGTATATTTTCTTTCTACTATTTTATTAACTTATAACTGGCAAGGTTTCTTGCTTTTACCAAAAAATGGGGCTTTTTAGTTTCAAAGACGTTTTGTACCCCGATTACGTGTTAACTTTTATATTTTTATTTTATTTTTCCTCAACTTTGAGCGAGTACTATTTTCACGTTTTAAGATTTTACAGAAGACAGCACCTTGTTGACTTTCTTAACACCCCCATTTTGAAATTCGACGATCACCCTTCCCCGTGGTAATAATTTTTACGACCGCACCCACGTTTGACACCCCCACGCACAAAGTTTAACAGGATAGGATTATTTGAACACATGTTTAAATACTTAGTTCTGCTATTGGACAGTTTGAACCTTATCGCATACTTTTTCCAAGAACTACCATCTTCGGCTTCTTCAGAATCACTGTGAATTCCACAAGGAATTTAGTTTGGTCATCTGAAGAATTAAGTAAAATTTCGTTTGAAGGACGTCATATGATTTCAGTAAGTCAGTAAGTTTGCGTTCTTTAAATTTTGTTTCTAATAGCTTTATTTTATTTTATTTTATTTTATTTTTTTTTTTTTAATTTTTTTTTTTTTTTTTTTTTTTTTTTTTCTTTCAAAATTGTGTTTCTAATAGGCTTTTAGTTTTTTTGCGGAAAGAGGCTCAGCTTTGATTTTATTATTTAATTCAATTTTCATTAAAAGTTTTTCGTTTTCTTGGAATTAAAAGTTTCGTTAAATATAATCAGGGGCCGCCCAATTTTAGAGTATTGTATAAATGACTGTTTCGTTTAAAGTATATTTGTATTGCGATCTATCTTAACATTTGATTTTGAATTCCGCATTTGTGTATAATGTTTTTAGGCCAATATTGTTTTCTTCGAATGGTCATTTTACAAAGCTTTTTTTTTAATCAGTTTGCAACAATGTTATTTATTTATTCTTTTTTCCAAGTGTTTCGAAGGCGTGCAAGGAAAATTATGGTACATTTGAGATAAATATTTTTCGGTTTTACATGAGTTTTAATGTAATGTAAATTTGTTTCTTTTTTCGGCTTTTGATCTCAAATTTACCAGGACAACGAAACACGTTTTAAAAACATATTAATCAACTTTTATAAAGCTTTAATTCATTTTCGTCAGACGAGTTCTGAATTGGAGTTTCAATAAAGGGAGATTAACTTTTATATTTTCGTTCTCTTGTAAATTTTTTCCCTTTTTGCATTTTTAATTTTCGAGTTTGTACTAATGATCATTTTATTTTGAATTGTTTAGATTTAGTGTTTAACCCCTTTACAAGGATGCAATTATTAATATTGTTGAGTTACTGGCTTGTTTTGACTCCAATTTACTTTAAACTTTAGATGCTAAAGTTTATTTTACATACCTATATGTGTGTGTGTGTGTATTATTTATAAAGTATTATATGTATATATGTGTTATATATCCGTGTAAACGCGTTTTATAAAATAAACTTATATTTAAAACTTATCAATTCATTAATGAACTAAGAGAAGGAAAATCATTTATCATATAGTTTAATGTGACCAGTAGGTAAAATAATTCTGTATACAAAATTCCCTACAATTTTATGTAACGAATAATAAACGCGTGGGGGCCTAAATAACGAAATCTAATAGTGCCTTTTCAAAACTATAAGGCATTATTATTATAAAATTATCAAAGGTGTCCCACGCTTTTATTATTTACGTTATAAAACTGCAGAGGAATTTTGTAAAGCGAATTACGAAATCTCTTGTTCCATTCAATTCTATGATAAACTATTCTATTCCTTTTAATTAATGAATGATTTTATGAATTTTAAATAAAAGCTTTTTTTATAAATATTTTTTATTCTTGTTTTCACTCGTTCAGTTTCGATCGCACAATGTCACTTAAATTATTTGATTAAAAATGCTTTTTTCAGCAATCTAATCTGTTTACTTCTAACAAACCTGTTGCATCAAATGATCGAAAATAATCCAGCGATTTCAAAATCAGAAATTACGTTAAAATTTCATACAATTTTGATCTGAAAGAATGATTCCGAGTTATCCGATACCGCAATTTGTAACATATAGAGATTTTTATTATGTTTATTAAACGGAGTTAAGTCCGAAATATCCTTTCAGTATTAAATTAAACAAAATCGAAATCAAACTTTGAAAATGTCGGCGCAGCACATTTTATTATTATCCAAAATATGTGTGCGCGCATGTGTTGAACTTAATAATTTATACTATCAAGAAATAGTTTAAAAATGGAAGACAAAGCTTATGTTCGATAACTGGTAATGTCCATAGCCCATAGTCGAAAAAAATTATTTGCAGCATGCAATATTCTTTAAAATGCAATGAGATATATTCCGATGGCCCCCACCAGATTTGTGTTTAACTAATGTAAACAAACGAGGTAGAAGCTAATGTAAACAAACAACAGCATTCCTCTACTTCTCTGGAGAAATGTGTCTTATTCATATTTCTCCAGAAATAGTTTCCCTTGTAACTGACGAGCCAATGATCTTTCGTAACATTAAATTTCATAACAACTCAATTCATCTTCAAATTTAAAAAAAAAAAAAAACAAAATTGAAGAGGAAATGGAATTGCTTTTAAGATCTGAGCAATGAATTTCTGAAGTAAATGAAATCATCGCAAAAATGATACGTTTTAACTTACGATATTTTATTTTTTCTAAAATACTGAAAGAGTTGTTCAAAAGGAAATTTGTTGGAGTTTCCAGATTAATGCCTAGATAGACGGAGGATCAACAAGCGAATCAACGCAAGCTGCTATTGCTTATTGCAGAGAAAGCAAAAGTCCATTGCATGTCGTGGCCTTCCCAAGAGAAATATATCAAAGGGGACCCTGGATCCATCGAAAGTAACTTATCCGGAAATAGTTCAAAGTTGGATGCAAAATGTTTTATTCATAGTGACTAACGCTATTAAATAAAAGTTTATAAAAGCACGACTAGTTTAATAATTTCTAGAAACTAGTCTAATTAATGTTTTAAAATCCTTCTTGTTTTAAAAGAGGGTGAAGAGCCTGATTTATCACGCTTGAAAATTTCAAATAATTTTCGGATGTTAGAATTTTTGAGTCACAAAAAATAAAATAATATTATATACCACAATAAAAATTTGTAAAAACCCAATTTTTCTATTGAGATACTGAGAAAAGTATATATAAACTTATTAAATTTAAAAAAATAAAAATGACGCGGTAGATGTCATTCCAAATACATTTAATAACTATTCTGTTATTTTTCAGGCACGGAAGCAAGAAAAATCGTAATGACTTCATAATCTTGAACTTGAGAAACATCTTAAGATTTCATCTTCTGTTTCATACTATGACAATTTTTTAAAATGTAGAAAATATATTTTTATCGTTCGTTGAAACGTTTGTTTCATAATCTATGAAAATATGAAAACTTTGCAACCAATATATTTTACATGTTGAAATCTAAAAATCGCAGACGTCAAACAGTTACTTTTAAATTTCCTACAACTTTAAAATGTGAAATTTGTCCTCTTCTAGTGATGAAAAAATAAATTTCGGGGCCATTTATTTTGTTCGTTAAACAAATATGTATGCGAAAGATCATTAACCAATTCAATAAATGATGTCCGACGATGTATTTCCATGCGCAACATATCTGCATCACACCTATTATTTAAGTAGTCTGAAAACATTATAATATTTAAAATACTATTATCTGCAATAGCATTTCCAACAGGTATACAATAAAATCTTTAATGTGTAGTAAAATGTCTACGAAAGTTCTCTGGTGATTGTATAATTCTAAAGGAGTAATTCTTTAAGAAATAGATCAGGGGTGTTCAACTCGCAGCCCTTGGACCGAATAAGACTCAAATCAAGTATCAGATCGGCCCAAGAAAAAAGCACAGAAAAAATATCAAGACCCCCCGCCCCATTGGATGATACATTTTAACTGTTGCGATGAGAGATTTAGTTAGCAGATGGTTCCTCAGCTATGATACATTAAAAAGAAGGACTTCATAGAAGGCGATGCCAATACTGTTGGAAACTCTCGTATGATTAAGTTATATTGCATAATATACAAAGAAAATTTATGAGAAGAAATTCTAAAAAGGGATCATATTATAAAAATCGTCTTCGGTCTCGAGGACTAAATCGTAGCAAGTTCCAGGTATTTCTGAAAAGTGTGAATGTCGAATTTTCCGATATCGTATATTTTATAGAAATCATATTGCTGACTTGAGGCCAATTTTTAAAAAGGTTTTATAACCTACTTAATGAAAGCAAATCGTTTTTGACATCAAAGCAAAATCTGTGCTAGAATTTTATGATACAAACTGGCTTGCAGATTTAGCATTTTTGGTGCATTTTACTGCGCATTTCAATGACTTAAACATACGTCTTCAAGGAAACCACCAGCTTGTTAGTACAATACTTCAAACCATAAACGCATTTCAAATGAAACTGAAAACTATGGCAGGTCCAAAAAAATCCAAACAAATATTTGCAGCTCAATACCCTGGATAAACATAATCTTAAAAATGGGAAAAAATACGCAGCGTTCATTTTCGATTCGATACAAGAATCGAAAAATACATAGCAATGTTTTCGAAAAAATAATCCAAAACCATTGCATTTCTGTTTACAGTTATGAGATGCTGCCAGCATATTTTCAAATAGGATGTATTATGTTTTAATCTGATACATCACGTGCTCATGTCTCTTTGTTTGACTTAAAATATATATCATACGTATCCAAATAATATATAAATCATACGTATCCAAAAAAAAAACTCTCGCTGCACACTCATTCATTATTCATGTCATCATTATTTGACAGCGCGTGCATTTGTAAATAACTATTTTCAATAGTGAAGCACACTAACACACTAAAAGTGAAATTAGAACAGGAATATGGATGAAAATCTTGACAAATTCCTGAGAATTGCAGTCGAACCAGACAGACACTGATGCATTAGTTTCTAAACTTGAAGGCTAAATGTCACAATAAACTTTACATTAAATGTTATGTATAAAACGTCAAATAATTACACGTTGCTGTCATTATATTAAAAATATTATAAAATAATAAAGTTAAATCACTTTAAAAATATATATTTCCTTTTTGTTTGGCTCATCAGCCATCATTGGTGTTAGAGTGGTGGCTTGCCAGTATGAATGTTGTAGTATATCGCTTATTCGCTAAAAATGTTTCCATTTATGCGTTTTCTTCATACAGTTATACTCTGACAAAATTTGAACTGACGCGGTCAAAACCGCACATTTCTCTTCTAGAAGTGAACTTCAAAATATATCTTTCATCGATCAAACCTAAGGAAGCCCGAAAATTTTCAATGAATTTAATTTGGAGGACACGAGCTGCTACTGGCGTTAGAAATAATTTTTATGCCCCAAAATATCTAATCTTTCTCCAGTGCGGTCCAGGAAAGTTAAAAGGTTGAACACATTTGCTGTAGAGTTTCAGCGTCGACTCAAAACAAAACTTATTATTATAATAAGCTTTTATTTTGTTTGAACTTCAGTCAATTTCCACCTACTACTGATTTTTCAGCTTTAAGTATATTCAGTGAATTTTTGCTTAAGATTAACTTAATCTGTTAGTTAACGTTTAGATTAATTAAATACTTGTCTTAAACATGGCATGGCTGAATAGATTTAAGAAAAAAAATATTTTTTCTTTTTTTGAAGCAGGACTTGTGAAAAATGAGCAACGCCTTCGCGGTAATCGAACCACGGACATCTGGATACGCCACTACACCACAAAGGCACGCCAAGAAGGTGGGAGAAATACCTTATAAGCTACCCCGGGGTCGACGTAGAGAACTCTGCGAAGCTACTGGCTAGGATCTGTACCTGGGCAGTCTCGACCACACGTTTATGAGCTTGGTGGTTCTGAAGGCCCTAAGAAAGGTCACTTATTGGCTGGCCTCGGGGGTCTGACAAGTCCTGAGCGGTACGGCTCTAATAGCCAGGGGTTAGGCCCCCTGGTTCGCTGGGTAATGTCCCACTGCGACGGGCAGCACGAGCGACTGGTAGGTAGGAAATTAACGACCAATGTTGCCTGGTACCCCCAGCTGGTGCGACTGAGGGACTAGAGCGGAGGTTCAACCTCCGCGCCTAGTTCTGGGGCTGGCTGGACCAGTAAATGCGATTCAGGCGGGGAAGCCGAAAACTTACTTACCTTATAAGCTCATATTCAATATTTCAATGATGTATTAATTTCTTCCTTCTCACCTGGCTTAATTATTAAGAAGATCTATATTGGACTCGTTGCTTACAACAATATCGTTCCCCATGATGCTTTATGCCAGGAGTTAGAGCAATAACAAGTTTAATGCACAGTGGAGAAAAGCTTTTAAAATCCAAATTAAATTAATGATTAGAGTTTAAGCTATTTGCACATCTAGTCTCAATACTTTTCATATAGCTTTTAATACTTGACAATGCACTATTAAATTTCAGCTCATTTTTCTCTGTTGAGAGGAAATTGAAAAATGTAATAACGACAGTCATGGTGTAAATAATAATAAATGATGCAGATATTAATTTACGTTTTTCTGGACCCCCTTACTGAAGAATGTTTAAACCATGTAAATTAATATTGCCTGCAGTTTGACTTAAAATATACAATGGTATTTACAGTTTTTTATGTAACATACCTATTTTATTCATTACTCATTTATTAAATGGATTATCTAACTATATTCTCTTTCAAACTAACACTGGTAGCAGACTGCCTTAATATTAGATTGCCAATTTCAATTTCAATGTAAAATTCCTATTTAAAGCATTGCTTATTCATTCAAAGTATTATCCTATAGCAACCTAAACAAAAACTATTAACAAATAACTATTTTCAACTATTTTTTCTTGCGTCTAAATTTAATAGCAAACAATCTCTCAAATTTTTAAGTAAAATTAATCTTTTATCTAAAATATTTATGTAAAATCTATATGATTCAATCCATGTATCACAAATGTTTTAAATACCTTTAGTAGTAAGGTGAAAAAAATTAATTTACTTTTTATCTTGGGAATTGCCTTATTTCAAAGTAAGACCCGATTTTCAAATCTGAATAATATATTCCATTAAATTACCTCATCAGCTGTATTAATATTGCAAAATTTATTATATAGGACCAGAAGATAATATTATACATCGACTCTAAGAAATATTCAGAATAATTAAAATTTTCCAGAACACCCGCTAAAACCTATTATCTCTTACTGAAGTGTTTTAGTAGATAAGACTTCTTTTCTTTTTGAACAGTGAAGTAATTTTATATTTATGCATGAGTAAGAACAAATTAAGTTTGACTTATGGATTATTTTTATATGAGAAATAACAGGAATGGTAATTAATTTAGCAAGTATAAGTAGTTTACAACGAAAGAATAAGGAATATTTCCTTCTTATCCGGAGAAGAAGAGTTCTTCAAAAAGCTAATTCCTAGAGAGTTAGACAGAAAAGAAATAAAGCAAAATACCTATAATTAGAGTAGGGAACTCAATATAAAGGATGTTTAAAATTTTAGCCTGAGAAGCATGAGAATGGTTTTTGGATTCATGTCAATACTACAATAATATTCATGAAATGTTAAA
This sequence comes from Stegodyphus dumicola, assembly GCF_044657685.1. Classification (NCBI taxonomy): domain Eukaryota; kingdom Metazoa; phylum Arthropoda; class Arachnida; order Araneae; family Eresidae; genus Stegodyphus; species Stegodyphus dumicola. The sequence continues at coordinate 86,828,049 of NC_140772.1, read as the reverse complement.
TTTCTCTGGAAGGAAAGGATTGTTCGGATTGGCATTTTTTACTAATAAATTCTGTAATATTATCATTGAGTAACAAAAGCTGTCCAATTTCTTAGAGTGAACGTTTTACAAAAATAGTCTATAGTCTTCTAATATTAACTTGATGATAATTAAAATCTTGACACTTCAAAAAGTAATTATGAAATTTTTCATCTTTAATTTTCAAGGCAGTTCTTAAATTCAAGTTGAAAGTAATTATGCACACATTTTTACACCCTTTATATCAGAAAGTAATCTACTAACTTCCGATGATTTTTGAATTCATAAAAATTAGGTATTTGTAAACTGTATTAAAATTACATTCTTCTTCATTTTCCCTGAAAGAAAAATGGAAATTTTGAATACGTATTTGTTTTAACAAACTTATAGAGCTAATGAAGATATTTTATTTCTCTTTTTTATTGTTACATAGGTTAACCATATATAAGTAAAAATATTTATATAAGACAAGATATTAATATCAAATAGGGACTTAAATAAAATTCTGTACCACCTGGGAAGAAAGTCAAAAGAAACTTGTGCTTGGTAACTCAAATATTTTATGCTCTTGAAAATTGAAAAATATCCTTGACGGGACATTTTTTATTAAAATTACCATAATTTATTTGTTAGAATTAAAAATCATTATATTTTAGGGAAGGAATTTGAAAATATAAAAAATTTGTATTCATCATTCATAAACACAACAAATTTCAAAATGTTCACTATTATTAAGACATTTAAAATTTAAAAGACCCCACAACTTTCTCTAAATAGTAGCTTATCCATCATATTGGTTTATCGTTTGAGCAAACTGGTGTTTATTCGTCACCAGTGACCAAATGATTTGCCAAATTAGCAGTTACTGTAGAAAAGGCCTATTGATGTTGTTTTAGATTGTCCAATGTATGTTAAATCATTCTGATATGATATGTTACAAATTCGACAACATGTTACAGATCTGATATGATATGTTACAAATTTAAAATCAAAAATGTGATATATAAGAATTTTTTAATGTACTTTGTAAGGATCTTAAGTTTTACTAACGTTTAGTTTATTTTAAATCTTTACTATCACTTCTTATTTTCTACTTCCGGCCACGATTAAAAGGTTTAACTTATTTATGCAAATTTGTCTTGCGAACGCCAAGTACTTAAGTTGTGGCTTTTTGCCAAGCAAGAGAGAGGAAGAAGCTATTTGAAGCAGGCCGCTTGATATAGTAGTTTTACTCGGTTGCTGGTTGCCTTCAAGGCCAGAGTTTTAATCCTCTTGATAATTTTAAACGTATCGTAGTGTTAGCAGTTCTCTGTACTACATACGGCTTTTTGCTAATATACGGCCAATTTTGGAGTAGGCACTTTTTTGATTAATCCAAAGTTAAGTTTAGTTAGAGTTTAGTTAATATTTTTATATTCTTACGTTCAGACCACAAGTGGTTGGTCTGTGTATTCCGAAGTCCGGAAATCATTGTAAAGAGAGAAAAATAAAGGGTTTCGTATACCCTTCCTGTGTGTTTTGTCTACTTCCCAAATTTATTTAACATAGCTTTAGTAAGCTCCCTGTTCCGAGTCAGGACATTTAATGTTCCCAAAGCAAGTAAGGAAAAAAACAGAACCTGATAGTGGCGCCTGACGAAGAAGAATAACCATGGCCGAGTTTCAAGAAGAACCTGTGCTACCTGCAGAAGCGGCTCAGAATCCAGAAATGCCAGCTGCCGCCCTGGAAGGATTTGGTTACATCGTCCACACCATGCGCGCATCGATGAAACCAGAAGCAACATTTAATGGAAACTCACCGGTAACCAGTTATTTGGAAAAATTGGATGACCACTTCATGCTGCATCCAGTGCATGAGTTCCAGAAAGTCACCTTAGCTACCAGCGCTTTGAGGGGCCAAGCGCTTAATTGGTTCAAATGCATAGGCAGAAGCCTCTTGGGTCAAGCGGGAAGTCCCACCTATACTTACGAAAATTTTAAGACCGCCTTAGTAAAAGCCTTCCCTGTCGTAAGAGATCGTGCAAGATTAGAAACGGAACTTTTCAGCATATATCAACAACGAATCGAAAATCTTTCCACCTTTATTTTAAGAAAAATTCACGTCTTTAAACTCTTGTATGGAAACCGTCCGGATCCTGAGATAATTCAAGTAATTTTGCTGAGGTTACTTCCTCAAGTACAAGACTTTATTGAATTAAGGAATCCGACTACACTGGAAAAGTTATTTGAGCTAGCAATCCAGTTTGAAAGTAGAAGAACGGCGGACATTGAAAGAAGACGCCAGTATGAACAACGAAGCCAATTTGGTGCGCCAAGACCACAGCAAAGTCAAGAACACGGCTACGGAAGCAAAGCGAATCAGTGGGCAAGGAAACCCGAGTATCCAAAAACAACCGTCGAACGTCGACAGTTCAATAGTAAGCCAGGAAAAAAGTCTGAAGGCCACGAAAACCCCTCTTCCTTCAAGTTAAATACAGTGATGGTGAAAAATTTGACTCTTCCAAAGATTGAAGTGTTGGTGAATAACATCCCAGCCACCGCACTCCTGGATACAGGCGCGCAGTGTTCCTGTGTGGCAGAAGATTTTTTTAGGAAGTATTTCCGTAAATACCGCATATATAATTCGGATAATACGACAGTGTTAGCTGTGCAGAGAGAAAGATGCAAGTGCATAGGTAAATTAACGTTATACGTTCGTATCAAGGACGAGCAAGTAAAGATTATGTTTTTTATCGTAAAGAATTTGCAAGCACATATCATCTTAGGGATAGACTTTCTTTCAGAGCGTCCCTTAAGCTAACGATGAAACCAGTTCGAGAAGAAAAAACAGAACCACCAATGTTAAACCTTGACCACCTGCCTAAGGAAGAGCAACAAAAAATTCGACAAGTGGTAAGTGAATTTGCTTCGTTATTTAGTGATATTCCAGGATTTACTCAAGTTACTAACCATAGTATCGACACCGGAGATTCACTGCCAGTTCGCCACAAACCATACCGATATGCTAAGAATAAAGAAAAAATTATAGAGTGGCACATTAGAGACATGTTACGTAAAAAGATCATAACGCCCATCTCAAGTACTTATGTTAGCCCGGTTGTGTTATGTAAGAAAAACAATGACTATCCGGTAACACATCCAAAAAGGTGGAGTTTTGCAATTGACTATCGTAAATTAAACTCCATGACTAAATATCCGGTATATCCGTTACCTGTTATCGAAGAAATTCTAAGGAACATAACTTCTACCAAATACATGACTACTTTAGACTTAACGACTGGTTATTTTCAAATAGGGGTTAGACTGGAGGATCTGCCTAAGACAGCTTTTATAACCAAGTCTGGCACTTATGCATTCCTGCGTATGCCGTTTGGCCTTTCAGGGGCACCGGCAACATTTCAGCGATGTATGGACATTGTGCTAAGGCCTGTTCTTGGAAAGTCTACATTTATATATTTAGACGATATCATTATTACTAGTGATAATCTGGACCAACATGTACAGGATTTAAGACAGGTGTTTTCATTATTAAATGAGGACGGTCTAAAAGTTAATGTCGAAAACTAAAAATTTGCAGCCGCTGAATTAAAATACAAAATATCTAATAGGTTACAAAATAATAGGTTACAAAAATAATAGGTTACAAAATATCTCAGAAAGGAATCGAGACAGACGAATCAAAAATAATCGCTGTGCAAAAGTATCCGCCGCCAAATACGGCGAAGAAGCTCTTTTCTTTTCTAGGACTTTGTTCATATTATAGGTCCTTTATAAAAGATTTTGCGGCTATTGCTGAACCATTGTTAAAATTAAAAAGGAAAAAAGCAAGATTCTCGTGGACGGCCGAAGCCAATAGTGCTTTCGAAAAATTAAAGCAACATTAACGCTAGCCCCGGTTTTGAAATTTCCTGAAAAGGATGAAAATTTAGAAATTTCAGCGGATGCTTCGGATTATGCGGTAGGAGCGGTACTTTCGCAAAATCAGCAGCCCGTGGCATTTTTTAGTCGAACTTTAAATCAAACACAAAGAAATTATTCCTCGACCAAGAGAGAGGCACTTGCAGTTCTGTTAGCAGTGCAAAAGTTCCGAGTCTATTTTGGAAGGGCGCCAATAACAGTGTATTCTGATCATGCGGCGGTAACTAGATTGTACTCAGGGAAAAACTTATCCCCAAGGTTAATAAGATGGGCACTCAAGTTACAAGAGTATAATCTGGTAATCAAGCACACCCCCGGAAAGGAAAATATCGTAGCAGATGCCCTATCCAGAATAAAAATAGATGAAGGCAGGTAATACTGTAAAGGTGGCAATGCTCACAGCATGTACAATAAATTCCCGAGAAACTGTAATAACCGAACTGGGTAAGGATCCTGAGTTTGGAAACATTTATGAGTATTTAAAGGATCCTGAAAATTTTAGCCACCAAGATATTGTGGCGATAAGAAATAGGGCGTCCCATTACGAACTAATAGATGGTCTATTATTTTATACAAAAACTACAAATTCCAACAACGAATTTCGACCTGTTATCCCAGCTAGTCTTAGATTAAATATACTGCAGGAGTTACACAACTGCCCTTTAGCTTCTCATGCTGGTATTCGAAAAACCATCCAACGCGTATGCGAAGCAGTTTATTTTCCTGAACTGCAAAAGTCAACAAGGGCGTATGTCCAGTCCTGCCCAACATGTCAAGCAGGTTTTCTAAAAGCCGGGTTTCTAAATAGCATTAAATCCGAATTTCCAAATGAAATAATTGGCATCGATTTATTGGGCCCTTTCCCAAAAAGTCAGTTAAATAAAAGTCGGTATCTTCTTGTTATGGTTGATCATTTTAGTAAGTGGACCGAAATTGTTCCCTTAAAACGAGCCTCCGCGAAATTAGTTACTGATTCTATTTTAAATAAATATATTTTAAAATACGGGGCGCCCCTAAAAGTTATATCGGATAATGGTCCTCAATTTTTAAGTAATATATTTGAAGGCATGTGCCAAAAACTGGGCATACGTCATTTAAAAATGGTCCCGTATCGGCCGCAATCAAATATAGCGGAACGGGTCAATAGAAATATAGTGAAAATTATCCGTAGTTATGTTAAAATTTTCATAGAGCTGGGATAACTATGTCAATGAATTAGCTTTCGCCCTTAGGACCGCAAAACATGATACAACGGGCAAAACTCCTGCTGAGTTATTTTTAGGCAGAAAGATTATAACGTCGTTAGATAAATTATTTTGTGTTCAACAAAGAGCCCCAGAATTTAAAATGGGCGATATAGAAAAATTAATTAAAGAAGCAAAAAAGAACACTGAAGTAGCACAGAGAAAACAAACTTTATTATGATATGAAACGACGAGGAGTAACTTATAAAGTAGGAGATGAAGTGTTAAAAATTAAGCATTCACTTTCTTCAGCACCAGAAGATAAAACTGCCAAATTTTTTCCACGATTTGAAGGACCATATGTCATAGAAAAAATAACTCAGGCTGTGGTGGTGTTAAAAGCCAGGAATGGTGAAACATGCTCCGCAAACATTGACCAGATAAAACTATTCTATAATCGTAATAAAATGCAAATATTTAAAGATCTTTTGCAGGATCCGGCACGGCAGGCACTGCAGGCACAATCTCCAGAGGTGTAACAACGACAATCACAAGGGCAAGCCATTAGGAGGCAGGAGCAATTGAAAAGAAAGTTTCCCCGTTGGAAAATTGAAGGTAACAAGAAAAAGAAGCCGTTTCACCGACCAGAAAAGAGAAAGCACGACCACCCCCAGAATGAAGAAGGGAGAAGTACGACGAATGCAAAGAGAGCCAGGAGAAATGCCGGCAACTGTAACCCGGCTCTAAAACGGAAGATCTACCCATCGGACAGGAGTCTACGCAGCAAATGTCGACGAATTGATGAAGGAACACCAGCTGCGGAGGCAAAGAAACAAGGAAAATTTGAAAAGCCAGCAACGAGATCCAAGCAGGAATGAGAGAGAGTTGTCCCGGTTCCGCCAAGACCAGCTGCCATCAAACGGCCGAGACCACAGGCAGAGGCTAAAAATAAGGTCTTCAAGGGTGACCAAACTGGAAGGAAAAGAAAGCTCATGGAGGAAGGAACTGAAGGGCGAACCCGCACAAGAAGGAAGATAAACCAAACCGTAATCTGCGCTACCTTCCAGGACTGGGCAGAAAAAAAGATGTCCGAATATCACAAAGATACGTAAAACTTTATGTCACTTTGAAACCTTAAGTTGATCTTTCATTCTTACTGCAAGTGGCAGAATTCAAGACGTTTTACCTCATGTGAGGTCTACTTTATCGCCAAAAAGACGAGAAATGAGTTGTTACCTATTTTGGTATTATGTTTTTCAATTACTCGCGAGTAAAACTAAAATTAATGTATAATAGGAATGTGTAAATACTTGAATATTGTAAAAGTTATTGTATAAAATTTTATTTAAAACATTCTGGCAAGAAAGAAGTTTTAGTCTGAAAGACTTTTGAAATGTAGTATTTCAATGTAGAAGAATTGGCACTTGCTTGGAAAAGAATAGAAGTTAACAATGTACTACTAATGTATGTTTTAAAATGCGTAAAATTAACGGCATGTTAATAGTCCTTATATACAATGTGAACTGTTATTTTAAACGTTAAGAAATACTGTGATATGGTAAAAGTGAAAGTAATGCCAAAAATTTTAACTTATTCGTGTGACTGTATAAAGAGCAAATTATTGTGAATATGTGTTAAAGGTTGAATGAATGTAGTTAGGCTCTCTGACGCTACACTTGAGAGTTAGCCACTTTCAGAATAGTACCTCAGGGTTTAGAGATGAATATAAGGTGTGTTATGAGGTCTTGTTATGTTGAATTTTAACACGTTAGTGTTTTGATTGCAGGCGATAGTGTTGAACACTTGTACATAAACACGTTCGTGTTTGGTGTTTTCCTTTACAACACATGTCAGAGAGCACGAGGAGATAATTAAATAACGTCGTGAATGAAATAAGAATGTTAAGAGAAATATAAGTATTCATCTTACTTGCCATTTAATTGTGTAACATTTCATTAAATTAGTTTTCCTTCCAGATCTCTGGAAGGAACCAGATTTCAACTAAGAACTCCTGTTTAGATGCAGTACAGATGAAAAGTATTTGTCCATGGAGTTGATAACGTAGAAAACGATTTTTTTTTAAATTTCTAGTTTCTAGTGAGAAATGTTTGTAAAAGATTGGCCTCGCGTTAAATTCTAGAGCTAAAAGTTTTCAACAAGGTCGTTTTAGACCTCAGTTTCAAACTAATTAACTCTGGCGGGAAGTATGTAAGGATCTTGAGTTTTACTAACGTTTATTTTATTTTAAATCTTTACTATCACTTCTTATTTTCTACTTCCGGCCAGAATTAAAAGCTTTAACTTATTTATGCAAATTTGTCTTGCGAACGCTAAGTACTTAAATTGAGGCTTTTTGCCAAGCAAGAGAGAGGAAGGAGCTATTAGAAGCAGGCCGCTTGCCATAGTAGTTTTACTAGGTTGCTGGTTGCCTTCAAGGCCAGAGTTTTAATCCTCTTGATAATTTTAAACGTATCGTAGTGTTAGCAGTTCTCTGTACTACATACGGCTTTTTGCTAATATACGGCCAATCTTGGAGTAGGCACTTGTTTGATTAATCCAAAGTTAAGTTTAGTTAGAGTATAGTTAATATTTTTGTATCCTTACGTTCAGACCACAAGTGGTTGGTCTCTGTATTCCGAAGTCCGGAAATCATTGTAAAGAGAGAAAAATAAAGGGTTTCGTATACCCTTCCTGTGTGTTTTGTCTACTTCCCAAATTTATTGAACATAGCTTTAGTAAGCTCCCTGTTCCGAGTCAGGATATTTAATGTTCCCAAAGCAAGTGAGGAGGAACACAGAACCTGATAACTTTAGTGAAAGGTAACAATTTTACTGACAAGTAGAAATCAGTATTTTTTAAATTACTATAAATATTTGATTGTATTATTCTTTTGTGTATTCTTATAATATTATGTATTGTTTTTACTTACTTGTTTGCTTACTTTCTGTAAAAATTTATTTAACGTGTAGTTTTTAGTAGATTTGTAGTTAGGTATAAATAAACACTTATATATATAATTGTAGATCTTGATAAATTCATCCGCCTGTGAAAATTATTAATGCTACTTAAAAATAGTTGACAACATATTAAAATAGTTGACAACGTGTGTGACAATATGTGATTGAGTTGTGAAAATACTTGATTAGAAACAGAATTTCTTCTGATGGGCCGCGGTGCAATATCCGATAATAAAATGGTGAAATTTCGTGATTTATTGAAACCTTGGCCATTTGTTAGCTTTTGTAAACGCATTTTTGAAACTATAGTGTCATTTGTTCAAAACGTGTAGAAGAACAAGCAATCTTATATAAATACAACTTCGATAGCCAACAAGTAAGTTACTTCAGAGGCTTAGTTGTGTTCAAATATTTAGCTAAAAGAATCCGGAGATAGCTAAGTGAGCTGTGTCTTAGAATTTACTGTGGTGGAAAAAAATGGGTAATATAGGACCTTTCTTGTATGTTTAAGGAAAACACGTATTATCTTCACATTCTCCTTCAGCTATTTAAAGCTATTTGTTTTGTTACATCATGTGACTTATTGCGATAAATTTTCAATTTCTTTCGTTTCTTCTTACATAGTTATTGGAGAGAACTTCACGAACTCTCAGCTCGCAGCAATACTAATTATATTAATTATTATTGTACAAAATTGTTATTCACATTTTTATCATTTACTTCAATCTTTTTCTCAATAAATGTAAGTAGTTTCCGTTTCCTTTCTATTGACGAACACATTAATGGAAATGAATTGAATTGCGAAATTTCGAAATTATTGCTTGGCTCAGTTTTATAGAGAAATCATGTAATATTAGGATTTAATGCTCTCTTGTTATATTTGGACTCCGTAAAGTTAAAATTTGTTTTTCAGTAAAAGCACATATAGTATCTGATACAAAAATTAGATAATAATTAAGTATATGATTCAGACTTCAGCATGAAATGGACAAAATGAAACCTTCCTATCCACAATATCTTCAAAAAAACGTTGAATAAGCTGTCTTCGATAAAAATTTTAGTTCTGTAACAATGATGGAGCATAGTGAGAAAAAAACACTTTTAGTTGTTAATTACTTTTTAATTAATTAAAATGTTATTATTGGACTTTTATGGGTAGTTTAACACATCTGCTATCTTTTAAGAAATTAAATAACATTTTTTCATGATGCTTCTAAAATTTTGCTTAAAATTCTAATTAGCTAATTTTTAATTATCATTTTGCTTTTTTTATTTGAGGAGTATTCATAAGGATATTTACCAAGTAACTGCAAAATTAGTTATTGAAAGAATTGATAAAGAAATTTAAAATGAGCAATAAATATATTTCCAAGTTTAAAATGTCGCTAAACTACTAATATTTTCCATCTAAAATCTAAAATTTATTTTCCTATTTATAATTTCTCTTCGCCAATTTAAAATTTGAAATAATCAATTCCAGTTTTGCTCGATGTATTTCATTTTATTTCTTCTCAGATATTGTCAAATTTCGTACCAAAAATTATATGTTTGTTGAATAATTGCCAAAATTTACTAGAAGAAAAATGAAAGCAATAATTTATTTATTTCCAGATTTCGTAATTAATTTCTTCTGACAATGAAAAAGGGCTTTTCCAATTCATAATATCAATTTTCAGTTTTGTTACTAAAATTGCTTTACAAAACGTTTGTTTGTCTTTATATTATTAATGATTTGTGTGATTACTTTCTTTTTTAAATATAACCTTCCTGGCGTTTATGTCACATAAAATTCGATTCAACAGGAAAATCGGAAAATATTTAAAAGCAGCATATCTTAAGAACTTCCGACAGATAGTCTTGCGCGCTGAAAATGAAAATGTTTTATTCCGTACAATGCTGCCAGTGCTCGTTTATCGTTGAGTTGTTTATTCAAAAATTCTTTAAAGTTTAAAAAAATATGAAATACATAATAAAACAAATTCGGAATTTGCTTCAGGTGCACATACTCGGGTGGAGGAATACTTTCAAAATTTGGTGGCTCTAGGTACCTTTGTTTTTTTCACAATGCTAGAAACATCCATACATTCATTCGAATTGTTCATTATTTAATTGTTTTAAGTATAATATACGACGATTATGATATTTGGTGGCAACAATTTGAAAAGTGATTCAGTACTTTGAGTGATTTGACGCAAAATACTGTTTCGAAATTAATAGGCCTTTTGAACTAACGCCCCTCTAGGCTAATAAATAAATAATATATAAACAGTATATAAATAAATCTAATAAAAAATAATTACAATAACGAATAATAAAATAAACAAATAGTACAGCTGAAATGGAAAGCTTAAAATAAGACGTATAGCACAATAAATATTTTTAATTTAAAAAATTACGGAAAGAGATTCTCAGATTTAGATCCTGATCTTCTACACATTTTGCTATTATTACGCGATATCATTACACCACATGACGGTGGAAAGGGCAAATAACTGTGTATATCATAAGCAAATAGAGTTAAAATATGCAAATGAAAATTTTGTAAGAACTTCAGAATTAATTAATTATTGCTTGAACAAAAAACTGTGCTGTGAAAGATCATCTTGCATTAAACAACTCTAATTAGAAAACTATCCATTCCAGTTTTGATAACTAGGTGATTTACAAACAGACATTAGATAAAAATAATTTTATATGAATATTTAAGCAGATTGACGTTAACTACCTGAAATGAATCCCCCCCCAAGGCCCAAGCCGTCCACAGACTTGGTCACTATTAAGGCCAAAAGCGGTGGTTCTTTTATTATGAAGGCACTTAAAAGGTGCTCCACGATTGCCTCCTATGAGGACGAGTGCTTCCTTGTTTCCTCCGGGATTCAAATCCGGACCCTTCGGTACGGATATCAGCGTACTAACCAGGGCGGCTCAAAAAGAATCTAATCCTCGAAATAAAATAAAGAAAGCAAATTTAATGACAAATGTTTTAATCAAAAATATTGATTTATCAATCAACACTACACTTGGAGATTCCAGGTGTAGTTCAGTTTTATTGGAGTAATTTTTTAAACTTTTTTTTAATTTATTAGGTAGAAGGATGTCAATGTATATGTCATTATATGTATCGTGCTGCTCGTTTTTGGTACGGAGGTTATCCGTGCCAGTTGCACCTATATTCGAACTCCAGAGATGGCATGGATGTTTGTAAATGTGCATCATTCTTGCGGCATGGAAGCAGTTGAAAACCGTCAAGTCGAAAATCTCAAGATGCTCGGATTCCGTCCCTCAGCATATTCTTGATGAAACCAGGCATATTGCTGGGTACAGTTGTATAGACACCAATAAAGTGTTCAAGATTTTCGCTAACGACAGGTGCTCTTTTGCGTTTGGACATGTTGAATTCATACACCTGATCTAGATTATGTTCAGATCAGAAGGGTAAGTAACCATATAAGTACTTATTTTAATAACAATATTTTAAATACTTTTATATTTCTGCAAAAGTATTCCAATGATGGCATAATTTATTGTTAATATATCTTGCATCATCTAATATAATTCTCTTAAAAATACAAATTCCTGAACTTGCAAGGCATAAAATGTCATTATCTTGTTATTTCCTAATCAAAGGATAGACGTAAGTCGTACATTGCATATATACTACGTAATTAACTCATAAGCCTCAGCATTGATTTGTGAAACATCAGTAACCCGAGGGTACGTATATACCCTAAGTTCAATTTTGTAAAAATAAATCAATTGTTTTAGTTACAAATCAAAACGGTCAAGGAAATCTATATATTTATCATTTAGATTGAAAATGACTAGTAATTTTTTACGAATTAATATATTTTTACGAATTACGAAACGGATTTAATATTTAGAATTTCATACAAAATGTAAGAATAAATATTTATTTCTCTAATGCGCAGAATGCATTGAAATACTTTATGGCGCTTAAATTTAATATACTGGATCTGTATTGTAAAATACTAAAGGCGAGTAAACATGATCCTCCTTGTGTTCACAGGATATGTCGATATTTTTCCCATTTTTATATTTTTACAAGATCTGTTTCACATCCTACTGCAATTTCTATTTTTTGATCATGGTAAAAGTTCAATTGCCTGTATTTTGGGTATTTAAAAATAGGATGAGCCCTTGAAGAATTTATTTCTTACTCTATATACTTTCTCCATTGAAATGTAGTTGATATTATAATTAAATATCTCTTCACTTAATCAATAAAAATCAAATGTTTCCAGTTGCCATATTTCTTAAGGTAGATCTGAAGTGGATATCGTATTTCATTTAAGAATCTAAAAACAATTTCCTAAAATTCTATGTTTTAGGTTAGTTTGTAATGTTCCAAAGCGGAAAGGATTTAATAAATAATAAATATTGTTACCTTGAATTATCGCCACAGCATAGAAGTAAATTTTTAATTTCAGCATCTTTTCAGTACATGCTGACGTGCTGTAAGTGGTTATCATAAACAGCTGGCATTGGAAGGTCCGTGGCCCGAATCTCGACGAGATTGCAGTTGTTTCGGCAAATCTGCAAATACTTTATCTACATTGATGTTTGAATTAAAATGTGGAAGAAGACAAATCCTCACCACCTTTGCTTTGGTAGACTAGCTATCCAACGTTACCTTTTTTAAGTACAATAGAATGTAAGGAATTACCGAATTTTTCCACGGTGCTCCAATGGTGTAAGTGGTTAGTTCATTCACCTACCATCTGAAAATGGGTGATTCAAATCCCAGTCATAGCACGAATGATTTTTTGCATTTCTTGCACAGAAAAAGCATATTTTGTATTTTTATGTATAATTAATTAATTCCCTTCTTACTCATAGGGAATTAATTAATTACTTATATATAATTAATTAATTCCCTATGAGTAAATGCCATCTTATTTCAAAGAGTTTATATCTTTTTGTAAACAAATTCTTTTCATACCATTCAGCATGCATCCGAAATACATATATGGGTGTTTTCATGTCTCTATGTGAAAACTCCTTCTCTTCAAAGTATTCATTCATAACACAACAAAAAAAGAAAAATGTTTTTGAAATAAGTTTTTCACTTCACAAAGATAAACTCTTTTAAGCCTAAATCATCTAGTAAATAGAAGCACATTTTAGTTTATTTTTATCTATAAAAGTACCAACCGCATTTTTCCTGGAATGCTTTTTATGAGAAAAATCCAGATTTCTCTATATAACAAAATAAATAAATAAATGTAATTTCGTAAAACATTCCATAAAAAGAAATGCATAATTACCTAATCTAGAACACTTTTAGATATTCGTACGTTTCAAGTTGCAAATATAAGAATTCTAACTCCTTCAAAGATATTAAGCGCCATGGTAAAAATAGAATACAAGTAAACTGTATAAGAAACTATATAAAAGAACTTGAGGTTGTAAAAGTTTATTTTTCATTATCTGACAAGTTATATACTTCAAATTTAACAATACGTTTTTAAAATCACCAAATGAAACACAGTTTCATATTTCATAGGTTTTCAAAAAGAGGAATTTTTTCTGTCGATTATACAAGTAGCTTGCATTTTTTAAGAGTTATTCAACAAATGTATAAAGAAATATTTTTTTTATTATTCAACGCTTTCTTTTCATGGTTATAGAAGTAGAATCTGACGTATTTATATTTATTAAATGCTCATTCCAAAATCATTTTACATAACGTAGCCTTCAGGAGATTTTATAATTACATATTCACATTAGATTACTCGTGGTAGTCATCCATAAAGTTACCTTCTTTTCAGGTTTGGGTAAAATATATCATATCACTGTAAACAAGTAATCTAAAAGATAAAGTGAATCCTAGCTTTTTTTAAGTGTGAGAAATTTCGAGTTTTGAAATTTGATTTTCTAAGAGGATATTAATAAGGTTTTTTATTTCTTCTTGACTGCTTCACTGCAAACTTTCTTTTAATCTTGAGCATTTGGGTATTAATAGTATTAAATATGACTTTCTTGGAGGTGTTGGAATTCCAGTTGATATGTTTAATAGTGCGAAAATTGAAATCTTTACTTTCATCAAACATTTTAACATCTTTTTACTTTTTTGTACTTACTAATTTGTAAGACAAGATAAACATTCCCATTGCAGTGGGCTAGTTTTGTTACGTTTAAGGCTCGGAGGATAAATCTTTGCTTCTTCTATTTTGTTAAAGTTATTGATTGCAACAATTTCATTCACAAATCTGAAAATGTAAGAAAAAAAATTACGTTGATCTTTAGTAACTGATAACTGACATTTATATTCTAGAGAGAAGAGAAATAAGTTACAAAGTGCGGATGAACTGCTAGACCCCATTGGTAATCCTCGTACTTGCTTGAAAAACGTATAATTAAATTTGATGTAATTGTTAAACAAAACACTATTTAAGTATATTTTCCAATCTCCTTTAGAGACTATTGTAAGAATCTGAGTAAACAGATCAGGCAGAAATAGAACGCTTTTAAAAATATTTTCTAGCGGTAAAGTATTGTAAATATTTTCGAAATCATGGCAATTAATATTCTTAATTTTTAGAGTTTGGAGTGCTTCGTTAATACGCTCGTTGTTTTTAATAACCCACTTGAATGCATGGTCTTGAAAATGAATATTATTGATAATGTGAAGAACTTGTTTGAGCTTTTTGGCAAAAAGAAGGTCATATACGCTACTTTTTGTAATATGACTTTTTGTATACACCCTTTTTGTACTGCCGACTGTAATAAAAAAAGGGAGGTGCGCAATAACGCTTCAACGTTCTCTACGGCTAATCGTTTTTAGTTATACCAGATACATACGTAAATATACATAGACGTCACGAAATTAACCCATTTTTAACCCACTTTGCAATCCGTTTTTGAAAACAGAGTCCTTTATTTTGTCCTTACGTACAGACATCAAGCAAAAAATATAGTCAATCAAAATTAATTTTAAAAAATATTTTTAGGTATGATACCCGAAATTTTTAAAGATTGCAATACTTCCTTTATTCCTTTCAAGGAAGTAAAAAACACTTTTTGAAAAATTTGTTTTATAAATTGGTTACTAACAGTCTATTTTATGAAAATTATTTTTTCAATTCTTTTCAAATCCTCTTGATACATCTATCACCTTGAATTTTATCTCAAGAATATTTTCTCTCATTTTTTGTAAAGAAAGCAATAATCATTCTGTTATATTTGTCTATTTCATTTAGTATGAGAAGCATGCGACGGTTATTTGCCTAATGGAAGGCTTGTTTTTGTCGAGGACGTTCTAAGGAAAAAACGGTTCGTATTCAGTAAACATTCATGCATATGTAAGCAGAAAACATTCATGCAAATGTCCGTTCAACCACATAGTTGCCGAAATTCTTGAACCTGGTTCAAACTGTCATTGTGTAGCGGCCATTGGTGTTACAAATAAGTCTTAAATTACAATTATTTCCTAAGAAGCTTAATTATAACCGGGATTTCTAATGCCCTTCTTTACAATTTTGTTTTTAAATTTCTGTTTTGATAAAAAAAACCTTAATAAAGAAAACTCTTGCTTTTATTTTTATCACAGTTAATTTTTAGACCACTTCAAAGCACCAGAGTACAGCTCCCGACTCTGCTTGGTTGTTCTTGGAACTCCACGTACTCTCGAGACTCTGCACGCTACAACTCGCGATGCACTCGACGACACACAGAGCACAGCTCCCGACTTTTCGGTTAAGTTGTTCCCGGAGCTCAACACGTTTTCTCGACGATGCACTAACCGCGATGCACTAAGAGACTTCTTCGGTGAACTCGACGACCCACTCGGCACTCGCTGGCCGACTGTCAACTCGATGGACTCCGCAGGGCTTGACTCGCTAGGCGAGACACCAACTCGATACTAACTAACTCGCACTCTATGTGAGGCAAACTTTCGATACTAACTGACTGCGGAGCAGCAGGCTTTATATAGCTTTCGGCTTGCGTTCGAGAATATTCTCGAACGTTCATTACCTAAACCGGTAAGAATTGAATTCGTTCCAGAAGGTTCTCCATCCGTCCATGGTAGATTGCCAAATGTCGCCAAATGGGCAATTTCTCGCCAAATGTGGCAACTCGCCTTCCCTTGCCATTTTATGGCAACCCTAAAACTGCTGTGCGGGGAAGCCATCTTACTGCGCCTGTACATTTCGTAACAGCTTTTTTCGGGAAGGCATAAAAGATTTACCACGTCTTCTTTTTAATATGAAAAATCCAAATATTTCGGAAAAATGTAGATTGATGAGATACAACGATAGTTATTGCCATGAATATTGAAGTGGATGTAGATAAGTGACTTCACCAGTGCAAAGTGCAGAAAGCTTTCCTTTTTGTTTCGACAGTGCGGTGTTCAGTTTCAATGCCGCAGATATCAGTTTAACCTTCAAGCTCGCTAGCTTCAAGGACACTGATGCAACAGCGGCGTACAAAAACAAACCATACTAACAGATGTGGCCACGAGACAGAGGCAACCAAGCGAGCTAACTTTATGTCCCTCCAATTCTTTTTGCCCTTTTCAACGTAATAATAGGATTTCTAGATGCATAATATGTTTCTTGACTTTCGTAGATACTATATGAGCGTAAGAAAAGAAGCTTTCTGTTTTCACTTAATTGGAGTGTTTCATTGAACGTTTATATAGCCTTTGAGCGCTGAAAGCTAATTTAATCATCAGTCTGCTGATTGGGAGAAAAATGAAAATATAATTTCTGATCTATGTGTTTGCTTTTAAGTGCTTCTAGAAGTGCCACTTGTAGTGCTTTTACATACTTTCAAGTGCTTCCACGAGTAATTGGCATGCATCCGAATTCAAGGGTCTGTGAATCTAATTTACAAGCATCCCAAATTCAAGTGCCCCTGAATTTATCAAAAAAAAATTCAAACAATTTCTGTTTCCTAAATAATTGAAATTAAAACTTCCCATTTAAAAAATTTTAATTTTAATTTTACAGTTTAAACCATTTTTTTCTACTGAAGGTCAAATTCATTTTCCAATTTTTAAAATACTTTATTTTTCAGTTATTAAGCACTCGAAAACACTTCTAATTTTAATCCAAACCTCCTTTTCTTCCGAATATGCATTCGAGGGGAAACAATTAATCTTCATTTGAACGCTTACCCTCCATTAATCTCTTACTTCTTACGTAATATTTTGCTCTGGTGCGTCTAAAATTGAATCTTTGTAATTTAAGATTGCAAAGTAATATACTTCCCAATTCTAAGTGTAATTACAGATAAAAGGTACTTAGAATTTTATGTAATTGGATTAGTTAAATATGGCTAAACTCGCCAGAAATCTGCCTAGGGAAAGAATGAATGTCTTTAGTGGCCGGCTCTCTAACTGAAAGAATCTGTATTATCATTAAATGTAAGGAAATCCACTAGGTATCTAATGAAGTAAGTTAGTTTGAAAAGTAAACAAGATATGTAATTTATTGGAAATACTCGCTGTGAAGACAAGGTTGTCTGCTTTGCATCACTCTTTGCGAGAGAAAGCAGATCCATTTCAAAATAAGCATTCAAGGACATTTATAGAATATCTTGTTCCAACTACCTTCATATGCTAAAATGTCTATCAACCTACGTTTATGTCTACATCCATCTCCTGATAGACTATATATTAGCATTTCTAAAATTTTAAAAATTATATTGTGATAGTGATAATGGAAACAGAGAATTTAAAGTAAAATCAAACCAAAGATTTTGGATTTTAAAAAAAAAGTTCTTATATTATGTTAATTTCTCAAATGTTTATGAATTTGAAAATCAGTTATCAAATTAGTTTTCTTAGTGAGATATTAACATTAGCAATAAAGGCTGCCAGTTGGGAGAAATGCAGCATGCTATGTGATTTAGTCTTTTATTATTTTTTATAAATTATTTTTTATAAAAAATAATCTAAAACTCCAAAGCTTGATAAGAAATAAATAATTCGATAAGTTCGATAAGAAAAAATAATTTAAAACTCCTAAGTATTTTAAGAAAACCAAAATCTCCAACTCTGCTTTTGTATCCCGAAAAGACTGAAACAAACATACATCTTCCAGTTGTTTTCGAAAATATCAGAAAGTTCA